>NC_133576.1:96766294-97417544 GCF_964106895.1 Numenius arquata | reverse complement strand
GCTTCTAATTAATACTTATTAAAAATGATCCTATAGACTATCATAACTGCTTAACAAAGTAAGGTGTGTGTTAAGATTACATTTCTTAATATAGCATATCCACAGTATCATGTTTAAGTATATTTACTGCTGATAACAAATAACAATGAAATGAAACTGAAAAAAAGCTTAACAGTTTCATTATTTTCATACAAAGCACTACTAAAATGGAAAATGGCCATAACAATAAAGCACATATTTTGAAAGAAATCACATTGAAGATTAAATTATCCAACTATTTATCCAATTAGGATTATCTTGCATGGAACAGGAAATAAAGTAAATGTGATCAAACAATATAAATAGCCGGGTTTTTTTTTATCTTGCTGACAAGATAGACTTAGTCATTTAGATTTCTCCATGAACTTGACACAGCTTCACAACAGACCCAGAGCACAAATGTCACGGAGGAAGCTTTTGCTTCTGCAGTTTTAGAAGCCTGTTCTCTCAGTATGTCTCACATAGGTAAAATCACTCTTTTCAGAAGTGATATACCTATACAATCAGAATAAACTTGAGAGTATATTTATATCTAAATAGTTTTCTGGGTGAATACTTAAACATCTTACCTGCTGTTTCTGAAGAGATTTTTATTTTATTTTATTGTCCATTTCACTGTGTGTTAGGCACTATTTTGCCATTACTGTATCAGTGTCTCAGAAAAGACCTGTTAACTCATTCAAATCTTATTCCAGAAAATATTAATTGCATGCCCTGAGAGTAAGATTCAGTCATTTAACTTTCTTTACGTAACTACAACTCAGTAGTGGCAGGGCTAAGCACTTTTAAGGTGCAATTTATCTGACCTAGTTTTGCCATCTCCTTGAGGATGAGATGGATCACCCCTACAATTTCTTATTTCTGTCTGTTGAATCTAAGGTGACTAACTCAGATGCAAATGCCTACATTTGTTCCAATGAATCCCACAGTGAGGATTTAATCTAGATGAAGGACTCATAACACAACTGACTGTCCAACATGAAATGCTGAATATTTGCTAATAATTCCCCTAATTTACTAACTGGAGTTCAGATCATAACATCCAATTCATTGCC
Source organism: Numenius arquata (assembly GCF_964106895.1). Lineage (NCBI taxonomy): Eukaryota > Metazoa > Chordata > Aves > Charadriiformes > Scolopacidae > Numenius > Numenius arquata. The sequence continues at coordinate 97,416,450 of NC_133576.1, read as the reverse complement.
TTGTTTAGCAAATTTAACATTCATAATTAAAGGCTAGGGAAGCAGATCCAGAGCAAATATATTTTTGGTTGACAGACTAACGGTACATTTGAGCTATGAAATTCAAGACTCTTTTTTCCATGCCATCATGATGGCAAGCAAAATTCCAAACCAAAGTTTTGTGACCTGACTATAACCAAATGATCTGTTTCTGGTATTCTGTGTGTTCCCAAAGCACAGTTTTATGAAAGCATCCCTTTAGATTGAAATATGACGTGCTCAACAGCACATTTTTGCTTAAGGCTGCATGATTATGCCTTTGCTAACACCTAGACAACACTTTTCATCCACAGATCTCAAAGAAGTTTACAGAAGTAGATACATGGCACTGACAAGCATTTGTCTTACGTCCCATGATGTCAAAGTTACAGGTACAGTTTTGTCTTTAAAAGAATTATTATGTAGCATACAATAAACAGTGAAATACTGCAAATAATATTTCTGGTCTGAAGTGATTGTTTATCTTATTTTAATTTTTGCAACTGGATATTTTTAGAAAGGGAGCACATGCGTCCACCTAGGAATATATGCATTCAGTTTACATTAAGAGAAAAATACAAACTAATAAAAGTACTAAAGTAAAAAAATATATCCGTGTTGAATCTGTTAAACAATAGAAAAATTCTTATGAACTAGTGATACTGTCATTGAACTGGAGAGAGTTTGAGAACAAGCTTGCTCTGGCTTTTTCACCCTATGATTTGGAATCTGCTCACAGTACTGCCAGCTTAACCAAAAAGGATTAACTCTCATATCCAACTGAGAACACAGATAATTCTCAGTAATTGGTAAAAAATGAAGATGAATGGGGCTGAGAGATAAGGAGCAATTAGCTCATCAGCAGTTACAGCTGTGCACTCAATCCGGATCCATCTCTTGAGTCTCGGCCCCTTTTAAAGAACCCAAACAGAATAAGCACAGGACACCCCCTCCAAAAAATTGCCGTACCTGCCCATCATTCCTCTCTCTTCCATTTTATTTCCGTGCTATACAAAGACACCTGTCATAGCATTCTGTGTAAATTACTACCTCTCCCAGGACCTGTATCTACAGCCAATCTTCTTTTTACACTTAAAAAAAAAAAAAAAAGAGAGAGAGAAAAAAAAAAAAAGAAAAGAAAAAAAATCCCCAAACCCGGAAACCAAATGACTACTGTAGACACTCTTAAGTTCCCTGTCAATCGTTTCATTATAGCAGCATCATCTGTTTGAAAATATAAGCAATTCCCTCATCTAATTATAGGGAGGATTTGAGGTTCATTAACATTGCCAAGGCAGAGAATCAGATGTGCAACTGCAGAGCTGTGCTCAGTGGCCTGCATTCTCTGTTTCCTTTTATTTGCTTTTTCAAGGTCTCCAAGACTTTTTCCTGAAACCATAAAAGTAATTCTTTCCTTCAAAATAGACATGTGTGTTTAGAAAAAGGAAATGACTGCATTTTGTACTGTTCTATTATTGGGCAAGGTCACTGGAGAAAAATAATTTCACCTAAATCATTTTATCTCTGATTCTGGATGAAAAAAAAAAAAAAAAAGAATAATAGTATGCAAGCAACCATTAGTTTTGAACAACAGATCACAGGAAACCTTGCATTTGTCTCATAATTTTAAATATTGCAAGGTAATGCAGATGAATAGGAAACCTAACATGCCAAGAAAACCTCTTAATTTTCAACACGTTTTGTGGTTGTTTATGGATTAACGTGCTAGCCAAGTGTAAAATGTTGCCTTGTATTTCCTAACTGTGTTTAGAAACGGAGAACACCAAAGTCTTCATGATTGCTTCACTTCCTTAAAGAAATAATAGCATTTTTTTTTTTGTATGAATGTAGGTTAAACAATGACATTTTCTTGGGACATCTGTTTTGAGATCACATTTTGAATAGATATGAACTCATTTCCTACTAAGCAAGTAATTTACTATTGTTGATAGTTGTTTACAAGTTTTATGAGTCAGATTTTAGCAAGTGGCAAAGGTCCTTACAAATCCTTTGAGTATTCCCTAATGTGTATGCATAGTGTTTTCATTATATAAAATGTTTGGGAAGCAAAAGTATAGAGACTGTTCTTCACTTCCTACCAAGTTATAGATAGCAAAGCCTAGCTCACAGAAATAGCTTTAAATGTATTTATTTTCAAAGGCTTCTATCTTTTGCTGCTGCAGGTTAATGAAGTATGATAGCAGGGCTGTAAGTACTTAAACAGCAAGGAAATAATTGATCTGCTCTACCTATCTATAACTTTGGAGTATTAGACGGTAAACATACAACTGATCCTAATATCATCCTAAGATGTTAATATGACAAAGAGCAGAACCTCTTCAAGGAAATTTAAAGTTTGACCTTGTCACTCTCTTTCTTTTAACTCTGCAATTAAATAAAGAATACCCACACACAGCATAATCTTTTTTTTTTTTTTTTTTGTTTGCTGCCATACGGAATTCATTTTTTAAACAAAAACTCAGTAATTTATCTATCCTGCATGTTGTATGTAGAATTGCCACTAAAAAGAACCCAGGACATTTTTCCTTCTTATCTGCAATGTAGCTCATATCAGCCAAGCTGTCACAAGACAGTACTTGATATAAACAAGAGATTGCAAAGACATCTCAGTAATCAATATTAGGATGGCTACAGTATGGAAGCCCCAACCACTGCATATCATTTGTCTCAGCATCTATTTCTATGACCAAATGAAGCATTAATTCAAATCATAAATCTATGGTGATTTAAATCTGGGAATGAGCACCTGCCTGCTTTAATGATTTATTTTGTACATTTCAGTAAGCAGGAGATTTGTCCATATGAACTGACAGGTCACCTTCAGATGCCAGTAGCAGACTGTTTATCACCATGCAGACTAGCATCTCATCTTAGCAAGTAAATATTAAACTAAAAGAATCCAATTGATTGTGGATGGGGGAGAAAGGCGTTGCAGCCATATATTTTACTCAGTGTGCTAATACCTCACCCTGATTCCTCTGTAATGTCTTTTTTTTTTTCCTTTTTTTTTCTCCCTTCTAAAATGATAATTCTGGTGGGAGGATGCAAGCTCAAGGTTACCATATAAAACTGAGGGACATAAAATAATTACTTATTAGTATCATTGGCTTCCTTTAACTCCTTTCACTCACTAACCTTTTGGCCATTGCTTCAAAGGACCAAGTTAATAAATAAATACTTAAAAAACTGGTGTACTGCTCTGTATAATTATACAATGTTCACCTACAAAAATTACTTCTATAATTCACATTAAGCACCTGATTAAAACCAAAAAGCAAGACAATCCAAAAGTAAACCTGACAATTCAGCTCAAGAGCCCATATTTTATTTGTCTTCTTTTACATAAGCACTGGAACAGCCTAAGACCACGGTATTATCAATCCATGTACCCTAATATACCGTAATGCCTGTTACATATAGGCTAAGATGTAACAGTTAAGCATTTAGCGTGGCTGGTTAGTTTGTTTGTTCCTTTTCAGTTTGGTTAGACACATAACATAATTTAAAATATAAACCCAAATCAGGTTATTTTCTTTTGTTTTATTCCTTCTTCCTGTCAACATTCAGTAACATAATATTTCAAATTCATGTCTAACAAGCTATAATTTAAAACACTGATGGTATATGGACTTAATATTTATTTGAAAAGACATAAATAAACATCTGAAAAAAATGCAGGGGAAAAAAAGCACACATCTACTACAAAGGTGAAATATGAGTTCTTGTCAAGATAATACAATATGCTAATTTTCAAAAATGCAACTAATAAATAGAGACTTAACTCCTCATGAACCTAATAATACCCTGGCATTAGTAGTAGTAGGAATCACTTCTCTGATTCCACAGGCATAACCAACGCTGGACACTAGATAGGGCTCACTATAAAAGAAACAAATAAATGCAAATCATTTTTAAGAAAACCTCCGTAGGAAAAGTATAGCTTAAGACTGGATGCACAGACAAGCACACTATATTTCCAGAATGATTCCTCATGGAATGGAGAGAACTGGAATGTTATTCACTCTACTCAGAAAAGCCATTTTTTTTCTGAACAAAATGAACTCAATTCTTCATCCAGTTAAATTGGGAAATTAACTGAACTTAACAAGTAAGTTAAGGGGCTGAGAGGAAATTTTGACAATGACAATAAGTAATCTTGCTTCTCTAACTTTGCCCTACTGAAATAGCTAGAATGTATTCTCTTAAACAGGGAAAATTATTGTGCTGTGTAAGAAGAACAGATTAGTTACCTAAACTATGCCTCAAACAATGATTCCAAAATAGATTTTTTTTCTTTTTTATTCAGAGGAAATTCAGACATTCCCTCCATCCACTCTCCTACAAATACTTCTTGTAGTTTACATGTTGATTACCTGTTAACTTTCCATGTGCATGGATGTACGAGTGGTTTGTCACTAGAACTGCCAAGCAGAATAACAGTTCCATAATCCAATATTTGAACATTTTATTTCACACAATGCATGCATCTAGGTCTGAAATTCAAATCTAAACTAGCTTCTAGTTCTAATAAAGACTCTTTATCCTCCCAGTTTGTATTTTGACTTTTGACTCTTTCTCATTACTTCACTTTTCTTCCAGTATGTTAGGAGCCACCTGGTCCTTCCACTTCATTTGTACCGATCTCCTCCTCCCAGGTTTCAAAGACACCTGCTCTCTACCCGCTCTTGTCTCCTCTCCAAGAGGACAGTCTTTCCACTAACATTCTAGTGGCTGCACGTGTTGGTATCCGAGTACTAACACAACTAATCTAAGACTATTTTCTTCACCATCACAGATGCATTTCTTTAAGCCTTTCTTTAAAAGGAAAAGAAAAAAAATCTGGTTGTCTCCTTATGCAGGGATACATACATATTGTCATTATTTAAAATAGTGTGTGCCTAGGTGAACCAGTTCTTTGAACTGCAATTCACATTATTTCTAAATAATAGCCTACCAATGCTTACCGAACTGTACAGAAACGTTGTTCACAAACACATATTTATTTATGTAAAGGCTAGTACATAGCTCTCTAAGACTCATTTCAAATGTATTTAGGAGATGAAAAAAATAAAAAATACACAAAACTAAACAAAAGAGCCAAAATAAAAACAAAAAAAAATCCCTATCTTAAGTCATGTTTTTCCAATATACACCAATTTTGCCTGCAGTCTTCTGAACGTACCTCTTTGTCATTGAATTTCTGTTGCTGAGTTAATACTGTCTCAACATGATAAAAGGAGCCAATACAATGAAATGGCATAACAAAACATTTTACAGCAGACACACACAGATGATTAAAGATTTAATCAACAACAACAAAAAGTTACTCTAGCTTTGAAGTATGCTTTAGCAAAACAAATCGCCCAAACAAATGAATAAAGTATACGGAAACAATTCTTTTTTGAGAAAGAACAAGAGTTGCTGATGGGTGCTTAAGAAATGGAAAAACCTGTTAACTACATTTTAGGAATGTGTTTATTAAAATAAAATATGATAGGAACTGCAGAGCATGGCAATAATTTATTGTGTATGTATGTTTTCCTTTTGTCACAGGGCACATGAAAGTATGAAATATTTTGCTTTCAAGCTTGTGTTCTGAATTACCTAAAGTCGATACCCAGCACACTGAGCAGGAGACATTGTTAAATTTCACTTTGACACCATCATCTGTCACCCCACCTGTACTTTGAAAAATGAACTCTAAGCAATCAAACCACTTTCTTTCATGGAAAATATTAACTCAAGTCTGCAAAAGTAACCTGCGAAGGAAAGAATGTTTTTGTAATAGTAACAACCACACTGAAAGCCGGTGTAAAGGTCAGATACAAAATAAAACAAAACAGTAAGAAAAGGAAAACAAATATGCAACTTTACACACCACATCAAGGACTTCAGAAGGAAGTCCAGAAGGATCACCATTTTAATAAAACATCAGAGCATTATGTACATATAATAATGCTGTGTCTGAGACTTACCGACACTTGAATTCAGATCTCCATTTTCAGAGTCTGCTCCATGCTGGTTATTATTTGCATGATAGTTGGACATAGCTTCCAATTTAATTTTTTTCACTTTCATTGCTTCTGCTATGGCGGCATTGGTGGCAGCTGCTGCCGCTGCAGCTGCTGCTGTCAGGCCTGCAAAAAAGCATGAACAAAATTTAATACACATTATTCTATGATTCTTCATTATTGTAGGGACTAAGACTGCTACTCCTGCTTTATGCTTGCTATGTAATAATGAACGTTGAATATTGCAGAGTGCTATTTCTCTTGTTGGATTTGAGTTATGTCAACTTTTTCAAGTAAAATGTTTCTCATCCTATTTAGATAGTTACTGCTATATGCCCACCTAAATCCTAAGTTGGCATCCAGTAACTGCAGTCGTTCCATCATCATGACTAACTGGAGATACAAATACATGTTTTCTGAAACCCAACCTAGCTTCAAAATAGTGTCTTAAGTGTCTGGCTATGAATAGGTGAACATGTACATATCTGTACTTAGGAAAAAACCCAACCTTTAGTTCTCAAATGTGAAAAAAAAAAAAAAAAACCAGGTCTGTAATTTCTATTTAAGAGTAACAGATTAAAGAACTCAGACATTTGTTTCTCATTTCACACCTAACAGCAAGGAGATACGTGGGCATTCTAGGAAGTGCTTTTAGAAGACAGGTTAGTAATGCTGAACATTGGTAAAATACTTATTATTCTTTCCCCAAAACTTCAAGGCATTAAGGCATTTATCGATGAGAAAAGGAATTATTAAACCCATTTAATGCCAATCCCAAAGCCATCTTCAGGCAATCCAAGTGCTCTTCCTACCAGACCAAATTTCTGCTATCCAGCCATTTACAAGAATGTCCTACAAAAAATGAGAAAAGTTCTCTTTACCAAAAGGTATCAGAGAAATGGTCCGGCAATGCCTTCAAAACTCAGTATTAGATACAGTCTTTACTCAAAGTCATAAGTTTTTGAGGCAGGATAATTTTTCTGCCATCCCTGAACAGTGCTGCTACCCACTCAGACCCCTTTGCCCTAGCCTGGGTGGTAGCAGAGAGAAGTCAGTGTCAAACCTCACGAGAGCTGCCTACCTCACACGACTGATCCAGGGGGCAGAGATGGAAATCAAAGAGAATGAAATGAAAGAAAATACAGAGAAGCCATTAAACCAGGTAAGTTTTACACAATGATGCAATACCAGCCCTCAGCCCATGACGCCACGCGAGGAGAACAGGCCCACAGTCGTTTTGAATCAAGACTCTTGCCCTGACCGTGGAGAAGGCTTGAAAAAAAAGTCTAATTAGTTTAAAGGTGCCTGCTTGTCTGATTTTCAGCTACTCTGAGAGGTGTGAAGTGTCTTATGGATCTCAAGAGGAATTAACCACACAACTTACTGTTCTAGTGGGCCCAGGCTGCTGCCCACCATAGGAAGAGTGCAATTTAGCAGGAAAGACCAAATAAGCAAATAATCCCAGGCTGCTGAGGTAAATATTGCTACCACTGTTGCTTCCAAGAGCCTCTGGTTGTCTCCTTTGCCCTGTTAAATGGAAAATGAGTTCATCTTGCCACGTTTTCGACTAGCAATAGGGAGAAACAGAAGGCAAAATCCAGTGGGGAGGAGGCTGAAGGTGAACGGACATCAGGAATCTCTGCCCACCCCAGGGAAAACAAAGAGGTGGCATATGAGGTGCCTTTGAATATATAAATATATATATATATTGTGGCTTGACTCCAGGTTGTTTTCCTTTCTTTGCAGATTAGCAAACAGTTCCAGCCTCCCAACCGTCCTCACAGGCTGACTTCTAACACCTCCAAGCACAATGAGAATTAACAAGTATGTGATAATTACATTCTGCATAGGCAGATCAATATTACTTAGAAAACTGCTATTTCAGGTAGAAGAAGATACACCAAAAGCCAAAAATCAAATCAGAAGGTAGATATAAATACATGGGTTTGATTTTATTTTAGCTTCTTCTACTACTACAAATTGTGCATGTTTTGATCTTAAGAAGGTATTGACAATAACATGGATTGCTTCCAATGGTATTTTTACCTTAGAGGAAGGATATGAAGTTATACATTATACAAATTTGGTTACAGTCCCTAAATTAGGCCACAGAAAAAGGCATGGTGCACCTCTGAACTTCGGTTTGCATCCTGTACTCATTAAACAATACAATAACCTATACTTCCTTTTTTTTATATACATCACTGACAAGCTAAAACTAGCATCTTTAAAGAACAATCCTTTGGAGGGATATTCAAATACGATACAACTAATGACTACACCAGCAGGCCTCCAACTTTTGGCTGTGACTGCACTTCCAGACCAGCAGTTTTTGAGGGCTTCCAAAAATACCATATTAAATGGTCACTGAGCATTGGGCTTGTGAGTCCACCTGTAAACATTATGTCTCACTGGGTTAATGACCCGGTCATAGACCGCTAAAATACAAACTCCCTTTTGCTACAAAATTTGCAAAAAAGTACACTTCAGCACTTCTCTCCAAAGTAGGCCAAAATGGTTCTCTCTAGAGGAAGCCATAACCTTTGGATAGGGACTGGGAAACTAAAATACAAATTGCTTAGTTCTGTAGTATGATTTTTGCAAGATAATGCTTGTGATAATAAACCATAATTTAAAAAAGCAGAAATTAAATTTCCAATTTAATTCCTTCTCTCTTACAACTGCATAAGTGATTGAAATGATTCCTTTGCTATACAGCAATTAATTTAAACTGTATAAATCTGAAATGTGTGTCTCGTATAAGCACCGGTGTAAGGGGCGGGGGGGTGAGGTGAGTAAGGAGTAGCGCTCAGAAATATCGCTTAATACTGTTCTGCACAGCAGTTCCTGCCTACAGCACAGTTTATGCTTTACCATTACTTTTTTCTATCCCTTAACTATCACAATATAGCAAAGCAAGTGGTAAGGAAGGTCCTGAGCCAGTTACCAGAGCCCCTGCCATTATAATGACTGGTGCACTGCGGTATGGTACAAGACAAAACTTTCTCTCTAGCACAGGGCCTGACTTATCTCACTCATCTCATTAGCAAAGGCAGCCAAATATATTATAAACAGAAGAGGTTAATAAGCTGCTATGTATCTATATGTATATTTTAAAATTCTAAATGTTAAAGCCCAGGTATAGGTATATACTTTTTAAAAACTTGGATTTTTTTTTTTAAATTGGCTGTTTGAGAAAGCCTTTTGACCTAAACATTATTTAATATCACTTTACTCTTATAAGTAGCCAAGGAATTTCTGAGGTGCACACTTTTCTACATTACAGAACTTTTATCTTCAAACATGAGATAACCAGAAGTCACCTATAAAGGCAACTGAAATGAAAGAAATAAGGATCACATCAAACAGCGACTTAGATTTTTTTTTATTCTTTAAAAATATTTATTTGAAGAGTTAAAAAGTATCCAGGCCAAAATATTCAATGGATTAAAGTCAATGGTAGTTGTCATTAATATTCTGAAATTGATAAGTTGTTTATGTCTGGCATTCTTCCTGCTGATTATGCAGTGAGACAGGCAGCTTTATAAATATCTCATCACTCCATCGTCACACAAATTTCATCGACAGTGCTCATGCACAGCTATTAGCAATATGAATCTAACCATTACAAGAGGAAAGAAAATCGAACATGTGGCATTAATACGCAGTCCTGGTTCCTAACCATCTGATAGGCAGATGGTGTGAAGCGGATTCTCCAGCTGAAATGAAGGGGCACATCATTTAAAACCTTGTTTGCATTCTAACTGATATCAGTGCCATATTGATATACATGATACATCATGGCAGTATTTGAACAATCTAGTTTGTTTCAGTCATAAATGTTTACAGCCTTGTTTTTTATCTTTAGAAGCATGTTCTGAAGAGCGTATTTTTAATTTATGAAACCTATTGTTTACTTCTGTTGAACCAGAAGATTAGCGAAGAGCAGGAATATTAAATTACCACAACCACAGCAGTATAACTAAGATGGATGAATAAAGTATGGTTTTTCAATAAAAGATGTTAGTAAAGGAATTAAAAAATTAGCCTAGACATTTTATGCATTAAATACATTTATTCATTTAAACCTTACAGCTTTTTTCCCATGTGACATACTTAGAACTTTAATGCTTTATAAAGCTATTCATTTAAATCTCTTACTGCGTGCAATTAATCTTGTCCAACAATTTAATTCAAAAAGCAAAACATCAGAAAGTAAAGTTCAATTCAGCCATCACGCCTCTGAAGTAATCTCCGTATTGCTGACAGTTCCTATGGACTCATCAGCAAAAGTCTGTTCAAGGTGTCTTGTAGGAGCGGTATGAATTTGAATTACAGCTCAATTGAAAGCTCTCCAAGCCTTAGTAGGAACTCAGGAACAAGAAGCAGAACACCAAAAGAAAGCGTGAATGATCCTTTCCTACAAAGACCTTCTCTCTTCTGTCACTAGATTACTTTGGCCTGTTGGGTGTGTTTGTAGCTGTTAATTATGTTAATAAAGTTGCAGCCTGCTGCCTGTGCCAAATATAATCATAAGCTTTCTCCTGCCAAGTTCTAGTCTAATTTACACCCGTGCAACTCTTACTGAAGTCAGAATTTTGTGGGTGAGAATGAGACCAGAAGTATGCCCAGTATGTGTGGTCTCTAATGCTGAAAAATGAGTGAATGAAATGGAAAACAACGACAAAAAACATAGCATCTTCAGAAAACAATTCTGTTTTAAAAGCAAAGCACTCGGGAGAGCTGTCATATATCATGACAGATTTTCAAAATGTGTATGAATTACTGGTGGGCACTAAATCACATCCAGGGTTTCTGCCTTCCAACAAATACTGTTCCCTGCCGTAAGAGAGAGCTCTTAAAACTTGGTAGTTTTGACGCCACGAGCAGCTTACAACACACTTTATTTGCAAAAGAAAAAGAAAAGGACCTATGAGTGTAACTTTTTCAGCCTCAAATATGTTTCAAAATACAAATCTTTGAATTGTATGCCTAAACTTGGCCGTGGGACAACTTACAAAATTATTGATCGTTATTCACTTTTAACTTCCTTCACATAACTATGCCTAATAGTAATTATAATTCCTAATAGTTATTCCAATAAATAATAACTTACTGAATATAACTATTACCTTCCTTTATATATACCATGTATGTACATATTTATGGGTACATAAAGATCCAAAAATATATCTATATGTATTTTCACAACCTCTTTCTTTAGGACTCTGAAAACATTTTCAAGATACCTTACCTTTGCCATCACAGAACAGGCAGAAAATCAAAATACAACTGTCAGTAGTGCATTACATTTAATTTCATTTATTTGCTGTAAAGTTCATTCTGCAGAAATGCTTTACTCATTGTGTGGGAGGAGGTCCAAATCTCATCTAAATTCTGAAAGAACTCCTTTCATTATTTCAAATTAATGCTTAATCCTTTTTCCTATAGTTTATTTCAGTGGTACTGACTTGAAAATAATTCATATCTTTTCTTGACTTAATTCCAGATTTCATATTGAGGCTCTTACTTGGGCAAAATTCTTACTAAAATCTGAAAAAACTCTGCCTGAGAAAGAAAGGCAGGGTTACCTCCTAGGACTTGACCCCGATCACTGTAGATTATTGCACTGGTTTCACGGGTTTCAGTAGTTCAGGTACAAGTTTTTGGTAGCTTATTACGCTGCTGCCCAGTTATTTCAAATGAAATAAGATCCTAACCTTAGTCTCTGATCTAATGGGTGGTTTATATAGTGTGATACATAAAACAAGAAGGGGAAAGCAATCTGCAGGAGGACAGAGGTCTGATTACATAGACTGGATTGCAGAAAGGGGAACTTCAGACTACATCATAATGTTCCGCTAAAATATACTGAGTTTCATTAGTAGCATTCTTTACGTATAATGTAGGCCTGGAATCTCACAGTTGTCCAGAAGCCTTATTTCTGTTAAGCTGCCTCCATTGATCCAGTATTGGTATACCCTAAAAATTTCATTATTTCTGTTATTTTGGGATAATTAAGAAATTCTTGTCTGGCCCTTCTAGCTGTATTTTCCTGTTCAGCTTGCATGGTTTGGCATAAACTGCTCATGCAGATCATTTTTTAACATCTTCAAAAGGGCTATTATTAAAGGAGTTGTAAAAAAAAAAAAAAAAAAAAAAAAAGAAAGAAAAATATTGTTAAAGAAAGAATAGTTAGAAAAATTCAGCCATGTGATCTGGTTTAGACTGGTGCAACTCAAATGAAATTGCCAGTCTTGCACTGGGAGGAAACTTGTGTATGTGAGGCTCAAACCATCTGTTGTTCATCAGACTAATCAGACCTTTTCCCTGTAACTACTCCTAAATTGCAATATGAATTTTGAGGTCTGGACAATGCATTTAAAATCAACAAGCAAAAGAGCTAAATTTCCACAGCAGTCTTCAAATCTAAAAATATTTTTACTTACAATGTGTCTCTGCAATTAACAACACAATTGCAGAACTCAAACATTGAGCTACAAAGAAGTGTCCTTCTTGATTTTTTTTCTTCTTGATTTTTTTTCTTAAAAGTACATAAAACTTAACATTAAGACTGTATTTTTTGAATGAGAACTACTGGCAGGTTCAATGATGCTGTCAAAAATGTGTAAATGTAATTATTTTATCACTAATATTTGCCATTTATGGGACTGATGGACTTGCATTCCATGAAGTTATGCTTTAGTATGGATTTATTCCTTTGTACTGAAGAGTAAAAACGGAAATCATAAAGCGCATTTCAAATACCACAACAAATTACTAACTGTTATAGCTCAACAGGGTTTTGTAATTTGTGAATTTATTATTGACTTGCTGCAATTGTGACAGAATTAAACAATGTATACTGCATAACTGCCTGGCTATATTATACGTTTCAGCAACAGTTTAAAATCCTACTGGAATGTATACAGCATCACTACAATACAATTAAGAGAGAACATTCTTTCTTAAACAACAGTCATCGTTTCAAAAGCAATAGATTCTCAGTTCTCATTCAGTCTGTTGCATTATTCATTTCATGTGCAACCTCATGCTGGACCATAAATTGTTACTTTATCTAATCAAAGGCGACTTAACTCCACCGAAGGTCAAAGGTTTAATTTTGTGAAGTATTATCTTACGCTATGAGTTTAACGGAAAAATAGAAGAAGAAAAACAGCCAAGAAACTGGTAATAAATGAACCTTTATTGCCTCAGGCATTGGCCTAGTTAATAAACTTTCATTGAAGGTTTCTTTCAACTGTTATGGACAATGAGGTAAAAAAATCTTAAATTACAGCCATGTGTGACTTTTAAAGCAGGCATTCTTTTTTATCTCAACCTCCCCAGCTTAGGAAAAAGACAAAGAGATTGTCTTCAATTTCTTAACCAAAAATGTATGCTCCTAAACAGATGAAAAAGTGCAGATCAAGCCTTTTTAAAAGCAGAGGTCAGCTTTGAACAATATAAAAAAATACTTTTCCTGAAGTGTTGAATCTTGATCCACAATATCTTTAACCAAATAGCATGCAATTCAAAAAAAAAAAAAAAAAAAAAAAGGTATGTGGGAAGGGAAAATATATATACTAACAATATATTATGCTAACAATGATGCTTGGTTCCTAACAGACTTTCTGTTTTACATTTGCATTGCTAGAGTGCAATAATGGCTCTTGTTTAATAGAATGACTTATTATGGGAACAACTTCCCAGCACTTTTTGCAAACAGAAGTTCCTTTCTTCTTTTTGTGTGTATTATCTCATGTTCTCACAACACTACTCTCGCTGTTACGAGAAATTAAAAAGTTTAACATAATGACAGTTACTGGTAGTTATTGGTGTTCTGTGAACTTTCTTAATTTAACATTCTTAGATTTGAGTAACTACAATGTCTTTTATTGACATATTCTTTGAGTCCAGTTTAGAGAAGTGTATTTCAGTTTAAGATACACAGTCAAAACCAGTAAGAAAATCAGTAGTACTTAATAAAGCCTTAGCCTTTAACTTTAGTCTAATTTATAACTAGATGGACACAATTAATTAATTGTAACACTGCTACAATTCAAAAATACTGAAAGGACGTGTTCATGCCTGTAACAGCAGTAATGTAGCTAAATACTCATAATCTTTCAACCAGCAGGAGCTTTTGTAGTTTTTGTTATAAACCTAATCCACAGCTTGACACAGATTCTGAGGTAATGGCACACAGTTCTTTGATTAAACTAATATCTAAACACTGCGGAGGAAGCCTGATGGCCCCGTGGAAGCACGTCTCTGCAACTTCTGAGCTCAGCCTTGCAAACAGAATCGCCAAATTCTTTCCGATAGAGCCACTGTAGTCCAAGCACCTAATCATGTGTGTGAAATTTAACTTATTCATGTGTATAAGTATTTGTGGCATCAGAACAAGTTCAGAATAAAATTAGATTTTTGCTGTTGACCGCAGCAGTGCAGGTTTAGCTTTTACAGACTTCTGGTGGGATGGATGTGCCCACAGAGGGGACCTGTTTTCTGTACCAGGTCCACACACTAAAGAAACAGCCCACCAACATTTACTCAATGCGGTATCAAAGGCCTTTACGGCTTTGGTCCCAAAACAACATTTTTGCCCAAAGAAAGCAACATTAGATTCTCACTTTTGGTGCTACAGACTTTTTTCAGGCTCCTGCCTTCCTCAAGAAATGAAAACAGCATTATTTCTACACATGAAAAGAGAATGAAAGGAATGCAGGGCTTTAGCTGCAAACAATTGCCTTCCCTTATAGCTTCTCACCAGTGTATCTTCAGTACATGTTTAAAATATAAGCTACTATTTCAAGATATTTCAAATAAAGTTTTCATAGGTTTATTGATTAACAGCGTAAGAATACACTACATGTATAAATAAAAATAAAAATATCTTTAAAGAACAATTTTGACTCTGTTTTGTCATATTTAGTTATAAAGTAGATATTATTTCTCAGCCTCCAAAAAAGAAAACAGAAACCTTTACATTACAATATATACTGACAAATTCTGTAATATACTTCTGATTGCCTCTCTGTATTTGCAGTGTGCAAAGAAGGTTGCAGCAAGCATTATATTGACAGAAGTCAATATAACGCTGGAAAAAAATCCCAGAAATCCACTGGCTATTTCAAGGCATATACATCATTGTTTTAACACAGAAAGTTGACTAAGAGAATTTTAACATTTTGAAATGTAAAGAATTCACCTGTAAGGGTCAGGAGAATCCTCTCTGCTCTACCATCCCCTATTCACTTGAAGTGTTGTAACTTCAAGAGCTTCACTGTGGCTTTGGGGCTCTTTTTTTCTTCTTTTTTTTTTTTTTTTTTTAAATTTTCTTTTTTAAGTTTCGTCAGATCCATTATGCATTACACTGCGCCAGAGGCAAGGCATGGGGCTAAACGTACTATTACAGCACAGTGATAGCAGAGTATTGTACTGCGATGCAGGACTGTGATACTGTACAAAGTAGCTGTGATAATGACTTACAGGGAGCACCGTGTAGTCCTGCTTTCAGATGAAAAGGCAGTCAATTCTTACAGACAGCCTTCTCTCACCTATATGCTCTACCTGTTGCACCAGGTAACGGGACACCAAATTCCATGGGAAGCACCCTAAGTGCTGACCAAGGCACTAGACAAATCACACTCTGGTGGCTTCTTGCAGTTGGAGGCACCCATAACTCTTTGCGATACAAGCAGTGGCACGACAGCGGGATGATGTGCACTTGTGTCTTGTCCCAGCACTCAGTCAAAGCATCGTCAAATTATCTCCCCAAATCAAAGGAGCTCTCTCAAGCCCCCAGTGTTATCAGAGAGTGACATCTCTAAATACTTTTATTTCATACCTCAGAATTGCCTGGTACTCAAAAAGTAAACATCTGAAGACTGTTGATAATGTTAAAGGAGAAAACGTGGTATTTATAATGCATACATAATTATTGTATTTGGCTATGATAAGAAAACAAACATGCAGCAACTTTTCTACAGTCCCTACCATATCAATGTAATTGCAGTATATATTATGGAAAACTGCAGCCATCTGTAAATTCAGATTTACATATGTGATCACACATGCTTCCAAAAGCCATAATCTTTGAAGCTGAGAATGGAGTAGTCTACCTCATTATGGACAAGTATTCAAAGGTCACCAAATATGTAAGCATAAGAGGGTCCCAAGATTCTTTGGCAGAACCCCAAGAAATCTTCATGATATCATGTGTAAATGAGACATTATATGTACACTGCTAGCAACATTTTGTAAAGACAAAATCTTATGCTACCATGCTCCTCTCAAGTTGGTGGCATCAATCAATAGACAAAATACGATGATAACAGTACTCCACAGATTTCCCATTTTTTAGGGAGAACTAGACTATAACTTGGTGCACATAATTTAGTTAATCTTTTCTTCAGCCATTAATGAGCAGGCTATCAATAGATTAGGATTTTAAAAATATCTATCTGTTACTGGAAATCACTTTCCTATACTTTGTCAACATTTGCACAAGACCGGGATGGGACATTCATTTTATCATTCCTCATTCCGCTGGGTTATGACCTCCCTTCTTTCCATTTCTAAATTCCAAGTTTTAGACTTCTCTGACATTCAGATTGGCAAGATGGACTGCACATTTAGCACAAAGTGAGTAACAAAAATAATTAACAAAAAATTTAATTAGTATCTAGATAGTTACTTGCTTTTTTATCCCAACCACGCATAATCTAACTTCAACTAACTGCAAAATGCAATCTCAATACTTAGCAATGAGAGCATCAACACTGGAGATGAAGCACATGGAGAGAATGTCTTCAATTTTTCATGTAAAAATATGCATAGCCTGTTTTTGATAAGTAGTACATATGCATATGAAGACATTACTGTGACTTCTAGACTAAAATTTGATTTATGAATTGTTTGGAAAATGGAACAGGAGCATTGGTATTACTTCATCCTAGAAATCAGAACAACACGCACATTCTAATGATTTGATATTAATGTTGATTTGAAGTCACTTTGAAAGTCATACAGGTAGCTAGTAAGATTTCAAGTCTAAGCTGTTGATTATAATTTAAAGCATTTATCGTTACCCAGCCCAGTGAGCTTGGTGGCCACTTTCTAAAGTGAAGTAAAGAACACATGAGGTCTGAAACATGCCACATGAGCTGCTAAGGTACTTAACTCCAAGCTTTTTTGGCACGCATAAGTTTCAGAGGAAACAAGGGGAAATGACAGGGTTTGTTGCAATTCCGTACACTGAATTGTTTTCTTTAAAAGTGAATTCTTAATCAGTAGTTAAGACATGTTAAAATATGTGCTCAGTTTTGGAAACACAGGAATTACCTTTTTAAAGGATGCAGATCTATTGTTGAACTTAATTTTTTTATACACTTGCAACCCATAAAATTAAGGAATTCTTTTCCGCCAGCAGTACAAGAAGTTTATTTGACATTTCTAGCATTCTCTTTGTTTGTTCTGTTCTTCAACTGGATGTATTAGTCACATGCTATATTTCTTTGCCAAGCTTGAAAATGAGTAGTTCCTCCATCTATCAAAACAGATTTTCAATGGCAATAACAGGCCACAAGAGAATTACATTTTATCTAAGCTGCATGCTAACCAATGGCTGGTATACAGTGAGGTTTCACATAATAAAGGCAGATGAATCAACATGATTCTGTCCTTCCAGCAACAATATTTAATAAAGATGCCATATCCTCTACAGAGACATTCATATATGCACAATGCAGTATCATGATCAAATCTGAAGAGTGTACATGCATTTGTATTTACATTTTTCTCTCTTTGCTGTTGACACCCTGCCCTTCTCAACTACAGAAAACACATTTCAGAAGTGGCACTATAATGTTGTCTCAACTGACCATGTTTTGGAAGAAAAATATTTACAAGTAGTTTTTTTCCATTCTCACATTTGTTGTAAGAAAGCTTACATTGCAGGAAAACTTTAGTGAAATTTAGTGGAATGTTCTATTTTCGTTAGAAGCTGCTACCATTCAAGCATAAGTGATTGATATTCCTCATATGAAAAAGTATGAAATACAAAATGAGTTATAAAATGGCTTCAGTGCATGGAAAAAAGATTGCCTCCTACAAAGTTAATGATATACAGGAATTTTGGATGGATTCATACTTCCAGTCACCTAAATGAACAGTTTGTTGACATTTCTACACCAAACTAACAGAACACCAGAAAGCCAGCCGCATCCTGGGCTGCGTCAAAAGTAGCGTGGCCAGCAGGTCGAGGGAGGCGATTCTGCCCCTCTACTCCCCCCTGGTGAGACCCCACCTGGAGTACTGTGTCCAGCTCTAGGGTCCTCAGCACAAGAAAGACATGGACCTCTTGGAGAGCGTCCAGAGGAGGACCACAAAGATGACCAGAGGGATGGAACACCTCTCCAATGAGGAAAAACGAAGAGATTTGGAGTTGTTCAGCCTGGAGAAGAGAAGGCTCCAATGAGACCTTATTGCAGCCTTTCAATACTTAAACAGGGCTTATAAGAAAGATGGAGACATTTTACCAAGGCCTGCAGTGACAAGACAAGGGTCAATGGTTTTAAACTGAAAGAACGTAGTCTTACACTGAATATAAGGAAGAATTTTTTTACAAAGAAAAAGAGAAGCTGTGGTGTGTCCCATCACCCACAAGTGTTCAGCATCAGGTTGGATGAGGTTTTGAGCAACAGTCCTAGTGAAAGATGTCCCTGCCATATGCAGGGGGATTAGATGGTCTTTAGAGGTCCCTTCAACCTGAACCATTCTATGATATGTCAACTTCATCAATAGCATCAAATATTTTTGCATCCAATTGCAGCATCAATTGCGTTAATCTTATTCTTTTAGCAAAGAGATATTTTAAACATTGTTTTTATTTCTAGCTACCATATAAATGCCAAAAAAATAAACTTCAGTCCAATTCAAAGCTCCTACCTTTGTGCTCTCTCCCCACTCTCACTAGCATAGAATGTTTCACACAAGTGTTAACAGAAGCAATAATATCTGCAGAATGCCATTAGCAAAAAATACTTCACTATGTATTTACTTTCTTCTTCTGATCCTATGTGTTCATACAAAAGTTCCAGATGCAAAATTATGGAAGGTAGTTTTTCTAGCAGTAGGATTTGGCCTTTTAACAGATTCCATAAACAGTTATTTTGTCAGCTGTAGAGGTGCCCCTAGGTCAGTCACTTGGTTAGACAGCTGATGGCCTGTCTGATTCTCCTGCCTGCCATTTTCTTATGATTTATCTTCAGTTAGTTGTAAATTAAATCCAAACAGATCATTACCCTACACCAACAAAACCTCTGCTTAACCACATGTGCCAAGCATCCCTTCCACAGATATCCTCAGTGGGTAGCAAGAAGAATCTGAAAAGAGACACTGAAAGAAAATATCTGAATACTATCTGAATGAGTTTTGAAGTAATTCGCTCTTTAAGTTAAAAATATGATTGTTCTAACAAATGAACAGAAGAAGAAAGTAGAGGATCTTTAATTTTAATTCTCGTATTACCAGAAGGTATCAGATATGTCATCTACATTTTAATTTTATTCCTATCTACCTATTAGATGGAGATAATACTTCCTTACCTTACAGAAGGATTATTAATATAACCCAGTCAAGAATTGTACAAAGCTATAAAAATAAAAAGAAAGTGCCAAGCATATATTAATATTGTTATCAGCCCTGGTTCTAAATCTATAAAGTCAAACAAAGTCCATAAAATGCAAACTAAACTTGCCTAACAAGTGAGGGCAGCGGTTCAGTGTGAAGTGTACATGGGTAAAAATCCACACAGGAACTATGAAAGCGAAACATTGCTTTCAAATTTACCACACACCTTAAAAGGTCACAGAACACTTTAGAGCCCAGGAGGCATTAACAAAGCATAGGAAATAAACATTAAAGATTTTTGTTCGTTTAGCTAGAGGTTTTTTTTTCTTAAAACCATCACTTTGATAGATACAAGATTTTCACTAATTTGAAATTAAAGTTAGTATATGGTCAATTGCAATTCTGAAGCAGGAATGGAATAAGATCAAGCGTTTAGTAATTTTACAAAAAGAGATCAAAAAACCTCCCAGTTTGTGATGATTTATCAAAAAATCTTAATTCTCTGAAAGCTACTTAGGACTTTATGAAAATGAAAGAAATTTTTAAAAATCCCCATCCTTCTGTTACTACCTGAGCTAGTTAAATGTAAAATGTACTCTTCTAAATCACTGACAACAACAGTAGGGAATATAATGATTTTACCTTATGTTTGTAAAATGTGACTAGTTTTTTTTGTTGACTGTAAAGGAAGTCTTATTCTGAAAAACAGGATATTAAGGATTTTAAAAAAATATACTTCTGATCTAATTGTACTATAAAGCCATCAGACATTTTTAAAAATGGCCTGAAAATAAAGAGGAACAATATGATTATCTAATAATCTTTCCATCCTTTACAGACAGGAAAAAACAGGTGTATATTTGAGAACTATTACAACAGGTTACCTGTTCAAGGATACAGTAGGAAAATACATCATTTTTTATCTCTACATTCATTTAGAGTTAAGAGTATATTTCTTAAAAGCACCATTCTCAACTTTGCTTCTAAACTAAAATGAAATGTAAACACACAAAAAGGAGAAAATTAAGGTTTGTTTTAAACAGAGAAGTATAACGTTGGAGAAAATTCTCATGCAGAGGTCAATCTAGCATAATTTAATGCATTCAAACTTTATGTTAACAACAGCCTCTTTACTTGTTGGTCTGTTTTTCCAGACTGATTGGTTCAGTCAAACCTGGCACAGACTTTGTTCCTCTAAAAATTTTATGGATATTTTGGATGAACCATATGGATATGGTTCCTTTATGGATAATATCTGACAACTATAGAAACACTCAAATCAAGTCTAAGTCAAAACTGTGTATTTTTATTTGTTCAGATGAATTGTTCCAAGCAGGTCAAGTACTGCAGACCACACAGTAACATCCGAATAATATCTTCTTTGAAATAATACTGCCTGATTGAAATATGTGGGTATCTTTCTATTTTCTGAGAGCTTCACTGGTAGCCAAACACAGACTTCAGGGTAGGCTCGGTACTGCCTTAAAGTGAAGGTTTTTTCAATATAGAATTATTTCAAATTGTTAAAATATGGCCACAAGAAGTAATTAAAAATTCAATATATCAGTTTTAGTTTCCAGGGTATCATCTGTAGATATATTTTGAACCTTGAACAAATAAATATCATTAAACAGCACACACTATCCTCAACAGCTCCAGAGAAGAAAGAAATGACAATTTATTTTGCAGGTCACGGTTAGCAAATACAGGCAGTTCTGGCTGGGGTAAGTGAGAGGTGAAGCCATGAACTGTAGCTGCAGTACTCTAATTCCTAAAACATGAAATATCTTGTACGTACCTAATCTGGTTAACGTAAGGTCTATGAGGGTTTTTTCTGTTTATTTTAAAAAAAATATTATACTATGTATCTATGTATCTATAATGGGGGGGTTAAAAGTAATATAATATGAATCTTGCAGTTTTAGTACATGCTATTCCTATTGTATCATTTCTGCACTGATTGCACTCCTACTTATTCATTTGGAAGCAGTATCTTCTTTATTTTTGTTGTTATTATTATTATTATTTACACCTCCGGTCTTCCTGTGCCTTCTTAACTTTATCAAATGAGATTAATATTGGAAAAAATTGAAAATAATAATATAAAATTATATTATATATTATATACCAAGTCCAAAATGTACTTTGGTAAGATCAGTATATTTCTACCAATATCCAAACTTTATTTTCAGGAACTTGCAGTTTTAAAGCTAACTGTTTTGAGGATGTTTGAATTTCCTACTGAATTACATTTAAAAAAAGAAAATTCTACCAAATAAACCACTTTGATAATATGTATTTATCCTGTGTATTTACATTTAGTTACATGGTTACATGGTTTAGTTACACAGACAACTCCTGTGTAGCTCTAAAAATGAACATAAAACCAGTGCAGTTGAGAGAGATTTGAATTTGTAGTTCAGAAGCTGCTGACACTAGGCATTAGACCATAAGTGGGTCAGAATAAACACTTAACATTCAAATTTAAATATAATATTGTGTAATACAAGAAGATCTATAGAGTCATAATGTCTGAATATATTAGGTATGATGATAATACTTTTATTGATTTCAGTCCGTTAAAATAATGAAACTGGATTACACAAATCAATTCTTGGAATGCAACACAAAAGCATAAATTATTTCCTTTACACTTTCAAAATAGGCTTTTCAAGTGAGATTGACTGTAGCTATTTTAGACTGTAACTAAAAACAAGTGTTAATTTTCTCAACCTCACCTAAAAAAAGGCTTATAGTAGTCTTTCTGTTATCTTACAGTTGTCAAGCTTAACAGTCTTTTAACCATCTTACAAACAGCTTTCTCCATATGATCAATTATTTAAGACTCTCGGTCTTACATCATTACATCTGCAAGGAGAGGAGGTGTTTCAAGAGGAAGATCTACCATTAAAGACAATTAGAGAGCGGTCCGTTTCCTTGCACGGAGGGAGGACACTCACAAAATGCTGTAAAACATTCAAGAACGCACAGTTTCTCTTAATGTCTTCACAGTTATATATAACTAAATATTTCATAACTTCTCAAAGTCTAACAAAAACTAAGGCGTTGGCTTTTCAGGCTGTCAGGCATGATGTTTTTATTTTCAGACAGAGAAAGTGCTCTTCCGTATATTTTACATTCATTCTACTCCAGATGGGAATCAGACTATGGTGTTGAAATTACACTTCTATAAAATCATATAAAAGATTATGTTTGTCCACTATCACTGTTACAGGTAGTAAAATAAATAAAAAATATGGCATTTTTGAGAATATATGTTACAAAATGAGTGGTGATCCAGAACACGGAACGCGATCAAATCTGCAAAGCACAAAGCATGTATTCAAACCTGAAGTGTGAAGCAAAGAGGAATTTGCATTGTGAATGCAATAAAAACTGTGAATCAGTTCTTTAAAAGCAGAAGACAACAGTCTGGGCTAAGGGCTGCAGGCATCACACCCTACACCGAATGTGCAGAATACTACAGATTTCCATCCTGGCATAACAACTTAAAGATCTGCACTGGAGATTCACACTCCACTGTTGTTACCAGGAGGTAATTATACAACAGTATTTCTAATGATGGAGTCCCAAAGCAATGTTTCTTCTCTTCCCAGTGGAAAATATCTTTTGAAGCAAAGAGTGGCTGTGGGATTCAAGAGGAGGGAAAACACATACCATAAAATATAATTAAAAATTGTGGAGGCTGCCTATGACAAGAATAACCATAAAAAACAGATACAAACCAGCTGGCTGTTAACAACTCCTGAGTTATAAAAATCTTAAACCTGCTGTAAAGCACTCAATTCGATTTACATAACCACAGAGCTGACATTCCTTTTAGGCTCCTCTGCTGGGGATTATTTTGACATGTTTTAAGGCAGCATAAAAAGCAACTGTGAAAGGAAGACATGTATCATCTTACATAAAAATTCATTCTTGCTTTAAGATTGGACTTACACACTTTAATCCCAGCATCTTTACTGAAACTGGAAAATATCTTCAATGGCTACCGGTGATTCAATTTTATAACATTATCCCTTTGGTGCTCATATTTTTGATAAAGTTGATAGTGTGTGTATACCCACAAACAAACAGAAAAAAATCTATACAATCACAGAAGCTTAAGTTTCAGTATTATTACACAAAATATCAGCTCCGTGAGAACCCACTACAGAGTGCAGCATATCTAGCCTGAGATAGATTACGTTGCTTAAGATTGTGATCGGCCTTTGCTAAACAAGAAAAGCATTTCTTAGGAACGTAATGATGCAGACAGCGTTTTACACGACTAACACAGCTTGCTGTAGGGAATTAAAATAAACAAAATAAAATAAAATCAATCTTACATTGAGTGAAGTTTTGATGTATAAGTGCTGGCAGCTTACATTGCCCAGAGCACAGAATGAGTTTTGCCATTTGATAATTTGCTTGATTCACTGTGCTGCCTCATGCAGGGCATTTTATGCCTGATTTATGTTTAATCGAGTCACCTGCTTAATGTTAAGGAGGGTCACAGTTAGATAGAAGGGTTATGACCATATAGGGCTTTCAACATCTCCCCGTTTGACATAAGAAATGGGTGTAAGTGTTAGAGGTCAACCTTTTTCTTTTATTTTTATTTAATGTTCTCTATGGAATATTGCATAAAACATTAATGTACCACAAAACCAATTTGATTCCCTTTTGAAACACAGTAGGCAAATATGGATTAGGAGACTCAAAACACTGAAAAAATAAAATAAAAGCAATCTGTAGTCTAAGAAGTGATCATCTAGATATGAATTTTTTTAAAGGATTATAAGGTACGTTCTTACTTACACAAAAATAAATGTAAGTTTTCCCTTTAATAGATATGCAATCAAATTTAGTCTGGTGTCTGGGAAAAAATAAAGATTATAAAAACCAAAGGGCAATAAACTTTTAATGTAATTAAGGTGTCCAGATTTACTATTCAGACTGAACATTCATCCTTTCAAACATATATAACTCAACATTAGGATTATCAGCATTTTCTTTCTGATAATGATATGAAAAATGCACCTATATTTAATAAATAAAACTAGATGCAGATAACTACTACAGATTGGAGAGCTCAGACACATCCAATCTTTATAAATATTTCTGATTCTCTCAGTGTTTCAACATGCTGAAAATTACTGCAGGATATTATGTATTTTGAGATTAAAGTCCTCCCATATAGTACTGAAAAAAAGTTGACACCGTGCCACATAAGATACTTAAAGATGTATTTTTAAGGAGGAACAATTACAGTCAGCATGGGAAGATGGAATTCAGCACTCACCAGTTTGGATAGCTGCATTTCCAAGTTCACTTAATGTTGATTCAGATTTAAAAAAATAAAGTCTTTGGGGTTTTTTGCTATTTTGGGAATAGTGTATATTTTTTAGAGGGAACAGCATAGAATTACTTGCATCACTGTGGACTTAAGTTCTAAAAGAATCTGGCATTGTATCTTTAGCAAATTAATATTAGTTCTTTGGAACATTCTAAATAAGCAAAATGTTTATACTAATTTATCCTTGTTTACAGCACTGAAGGACTGTTATGCTAAAACTAAAACTAGCAGCCCTATTGCAGTTAACATCAAGAAACACCATGTCTCCAGTTGCTTAAATAGCATATTAGTTCACTATCATGGGAAGAGATTTATCAGTCTTTTAAGTGCACTAAAATACATACATGTTATGTCATGAACCCAGCTACCACAACCCAGCAACAGACACAATTCACAGTGAATCCCAATGGGCATCAGAAGTTTCAGTCCTTGACTAAAATGTGATTTGATTGTCTGCTAAATTGCATGTGTGTTATATACAGCATTTTGTGCAAATGATAAAACACAGTTTGTCTTACTTCTTTTTATTATTATACCCAGAACAAAATAAGCTTCTTCAAATACTTTAAAACATATTGATCATTTCCACAGATTCATCTAACGGACAATATACAGACTCAGTTCTACATCCACATTTTTAAAATAATTTACCTACATTGACAGCTCACCCATCTAATTTAACATTAACCTTCTGAAATTTAAGCATTCAGTCCAAATTCTTCATCTCGGTTCCCTATAGTCAGTGAAGAGACACAGGCATTTCCAGAGGGTGATTCATGTGGCCTATCTCATACTGAGATGTATCACTCTCTAGAGATGTCTGCTACTTTCCACTGGCTATGAAAGGAGATGACTTGCTAAGATTTCAACAGCTACATTTCAGGCATATTAGCAGATGAATCTCCTCCTTGATAGCTAACTTCTTAGATGGCTAAAGCTAGGGAAAATTAGTTTCTTTCCTCGGATAGTGAAAATATAACTGAAGATATTTACCTGCATGCTTGCCATTTCTAAAGAAATATAATGAATCTGCTGCTTTGGAATTCAAATTTCAAGGTACCTATTTCCTTTAAAATTAGTTTTATGCTCATAAAGAACTATTATAAAATTATCTCAAGATCCTTTATACCTACTTCACTAAAAACCCCTACTTCTCAGCAAAATAAAGTAAGCCTCAAAAAGATAAATGCTTTGTATTGTTCTTTGAAGAAGAAAACAATTTCTATTAAATTGTTTCTTTCCTTCTTTCTTTCAAGGACTCTATTTTTCCACAAAAATTTAAAAAATACATCCTGATGGACAACACAGAATAAAAATCACTTTGAATCCTCTTAGTTCTCTTACCTTCTATCAGTTTCTGTCAAGTATTTTGCCAGTTATTTTTTTCCCCTTGTTCCAATTCCTATTAAAATCAAATCAGGGAGGCAAACCAATTTCACAATATAAACATTCACCTTTTAGTAAAAACCTAGTTAAATCTAGGTTTTTGTCAGAATATGTTTTTATTTTGTCAGAATAAATATTGCTAAAGAATGCGAAGCTTCTACTGAATTGAGTCCTCCCCAGCTGGATTACTGATAAAATCTGGCCCACATCAGCAGTAACAGGGTTATCGGTAGGAACTCTACTGAACAAGACATTCAGTGGTTGGTCTCAAAAGTTATTGCCAAGTCTTGAATTAAGGGTAGAAATCAGCTGCGGAGTAGGACACCAGCAAGTGTCCCAGCCACCTTCATATAATACAGAATCCACCATATCACTGTTTCTGCTTTTTATTGCTGCATAGAAAAACTTGAAAAAAAGAATTCATCAGAGTATATAGAGAATCTCAAACACGCTCAGAAAGATGTAGTTCTGTTCAGCTGAGTAAACTTAAAGGAATGATAGCAATGTTTATGGATCTCTACTTCATTTAGTGGAGCATAGTAACTGAGATATCAGAATTAGCATGTTCACATGATACATGCAGGTACTAACTCAGGAGTGGAAGCTCTTTTGTCATGTTATAACAGTGATACACCCAGGTTGACAATGAATGGTCTCTTTGGTATCACAAATATGCTTTTATTACCACCTTCTTGAAGGCAGTGGCAGAACAAAGAGGGAGAAGTATCTGAAATGATTTCCAACTCTGAAAAGAACTTATGAAAATCTACCAGCTTTTCCTCTGCTTCTGGCTTTCAGGACAGGCTGACACTGGTTTAACACCTGTGTCCAGAAAGCTCTGTTCTCAAAAGTGCGCTCGCTCTCTAAATAAAGTGCTCTTACATAGTATATTTCACATGAAAAAAAGTAGATGGTAACAGCCAAACATGGAGAGTAGAATCCTGAAAGCCTCAGTATCAGAGAGATGCCTATTGTGCATGCTGGTGAGAATTATTTCCAGCTCTATAAATCAGATGGGAAAGTTATATTAAGAAGAAAAGAAAAGGGAAATTATGAATAAAAAAAAAAAAAAAGGGCAAACTTTTCTTCGTAATTACAATTGTAAAAGAACTATGAAAATTCTCTTTGTAGATGATCTTTAATGGGCTAGGCTTTTTGAACAGTCCTTTTTGCCCCTGTGTACCAGAAATAATATTTTCATGCTATGATAAAATTGTGACACTTCATTTAGCAGGTATTTTTTCAACAATTTTTTATTGTAAACACCTCATGCAAAGACAGCATGAGAAGATATATTTGTCAATATAGTCTTGAAATGGTTTTATACAAAGCTAAAGATTTCTCATAAAGTAGCTATTTTCTCAGGTGGTAGCGTTTCTCTTAGAAGATGTATGCAGTATATGAAAGAAAAACAATGCAATTCAAAATTATTGCATTGTTTGAAAAATTTCCGAGAAGCAGCTAGCAAGCAGGAGGAAGCTGGGAAAAAAAAAAAAGGGATAAGAATTCAAGTCCATATTTTCTTTGAACATTTGGCAAAATGGCCATGAGATGCAGTTAGGAGAAGTAATGAGCAATGTTAGTACTGGAAATCCCTTTTTATTTGCAACCTATTTATCCATCAGTGTTTAGTTTCTCATTTTTTCTTTAAAAGACCATTACCTAATGGCATTTCTCCCGGATTTACTAGATTAGCCAGACCGGTGAGATAAAGGATTCATGACTGGTCAACATGCTAAGAATAAGGAAGGGTCAGGCAGTTGGACTAGATGATTGTTGTATGCCCCTTCCAACTGAAATTATTCTATTCTATTCTATTCTATTCTATTCTATTCTATTCTATTCTATTCTATTCCATTCCATTCTATTCTATTCTATTCTATATTTTATGCACATTATTGACTTAAAAGCAAAAACAGTTTTGAAAAACAGGAAGAACGGGAGTATATATTTATACGTGTACTCTACTTAAAAGACAGAGTAGCGGACAAAATTCAGTGGCCTGCTCAGAACTATTCAAAGAAATGAGGAAGCATCCTACCACACACCACAATATCAATACCACTCCCCCCCCCAAAAAAAGTTGATTAGGATATAATCAACTTCAAAATCTTTCGCTTCTCTGAAAAAGATGTTGAGATCTAGAAGACAGCATAACGTAAGATAAAGTGACTTTTGAATACAGAGATAAAGTCAGCGCAGCGGGAACAATATCAAAGCAACAAAACAAATATATAGTAAAATATGGTAGAAAGAATCACTTTAAGTAACCATAGGAACAACACTATACAAAAAGTGAGATGGAGCTAAGCAGTGAGTGAAATTTTAGCTTTTAGTGACTCAGGATGAAATGAGGAGCCTTCTACTGGGAGCAGGCCACAGATGGATCTGTGTTAAGTGAATAAAGAACCTGCGAATGAAGAACTGCCCAAAGTAGGAGAAGACAGGTTCAAGACCTCTTAAGGAACCTGAAGGTGCATAAGTCCAGGGGACCTGACGAAATCCACCCACAGGTCCTGAGGGAGCTGGCGGACCAAGTTGCTAAGCCGCTTTCCATCATATTTGAGAAATCCTGGCAATCTGGTGAAGTTCCTGCTGACTGGAAAAAGGGGAACATAACCCCGATATTCAAAAAAGGGAAAAAAGAAGACCCAGGGAACTGTAGGCCAGTCAGCCTCACCTCTGTGCCTGGCAAGATCATGGAGCAGATCCTCCTGGAATCTCTACTAAGGCACATGGAAAATCAAGAGGTGATTGGAGACAGTCAGCATGGCTTCACCAAGGGCAAATCGTGCCTGACAAATTTGGTGGCCTTTTACAATACTGCCACAGACTTGGTGGACAAGGGCAGAGCAACAGACATCATCTACCTGGACTTATGCAAAGCATTTGGCACTGTCCCGCACGACATCCTGGTCTCAAAATTGGAACGTCATGGGTTCGATGGATGGACCACTCAGCCGATAAGGAAATGGCTGAATGGCAGCACTCAAAGGGTTGTGGTCAATGGTTCAGTGTCCAAATGGCGGCCACTGACGAGTGGAGTTCCTCAGGGGTCGGTACTGGGACCAGCGCTGTTCAACATCTTTGTCGGAGACATGGACAGTGGGATACAGTGCACCCTCAGCAAGTTTGCCAACGACACCAAGCTCGGTGGCACGGTCGACACGCTGGAGGGAAGGGATGCCATCCAGAGGGACCTGGACAGGCTTGAGAGATGGGCTTGTGCAAATTGCATGAAGTTCAACCAGGCCAAGTGCAGGGTTCAGCACCTGGGACGTGGCAATCCCAGGCACAATACAGGTTGGGCGGATAATGGCTGGAGAGCAGCCCTGAGGAAAAGGACTTGGGAGTGTTGGTGGATGAGAAGCTCAACATGAGCTGGCAATGCACACTGGCAGCCCAGAAAGCCAACCACATCCTGGGTTGCATCAAGAGAAGTGTGGCCAGCAGGTCGCGGGACATGATTCTACCCCTCTACTCTGCGTTTGTGAGACCCCACCTGGAATACTGTGTCCAGCTTTGGAGTCCTCAACACAGGAAGGACATGGACCTGTTGGAACGGGTCCAGCGGAGGGCCACAAAGATGATCAGAGGGATGGAGCACCTCCCCTATGAAGACAGGCTGAGAGAGCTGGGGTTATTCAGCCTGGAGAAGAGAAGGCTCCGGGGAGACCTCATAGCAGCCTTCCAGTATCTGAAGGGAGCCTACAGGAGAGCCGGAGAGGGACTCTTTGTCAGGAAGTGTAGTGACAGGACAAGGGGTAACGGTTTTAAATTGGAAGAGGGGAGATTTAGATTAGACATTAGGAGGAAATTCTTTACCGTGAGGGTAGTGAAGCACTGGAACAGGTTGCCCAAGGAGGTTGTGGATGCCCCATCCCTGGAAGTGTTTAAGGCCAGGCTGGATGGGGCTTTGAGCAACCTGCTCTAGTGGAGGTGTCCCTGCCCATGGCAGGGGGATTGGAACTCGATGATCTTTAAGGTCCCTTCCAACTCTAACCATTCTATGATTCTATGAATGAATACAATTAAATTATGATTAATTCTAAAAAAAGCTATGAAGCAGATTCAAATACAACTCCAAAAGACAGTGTTATCTCAGAGGTTATATAAACAGCTCTGAATTATACAGCAAAACAAAAAAAGACGCCACTTTTTTTTTACACAAAGAAAAAAGGATTTTCCAAGGGCAGACCAAATACAGTTTCTGCGGTTACATTGAATTAAAAGAGTCTAAGATGTGAGACAGAAATTAAGTTAAATCCATTGGCAATAACCTTCATCCAACTCGATCACAAGTTATATAAGGGATGCATTAAATATCCTTCAGTTTTGCCTATGCCCTACTTTAATCTGGGCTACCTACTGAATCTATTAACTTACTTGATTTCTTAATAAAAACTACAGTCTGAAAAATAAATAAAAATTCTGAAAAAGTACATCATCATTTATAATACAAAATCCTGGTACTCTTTAACTTTTAACGTACCAGTCCATTGGACAAAGAAAGTTCTGTGAAACTCTTGCCTGGTCAGATGGAAAGGACTAGGGAATAAAATATTTGGAATGAATGGTAAGAGAAAACATCCCAGGGAAAATCTGGTTAGGATTTACTGTTATTCTTCATTTATTGTTATCTTTTCCAAAAGTATTTCTTTCCATTATTAAAGATTTAATGAAATAAATCAGAATATTAAATAAAGACAAAGTAGGTTTGAGAAAGGAGTGGGAAGAAGGAAGATAAATTAAAATACTAATTCCTACCACAGTTCTGTGAGTTCATAAAGATGAGTTTATATAGTTCAAAATTCATGCCAAGACTAAATCTGTGTAATCTGGAAGCAGTGAAGTTTCCAGTGCTCATTAAGGAAAATGTCTCAAATTAGGATGGATAAAGAATTACATATTCTAGTCCTTCTATCATTTTTCAGGAGAGAGTGGGAAATAACAAGTCACAAACAAAGGTGAGAACCCAGACCACCTGTATGAAATTCTACAATATTTGTTCACATAGAATAAGAGTTAGTATTTGCTCAGAGCATGTGACTTGGAACTCAAGATATTTTGAGATGATACAATGTCTCAATACCAAGCTTAATATTTTGACCGATATCAGTAAATACCCTCCTGGTAATATAAGTAGAGGTTTAAATAAATAAATAAATAAGTGGAAAACAAACCACCACCAAAGCACACTATAAAACACACGCATAATAATAATAATAACAAACTCTACTGACCCTATGAAGACAGCAACTAACAATAATAAAGCAATTTAAAAGCAAGTATTTTTCTTGAGAAAAATAGGCAGACAGAAGTCTGCTAAAAAAGAAATTGTGTGAATGATTGCCCATAACTTAAAGATTCAGATAGCAGGAGTTATAGGGCACGTATAACTGCTAATCTCATGATGACCTTAAATTTTCCATGAAAAAAAAGATTAATTTAAAAGACTTGTTTCCAAGTGCAAAATCAGCTAACAATTCCTTGACTTTCTGAGTGGATGTGGATATGATAATTACCCCATGTTTGGACTGAGTGCTTCTTTTTGTACACAGGGATAAGGGCACCATACATATGGAAAAATGTATGAGCTTTCTTCCTTCTTCATCATAAGAAAGTTAACTTGGGGCCTCCAGAACAGGACTAAAAACGAGGAAAAGTCAAAAGCTTTCTCCTGGATTAAATAAGCAAGCAATTAAAGCATCTGAAAAAAGGTATACTGCATGAGATTTTAATGAAAAAAGTCACCATCTTTAACATGCACTGGACAAATGGTACCCAGCTATTCAGCAGAAGGTGGAGAAACCAAGTTGCTTACACTTAAAACGGCATTTCCATATAAGCATTTTTAATTGCTTTCAGATGCTTTTAGATCTTAGTAGTGATTAACTTCATTCAGCAGACATGAGTAAGTGCTTGTGTTCCAAAAGCTTGTAAATTGTTGGCACTTGGTCTAATAAAAGATAAAACTTCCATAAAAAATTTTCCTCTAGTTTCTTTAAACCAAAAACCATACTAGAAACTCAACAAGTCAAATATTCATCCTGGTAGCAATTTTGTAGTATAGCTACAAAACATGTTCTGTAATTGGCCGTGGACAGTACATGAAACAGAACTGGCCAGGAACTCTTCCTCAGGAGAAGATACAGATGAGGGTTTTTTTTTAGATTGAGAAAGATTGTAATAAGAAAAAGAGTTGTAAGTTGTAAGCTGTAGGATGCAAGCCTGCCCTCCAAGCCAAAGAACAGCTCTGAACTGTTTTATTTATTGGTACAGATGCAGCCATAAAAGTCATAGTCTTTACAGGAATAGTAGCCTAAATAGTAGCATCACTTGCCCAGACCTTCCTGGTGTATAAGTATTCAGGGTTTTTTTCATTTAAGAGTTATTTATTTTGGTTATAGATACATCACCTCCTGATAACAGTCTTTCCATATAAAATTTTAGCCCAGGTAATAATAGAAATCAATTTAAAGAGAAATCTAAGTAATTTACATTTTATATAAAAATGTTCTTATAGCTGTATTTTAAAAATAAAAAGCTAAATCCTATTTCATAATGAGTCATTCCATAATCCATAAACATGAAGCTCACATTGTTATATACTATAGAGGCAAAAGTGTTACATTTTTTGTCATTCACCTCTAGGAGTATGTTGTCCTCAGTGTGTTCAGCATCTGTATATCTGCGACTTCAAAGGCCGAATATAATTTGAGCTTTCAATAAAGGAAAAAAATTACTTTAAAAATTGTTTTGTCACACAGTGACTGAGTGCACAGGAACCACTGCTTTCTTCCACTTGAATGAAATATTAATCTACTAGAATCTTTTGAGATACTTTTCAAAGCAAATGTACTGATTCACAAGAAATCACCTTTCTCTTCTCAAATACTTGCATTGAATACTGACGGGATGCTGAAAATCATTTGGGGTTTTTCTTGTTTTTTTTTCTTTTTGTTGGTAGCCTAGTACTTGCAAAAAGAATGTACTGTTGTGATGCAGTAAGCCACCTGGTTATTAAATTGCCCAAGTAACATAGTCCTTTTATTCTTATATTCACATACATTTATTAAGCAAGGGCATAGGCAAAACCTACCATTGTTTGCACTGGGTTAAGCAGCTTTTCTCAACATCTGAACTCCAAGTGTGAGTGACATTACAGAGTCAGTATCCTAATACAGTAATTATATCTAGGTCTCCGTAAACTGGATTGATGTATCATAGCATATAAATTAAGGAATTAGTTTACAGTCAAAATAAAACATAAAAGTGACATCATCCTTTTTAGTAGTGTGACGTCATCCTTTTTAGTAGTGATGCTGTTTATTTTAGATCTAACCCTTGATCTAACCCATGGTTCCTAGCAAGGCAGCTCCAGTAACCTGATATAATCATAAATGAAGATTACTGGAACACGTAGCTGACACCACCTCATGGTTTGAATTCTGTATTTCCACTATAAGAGCCAGAAACATTCTTTTTAAAAAGCAGTCTGCAGAAAACAATGCTATTCTATTAACTTTCTTCTCACTAAGGGCAACTACATTGTCCAAACCCTATGTGTGGTCTTAGCGTCTGTGATAGCAGGCAGCATAACGAACATAAAGAAAAGGAAATTTAGTAGATGTGTCTGCCCATTTAAAACACTCCCTGCAACTTGTTCTACTTCCCCTATGTCAATCTAAATCTCAGCCACCACCTCATGAAAAGGTAATGTTGACAAAACCTTACTTTTCAGTAAAACTTGTCAGTACACTGTCTGTCTATCTGACATTGCTATGGATTTTGATGAGTTAAAATGACTCAGTGACATTATTAATTTTGTCTTGACTAGGTGCAGTTTTCCTTTCCCCAGCTTTCTCAGTCCTTGCATGCTACTGTTTTCATAGTCAGAAATTAATACATCATTAATTGATGACCTCATCAAAGCAATGTAATAACGGTAACATTCTCCTCAATCTAAGATTTTTTTCTAAATGTCCATATAGTCACATCTCTAATACTAGTAGTAGCAGTAACAGTTTATTCTTTGCTCACAGCTTAAACACAGTATCTCATTGCAATTAAGACTGTATTGAAAGGAGATGATTTAAGAGTTATTTGTAAAACATTCATAACTAAAAAACATTTCAGAAAGACAAAATAAAGCCTTCTGTATATGGACCGTTGAAAGAGGACAACCCCTGAAAGCAATGATACAAATACTGTAACAACATAGCTTTGTAGCTTCTCAATAGTCACAAATTAATAGACAACAGCAAACAAACGAACTTGTATTACATTAAATAAGTTTGTTATACCAACTCACAAAGAACTCTCTCTCTTCCATCCCCCTTTCTCTCTCTCTTTCTCTCTGTCTCACACACACATACACACAACATTTTTTTAGCCCCTTTCCATCCCACTCTGTTTGCCTTTCCAATTGCTGCCTCAGGCACACAGAAACGAACCATCGCAGCTACCTATTTCTGCATCTTGAAGGAATAAAAGAAGTCTTCTCACCTGAAGAAAGCAAAATGAGGTTTTCAAACTTAGCATTTGGAATGCATGGACCAACAGTTTTCATAAACCACAAGCTCTGGAGGCAGCTCCATGAGCAATAACTGACAGATCATTTTATATTTGCAATACAGTTCATTAGCACATCTTTCTATGTGCTTAACTTCACATTACAGTACAGTTCTGACATAAATACTCTCTGACTTCCAACCAAGAAGAAAGAAGTTAAGCAACTTGCAGACCATCTAGAATCAAGTTTGCAGAACAATTTGGCCCTGAAATCCTCAGCCCGAGACTTGAACCAGAACAACCTTCCTCTTCAAAAACCTTGTCCCAGTTAAGAATACTTTATGATAGCTCTAATATACTGCATAGGACAACATTAGCAACAACAATGCAGTGCACTGTCAACAACCGATAGTGGAGTCATTGTAATTCTGATAGTATGTTATCCTGTCTTACAAAATTCATGCAGGCAATGTTACTAGAGCTGCAAGTCATAAGGACAACTCCTAGTGACTGGCTGTCCTTGGAAAACTGACAAAGTTCATTTTGTGTTCAATAAGTTTCTTTCCTGTATCAAACACAGATAGCTTAAAACAAATATCAATAAAATCAACTAATACATTATTTAGGTCATTCTTCTTTTTTTCTTAAGTTGTAGTCTTCTAAAGTTGCTCAGGTATAATAATGCTTGCTTGCACACTTTTCTTGAAGATATCAGTTGAGTAAATTCGTAAGTTCACTTCCATCCTGTATCATATAACAAAAATGCCTGTGCTACCTGACATCTTTTCTGGTATTCCCTTCATATTTAAGTCTTTGGATGAGATCTGGAAAACTCCACATATTGTTCTTAACCAGGAGACAATCATATTAAAAAATGACATTTGACTCCACCCACCAAAAAAAAAACCCAAATCACAAAAGTGAGTTAAATACATTAAGCTGAAGTTTCTTCCTGTACTTTGGAGAATCCCCAAATATATGATAATGAAATCATGGACCATAAATTTGGAATAAATCTGAAGTCATCTTTTATTGAATGCAGTATGTAACACTGGTAGCAGATCAAATATAAAATGAAGAGAAAGAATATCATTCACCCTTCGTTGATCATGTCACGCAAGGACATAGGTAGTCTAATTCTACAGGAAAGAAGACAGGCATCTTGATAGCATCCAAGAGCTTCATGTCATCATGATGATGCAGAACCGTAGTTAGCAATGTGATGATACTCAGCTTTGTACCAAATCTTGCTACGCTTACTCTAAAGATCTCTACTATATTGCTATAGCAATCAACATCATCTGGTTAAGATATCAACATGTTTGTAAGACTAAGATATTATTCCAAATTCAGCAACTCAGGTTCATTTCTAGTGTCAGTGTTTAATAAAATAATATTCTGTATCTGATGTTTAGAACAGCAATGCACAGTTTACTCCATAAAAAGTTTGTTTTGAACTAATTAGAAATTAAATGATTGGGGATCGAATTATTTTGACTAAATAAATGCTCTCATTAAAAATCAAGAATGATTGGAGAAATATCAGGTTTATTATTAGAAATACTGCAAACATACAAGGACGATCATCTTGATGTTTTTCTATTGAAAGACTGCCTGAAATCTGAGCTACAAGACAATCTCAGCATTTCTCACAATTGGTAAGCTTACATTTTGCATAATTTAATTTTTTGAAACAATCAGTGTACTCTGCAATATATATCTTTTCAATAACTTTCATTTCAATTACAAATAATAGCATGTTGGAATTCAGTAAGCTATAGTAATCACTAGTAAACACTTCCATTACCAGGTCCAAATTTAGTCACTGATAACTTCACCACATACCTGACTTTAAGATTTCAATTGCTTTCTTTTGTATCAAGAGTTTGGTGGTTTGATTTGTTGGTTGTTTTTTTTTATTCTGTTTTGGTTTGCATGTTATTTGTTTTATAGGAAACCCTGATGGTAAAACACCTTCTTTTGAAAAGTGGGGGTCTTTTTCCCCAAGATGTTAAAGATACTTTTATGACTTGAAACAAGAAACTGGCATTTGGGTAAGAGTAGCTTCTAAAGTCAGAAACACATAATTTTTTTTCTGATCATGTTAAATTTACCCTGACTTAGCAAAGCTATATATATATAAAAACTATCACACATCATTAGAGGTTTTACTAATATCTTCTAATAGTTCAACTTTACAGAACATGGTCCTTAACTGGGATCCTACATAACTGATACAGAAATGTCATTCTTATGGGGAAATTCACAAATCAGTACCATTACACCCTCAGCCTTCAAAAGGCAAAATTATTCTGTGATCCAGGAAGAAACAAAAAATTCTTATCCCAGATTTTCCACTGAAAGGTAATAAATCTGTGCATAAAATTGTGATGTGCACAGTAGCTGAGTAGTTACAAGATGCAAGTAGAAGAGAGGATTCACTAGCTTATAACTATGGTGTAAAATAACTTCACTCCTCAGTTCCTTCTTGAGTACCTTGAGTGTGTCAAGGTACCTGACTACCTTCACTACTTAAATATTTAATTCCAGAGCCTCTTCTGAAGTGAACCAACTTGTTCCCTTTATATCAAAAAAGCTGGGAGCATTTCTGGAAATAGTTGAGTCGAGGGACTCCTCTCAACAGACAGTGGGTGAACCCGCATGAGGTTTGACTCTCTGACTTTTTACTATTTTCCAATAGTATCCTGTCGGCTTTGAATATATGTAGTGTTATATGACATAATACTGCAAAATGTACAAGTTCTTACTGATTTAAATTTATTAATAAAAAAGGTTCTATTTCTGCAAGTAATTCTTGGTTTTAAAAAGATTTTATGACTGAAAAAGCTATGTCTACGTGGTTTATTGTAAGCAAAGATACTCAAAGCCTTCTCATGCTCAGAAACGGCTAGAAAGAAAACAGTTGTCAAACGCAAATGTGGTTAAAAAGCTTTAGATTCAGAGACAGTTTATAATCTGCCTGCTTGGAGATCTTCCATACACTTGCCTATAATAAACCATGTAGTCACATACTATTTTCTTACAAAGAGCTACCTAAGTCACTGAATGTTCACAGGAATCTGATCCTTGGATTACTGGGACCGCAAAATAAATTCCTATAGGGCAATATTTTCTGCTCAAATACTATAATCAATTTCATTTTAATACAACATTTAAAATGAAGGTTGAGGAGTAAAATATCAAAAGTCAGAAAAGAATGAATTTGCGTATGCCTGAGATTAAACAGCTAAACACTCAAGTTCCCACTGTGTCTTGCATTCCTACCCTAATAGTTGCTGCAACAACTATTTGATTGGGGGATTTTTATCAAATTTGTGGCTACATGGGAAATCAACTTAATTATTAACTAGTGAATATAAGGGACTCATTGGACATTAAAACTAGTGAGCTTTCAGAACTGGTTTTCAGTGATAAAGTCCCTTGTGATAAAGTAGAAGATAGCTAGCCATTCAGCAGGATAATAATATGACAAAATTATGACAGCGTTTTCAGAAGAGGACAGGTGGCCTGAATTACACTTTAATTATGATTTTAAAAACTATGAAATAATATATTTACAGAGTCAGTATATCTTCTCACTGATATATCAACTAGTGAACATGATAGAAGCTTTCACATTAATTATAATGACTACTTCCTTAATGAAGTGCAAAAATGTTAGTGTAATCTGATTCAGTTTCTTGAATTAGGTTACAGTTTATCACTCTGAAAGAGGGATTTTGTTGCTTATTTTTACAATCAGTTAGTTCAGCCCCAATAAATAAACAGTATATCATCCTATAACACCAATCAAAAGCATTGCTAATGTTAAAAATGATTAAACACTAATAACCAAAACACTGTGTTAACATGGAATGCATTTTAAAAGAAGTGATAGCCACTCAATTTTATTAATGTTTGTCTTTTTAACCAACACAGGATCACAAAACACACACATTAAATAAAATAAATAACTGAATAATAGGTTTGCTTCTCAAAATTACTAGGTATATAACTTAAACTTTTAATTTCTAGCCCCTGGAATACTCATAGAAATCAACTCTCTTCCAATAAATTAAATACATTCTTAAGACCTTACAGGATTGAGTCTACCAGGAGAAAATACTTCCAACCACAGATTTTATTTCTTGGCAATATCCAATATGATGTGGATATAATAACAATAATAATTATATTTTAAACATTCTTTCAGTTCTGCCTAATACAACATCAATAACTGTGAGCCAGAGGAAATGAAATTATTTAATTATGTGATTAATCTTTCTTTAAACACCAAATAATTCCATCTTCTACTTCAGCAGAAATGTTGCCGCACTTTATCAACAGCTGCATCTGTGAACTCCATTTGTCCTCCAAACTGAAATAATCTATACAAAACCTTTCAACTCTCCACATACTCTAACCCCCCATAAAAATGCTTCGTGGCTGAGAGAGCTTTGTACAGGATGGAAGTTGGAATATACTTCTATTGATTCAGGCACACAGACAGAGAGAAAATAAGGATGAGATTAGAAATTACATTTTCAGATTATCACTTAAGAAGACAAAAAAGCAGAATAGAAGTTTAATATAGGAAAGTAGTTATAATTTGTACACATGAAACATTTCAGAGGAAGCTTAGTGTCTTTACACTGGAAAAGAAGAGTCGTATCAGATACGGAACAGGTGGACAGTAGTAACTATTGTAAAGCAAATATTTTCAAAATAATAATAATAATCATAATATTTATTAATAAATTAAACATGTAAGGTGCTTTTAAATTACTTTTCTTTTTAATTGACAAAGATGTATCTATATAGAGAGATATATGAAGTAGTATTCTTATCATGCCCTATGATAGTGATTTCCAAAGGCACATTATGTTCCCATTTTCTCTTTGAGAGAAAGATGCAGTTCTTGAAATAAGTACAAGACTTTTGTAGTTGTTTCAGCACCTGTAGATTACAGATAGGCCAAGCTGCAGAAGAATTGTCAGGACCTTTATAAAACACTTTCAAAACCTAAAATATTTAAGAATAATTACAAAATAAAAATAAAAATTGAAAACTGAAGGGACTTTCTTTTCAAATTTTGTATGAAAAAATAATGGAAATATCATTTTATATGTTATATAGCAACTACAGACAGAAAAATACGGAGCACAATGTATATCATACACTCCGCTCAGGAACTGCAGCACTGCTTTTCTGATTAATTACAATTATCTACCGTTTCAACTTTAGACAACTTTTGAAGCCTTCTAAGCACATTAGCCAAGAAAAGATCTGCAGTACGCAGAGATATGAGGATCAAAGTTAACTATGATGAGACATCTAGTTTTGGAAGGGCTTCAAGGCGTTATCCAGATAAGCCTGAAAAGTCAGTACACCTGTCTGAACCTACACCAAACTCTTCTTTTTTTCTGACTACATCATTTGTAACGTAGGCAGATTTTAATTCTCTGGATAATTCAAGAAGCTCTTCATTTCCTGTTACTACACACTTCTCACTTTGTCACACCTTCAAAGGCCTTACATTTATTTTAATAAACATAAGACTGTCTTTTGTCAGCTGTCCAGTCTTTTCTAAAGTTGGGAACATTCTATAAGTTGACTCTAATGGAAGACAGTGGTTAGATCAGCAATTGTGGGTAATACTTATGAATCTTGTGACAAAAATGGACAGAATATCACTCAAGAGGTGATCCTCACTTCTTCATTTTATGCTCCCTTAAAAAAAACATTATTCCTTTTTCTCTTTTGTTTTCCTTCTCAATGTATTCCCTAAATCTCAGCTTAGTCCCTAAACACTTCTCTAAACCAAATCCATTCTAACTGATGATGCAACATTCTCTGCATGAGTTTTCAGATTGGACCACTTTTGTACCATTATTATTTGCACACATAAACAATGCATGCAGAACCAGCCCCTTTAGAAACCAGGATTTACACCTTTAAATGTGCATCTCTGTATCATGCAGCAGATTTCAGGAAAAGGAAAATTTTCAAGTAAAAATCATACATTAAATCATAGCATTATGTATCCTAGATATACCTAATAATTGCAGATCTCTGTTATTTAAAGAGCATTAAATAGCACATAATTGTTTGTGTGATCACTTACAGTCTTTTGTAGGCAGGAAGGAAACTTAGTTATAATACTCAGATTATTAAATCAATCAGAAAGCTTAAAAAGAAGAATTTGTTACAAAAAAAAAAAAAAAAAAAAGAGAGAAAGAAAGGGGGGGAACCACTTAACAATGTGGTACTTTGATATTTTTTTTTCTGCTTAGAGCTGGATCCTAACAGGAAATTCAAACTGCATAAACTTCTCAAAAAAGGAGTCATCAGCCACAAAGATGGTTAAGGAATTGGAGCACCTGGCATATGAAGAGAGACTGAGAGAGCTTGGACTGTTTAATCCGGAAAAGGCTCAGGGGAGATCTTATCAATGTGTATGAATATCTGAAGGGGGTAGAGGAAGCAAAGAAGATGGAGCCAGGTTCTTCTCAATGTTGCCAAATGGGCACAAATTGAAATACAGGAAATTCCATTGAAAAGTAAGAAAAAAGATTTAGAGAGTAGTCAAACACAGGTTGCAAAGAGACATTGTGAAGTCTCCATCCTTGAAGGTGCTCTAACCCCAACTGGATGCAGCCCTGAACAACATGCTCTTTGTCACCCTACTTTGACCAGGGGAGGCTGGACTAGATGATCACTATCCATGCCTGCCAACCTCAACTGTTCTGTGGTTCTATGATTATACAGAGTACACAGTGAAAATATGGAGGAAAACGTTCACAAGCGACAAGAATTTTCTAGTATCAACGAATGTGGTAACACATAACTGCATCTACGTCATCTATTGCAGTTAGAGCAGTTCTTTCTTCATAGGGCTCTTACCGTGGTTTCTGGACTTACTTACAACGTAGCTGCACAAATGTTCATTGATTTAAACTCACACGATCAGATTATACACCTATTTTTATACTTGCCTGTCTATAAAATGCTGAAAGGACTGTCATGTAGTGCTGCTGTCATGATGTTCCTTACTTCTGCTGAGCCACAATCCATGGAACACTATACCCCAGAGTTTGTTGCTAACAGTGTCGGTGTTTGCATTTTTTTGTGCTGCTTGAGATTCAACACCACCACAATGGGAAAAAAACATGCTCACCCCTTCTGTTGTGGTAAGCCATGTAATGTGAAACCAGTTCAACCTTAATAGCGATTTCATTTAAACCTTTCCTCTTTTGCAAAATACTAACAAAGCATTACCATCCTAAAAGGATTTGATGAATGATAACCTTACATATGCCTATTTTCTTTAATTTTGAATTATTTTCTTCGGTTTTTTTTAATCATCATTTTAAAAAGATCTACATCTGGCTTTGTGGGCTGATATTCTAAGAAATTGGATCTGTGTTTTTAGTACCGTGTATTTTTATCATTAACTTGTTATGACCAGCTTTAAAGGACTAGAGAGGAATTGGATACTTTAGGCATTGGTTGTGGTTTTAAGCTGCTTTCTTAGAATAAAAAAAATGAGAAAAAAAAAAAAACCCAGAAGATATTATATCAAGAGGAGATCTGCTCTTATATATTAACTGTAACACAAAACCCCAAAGGATACTGTTGACGAAGGGTTTTTTTCCTGTCTCCCTCTTTTGGCCTGCTTATTTGTCTCTGACTTCTTTCATGTCATCTCCTTTCTACTTTTCACATGCATTTTTTCCTTTGATATTTTCTTGTCTTACTTCCCCCAAATAATTTCCCTTTTCTTCTGCAATTTTTGATCTCTCCTTCATAAACACAAATGCTTCTGCCCTATAAAGCTTGCTTTCTTTCCCCACATAGACCCTATCTATTATTCTCACGTTGCATTCACGCTGCAACTCTATCTCCTTTACTAGATTTCATCCTATATGTCCTTTCGTGTAAAGTATTTTAATCCCAATTCATTTTTTTTTTTGCTGATCACATCTGCCCAGACGACCACTGTGAGTCCTACCTATCTGACACCCTCCCATGCTTGCCTACACTCTCAGCCTCATCCATCCTTCCCTCTGCTTACTTTATAACTTTCTCTTACCAACCTTAGTTGTCCGATTTGTCACTCCTCGTGGTCTTTAGCATTTTGAAAAACTATAAATTTCTAATAAAATAACTCTGGCTATGTGTCTCTCTCACTATGTAAAGCAGCTCTTGAGCCCTAAGGCCAAGAGGCATGGCCTCACTTTTGCCCACAGAGCTAAACTCTCTTCACCTTCCTCCCTCCTCCAGATAAGACATTTGCATCCAAACTGCCAACAGTTTCTGGCGTATGGTATTTCCCAAACTGTGCCTTTTCCTGAGAATGTTAGCCAAACCATGCCAAGGACCGTGCTCATACTTAAACAGACAGGTGATCATGGGCATGCATTCAAACATCCAGCCATCTATCCGATCTCCGATACCCAGCAAATTTCCTCTCTATTAGAATCTGTCTAGTTTATTATCTTTCCTTTACAGAATCACAGAATGATATGGGGTTAGCTATGCAAACAAGTGGGGAACAACTCAGGAAGAAGTGGAAGCTCAGGTGAGCTTTGCTGAAGCAAGTGAGAGAATTTAAGTCATCTGTAACAGATGTAGTGCTGAGAGACACGGTTTAGTGGTAACTTGGTAAGTCCAACTTAACGGTTGGACTCGATGATCTTAAAGGTCTCTTCCAAACAAAACGATTCTATGATTCTGTGAAGAGAGAGAATGTGGCACCACCATCAGCAGCTTGACCATTGGGTGCCTCCATCTTCAGCTGGCTCAGTTCATCTCCTTCCTGCAACACAGCCCTTCTTAGTT
The DNA here is from genome assembly GCF_964106895.1 of Numenius arquata. Classification (NCBI taxonomy): domain Eukaryota; kingdom Metazoa; phylum Chordata; class Aves; order Charadriiformes; family Scolopacidae; genus Numenius; species Numenius arquata. Next base: position 97,372,662 of record NC_133576.1, on the reverse strand, counting down.
TATCTATGTCTAAGGAGCAAGTCACTGCTAGGAGATGTTACAGTAACTTTCAAAAGAAAATACTAGTTTGAGAAACAGATTGTTACATGACTTTAGTATATGGCCTCAGGAGATGTATCAAAAATAGAATTTCAGGATGAAAAATTAAGAAAGACATGTGTGCAGTATGGAGTTATTTTAACTAACTCAGTTTCTTCTGGCAACTATATTCATGATGACATTATCTAATTAAGCAAAGCAGCAAAAATAAGATATCTGATCTATTAAAAATGAATAGGGAGATTATTGTCTAATGATAGGTAATTCATGCTTTGAAAGGTTTTTTGTTTATAAAGAAAAAGAACAGGGGAAAAATTATAAAGGATTATTATTTGCTCAGTTATTTGTATTTTGAAGTACTGAGCTGCCACAGTTTCCATCACATACAATACATTTATGTAACAATAATGTTACATTATGGAACTCCGTTGTGATATTTGGTTGCTGGTTTCCTAGACTGTTAATTTATTAACAAGTGGATATAAGCCAAGCGTTCAAAAGATTGCCCGTGTGAAGGTGTTTCTAACGATCCTACCTGTTGGCGGGATGATTCCAGGAGACATTAGGCCTGGGACAGAATGTGGCATGATATGAGAATTCTCTGGGGAGGTGACACTTTGAGTCCTCTTAGGAGGCCTTCCAGGTCTAGAACTGAAACAAACAAACAAAAAAATTTTCACAATTAAGCTGTTGTCTTACACATCATTTCAAAGTTGTTTCAAGTGGTAACATGGACTGTAAATAAATTTGTTTCAAGGACGGTTGCTTTTGCAGTTAGATGTAATAGACTTCCATCACTAATTAGATTACATGCTGAATTCATTTTCCTCATTGAAGATCAGCCGCTCTTGATGCATAATTCATAGCCTGCACCTCGTTACCTGCTTCTTCATATTAATATCTATACACAGTTTGAATTGCCTCGTTTGCATATGCTAAAGTTCTGCATGCAGCCTTCAGCACGAAAATTATGCACTAACTTGTAATAATTATTACAGTCAGCCTGCTATTGATTTATGAGACTTTTAAAAACCAAATATGTGTAGTACTTGTAATGAATGATATTTTAAGGTTCTTCAGGAAATTAAAAGGCAATGGCTGCCTAAGGAAATGTTCTGCTTGTTTGATTTAATACTACAGTTAGCTGGGAGGTGGAATGAAAGAGTGATTCAGACCTATAGCACATTTTTCGATGATATGTTTTATTACTTTGCACTGCTAGCCTGATATCTAGATGATAAATGACAATACATATCTAATGTGTGAAAAGGTCTTGCAATTTCTTTATTTTTTGTCATTTAAAAGATAAGTCAAGTTATCATTTAACCCTTATTCTATTTAAAGTGAAAATCTCACTAAGACACCTTACTTTAAATATACTACTTTATGTCAGAAAGGACTCAGAATTATTTGTAAGATATTGTTGAGCAACTGCCATCATAGCAGCTTATATCTGTCCAGTATGGAAAAATAAAGGGCTTCAGGTTTAAGCACTCCTTGTCTGTTAAATGCTCACATACACAACTTTCCATCTCCTGGACTGCGTAAGTAGCATACAAATTAGATACAGATTACAATGAAAATACTTATTACCCACTTACATGCAAATATGTACCTGCTACATACAATGCATATCCAAAGGCTTGTATTCTTATGTATAGATCATAGCAGGGTACTACTGCAACATCCTACAACTGCTTATTTAGGGGACACTGTGGAATAACTTGACAGAAAAAGGTGACGTGCAGTTCTAACACTGCAGTGTTAACCTACGCTTTGCCAAATGTTTGAGGTTCATCATTTGTTTCAAAACAAGAAAGAAAAGAAAGGTGGCTATGAAAGGTTTTGCTCCTTAGGTCCTCACACTAACAAAACTCTCATCAAGGATAATGGCATTTGTAGTTATGCTGGGACTGCAGGAGGCAGAAAATAAAATACCTCTGTTTTCTGTTCATGTTCATTCCCCTTGTGTTTGGAAATACCCCTTTTTTTTTTTTTTTCTTTTGCTACTTCTACAAGCTACCTTTAATAAACCAAAAACAATCAAAGTACAGGGCATTTTCTTGGAGTTTAATGACTCAAGGCATTGAGTCATTAACCTTAACTGATCATTAATTCCCAACTTAATGTCCTGAGCTGAGGTCATTATTAAAATTATAAGCTTGATAATTTCTTTGATTGGTTTGGTATTTTTGATTTTCTTTAATACAAACAAAATTGTCTTATGTTCACAACAACAAGAAAAACAGTTGTAGAAAAAGAATATTATCTTACTCCAGCTCACAGAACCAAATTAAGTGTCTTCCGTCTTTCTTTGAAATTTCCTTTGTGATTTACAATAAAAACAAACATACCATGAATACACATAAAACTGATAAAAACATCATAGACAAAAATGATCTGATTTAAATGGAGTGTTTCTAATATATTCACCCACCAAAAAAATGCCACTACGTAAGAAAACTTTAATGGCTTAATTTAAATACCTATGAAGATGCGCTGTTCTCAAATCACCGCTGTGATATAAGTATGGAAGGGTCTGACAACAGCGTAAAAAACACAAGCTGGGTGCCATAGCATAATGCACAACCCACCAATGACTTCCAAGTCTTTAAAAAACAAGTTCACTCCTGCAAAGATTCTCTTTGAAGAATTAATGCTTATTACCGAATATAGCCATGCTGATGTCTGAATGCTTCTGTCTTTGATTTTGAGGAATAAAACCACCCCTCTTCAAAGCCTAAGAGAACATATCCATAGACCAAATCTGTAAACGAAGGTCAGCAGCAAATTATAGGTGAGTGCTATTGAAATATCCAAGGCAAAACTCCTCCTTTGGTTGCCTTCTACCATCGAGTTGATTGTGCCGCTCTACACTAAAAGGGCTGTCATACTAAAAGCCACAAATGAGCCCAGCAACCCAACTCTACCCCATGATTTATCTCAAACCTTACCAAATAAGTCCTAAATTCCCAATTCCAATCCAACTAACTATATTTAAATGAAATTCCTGAGACATAAACCTCTTTTATCCTGATACAATTTTTAAGCACTAACTCCAGTTTACTCTAATAAGACCTTTATCTATTTAAGAAACGGTTTTCCTTTCAGGCAAAAAAACAAAGGCAGAAAAACAAATGTAAGAATTATTTCTGAAGGTCTGGAAGATCTGATTTAGAGTCGCAGCAGACTAAAATAAGCACACACTGATTATCCCCGATAACTGATTAAATAACAATAATTGTCTTAGTCTGTTATTTATAGTATGTACTTGTTTCATTAACCAAATTCCTAACTTGAAATACTACCACTTTATAGATCTGTTTTCAAACTATAAGACTTGCAAAAATTTTGTATGAAACATTACGAAAGTTATGGGGAAAAATCTATGTAAAAATTACTTTCAAAAATAGTAACTTTGATTCTATTTGAAAACTTGCATGTTTTGTATTTCATTATCATTTTTATAGCTATATGATAAACTCTTTTAAAAAAACATTAAAAGCATAGCAAATGAGTTTAACTATCATAAACAGAATGATAAAAATAGCTTAATGAATCATTTTGTTGGTGTTTTTCCTAATCTTGTGTATAGTAAAGACCTACTTATTTTTACATTAGAACAAGTTCACTTTCATTCCAAGATAAGAAGCCTGCTTCAAGGTACTCACATTCCTATTTTGTACCAAAATCAGTTGATTTGTCTTCATATTAAAATGAAATATAATTTAAATAGGTATGAGTTGATTTGTTATGGAAAAGATATATTTAAATGCCAGAGCAATGTAAGTTACTCTTCCAGTTCATGTCACTGAGATACAAAAATCATCATTTAAGAACTGTTGATAATGCTCTTTTTACTCATATTTAAACGTTGTATGTAAGTTTTTACAGAGATATAAAAGATACTATGAGGTTTTGTCCTTTATCTGAATAGAATTATTGGAAGAATAACACTGGTCCTTCTGAAGACACATTTGACTTCTTAAGGTAATGCTAATTATCTCAATGGGTAAACTACTCAAAGCTGACTCATTTTGATTTTGAAGATGATTACAGTTTGGATTTTTTAGAGCTAAGATAAACACAATGAAGTGCCAAAACTCAAAGAGCCAACATAAGTCTTGTGAATACGTAGGATCATAGTACAGAGAAGTCAAGGAGTCTTTTGGGACTTTGCAAGAAGACGCTAGAAGAAACAGACCTACATCTGGAAGACATAGCTGGTCTTCATCTCTACTGTTTAATTTTTTGAAGATTAAATTAGAGAAAGCAGAAATTAGACAATTTCAACAAAGATCGAAGGAAGCCACAATGATTAACTGACCTGAGAAGAAGTAAAACGGAAGTTACCAGTTCTTTGTTTATCCATTAAAAAGGATATGTAATGGAAACATTGTCACTCTTTCTGCTTTTAGAACTATAAATATGTAAGTTAGATTTTTTTTCTCTCTAAAACTCAAGTTTTCACGTGTGAGATATCATAACATATGTTAAGAAGAAAATGAAAGCTTCCTACAGGACCACTTATTACTAACTTAGTTTTTAAAGTGAAGCACCTAAATGCATTTAGCTCCCTCAAAACTCATCTGCCTTGTATAGACTTGTGTAAGCACTGTATCAAAATTTGCACACACTTTTTTCAGGGCTTAGAAGACATTCCCACAGACAACTAATCTTTATGTTTGTAGACAATTATCACGATTTACAATTACAATATACCATTATGTGACAGGAGAACTAAAGGTGCAGACTGGTGAATCTTGAAACTCTCAAAATGAGAGGGAAATATTTTCTTCACTGGCATCACCTAGTTAGATATTTAGAACACTTTCCAGAACCACTGAAAATAAATCCATCAATTTTTGGTCAGATTTGTATTTCATCCCTTCGACTTTCACAAATACTTCATGGAATACTATGGCTCTAGCATTTTCATCTTTGAAGGAAAGGGCGTATACATCTTCTGCACTGTGACTGGCATGAAAGGTACAGAACATGAGAAGCAATTTAGAGTATATTGTCTTAAAATACAGCAAATTCTCTGAAGTAGTTCTTTTTTTGGTCTTTCAATCAACATATATTATTCTTACATCCTTCCTGTGTTACTGAATCTAGACAACAACAGATGGCTGAATTAAAGAATAAAAAATGGAAGAATCAGTGGTTATTATCAGCTAAAATGTTGTGCTTTGATTATACTTTTAAAGTTTTATACACCTCCAATTGCATTATCAAAGTATGAGCTTGCTCCTAGAAATCACTTTGATAGTGTGAAACAATTAAAAGCAGACATAATCAGCAGAAGATCTGGTCCTGCACAATCATGTGGAAAGAGGTGAAGGGAAAAGAGGTACGGGTTTATCCACAGGCTTTAAAAGTAAACAGATTGAGCCTACTTTTCATTCATTTCTTTTCACTATCTGCCAGAAGACAGCCATGGCTTTAAAATTTAAGGGTATTATCCTTGAAAGCCTTAGACACATAGACTTCCTCCCACTGTTAGATTTCTTTTAGAGGTCGGAGCACCACGGTTGGCTCTAAAACAGCTGAAACTCTTCAGGAGTAGTATATACCTCTCAGAGTACGTAACTAGCATTTTATAGATGACTGATTGCATGGCGAAACATGTACTATAAAATGAAAAGAGTGCGCAACAAAGTTCAGATAATGCTGTGATTTACCTTTCTGATGTCCTGACTTTGACGAATAATTGTGCAAAATTAACGCTGGATGAACAAAGTTGCACTCTTTAGAATTATTTTTATTCAACTCATGAAGTATCCCTAAAGAAAACAGCAACTCTGACCAGCTGTAGGCAGGCAAACTGCTTTTCTAGCCAAAACTAATTATTTTCAGGGCTGGTTTTCAACATTTACAGTTTTATTTTTAACCTTGTCTGTGAGCAAGTTTAGTGCACAGAAATACTGTCCTCATTTGAAACTGAGCAAACATGATGCAGTGAAGCTGCCATTGGCCAGGCAGTTTTATAATCAGTAATACTGGGGGGTGGTGGGGAGAGTTACACTCTGAAGGTGATAGGCAGCAAATCTGTAACAAGCATTTGGTGTATTTATTTAATGTATTTTTTATGTTCTTAGAACTGCTTAGAACAGCTTTGAATATCAATATCAATTTTAGCAACATCAGCATTTATGCATCTCATTTAGGTACATATTGAAAATCTAGGCTTTATTTCTCAGCTGTTCTACCTCCCCTCAGTACTTCAAAGCCTGAGACAGAATTTTTGACCTCAAAGAAGCTGGCTGAATGAAAGTTAGGCAAACGGCCACTGGAAGGGGTTATTACGTGTTCGACACACGACGGCCACTGCAAAAGGGCTGAGGATGTCACAGCCTGAGGCTACCTGCTGACTTAATACAAAGACAGGGGTGTCCTGTGACAACCTGTAACCCAAGACAGTGGACTCTTCCCAGACTGTATACATGGTGTTTCTGGTTTCTGGGACAACTTCCATGCTGCTCTCAGCGTCATACGTGCAGCCTTCACGCTAATAAGACTTGAGCCAAGGGCGTGTCAATCCTGAAAAATAAGGTCTAGGAAGACTGAATAAACCTTTTGTGTAATTTAATTCCTTTCGTTGGAAAATGCTTGCCAAGGTAACTTTCATAAATATTTCTAATGCACTGAACTAGCATTTTAAAGGCAAAAAAATGACAACGTACATCGATCTAAACCTTATACTTTACTATTTAAAGTTTTTCCCTTCTACTCCCACTCAAGAACAAAGCGAAAGAATGCATTTCTAATACTGGGTATATATCTATTTTGGCAGTTAGTAAAACAAACATTAGAAATCACACCATGTCCTTTTTACTTGCAGGAGTTGTATAAAACAATAAAACTCTCAGTGCAATAACCTTAAATTTATTTTTCTTCTCACAGTCAAACAGAAAATGTTCTCACACAATAATTAGTGCTGAACTGATGATATATTAGAAGGAGTTACTGAGACAGCAAACAGTGCTGATAAAAATAAATACAAAGATCTGTTTAAAAATCTTCACAAAGAAGTATATGAACGATCTTCAAAAGAACTAGATTGTATTACAGGACTGAGTAACAGAGAAAGCATACTGCATAATGCATTTCATTAACAGAACACTTTCCTGCTATTTTTGAACCAAAATGGCCAAAACTGGATATTCGGTCAGAAATGCAGTAGCAGTTTATTAGTGGTCCAAATAATTAAGCTAAATGGAATAAAATATATTGCACTCCATATCCCATTCCAAAGCCATTTACTGCAGTAATAGACAAGCACTGGTTAGTACTGGGATACTCAGCTTTTGGGGGGTAGAGAAGACCTTGTGGAATTATTTCTTTTCCTAACAGACCAGTCGTGTAAACATCACGTCATTTCCATCTTCCTCAACACTGCAGCCCAAACCACTCTACTTTTCAGCAAGATCAGGAATATTCTCGGTAGAAGTGTACAAGATACAAGGTGCAAGAGTGCAAGAATATATAGAATATATATTATAGCAACACCTCCCAGCTCTCACTTGATGGTTGAAGTCCCACTACAAACACAATGAAAGAGTCTAAGAAAAAGATTCTGCTTGACTGACTATACTACTTGAATCTGTGAATGACCTAAAGGGCAAGAAAGCAAATAAAACCAGTTAGAAAGCTGAGCATTACTGGAGTAAATTACAGTACCAGATTTGAATACAGCTGTGATCGTACGTAAGTTTAAAATATTACTAAAATGTGACTGTTCTCTTAACAAAATTGAGATCTGTAAGCCATCTATTGGAAAGGGAAAAACAGATAAGAAATTAATCTAATTTTGTTGGGTGGCAGAATTATGATGTCAGAAGTAAATTAAGCCAAAAAGTTCACTGCTTCATCTAATTAGCCGAAACACTAGATCTGCCTGAAAGTTCTTAAAACGTTTAAGTATGTTGGCTCTCATGATTATGTAATAACTGTGAAACACAAGCCTCTGACGATGACAGCCATACAAGCTAGAGCAGAAAGTAAGTCTGAATGAACAATGAAATGTAATTATTAAACAGAACTCATGTATAAATTCAAACCATATTGATATATTTTCACTTGATACAAACATTGCTTCAGTACAGAAAGAGTACTCAGAATATGCATAGAAGTACAGAAATCACAGCACTAGAGATCCTGAAGAAAGTTATTTAGGAATATTGGCAATAGCAACAAGAAAACCTTGCAAAATCATATTTATTTCCTCTATTTACACTGTTGTCTTTTCAGAATAATTCTTGCAATTACAAAAAAAAAAAAAAAAAAACCTGTACAAAAAGCAATGATCTAAAGTGCATGCTTCCCACAAATGCTCTTTCTGTCAAGTTATAACAGATGCCTTTCCCATTTCACTCAACCTTACAGCACAAACCGCACCCATAATTTAAATATGCAAGCTAAATGATTCCTTCTAACAGTGTTATTCACCCACATGAAACCCCAAAGTATAACAGATGCAAAGCTTATTTTTTCCTCAACTGTTTTCATCTTTTCTTAGGCTTTTAATTCTAAGAACATCCCCTCAAAACAACATCTACTATGCATATTATAAAAGTGTCAAGCATGGAGCTTACAGGCCAGAAAGGCAGGTTAGATCCATAATGACACAATCTAAAAGAATTTTAAGTTTTCATTTTTTAAAAAAGTTTCTGCTCCAAGTTGCTGAGATGATTCTTAATGTGGAGCAAGTGTAACTGATGTGGTTATGTCTGTTAAGAGTCTGCAGATGGCCTGAAACAATGATTTAAATGTATGAACTTTAGTTGGAATGAACGGTCCTGCTTCAAGGCTTGTTTTCTAACCATCTGCATTCATCTCTGCATATAACTTGCACATGTAATTACAAATTTGTGAACATAAATCAGATAATTGCATGTACAAATAACCAATTAGACTCAAAGCAGAATTAGGCCATACAATAGCACGCTCCTCTTTTGAACACACATATAACCATACATAACATAAGCGAGTATCTTCATTTAAGAAATTTTTGTTTAACCCGTTTAGAAAAATAACACCTGATTTGTTTTCCAGTAGGACATACCGGGCAGCAGCTGCCATTTTGAGATCCATTTGAAAAAAAAAGAACAGAAATACAAGAAGAAAAAACACCTACATATGAAACAAGCCCACCATTGCTCAAGGGGTCACAGAGCTGGTGTTCATTACCACCTGTATTAAATTAAAGACAGATAAACATTTCAATGCTGATTTAAGCTCAAGTAAGAAAGAAAAAAAATATTGTACTATTCAAGGTAAGTATTTTGCAAAAATACTCTGGTTGTCCTGGCAGTATGTTAATTAATATGTTATTCTTATTCATAACAGTTGATAATGGAGTTCTATCATATAAGTGTATCCACTGTAATATCTGAATGCATTCATCACTTAATTGGCCACAGTTCTTCTCGTGAAATGCTGAAACAAGTGAACTGTCACCTTTTTAATGAAGCTGCCTATATCTTAAACCCTTTGCCCTTTAAAAAACTATTTATACTCAAAATGAAAAATTTTATTCTAGCTTCTGCCAGAGACTGTGGTTAATGTTCACTGCCCTCTATTCACCTTATTTTTAATTCTGAAAACCCACACTCATTAACCGTACACTTCCAAAGAATTGCTGGAACCACCTAAATAAAAGCTTAAAAGTGACTTTTATTGTACATTTGAGAGTAACAGTAATGATATGAAATACTGAGAAGACTCTCCATTAGTCTGTGTAGCTGCAACTGCAAAGCTGATGAAACACAGATAGATGGTATCCATTAAAATCAAGAACTTAAATGTCTAAATAAGGTGTTTTGTATTTGCGTATACGTATAAATACAAATCTATGAATGAATCAACTAGATGAGTAGTGAACATTAAAATGGCAGGTTTCTCTGAACAGATGATATCTAGGGCCAGAGTGAGATATTTATGTTGAGCAGCACTGTCCAAGTAACACTGGTGAAAAGAGTCTCCTGCGACTGAATGCACTCCTATCTGATATCCACAAGCAAGTCCTAAACTAAAAGTTAATGAGTATGCACACCATTAGTTTCATGTCTGACATTCGGACATCAAATTGTTTGGGACAGAAACCAGCAATGAGTTTGTGCAACACCCAGCACAATGCTCACCACTTAAACTCCATGTGGACCAAGAGAGAGCTGGTTACCCTTGTAGGTACCCTTTAGTTAGTTAATCCTTGTGTGGACTCTAGTTGTACTTTACTTCCAAAACACAGCAAAATATGAAGTCATGGGGGAAAAATAAATTATGGTATATTCCAGGAAAAATCCCTCATCTGTGTACCCAGGCCCCCAAAATCTCCTGTCTGTGAAATCGAGATCCCAGGTGTGTTACAGTGTTCCAACCTTGTAAGTCCAGATGTAGCCTTGCTTGGCCTTTATATTCTACTATGGAATATTGTGAAATAAATTTGCATTTCATTTTCCTTGTGCAAGGCAAGGAACAGAAACAATCGCCCAAATTCAACCTCCCCTTTTCTTTGCAGAGTAACACGTATAACCATATGCATAGTAGCACAATTTTCCCTCCTAAGCAGCAGTAGTACTATATTAATTTGGATGGTACAGAATACCAATCCAAGACTACCAAGTCCTAAAAAAAAATTAAAATTAAAAAAATATAGACAGTACTATACGCTCAAGTGGAAATATTAAAGTGATCCAACCAAAGATACTTTTATTTGTTATCCTTTCAACAACTTAAAAGTCATTCATGCATTGCTATCAAAGTGATTTTGTAAAATATAACAGTGTAACCGTTTAGCCAGTGTTTGTAGATATGTTATTTGCAGGTCTGAAACACAGCCAGTGCTCAAAGCTGTCCCGTAACTATCTTATGTAAAGTTTGCCCTATCTGAAATAACAGTCTGCTACTAATGTGTTATCCTAGGGAAACACTGAAAAGTTAATCAGTCATTTCTGTTAAGTAGTACAAGTAGTATGTTTTTAGATAACAGAGCTGGCAAATGTATCTACTTCTGGTAAGATTTTATTATTATTTATATTTCTGTGTAATTCTGGTAATTCCACTTGGGTGAAGCTTCATACAATACAGGTACATAGGAAGATATCAAAGTTTTTTTTTACAGAGAGACAGAAAACAATTACAGAGAAGTTCATTCTATTATGTAATTTAACATGCCTAGCCATGGATCTGCTCTGTATTTACTCCGTGACTGGAAAAATTCCACTTGCTTTAGTCCCTTTACCTCCCATCTCCAAAGCACATTATGAGAGAAAGATACTAGATTTTGACGTTAATTTAAATTACTGCTGCAATAGCTCTGAAATGATCTAAGTGTATGTCTCAAAAAGCATCTCACATTAGCCAAAATAAAGAACCCCCAAAAGAAAAACCAAATTCACCGTGCAATTTTAATGGCTGTAAATGCATTCTCATTATGAATTCTGATTGAGACAATTTCACGGAATCACGGAATTGTCAGAGTTGGAAGGGACCTCTAGAGATCATCTAGTCCAACTCCCCTGCTGAAGCAGGATTGCCCAGAGCACATTACTCAGGACTGCATCCAGGCAGGTCTTGAAAATCTCCAGAGAAGGGGACTCCATGACCTCCCTGGGCAGCCTGTTCCAGGGCTCTGTCACCCTCACCGTAAAGAAGTTTCTCCTCATATTTAAATGAAACTTCCTATGTTCCAGCTTGTGCCCGTTGCCCTTCGTCCTATCGCTGGGAACCACTGAAAAGAGGCCAGCTCCATCATCCTTCAACCCACCCTTTAGGTACTTGTAAACATAGATAAGGTCTCCCCTCAGCCTTCTCTTCTCCAGGCTAAAGAGCCCCAGCTCTTTGAGCCTTTCCTCATAAGGGAGATGCTCCAATCCCTCAATCATCTTAGTTGCCCTATGTTGGACTCTCTCCAGTAGTTTCCTGTCTCTCTTGAACTGGGGAGCCCAGAACTGGACACAGTATTCCAGTTGTGGCCTCACCAGTGCAGAGTAGAGGGGGAGAATGACAACTCATCCCTCCTCCTATGAACTTTGTATCGTTAGCAGTGTGGGACATGTATGACAGAATTTCATATAAGAGAATTTCTTACAGGAGCACAACTACCAAGATGGTCAAAATGGCACCATAGACTTGGCAGCATGCTCTCCTGGGGCATACTACAGATGGCCAGTATATACATCCATATGATGTTCAATTGGCATGCTCCGTGCCTGGAACATCTCCATATGTAACATATACACAGACCTATCTTTTGGCTCTATCTATATAGCTCGTAGCACAAGACGCTCAAATCCTGACTGAGCATTAAGATGATAATGAAATACAAATTAATCATAATAATTACAAACACATTTTCTTTCCACGCCAATTGTTAGGCAAGACTTAAAGCAGGTGTCAATTTACAATTATGTTTTGACTCTTCGTATTTTCTACTTTTCTGAAAGCCTTAGCTTCAAAAACTGAGTACCTCAGTTTCTGTTCTGTTTTCTTACCAATAAATATTTACTCTGCTATCACTCTGTCTTGCTCACATGCTGAAAAGGCTCTGAAAACATTATGCCACATGCATAACTTAAAAATGAAAAATCACCCAAAATATCAAATAAACTAATCCAAAAGTTTTTTCTCCTGATTTTGTTTTGGCTGATAATCTCTGAATTTTAGATGTTGTAAACACTGATCAAAATGTCATGCGTGTCGCGGTTTGGGCCGGGTCAAACTAAGAGGGACATTTTCACAAATGCTGTTTCCCCTCTCTGAGACTTCGTATTAGCTTTTGCAGTTTCAAGCTTCACCCCAGTACTAAAGATGATACCAAAGAAACACTTACTCAAGCAAACAATATGCTTTCTATGTTGCGGATCAGTACTTCTGGCAGAACTGGGCAGGTTTCTGTGGTAATGGATCAAGGTTTTAGGAAACAAAAACAGCAGAAGACTATCCCTTTTACAGAACAGGAATGAAATTAGACATTACCCTGTCCAGAAACACGTTTGGTTACACGCTTGACTGAAGGTCAGAGTGATGTCTACAAGACTTTCTTGACTCGGATATCAGATATAATCTGTTTTAATAGAACTGAATAAAGCGGCAAAGTATAATATGTTTGTAATGATGCTTTTTCATTATACTGTCTTTTAAAAGGGATGAAAGTTTTATGGTTTCTAAGGAGTATCTTCCAAGTATAGAGGCTCAGATACACAAAAGGAGTCTGGCAAGCAGAACAGTTAAGCAGTCATCTCTTCCAATTTATCCATTTATTCAATGACTTAAGAAAAAAATAATGACAAGACTTGTCTTGGACTCCTAGGCATAGGAGATTTAGTCCTTGCAAAAGCTTTCTCTCACACACAGTAACTCTTTATGTGAAATATGTGTGTATGTGTGTGTATATATATAGATGTTCTGTATGTATATATAGACTGTATAGTATAGCACACTCTCCACACACAGGAGTCTCTAGGCTGATATTCCCAAGGCAATAGGTGTGGTCCCAAAATGCCTTAAAGTAAAGGAGGAATCAATCTAAATTTCATTATTTTTAGTAAGCACTGATTGCCATCATCTCTCCCACCAGGTTGTGAGACTGTGCACCACTCGAACTAGAGAAATGTACAGCATGTAAAAGGATCAAATCTAGCTTTTTTGACTCGTTCACCAAGTACTAAATGGTGAGAGATGTGTATCTCCAGTCTCCCCATCATGACAGAACTGTGATCTGTAAGGCTGATCATTAGACTATCTACATACACAAACAAATATACACATATATGTGTGTGTGTATCTGCCTGTGAAGTACCCGTACATAGAGACTGCCATCCCTGCAGGTGATTAGCAGGGAACAGTAACATTAACACAATCATTTAAGAAAGAAAATGAGCACCATATCCAACTGAAAAAACAGATGTCATTTGCTAATGCATATCAAACCTACAAGTGTAGTCAAGGGTAAACAAAGGGTAATTGTGTTTACTTAGTACTCATTTGTACCCTATAAAGTTTCCCAACTCTCACATATGCCAAACAACAACCAAGTATTCTACTTTATTTTTTTTCCTTTCCACAATCTCATTGTTAAGACTCAAACGTCAATTCAGTCAATGGCAACTGTATAAGGAGATGACTCTTTTCACTGACCACAGACCTCTCCTGCAAACCTCTTTGCGTAGACAGACCCTAAGAGCACATGGCTTGCACCACCGTCTTGGAAGATTAATGACACATACTAAGTCAACAATATTATCTGCATGTTCCCCAAAGATCTTAAATTAAAGTACACATTCATCCTGGCCCAGCTTAGCATATATGAAATTTGCTTTCCTTAATGAGATCACATTTAATAATAATAGAGGCAGGCAACTCTGGAAAATAACAAACATACACTCACCCCTGTAAGCTAGTTTCCATAACTAACATTGTCTTGAATGCCATTATCTCTTTGACTTGTGTAACAGTCAGATCTACAAATAGCTTCACTTATCTAAGAAGTGGCTTATGGGAATTACACATAAAGGCCTTTATAAATAAAAACATATTGTTGAAGATTATGCTGTGTCACAACCTTCAGAGTTCAGTCAAATTTCATGCAACTCTTCCCATTAAGAGAATGTTTGTGCAATGTTCTGCTTTACAGAATTTCTTCATATTGGTACAGATAGCAAATTTTATTCTATATTACACCCGTTACACAATTTACCTCTTTGAATAAAGTATTCATTGCTGTAAAATTAGCTTTCTTCAACAGTTCACATGTAAAACATACTAATGCTGTGAAAACTCCTTTATCATTTCTCTCTTTTTCTTACATATGTAGCTAACACGTTTATCTTAAGATTTAAACCCTTTCGTAATTTAAACCCTTTCACAAGTGGTTTACAACCTTGCCATAAATGTTAAACACATATGATGACATTTAAGATCACACTTTTTCATGAAAATGTTTCTTTATTTTATAACCACAATAAAAAGAAAACGTTTCAATGGACAGGTTATATTTTAAAGAAAAAGCAAACATACTTATTTCAACAGGCTTACTGTGAGTTAATTAAAGTGAAAAATATGTAAACAAAAGTCAGTATTGTAACAGCCGGTATCAAGTTTTAATTTTTCTATTGACCTAGTAACAAATTTAAATGCTAACAGTTTGGGAGATCAAATTAAATGAATACAAACATTTTGTTTAATGACATCAGCAGTCAATGCAGAACATCTGTGTTTTACTTTAAAAGTGATCAGAAAATATTCTTTTGTTTACATTACAGATAATCAGGAGGTTTATATTTCTGTGTTCAATTTAGGAGAAAAAAAAAGATCATACTACCTTCAGGGCCCAAGGAAGCAATATGTTACAAATGCAGGATTTCTCCTTTTTTTTCTGTTTTGTAACCATGGTAAAACAATAGAAATGAACTTTCCCTGAACCTTTCTCCTTTAATGGCCTGGGTCCATGTTGACCCAGCAATGCAAGCTGGAACCTGATACTATCAAACTGACTGCTGCTAAAGCAATCAGATTCAGCAGAAACTATACACAGTGCATTATAATACTAATTTCAGCATCCCACAAAGCCAGTGCAAAGGCAAGCTATTAAAGTATTATATTCTATTGTTTAAAAGTGAGATTAATTCAATAGCTTAAATGCACCCAAAAACATTGAACTAAATGGCAGACTGTACAACTATATTGTTATTCTTTTATAATTATAATACTGTACCAAAGTGAAATTGCAGATAAGGTTCTCCCTTCCCCTCTCCCTTCAAAAAAAAGCACTACTGGATGAATTATTAGTAAACAGATGATTTGAGCCATTACAGGTTCATATGATCCTGCATTTGAATGAGGCATGTAATTAAATTATCAGGACTTTGTTCTAAATGCTTGAAAGAAGGAGAGCATGATAACCACATTTTTAAAAGGTAGAATAACAGAAGAAACTTTTTTTTACTTATAGAGGACTACATGCAACTAATGTATGAAGGCATAATTGATTAATTCCACTAATTAAGATATTTGTTATTCCTGCAATAGTAGCTTGATAAATAATGTATTAGATGTGGCACCATTTCCCATCAGTTCTGAAAAGACTGTGATGATGTTTCAAATTTATACCGTTATTTTTTGGAAGTTGAATAGCTCACATCTAGATTTAAGTATCCAGGCAAAAAGCAAGTAAAATATATTTTGAAGTTATGAAGAAGTCAATCTTTAAATAGTAAACATTTCATTACAATGTATTCTAGTCATTTCACAAACTTTTTTATTTACAGGCATTGATTTTTTTAAAAAAAAAAAAAAGTTTTAAGGGGGAATATTAATTTAATCTAGCCCAAATTTTCCAGAAGTAAATATTCAGTCAAAGTTAGTCATTTATGATATTTCTCTGGAGAGTGAGACACCCCCTCCAAGACCTATTCATCCAATTCTCTTTTAATTCATCTATGTTAAGATGACATAAATCACTTTTGGGATGTGTTTGTGGTTGCAGTGGTTTATATAGAGACCCTAGTCGCCTAACTATTAGGCAGCTACAGTTCTCACCTTTAACACAGCTACTACAGAAAGAGAAGCCTTTACTAACTTGTTTACAGTAGTCTAAAGTATAGACTACTTATCCAGAACATGAAATAAATACAGAGACAGAAAGGCTTTCTCAATCCAAGCAGAGGGATACAACTCTACTTTCTTAAAAAGAAAACTAATCATCATCCTGTTGGCAGGTTGAGATAATATTAAGACTGCAGAAGAGACTGAGAGATCTACTAAACTACAAAGAGAGCAAAAAAATAATGTAACATTAGTAAGATCATCCAGTATAAATCTAACACTAGTAAGACTACTCATCTGGGAGGAGGATGTGTGGCTGTGCTCTACAGATTTTGCTTAGTTTACATTAAAACATCTAGCACTCAACTTTTTTCATTTTATAGATGAATGCCCTTATCATCGTGACACAGACTCACACTCATTTTTTTCTCTTATCCAAGAAATCTTTCATTCTCTTCCATGTACCTGAATAGCTTCAACGGGGATGGAAAATAAGTACCAGAATAAGTATGGCCTATTTGCGATACCAGTCTTCTTGCTGACCAACTTGTTGCATTTTCTCAGACAGACAACATTACTGCTACCCAGTAGGTCCCCCACATCCCACTTCGACCACTAAGCTGTTGCAATTGGAGAGCAAAGGGTCTCTACCTCTACCTCTTCACCAAAAGGGTTGTCAAGCACTGGAATAGGCTGTCCAGGGAGGTGGTTGAGTCATCAACCCTGGTGGTATTTAAAAGACGTGATCCTTAGGGACTTGGTTTAGTGGTGGACTTCTCAGTGTTACATTTATGGTTGGACTCAATGATCTTAAGGGTCTTTTCCAACCTAAATGATCCTATGATTCTCATATTTCTTCTTTTTCTGTAACCATGTTTTTGAAGAAGGTGGTGACCACTCCACTTCAACTGCAGACACTCAGAATACATGCTCTGGTCATGTACCACATCCTTCACAATAATTACGTATAGACACTTAATTTTCTTCAGGTTACAATCAAGTTCAGTGTGTGACCATTCTGAGCAGAAGAAAAATGCAAACTCCAGACCAAAACGGGGTTATATTCGCTTAAACTTGTTCAAGAACAAGAACTTGTTAAAGCTTATGCTGGCTTGCAGCAGCAGCAGCAATCACATCACTAAAAACACTTAAGTCAAATTAGCCTTAAATTGTTGGGCTTCTCTACTCTGCATGTGCATATGAATTTTCATCTAATAAAGTCACAAAATACAGGGGCAATCCTGTATTGCACAAGCTACAACATATACAACTGCAATGTAAATGTTAAATATTAGCATCTTAAGCATACACGCATACCAGCAATATCTTCCTTTAGTGCCCTGTTTGTCTGGACACGTCAGACAGTAGTCCTTCAGAACAGCTTCTGGTCGAGCGTATTTGGAAAACACCTAACACACTATGATGCTAACATAAATACGAACTATTATGTTATGAAAAACACAGATTTTAAATAGGAAATAAAGATGTTCTATGGGGGACGAAGGAGTGAGAAGAGATGCTTTGTGAAATGCAGCCAGTGACTACTAGGTTGGAAGATGCCTGTTTCATTGCAGTTTCCCAACCTTCATCTATAATAACTCTCTTCCTCCAAGCATGGTTTAGTACTTTTTTCTCCAGTTGCCCATTTTCCTCCCTTTTTTCAGAAATTCTAAATTGGCTTGACTGATTTTTGACAATCCATTTCTACTTCCAACTAGCCGAGTTGAACATATCTCATCTGATCTGCCTCTTCTGAGTTTATCACTTCTTTGGAAAACTGTACTGTGTGGCAGGTGAGCCAGTTCCACGAGGTGGAGGCAGTGAGCAAAGAGAGGAGTAAAATTGAAATGCTTCCCTTGGAAGCACAAGCTCAGGACCATGAAAGAGCCTCTGTGTTGTAGCATGGAGCAAAGGTTGCACAGGATGTTATTAGAATCTCCACTGCCTGGATCTGGCATGAAAGAGGACTTTCTTGATACCCTTCCAGCATCGTTACTTTGCCACTGTTGGCAACAATGGTCATGAGCCCTTTTCTTCATAATCAAAGGAAAGACTCCCTTTGATTTTCATGGGAATTGTATCATAGCCGTGATAGTTCACAGAAGATATGGTCAACCCATCTCCACAAAAAGTGCTTCTAACTTGCAAGATGTTGGTCAATGTCTCTTACCACTTAAAAGAAAATAGAGGGTAGAACTGAGCCACATATAATATTTTCTCTTCCCATGCTAGAAGAAAAAGGTGCAAATTTCATGGTTCTGAACAAACGTGGGCTTTATGAAAATGGAAGTGTGAGAGAAAATAGCAGAGTGAAAAACAAGTTTCGAAGTACAACAAAAAAGGAAAGACCAATCCTCATGCAGAGGAAAAGATGAAGGTCCAGAAGAGAAACAGCTTGTAAAGTTCAACAACTATGTCAACAAAATGTCAACAACTACACATTGAATCTCCTAAAGGTGGATTATTCTGCAGGCATAGGATACTACAAAGCTTCATCCACTTCCAAAAGGTGAAGAGACTGCTCGCTGTGTTACTTTTGCCCAAGTATAGATCAAACCCTCCTGATAGACCTGGAGAAAGACAGATATACCTATGTATCTCTAATTCTCAAAGTATTAGTGAATCGGTAAAGATGCGTGCGTGAAATATTCATTCTATTATAATACTGTTTGCAACTAAGCAAAATTACATCACAAAACACAGACTTGCCCACTGGGAAGATTCCATTAAAAAATAAAAATTTAAAAAAAAAAAAAAAATAAACTGGAGAAAAATAAACCATTACTGCAACATCTTATGTACAGATTTTACTAATCATTTTCTTACTCTTGGTGTTTATATTCAGAATTAACTATCTGAATATTAAAGTAATTTTAATTAGTCTCAATAAGCCAAATTAAATAATACATAGTAGTCTGCAAAGTACAAATATCCTCTACCAGTTTATATATAGAGATCAAAACCAACAAAGTTTTTATGCATCTTAGTACATTGTGAAGAACAGGAAATATGAAAATATGAAAAATAGGGATAATATATGGAAACAATTATTACTGCAGATACTTCATACAAACAAACAACTTATCCTAGCTTAACCAAATTACCATATAAAAATAAAATATGGTTTAAATCTAATATTTGTGAGCATGAAGATATGATTGCTACAAAAAATACTAACAGCAGAAAATACTGATTGAACCAATTAGAATTTTTACTCACTGAAAACTTCTTTTTATAGTTTAAGAAATCTGTGTATATATTGTCAATCAAATAACCTAAAATATTAAGTCGTCATTGCCCTTTTAAATCCTTTCAACTAGAATTCCCTAATTGTTCCCTCACTTTATCTCACTGTACCAGTAAGTAAATAAATTAACAAAATAGCTTTTATCGCACAGAATAACCTTTTAACTGAAGGATTATCTCTGGTTTATTTTTCATTTCTTTCTCTGCAGATAGCAGTTCATGCCTCATTGATTAGTTTGCTGAGGTGGTGACCAGAAATGAAAACAAGGTCTCTCAGATATTGCCAAGACCTGTAAATATAAAAAAAAAAAAAAAAATGCACCAAAGCTAATACATGTTATGCTTCCAGAATTCAGTTTCTAAGACACGGAGAGTCAATGGTCAGGAGAGGTTCATTTATTCCAATCAGCCTGTGCCAAGATGCAATTCCACTAAACAATTCTAATATGTCAGCTGTGTGGTTTGGTTTTTGGTTTGCTTCTCATTTATCCTTTTACAGGATTTTCCTTTTTCTTTCCTTTTTTCTCATTAAGTTTCACTTTTAAAATGTGCCAGCACCAATGATAAGACGTGTTACAGAGGTGTGGATCAGTACTGTTTCAAACCAGGATTTTATATGTCTTTATACAAGAAATTATTTCAAAACGCTGAATTCCATTTTGAAAATCCAACACTACTGTCTCCAGCAAAGAGTTAATTTGGGTTTGTTTAGGTTTTTTGTGTATTCAACTTGCATTTTTAGAAGAAAATTTTAGTTTTCATGGAAGTAGCCAGATAAACAGCTATGTATGCCAAAGTCCTCTATCCCCATATTTGGTAAGTCTCATTACTTAATTAAAGGGACCATGATTTCAAGTGCAACGGAAATTCAGCTCTTCTGTTTACTTAGACTTCAGCCTCTTTATCAAGTCTACATTTATCACCAACTGGGATGATATGATGTGAAAAACTGAATATATCAACATAGTTCCCCTTAGATTTGAAAAAATAAACATTAAAAAAAAATTAAAATACTACGTTACCAGTGCTATCGGGCTCAGAACATAAATACTAAAGCAGCACACAAATACTACACATGTATTAGAAAGATCAAGATCTCAGAGAAGAAATAATGTGAAACATGCATATGCTGATATGTTTCAAAGACTGTTGAACAACCTACGTAAACTGTCACATAGTTCTCCTGCCATTTGATGCACGTGAAATTTTACTAGTGGCCTCTGGAGAAGAAGAGATAAGAGTCACATGAGGTGGATCACACAGTCAATTCTTAAACATGAAAATTTCACTGACACACTGACATACCGTCTTGGACAGAGACGGTATGTTTTTGAAGAGGCAATCTCACAGCCCTCTCTTTTTCAGTTGCCATACAAACGTGAAAAATTAACCACAATTATTATTAGCGTGTTCTGAAAGTTTTAACTTAACTCCACGAAAACAAAGATAATGCAATGTTAATTTTTTCAGACCTCTGTTACCTCAACCTTGCTGTATTCATAAAGATTAAAAGATAATAATTTGCATACAAGCTGTACATGGACTTCTCCAGCATTTGAACAACTCATTTCAGACAAGTGCTATATGCAGAACAACACTTCAGGTAAAAGAATCTGTCACTATGGCACGTAACGTAACTCATTCACTTTCAGCATTGGCACAACATGACAAATCAAAAATAGCAGGAAAGCAATTTTTTAATGTCCTTGAAGTAGGCATCAAGCATTTGTTTTGCTTTAACATTAATTAAGCTAAATCTGATAACATGTTTTAATTACACAACACAAACTATTGTTCATATGAAGTATCCTCCTGGTAAAAATGAAGGCCCTCATTCAAGAAATTGCTTAATCATGTGCATAAATTCCTTGAAATTTAGGACAGAAAATCTCTTTGATTAAAAATAAAATGTCCAGGTTCTACCAGTGATTTAAGAGGCCACTTTCACTGTACGGTTGAAAGGGTGAATCTCAGACCAAGGGTATGTTCCATGAAACCACCCTCCTCTTATTTTTATTCAAAATAAAAATACAGTAAATGAACGAATCAGATTACCACACCTCATGCAATTTAGCAGGTTCTGATGAGCTGACAATAAACACGACATTCACATGTGCATTCATCCATCCATACGTAACATTGAACTTTTATTATTTTAAGATAATGATGTACAATGGTTTGTAATGGTAAATGCATTTTTTTTTCTCTCAAATTTACTTTTCTTTTAAATAAAATAAAGTTAAAAAAACTATCAAAAGTGGTTAAGAAGTAGCACAGGTTATCAGGAATTTTTAGATTCTGTTACTCTCTTCTCCACCTCAGTAGTACTGAGCAGTTACAGTTCTAGTCTCAGACATAAGGGAAAAAAATTATTTAATTAAAAGACTATTTAGTAAATCACAAATACTGAACACCAAAAAGACTCTACTGAAAGCTGGATTTCCTATATTTTTGGCTAAACAAGCATAAATAAATGTTGTCTGACTACAAACATTTTGAAATAATATTTAATATATGATAAAATACTATGGGTGTCCACCCACTCTCTTTGTGTTTTGCTCTATTACATTTTCCTATTAATTAGAATTTTCTTAGCTGTTTTTATTGACCCTTTTTCTATGTGAAATTAAATCAATGCATGTCAAAATATTAAAGTTCCTGATGTTTATTCCCTGACTCCAACAACATGCTGATGTAAGATGCTATTGCACAATCAAGACAACAGTCTCTAGATTCTATAGGATTTCAGATTATTATAGATTTCCATTTATTTTCTTCTTTAAAGTAGCAGAATACCGTATTAATAATAGAGTCAGAACATGTTCACAGAAAACACGTAACTGGAGAAACACTTTTATTTCTATCTTATTAAATGAAGCAATAATTTTCACGGCATCCATCTGCTCAAAACTTAATATCAGAGAGATGTTAACATGGATATGCCCATAAAAGCTCTGGGAACTGATAAAACAGGAAATAAATTTCTTAACTATTTTTAATTTTTAGCCAACGCTTTCATCTGACTCTCAATCCATCAAAATCTAAATAGAGCTATATTTTAAAGAAATAGAAAAAGTATTAATTTTGAATCCTTAGAATACTGCATTGTTTAAGTTTTCCATGTTATGAACTAGATAGTGTCTCTATTTTAATGAATTATGAGCCCTTTGCCTGTTAAGTTGTCCTTGATCTAAAGATTATGCTCCCGCTAAAGGTACATTATACAAATGTCTATATTCAGTCATCTTTTGTCAATGCTTTACTATCCATTTAAAAGATCAAGATCAACATAAAGGTAATAAAATGATACATAATAGCAGACAGTTATGTTCTCTGTACTTTACTTATCAGTTCTAACTAAGATGTCTTTATCAAAAGGTTCATTTTCATGCAGTAGTGAGTTTATATCAATCAGTTATCCCTTACACCTGTCAGAACGTTCCTACACCCAGATAAATGTGACTGTTATCAGATACTGGTAGAAGGATAATGTAAAACTGCTTTATGAAAACTATTCTTTATTACTGCTCCACAGATGTTTCCTGTTATAAATATCCTACATTGTAACAAACAATACTAATGGCATTATGTGAATAAAGAACCAATGAAGAAAAGTCACCTCAAGACACAGCCCTTCAATGCCAGAAGCAAATTTATCATTACCCTGTCAGCATTTTGCAGTATATATAGAAAGCACCACATATGCAAAGCACCAAATGCATTCTTCATACATTTTTCAAAACAATAAAGAAAATTCATGAAAAAAAAATGTTCAGTTATCACAGCCAAATCGATTAAGTGGACCTGAGTGAGCTATATTATACCAATAATTCTAAAGCAAAGCTCCCCATTAACCAAAGGGGTCTCTATTTAAAAACTGAGGGCACAATATCTTCATATGCATTTACATAAGATAGCTTTTTTTAATGTTTCAATTCAATCATAATAAATCTGCACCTAACCTAAAGGATATTTAATAGATATTTTCTTCTGCTTATGTGAAAATTTAAGAAATTAATATGGATGGAGATAAACTGAAGCAGCCATGATCCAAAAATACAAAGTGAGTATCAGAAGGAAATACAAAAAACTAACACATTTTTAGACCATTGAAGCCTCAGCACCACAGAATTACAAAAGTAAATTTATATTTTTTTGTTCTACTCATTCTAGTAATAAATGTGTTTTTCCAAAACTCTGAAATCAAGCTTGCTCTTCACAAAGCAACAATTTGTATTCAAAATTTTATACAAAACTCAGTTGACCACACTCTGTCCTGTGGATACAAAATTAAAAAAATGAATCTTTCTACTGTTTCACATTTTCATTGCTGGTTGTGAGGCAACGACTGTAAAAGAACAGTGCATAAATCTCCTATGAAATTCTTAATGAGTTAATTAACACAGCAGTAGGTTCAAGGAAGCTTCTGACCCAATATTAGGGCAAGCGAAATTTAGAAAATAGTTAAGTAAACATGAGTTAGAAATAGATGAGCTAAGCAATACTACGTTTTAATTTTGTATTCAAGTGCTCTCTATATAGATTTTTCTTAATCTCTTTTGCTCAATTATCATTTTGTCTGCTTTGAAACAAGAGTTGCAAGGAGACTGAAATATTTTTTCATGTCCCTGCAACTTCATTTGTAGGTATCTGTGAATAGATCTTCTAAGGTTATGTTTCATAACATCTATGATTTTCTAAGTGAATCATAGCAGGTATCCCTATATTGCCTACAGCAGCAGCAGCAGCAGTGTGGTGAGAAAAATTTTCTGTCTTTTGCCAATGGCAGTTGCATAGCAGCTTCCAGCCTCTGCGCATCAGTCTGCTCTACAATAAAGTATAAATCTTCCATTTAAAGCAAATCCCAAACCAAAATTGTTATATCGTACCAACTAGAGACATCCACAATGGGTAATACAAGCCACCATGACATTGCAAGACAACAGTTACCTTAGCAATGTCAGTAATATATTCCGATTTTTAATAATCTTTACTTTCAATTTAGACGGCCATTGAACAAGCAGGTAAGCCATGATGTCGTGAAATTGAAAGTATAAGAAAATTGGATAGCAAAGGGGATGGAACTGTTAATAGCTTTTGATCTTTACATTCCCTCTGCTTTGTTTGAAAGAGGTCGAGAACTTTTTTCTTCTCAGATATGTACTAGTATCTCTGGGATCTGCCAACTATTCCCATGACTCATACCTTTCAGAGCTGTTGCCAAGCCTACCTGGCGCCAACCAAGTCCTATATGATGTAGGCAAGTCAAGAGCCGTTAAAAACACCAAATTGCATGTATAATTACTATATTTTGATTACTCAACAAATGCTTTAAACCTTCTGACCTAACACTTCTGCATATGTGTCATTTGTCAGCGTTACTAAAAACAAAGCTACGTATCAGAACTTCACAAACCTTTCCATTTTACGCAGCAACCGACCACACTTAAAGCGCTGATCTCCCAGTGGATCCAGAAGATCCACTTCTGCAGTATGAATTTTATTTATTTGTGCTTAACATAATTACAGATTATTTATATTGTCTTAAACATGAAAAAACAGGATCGCTATCTGGTGGGTTTTTTGATAAATGTTTGGACTCTCCTTGTTCTGATTACATTTTGCACCAATTCATGGAACGTTCTACATACCAACATGGTCTAGAAATTCTGCTGTTACTGACGGGAGTATTCACGTTGAGTAAATACTTGGAAGGCTATAACTAGAGCATGAGATACGATGTGTCTGTAATCAATGAGCTTCTTGGTTACCAATGCTTTGCACAAAGGCCAGCTTTTCCCTCATCTTCATCACACATGCTTCTGGAGCTTGGAGAGGAGTGAAGGAAGAAGAGAGGGCTCATAAAAAATAATATAACTTGGTATGTATGCGTTTGGGATGTGGTGACTACATACCTAACAGTAATTTGGTTTATTCAGGTTCCTTCAATGTCTCCAACACTGCTTGGGACTGATACTCAGTTTTGACAATAACAGGAATATAATGGTGGCTTTTACAATACAAACACCAGTTGAAAATACTAACCTGGCATTAAATAACAGATTAAAATAATACTGAGTAGACACTGGCACTGGAAGTACATTCAAACACCAAAGCACAGCTAACTAAAAGAATGAAAGCCACAATTCTAATATGAGTGTATCTTTTCCAAAGCCAAAGGAAACAAGTCAACTAACATTATTTTATAAAAGATGTACACAAACACATTTATCCACTGAAATGTGTACTGATAGCATAAATCAAGTATCACTAAAGTCACCTGCTTCATTTTTTCCTAAATTAAAATTCATATGCATGTAAAGACATGGGACACTCTGACCTATCTCTAAAAATACATAATCACTGCAAAGACTTGTCCAAGATGGTTACAATACCTTCCCAAATTGTTAAGAGTATCTTCACACTTCTTTTAATTTCAGGGTTCTTCTACGATTTCCATTAAGGGTCTCCCTTAATCGATCATCACTGCTAAAAATTGTTCAGACAGATTTCAGGTAGATGCTTAAAATGCAACTGCCATATTAATCCACCTTATCATGGTTTTGTAAATATTATAAAAGTATCTCCCATGTCAGTTATGATCAGATTATTAGGTGGCTTATGACACTTTACCACAGAGAGTATCACCTACAATAACTTTTCAAAATCCTTTACGTGCAATGCATATGTTGCAGGCTGTCAATATGCTTGTTGTATGCAAGAATGTATTCCGTGTTTGCAATCCCATCAAGGCAAAATCAAATGCTAAATCAAACAATTCAGTAGCACTTAACTCTTTAGAGGTGAACATACAGAGGCCTAGAGCAAAAGTAATCAATCAGATAATGTACGCAAATCAAGAGACATGTTTCCAAACTCCTATGAGGACAGGCTTAGAGGGTTGGGGTTGTTCAGCCTGGAGAAAAGAAGGCTCCAGGGAGACCTTCTTGATGCCTGTCTGTCCTTAAAGAGGGCTTATAAGAAAGATGGGGACAAACTTTTCAGCAGGGCCTATCGCAATAGGACAAGGGGTAATGGTTTTATACTAAAAGAGGGAAGATTTATACTAGATAGAAGGAAGACTTTTTTACAATGGGAGTCCCCCTTTTAGGTAGCTGAAGACCTCAACAAAATCCTCCTTTTGCCTTCTGATCTTAACATTGAAGAGTCCCAGCTCCCACTGCCTGTCCTCACAGGCCACGTGCTCCAGCCCCCTACCACCTTGGTGGCCTCCACTGCACTCACTCTACCTCATGCACATCCCTCTCCTACGGGGGAGCCCAAAACTGGACTCACTACTCCAGATGCAGTCTTGCCAGGGCTGAAGCAGAGAGGACGACAATTAGTTTTCTTGACATGCTGGTTACATACTTGCTATCCCAGTATAAGGTGGCCATCTTCGCTACAAGAGCATGTTGGCCACTGCCTGACTTCAGCTAGTTCTCAAGCTTTCTCTCGGTGGCATCAGTAAAACTGTCAGCTCTCAGAGACGGAGGCCTAATCCCTACCTTAAAAAAATTGTTATGTTTCTTTTGACTGGGAGGAGGATGGATTTTGAAAGAAAACGTATCAGGAGGAGTGGGCTGAAAGTTCTCTTTATAGTGCCAATTCAGTCAGGTGGTAAATAGGCTCAGACGTGTGATCTAGAGGCTGAAGGATTCAAGCAGTGGAGAGATCCTTCTGCTCCCTCCACAGCCAAGGGCAGGTGCAGCAGAATGATTCTGCTCCTGTAAGACCGGAAAAAATGGTGATTCCTCCATGCAAATGAGGGTGGCAATTCGTCTTCCCCAGATCCAGTTGGCTAAAAGCTAACCTGAGTCTAAAATGACCTGGCTTTGTCTATACCAGTAAATAAACCAGACCATTTTATTTCTCTGGTCAGGACACCAAGTGGCAGAACACAGCTAAAATCACCGTCTTCCCAAAAAACCACACCAGGTTAACAATTTGATGCTTGCATGAAACCCTGCCCTGGTGAGTTAAGCAGTATATACGCAGCCATTTAAACTCCATTTGTGGAATGAATCTAGTCATGCGGAATTGGCACTGTGCTGAGGATGTCAATTCAAATTCATAAATGCTGAAAGCCAAATCGAGATCTGTAAAAACGTCCTTTTCAAGGAGGTCTTATAATTACCTCTCACAATTACAGCAGATACATCGGGCTTGATTCCTCTCACAACATGAAATTCATGCTTTGCGGAGAATCCATACATATTTCCACTTAAACAATTTATTTGTTATAAACTTTGTGCAGGTCTTCTTGAAAAAAGCTACGCATTGTAGGCAGTGAATCTGACGCAAATTGTAGCATACAGCTGAGCTGCGAATTACAGTTTGTTAAATATGATTACAGAGGCATTTTATCTTGTGGAACTCTATTTAGATCTCATAATTGTAAATTCAAAGATTCTCCTTTTTCTTTCACCTTCATCCATCCTTTTTACTTTTAAGATCAAAATGAGCATTCATATTTAGCACAGAAAGAGCAAGTAAACAAAATCAACATACAAGGAATAAAATATATGTGCCATATATGCACAGGTTCTACCTACAGGCTTCAAAGTTCTGGTATGAATTTTTACAATTTCCTTAGGAAGAAACATAGAAAGATAGACAAATGGATATATATATATGAAACATATAGGTATACAGATAGATGTATAGATATAAATCTCCATGTAGGAAGAAATTAGAGCTTTCAGTGGCTGAGTTACCTTACTTGCTTATTTCTCTAGGGATGTTACCAGTCTTTCTATTTTATATGCATCCACTAATAAAACCAATCTAAGCCTATGTTAACTAACTTAATATAAAAGTTGGAACTTCTTTTTCCATTTCTCTCTAACTATCACTTGTATTTCACAAATGGAAGTCACTAGTCAGAATGGAGTCTCTAGGCAAGTAACAGTAAGCAATCATTCAAAGCTCATTTGTAAAGCTCAGCCTAACTGACATGATAAAAGTCTATATTGTAAACACAAAGCCATGTCTGAAATAGCTCATACAGGCTGTGTAACGCTGACATCACTGATTTAAACATACTTCCTATAAAGATCCATGCTCATAGAAGAGAGATCATCTTCCTTCCCACCCCTTTTGCTAGTTCATTAACTGATAAACTATTACCACAC
The DNA here is from genome assembly GCF_964106895.1 of Numenius arquata. NCBI lineage: Eukaryota > Metazoa > Chordata > Aves > Charadriiformes > Scolopacidae > Numenius > Numenius arquata. Next base: position 97,343,695 of record NC_133576.1, on the reverse strand, counting down.
ATGGGGTCATTACTGGAGCTCCTTATTTAAGTTCCTTATGGAGCTGAAGGGACTCATACACTCTTTTGTTGACAGTCACCATTTGAAGTTTGTAAAAAGAACATGTCAGCATTCAGATAAAATAATTGAAAAAAAGACGTCTTCTGACACCTGTCTTTAAGACATAAAAGTGCTGCAAATACTTACAGTTCTGAAAAGAACGCATCTCTAGGTTCTAGTTTAACAGAAGAGTGCAAGAATAGAAATGAAAATCACCTTTACCTCTCTCACTTCCCTTTTTCTTTTCAACTGTCCAAAAATACATGTCACCCACACTCCAATTTATTATCAAATATCCATTAGAACTTCCTACTTAAGCATTTACCAGACCTGTTAACTGTCTTGATTAATACAGATAGCAACCATCCATATAATAATGATGGTCAACAAATATATTCTTTTCCAAATATGCTGTTCTTCATGCCAGTCTCACCTTTTCTTTTCCTTTCCCCATCAAAACATGTGAGAATTCATCTGCTTGTTAGCATTTTGAGAGTGCACACTCAATTACAAACACTCTATGCTTTCTCCTTATATTCCGTGCATGTCTCCAGGGATACCTAATTGTTGTAACACATATCACGGTAACCAAAGAACATCCATACCGGATGAAACCAAAGACCTATCTACTCAGGTATCCTGTCCTTGATGATGACCAGTACCAGCTTCCTAAGGAAGATTTATAAAAAAAGAAAACCATATAGTGATACAATGTCAGGATATGTTCCCAGCCTCCAGTAATTTGCATCCCAGAGATTTCCTGAACTTTGTGCAGTGTTGTTTTACCGTCTTTGATGGATTTTTCTTACCTAAACTTTAATTTTCTGAACCCCTATCAATTTTTGGCACCTACAATGTCCTGTGGCAGTATATCTGGCAACTTAAGTACGAATTGTGTGAAGCAGTGACTTTTTTTTTTTTTCATTTGATGACCTCCAGTTCTCTTATTAGAAGAACGCTCTCTTCTGACCTTCTTACTCCACTCCCAATTTTACAGACCTCTGTTACCCTTCCTCTTTTGCTGTCTGTGCTCCTCAGGTCCATCATCTTTATTCTAGTCAGAAAAGTAAAGTTGTAACATTTAATTTTTAATGTGCTATTACTTCCCTTTGTTACCTCATTGCTTATAAAGACACTGAAAAACACAGGTCTTATTACAGACCACCATGAGGCTTCAGTAGTGAACTTTCTCAACTAGCAAACAAAACAAATGAAAAATAGTTAGTTTCCTACATTTTAAACAGATATTTTCCAAATGACACATGGCAGCATAATTCCCTGCAAAGGAAACTTGTTAGAAGTGTTTTGAGAATCCAAGAAAGTTTTAGCAACTAGATAGCCTTTTCTTCCGTATTCATTAATCCTTTTATAATTTCCATCTACAGAAGCAGTGTTGACTCTTCCCTGGTATATCACGTTTATCCAATGCCCATTAGCATTATTCTTTCTACTTATTTGTGAAGTACAGATCCAGACTTCCTGATCCGAAGTTCTCTGAATGCCCTCTAGGACCGTTTTTAAACTTCGTAGTTGCCAGTGGTCCGCTGAAACCGATGCAGTTTTAAGCGGGAGGTTACATCTTTGCTTTAACTATTCAGTTATTTCCTCCCTGACTTCCTTTTACATCAGAATGCCATTGGACCCTTGGGATTCATCTTGTCAAATTGTCCTCTATCTTCTTTTACTGAGACTCTTGTATGGCCTTTTATTTATGCTTCCAGCTACGCTGGAGCATCCAGAGGAAGTAAGCACTGCTGTACTGTGGCAAAGTCCACTTCTCCCAGGGGTTCTCCACACCTGCCCACAGGTCTGTGTCAGAGGTGAGGGGATGTGTGGGATTCCTTTATATCAACTTACTAATCAGAAATTACTAATTCTTCCTTACCCTTTTCCACATCCTTGCCACTACTTCAGCTTAAAGCAACAGCAAGATCACTCCAGTTGCCACTACTGTAGCCAGAATGCAGACACAAGCCTTGAAGATCAGCATCCATGAGATACTGAAGAGGAAGATTTTTGACTATTCAAAGCTGGAAAAGGAGTTACTGATAAACTGCTGTAGTTGAAAGGAAAAATGATAAGTTTCTGGGTTTTCTGAAGTTGTTGAATTTCACAGGGAAGATTACAAATGTCAACAGAAAGAGTTGGGGTTTTTTGAAAGAGACAACAATTTTCATAGTTGACAGCTGTAAATACCACCAAATAAAAAAAGATCAGATCTTGACAATAAATGGAGGCCTTTGCCTTTGTTTATCAAAAGGCAAGAATCACATAGAGGACATTAGAAAATTTACCTGAAGGGACAGATATAGGCTGCCCAGGGAGGTGGTGCAGTCTCCTTCTTTGGAGACATTCAAAACCTGCCTGGACAAGTTCCTGTGCAACCTGCTCTAGGTGGACCTACTCTGGCAGGGGGGTTGGACTAGATGATCTCCAGAGGTCCCTTCCAATCCCATGTGATTCTGTGATTCTGTGACAGGTGGCTTGGCCATGTAAGCACTATCAAGTAACACAGACAAACTCTATCAATGAAATAAGACCGGGGAACCATGTCTTGCACAACTTCAATGCCTGCATTTCTGAAGTTTGCTCAACTTTCTCTTCCAACTCAAGCAGACTCTAGCCACGTTCTTGGTAGCATTACATCAATCTAAAACAGGTGTGAAAGGAACAGGATCATTCCGCTTACTCCAAAGACAGCTGGGAATAACGGGCACTGTTGCAAAACACTTTTATCTTAGAATTCTGCTTGCTAAATGTTATTTACAACCTTCTGTGTTATTTACCGTTTTATCTCATTATGTATTGTCTAGAGATGCAATTTTCAAAATGGGGTGGGAACACCTTATTTTAGTGGAATTAGATTTAGCATTTAAAACATTCATATAGCCAATCAAACTTTAATGAACTCTTCTGCAGATACTATTTATTTTTGGAAAAGTTTTAATAACTTTTCCTGTAATTAAAAATAGCATACAATATCAGAAGCCAGCAGCAATTAAAGGTAATCAAATTTGGGAAATTGTGTAGGAAGTACAAAAAAGATCTGTAGATATTTTGTTAAATGCTTATTATCAGTTGAAGTACTGTTTGCTTCACAAAACAGAACAATGCTTATCATTAAAACATAAGAACATTTCTACAAAGTTCTTTGCCTGATTTTCTTCTTTCATAAAATGCACTGCATGTGAAACAAGTCTTCAAAAAAACAAGGCCTAAAAAAACCTACTACTCAGGGTGCCTTTGAGGATATTTAATTAAAATCTAATCCTGCATTCATTAAGGCTCACATAAATTAAGCTGTCATTCATAAGATTTATGGATTCTCATTTGCATATTGCATACAATTCATCAATTACTCAAGTATGAAAGGAGCACATTTCCCTTGGAGCTGCATGCTACCCTGCCAACATTTGAAATGAGGGAAAGAGCAAGACTGTCAGGCATTCACACAAACTTTCTTCCAAATGTCTGCTCCTTGATTAATCTAATTTTCTAGCTATTCCTTACAAGATACAACAACAGCCCTTCTGCAAATTTCTATTATTTCTCCTGTCTTCATCATAAAATCTTCTTGTCTTTTAATAATACTTCATGTCTGACTGATTATTATTTGTTTGCTAATGATATGGCATGAATGTTTTCTTTATATAAATGCATAATGCACACATCAGAGTTAAAATAAAATGATTAGTATTTTCAGGTTTTGTTTTTTCTGATTGTTTTAACATTACTAATTTGCTTAGCTGTGCTTAAAAAAAAACTAAGCCATGAGGAAAAAAATACCAAATTATAAATCTATCATTTAAAACAGCCATCAGTATTAAGTCAGAATATTTCTCTTAGAGTGTAATGGTAATGTGCACATAATTAAACCATTAAAATTTAACATTAAAATATAATTAAGAAGAGACAACAAATGTTTAATGTGAAAAGTCAGCTTATTCACAGCCACTGTAGTGCGTACCTTGAAAGTTGTAGGCAAAGTAGTGATACAGGTAAATTTGTTTTTGTTGCACATAAAACATGCTGTGTTAATTCAATTGTCTTCTCTAGGGAGTTAATCTTCATTTCAGTGGCACAACTAGGAAGTGGTAGTCTTTGCTCGCCCAGTCTCTGGATACCTTCCAACATGCATGCGATCAGGTGCTGAATTTAATGCATAACACTCATTCATGTCTGGGAGTTTCTAAATTAAAATATATGAATGTATCAGCACTGTCTAAAATTACTCTTAAAGCTTTCTCTAAATTTATGGGATCATTTTATATTGTTAATTACCTAGTAAAAAAAAAAAATCATAAAAATACCAAAATGAAGTTGCTATTTTCTCCAAGAAATGTTATGTTTAACAAATAGAAGGATGATAAGCCATGAAACAATAAAAATCCAACACAAAATATTTCTGAACTTCTTAGGGAGTACATGTAACACTGTAGTGCTACTTCCCAGACCAAGTTAACAAAATTTTTATTTTTTTTTAATTTCAATATAAGAAGTACTGGGGCCTTTAAATATGTGTAATATAAACCAAAGAACCTTGGAGCAGATGGTGAGCAAATTAGAAATAAATACTTCAAATATTAGTGATCTAAGGTTTTATTGTTCAAATGTGTTCAGCACCAAGTCTAGCTTAAAAGTCATATGCTGCCTCTTGCAGAGGGACTGTTGAACATTTGGACTGGATTACTGAGTGGCAAACAAATATTTTTTCTCTTCCCTCCTCCCCCAAATCTGTTTAAAAATGAAGAGAGATTTCATTCTAAACATAATTGCTAACATAATCCCATGCGAATAAAGTTAACTAACCCTGGAAAAATAAACAGATTACTAACTTTAATCAGAGAAATGAAGTCATCATTATGCTTGGTTTATAAAATAGATTTCCATTGTCAAAGATAACATAACAGGAGGGATTTTTTGTTATTTTGGTTTGTTTATTTTCAGTTAGCTGCTCTACTGTAGACTGTTTAGGTCCATCCCTGAATTACTACTGCATTTATTGTCTGTCTTTTTAACTGTTGCATTCTCCGAGTTTCAAATTTCTCAGCATGAGCTGTCTGCTTAATTCTATCCAAGTAGTGTGTAATGAGAAAAGAATTTTCCCTGTCTACAATAATATAGCTTATTTTATTTCCTGAACCCAAACCACCTGTTCAGTTTTCCTATTTAAAGCTTTGTAAAGCAACAGACTACCTCAGTACATTTGTGCTGAAATGAAAGGCAGTCGGAACAACGCTGTGATTTCTTTAAACTCAATCCAATAAAAAGCATCACCTATAGAGCAGCTTCTTGGCTCCAGGGTCAGACGGGGTTCACGCCATAAAATTCTCAAGTGAAGTTAAAAGTGACTTTCTTATTTATGTGAAATCTACTCAAAATATTTCTAAATTTAATTCTGCAAGAGATTTGGGGATAAACAGCAATAAATGACTATACAGTAATAAATGACTAAAGAACCTCTTTTAGTTTGAAACCCCCAAATCTTTATAATTGTTAAAATTAACTGTATTGACTTTGTCTGGGCCTGAAAGTATAAATCTAGGACAAATCAACTTATTACAGTATCTTCATGACTAGTCTACTCTAAGCACCTATCTTGGTGATAAGAAATAGCTCATCTGAAAAACTACATTCTAAAAGGATACAAAAGACAAGCAAATATGTCCAAGCAAACATGACTCCAAATTTAATACTGGACTTTGCCTACTACCATAAAATAGATCATCTTCCAAAATCTCTTTGAATTTTTACATCATCGCAGATCCCATGTGGTTTGAATTCAGTGGACTGAGGGCAATGGAATAAAAAGGGACTTGTTGAACATTGTTCTGGGCTGTTTCTTTTTCAAACTTCCCCCTTTATATTTGTCAACATTTTCACTTTGTCATTTAAATGTACACCTCAAAATATAAGCTTTGGTATGATTTTTGGATTGAGGAAAAGCATCATTCAGCCTTTCTTGGCCATCTGGGGAAAAGTATCAGCCTACCCACAGCCACGATTACAGCAAAGATTTAAAAAAACGTGTATCAAATTCAAGGCTTATTCTTCTGAAGACCTGAGAGAGAGGAGGTGCAACTTCTTATAGAGAGTACAAATCTAGGAAAAGAGAACTAAGAAATCCATAGCTACATGTGGTTACAAAAATAGGTTTGTAAATAAATAGTAATTTTGCTTCGTGTCTCTTCGGCCTACTTAACTGCTAAATTTATCTACCTCTCTCTCTCCCACATATCTGTAAATACAAGAGAAGGAGGCTGGGATAGGTATACATAGCATTAAGTATATGTTAAAGTCGAAATTATTCTTCTTTAACCACCCAGACAGACCAACAAAGAAAAACAGATCGTCTTTTCATGTTACACATTAGACCTACAATATGCAGGCACCTGAACTGCTAATAAAGTAAAAAGCTTTCCCTTTCCCCATTCCCGTTAATTATTTTCAAATCTGTGTAGATATAACACTTTCTTCCTTCCTTTTCATTAGCTCATGAATGTCTGCAAGACAGAAGTTCTGGTCTGATAATACCTGCTGAAGCACAAAACCCCTCCTGTGGATGCCAATCCTGTGCCAGCGAGATTTAAATGCTGGAGCTGGTTCAAACACCTATGAAATTTTCAGATAAAATCTTTATTAAAACAAGTTAGGATTGAAAGTGCATTTCATGGGAGTTCCTGTAACCTCACCAAAACATTATCATTTCCTTGCAAAAACTCTACATGCTTTAAATAATTAAATAGCTGGAATTTGAGAAACAGATTGGACTGCTCGGTTATCAATGCCACACATTGCTTTGCTATTTACTTCTGTTACAATTTACATGTAGTCCTAATCTAATCCTCAAATTTTCAAAAATATATACAAAACTAGAAAATTCTTCAGGGATTATGTAATCCTGCTTCCCTTTTTGAAGGAATCCATTTACACAGGTGCAATTATGGTACATATGAAGTTATTCACAGTGACCATCTTAACTAAAATTAAAAATACCAGTTGAATACGTCTCCGTACAGTCACATGAGCCTAAAATACCTAGAATTGTATATCTCATTAAAACAGTCATTTCATCTATATTTGTTAATTATTCTTCCATGCCATCAGTCAGCTGCAAAAAGACGTAACTTAAACCAACCCTAGCCTCCATTTTTTCCAAGTACTAGATTCTGAATGAAAACTACGTTTACGGTAAAAATAAAGAAATAATATGGCCTTAAACTTCCTTTGTAGCTTAAAAAGCCTAAGACTGACCAGATGCATCTTGCATGAGAATAATTATTGTCTTTCAACATACTTTTGGGAAGTGCCAAATCATAGGCACCTCCACCTCAGCCACCTTCTCTTCTCTCTCTTCACAGGCAGTTTTGCCGTCCTTACACTGCTGAAGCTTTAACTAAATGGAAATTAAGCAGGAAACCACACTACATACTGACAATTCTTCATTATATATTACTAGTAAACAAAATTCACTCAATATCACCTATTACTTATAAAAGGATGGAGTTTCACTGAAAATGGTGGGGAGATTTAAAACAAGAAAGAAGACAGTGGTAATGAAAGATCATTTTTTAGTAGATAAATGAACTAACTGGTTTATAGTTTATGTCTATATACATAAACACAGGCGATTCTGAACTTATTCTTTAGGTGAATGGGGTATTGGGGTAAAGAAATTTTGCTAATATGTAAAACTGTCTTTAGAGATGGTTATTTTTGCAAAGAATAAGCAAATTACATTTGATTCGATTCTTCAAAGAGTAATGTCTAGTGTCATGCAACTACTACATAGCTACTCAGACATTAATGTTTCACAACCAAGTCTTAACTGAATTATGCTAAATCTGTTCGTAATAGATTGGATGAAGTATCAATTCATGTCACAATTAGTAAAATCAGTTTCCTTCCAAAAAAACCCACTTCTTTATATTGATCCTTATTTTCCTGTCAAGTGTTATTTAAACTCACCCTAGACCTTATTTGCAGTTGCAGAAATACTAAGCTGTATTAAATTGGAAATGAAACTAATGCCTCTGTATATCACTTTACAATACATGGGCACATGGAGGTGCCATGTTTGTGCATTTATGCAATGTGATATGATAAGCACTCTCTGTAGAAGCATGTTATATGATTATCATTACTGCTAAAATAACAAGCTTTAAGCAGAGTGCCTGGAAATATCCAAAACAGTCTTGAAAAGACAAATGACCTCCTTCTCTGTCTTCCTCAAAACCACAGCAGTTAAACAGATTGTGGAAAAACTTTGGTATCAATGACTCATATGAGGCACAAGAAGCTTAGAGTGATAGTCATAATCCTCGTTACCAAACATAGCAGATATCAATTCATTTTTGTTCTGAACTTCTGGACAGCTTTCCTTCTTCTTTTATTTCAAACATTCAAAAGTTAGCTTTTTTTTTGCTTGAGTTTTGAAATGATAATGAGGCTATGATGATATACATCATCTGCAGAGAAAACTTCTTTGTCAGGTGACACTCTAACGTAGTATGCTGCATAGCACCGAAGGTTTCATCACGCCTACCTATGGAATGTCAACAATTACCACACTCAAGCGGAAGCTGCCTATCTCCAGAGAAATCTTAACAAGCAAAGACAGTAAGAAACACAAGGAGCCCAAAAAGTCCCAAAGAGCATTAAACTGTATCCTCTTAGGCTACAAACGTGTTCTACAAAGTACAGACGTATGAACTATTTAAACCTCTGAATTCCATATGCATGAGTCAGTACTGAGCACAGCAACAGCAACCATCGAAAGCAGCAGTCCCAAATATTTGAATTAATTTAGATATAACGAATTGAACAAGATCTACAGTGCAGTTATTAAACTGAAGTCCCTGTAGGGACTTCAAACATAGCACAACATACAGTGCACAAGAAAAGCAATTTCATAAAAGTAATATCTTGAACATAACATTTTGAAAAAGATGCTGTGAGCAAAAACTAGAGCAGAGATTCTCCGTTCACCACCTTGAATCTTTCTGTTCATCTATGCATCTCCCTCAAAGTCAAAGATCTACAGACTTTCCACCACTGGCTTTACTCTCTCCAATGTCTTTTCACTCACAGCTTTAAACCTGCCTCTGTTAAATCAATCACCTTTCAGAACCACTAATGCTAATGATTAGAAAGGTCTGTACTTTGAAGTACATATAGTACAAAGTATATATACTATATAGTAAAGTATACTTATATACTTTAAAAGAATAATGTAACTTAAATAGAAATTCGTATTTTCCCCAATAGTAGCTTCAGAAACAGCCAAAATATTGTATTACACAGTAGGACAGACAGTATCATATCAGAGATTCATACTACACATACACACTCAGAGGCAGTAACATACACAGATGGAATGACTTCAGCCAATGGAAACCACTGAGCAGAACTTATAAAAGGCATTCAACAACAGCACAGCTTAGGCCTGTGAACTTTGATGACTTGGTTGCTACGCATGCTATCTTCTTCTTTTTTCTTTTTTCTTTTTTTTTTTTTTCTTTTTGACCTTAAAGCACTCATTGCCATACTTACACTGTGTTTTTCATGAATTCATAGAGCACCAGGGGGGAGCAAGTAGGGTCAAACTCTAATTCTTCCCACGAGCTGTATAGAAAGGAGAAATGCTTGCAGACAACAGGAAAGAAGGCCATGTCTTTGACTTATTCTGCCATAAAAAAGATTTACTTGGAGGGACGCATTAGTGGCGGCACTGTGTGAGACGTTAAGACTTTGATCATCTCTGGCTGAGGCAACTTAAGGTGTTAATCGTTTTCAAGCCACTTCAACCACATGACATAATCTTCCTTTCCTCTAGTGGAGCTTAGAAAAAGGAACATAGAACCATTTCTATGCTTAAACTTACAATTTCTACCTTCACTGGTTATTTAAGTTATTCTTACAATTAACAGGGGTTTGACCCTCAGGTTTCTACTAAAGTAGTATTGCTGCCTACTGTCCCAAGCCTGGAGAGCATTTCAAAGCTGTAGTGAGCCCCTTGGTGAAAAACAAGCATAAATATTTCACTGATTGCAGAAATGTCATCAATATAGCTCATGTAAAACTTCTGCTCTTTGTCTAAAATTATCCACCTTGAAATAAAATTTCCAGTTACCTACTGAAACACTAACACTTCTGCAAAAACAGCTGTTCTTCAGATAATGCTTTTCTAAATGAATTATTCTGAACAAAAGAAAAAGTGACTGCAATTTCAGGTAATGAAATGAGAAAGGGAAAAGTTTTGTGTTCGAGAGCCAGAAAGAGACATATAGCAATAAAAATTGCTTAAATTAAAATATGCAAGAAAACTGTCCACCAGTTGAACCACTGATACATAAAAACCTTTAGAAAAAGGGTTTGTTTTTTTCCCCAAAGTGAAGATTACATATTTTGACAGTGGCTTAGAACACATAGATAATATTTAACATGGATAATGGTTTCAATATTATTTAAAAAGTCTGACTTCACTTTTTGCAAGATACAGAAAAAAGTGTACATGCTTTTTAATAAAGATAGTATACAGTTCATTCACAGACAGGTCAATAAAAAGACCTCTGATCTTCCCTACATGTAGACACTTAAAATGCAGATGTTGCCATTTGAGTTTGTCACTCTATGATCTTTTGTAATCCATGTTGAGAAATAAGCACTTCTATGTCACAATTCACTTGACTTATTTCCTACGCCTACCTGAGGATGATATTAATTGCTCTGTAGAGTTCCTCTCTGCTGACTATATGTGGAATCTAGACAATGAGTTCAGATGTAGACATTTACACTGTACACTACAGAGTAAGCTCAGTCTCACTCTTGCTCTCTAAAAATTAAATTCACTGATTGAACTTTAGCCTAAAGTCAAGGAGGAGCCTAAAGTGGTGGCATCTGTACTCTGAGCTGCTTTGCCTTGCACAGAGTAGCCTCTCAATCTTAAAAATTAGTAATTTTTCATCTGAGGTGGCAAAGTTCCTGGAGTAAGTATCATTCCATTATGTATTTCTTTTAAATCAGCTTTGAATCTGTTCCAAATTAAATGGAGGAGATCGGGAAAGAAAACCTGTTGCATGTTAAATTCAAGCAAATTTAACTTTTTTTTTTTTTTTAAATCAACCTGCATCTTTTCAGAAATGCAACAATATCAATTTCTATACAATGAGTATAAATACCTCCCGGAGAGCTCAATGAAACATACAGAGAATACGATAAAAAGGTAGGCAAGTTTATCAGTACATTTAAAATTATCTCCATCTCTTTGAATCACTTGCACACTAGGAAAATATGTAACCTCCATCACAAAAGCCTGGTGTATCTTCACATCTCACTCAGAGAAAATAAGGCAGATACTGTTCTATTTTTCACACATCTCTGTCAGTAGATCCTGCTCTTGGGAAGTTTAACATCATCTATGCTTCTGTCAGACATGATCAGTTATGCACTGATGTAGACATGCACTCTTCTTTTCTCTTGTTACTTTTTTTTTCTTTATTTCATGTGTTTTGACTTGCAGTCATGAAATGGGATACAGAAAAAAGTTTTTAACATATATTGATTTTGGGCCGTACTATATAAAAATTATCTGTATTTTCATATAATTTTTCACATATTTTCATATTTTTCATAAATTGAAATACTTCAGAGTGTATTTTAAAATGAATAATTTACAAAGCAATGTGATTAAGAGATAAACCAGACAGTTGCTGCATGCAGATACAGTAACAACCACAAAACAGCTCGTAACATGGGACAACTGATGGAATACCACATCTTAGAATTTGTTTACAGGCCTAAAAAACTTCAAAACATTTTGTAAAAATTTCTCAGACAAAAAACAGGAAAAAATCAAATGGCTTATATGAGCACTTGAAAGGGTGAAGCTAATGTCAAGTTTTGAAGCCTCTTAAAACATCACATGCAGAGCTTCCAGCTAACGGAACTATAGAAATTTCAGGGTTCAGTTAGTTCACCGAATGTTACTGTAAATTAATTGCCTTTGTGTTTTTTACAGAATCCAGTAAACAAATAAAATTCCATTTGGCTAAACTTGGTTTGACCCAACAAAAAAAGACCTACAAAACATAAAACAAGAATTGGAAGAGACATTCTTGAGGATAGAAGGTCATTTCAGTACTTAAAATAAACTCTCTGTAAAAATACACAATACAGACACAAATTAATTAATAAAAAAAAATCCAAAAATCTCCCAGTAAACAAAACTATGATTTTTATGGCATAATCGCCATATCAAAACTCAAGGATAGGTCTTTTTCAGCTAGACCTCCAGACACTGTACCTCCTAAGGCTGTCTGAGGACAGACAGAGCTAGCGATTGTCTATTAATCTCTGTATTATGGTGTGTCATGAATTCTCTTGACTTCTTATTTGAAGCCCCACTAGTGTGCATTCAGCCCTTCACCTTTTTTAAGTAGATCCATTCTTTCTTAGCCAACATACTAGGCCAGGTTCTTTCTAGTAATGACTAGTCTTGCCTGCCTACAAAACATGCAAAGCTTTGTAATTTTTCTTAGTACCTTAACAGCTACCAACTTCCATCAATGTTTCTGTTTCATGAGTACTGCAATCATTTGTGATATCCCTTAACAAGTACTGAAGAGTAGGCGTGCCATACAACTTAACTGAAAATATCAGATTTGCATAAAAGAATGCATATAATGTCAAAATCACAGCCACAGATGATAAAAATAAATTGAGTGCATGTACAACAAAGGTGACAAAACAGTAATGGCTTTTTCAAAATTATCTCAGTTTTTAAAAATGGTTCCTTCCTATGCTGTCAGATCTGAAAGGTCAGCTTGCATTCTAATAAGTATGGAAAAGATAGGTATTCAGCAGTAAAATATAAAGATATTAATTTTAAAGGTAAGTAAGTAAACAAAGAATGAAAAGAATTATCTTCTTGGAAAGAATGTCAGAGTGGAGAGAAACTAATAGCAGAGTTCATCAGGAATCAGTTTTTGGATCAGCCTTGTTTAATAATTTAACTAATGTCCAACACATGCTGAAGACACAAAGTTGGACGAGGATTGAGCATCACACTGAAAGAACTGGATGGTTTTGAGGAAAGATGATGAATTTTAATGGAGCAAAGTGCAAGGTCAGTCACTCAGGGACCATAAATAAGAGTGGCTGCTGTAAGCCAAGAACTCATAAGTTGGGAATAACCAAAGAGAAGAAATATATGGGTTTATTAGCTGATCCTTGGACAATTATGAACCCCCAAGGTGACACAGCGATGAAACAGACTAATACCATCCTGGAACATATCAGGTAATACACTTCTGGTAGATCAGAAACTATGACTGATATATAAGGCATCAGTGGGATATTTTGCCTGTATAACCTTAGTCAATCACCTTCAGAAAAAACAAATTCACGGAGAAATATGTCTAGAGAAGGACCACAAGCATGGTCACAGAGTGGGGAGGCTTCCAAGACAAGGCTGAAAGAGTTTGACTTTTCTGGTATTGGAAAAGCAAAGGCTGAGGTGGGATATAATCATTCTCTTTCACAACCACAGGAAAGGTCTGATGGATGTATAAGGGAAGATTCAGACACATAAGAGAGCTGCAGGCTGCTCCAAATCACAGTGTCATGAAGCAGCGTGACAGTGAAAACTACTGATCCAATCAGTTCTCTGCCAGATCTCACAAAGCTATTGGTGCTACTGGCCATGGAGAGAAAAAAAAAAATTAAAAGGAACTTTAACCTATAGATTCGTCAAAAATTAAATCGGTTGAGGAAGGGCTATGCTGCAGAGTTTCCACAGTATGAGTGACTGAGGAACCACCAGGAAAGGTCTCAGTGGTGATATACCCAGTTGTTAGGTATGGTGTGATGTAACCCTGATTAAGTTGTGCTGAAGAAGTCAAAAATTAAGACTCAAAAAGAACAATATACATCAGTATTTCTTTTTTTTTTATTATTATTTACTTATCTGTTATCTGATGAGGTTTTATGCTATGCCTACCAAAATGGTCTGTGAATAATTTCTTCCATTAGAAGATGTAGTAGTTCAACTAAAAGACATTTTTAGAAAACATATATAAAGAAGAGCTACTAATGGGATGTGCTGATTGAAAGGCTTATTTCCAGTATTGAAAAACTAGGACAAGTGATCCAGATATTATACCTTAATTTACTATCTCCCATTACGATAAACTAGAGAAAAGTCTTACTTTCGTCTGCATTCTACAATATGCAATTGCTTCAAAACTGTATAATATGAGAGAAACCTATTGAAAATGCTTTCTAAAGGAAAAAAAAAAAAGAAGAAGAAAAGTTTGGATATCAAAGTATTCTGAAAGAAACTAAAACTAGAAATAGTTATTATAAGAAATACTAACAGTAAAACTCCTTGATTCTAAATAGTTTCAAGCCTAAAAGTTATAAAGCACTACTTCTTTCAGTCATATCATTTCACATTACAAAATCATATTTTTGCTTAAATTCTAACATAGCTTCATAAATGTATATTTGATAGGTAAGTGACAACATCACACTGTAAATACTTCAGAGAACTGTAACATATTAAACCTTTAAAATGTCAACAGTTTAAGGAATCACAGCTTTGCACCAGTGATCCAAAGAGCATACATCATTGTAACTTCTCCCTGGGTTTTTTTTGCCTTTTCCTGGTAGAGAATACTTTTCTTGTTAGTAACTTTTTAAAATAAATACCTGTGAAATCCTTTAGAAGTACATAATGTTGTAAGTTGTGGTGAGTAATGTTGAACTTATGGTAACGTGTCTTGTTATATTTACTTAGGGTTTTGTTTTAAACAAAAAGAGAAATGCTGATTTTAGAAGACTTTGCTGCTAGCTTCAGACTTTCAGTAAAAATTTAACTGAAGATCCCACAATTGCTTAAATAGCAGCTACTTTTACAATTGTCCTTAATTAGGTCCCAATTTAGCAAATCATTTGGCCATATGCTGAGATCCCACTGGATTTAAAAATGTGCATAGAGTTGTGCACATGCATCAGAGCTTAGCTGAATTGGGCTTTAACATTAGACATTTTAAAATTATTTTTAATTTCTGGAACTCCTGTAGCCTTTTTAATTTTCTTATGTTTCTCCTGAGTTCTTGGGGATTTCAGCTACGATTGGTTCTGACTACTACAGAAAGGCAACTAATTTTTTGAAATTATAAATTTATTTCTAAATGCCAAGGATTAACCTGAGACTGAAAGAAGAATTTCAGAATAACTAAAAAAGAAAGTAAATCCACTGAGAGGCCAATGGAACCTAGCCTAGTGCAGCAAATACTTTAAAATAAGATGGGCAACTCCTTCAATCAACAGGAAATCTCCACCAGGCTGGACAGACTCTGATTACCCCAGAAAACTAAATGTCATGGTTTCAGCTGGGATAGAGTGGACTTTCTTACCAGTGGCGGGTACAGTGCTATGCTTTGGATTTGGGATGAAAATAGTGTTGGTAAAACACTGATGTTTTTGGTTGTTGCTAAGCTCTCAAGACCTTTTCTGCTCCTCACGCCGCCCTGCCAGCGAGTAGGCTGGGAGTGCGTGAAAAGCTGGGAGGAGAAACAGCCAGACCCAACTGTCCAAAGGAATATTCCATGCCATATGACGTTATGCTCAGTATATGAAGCTGGGGGAAGAAGAAGGAAGGGGAGACATTTGGAGTGATGGTGTTTGTCTTCCCAAGTAACCATTACAGAATCACAGAATCACAGAATCTTAGTGGTTGGAAGGGACCTTTGAGATCATCGAGTCCAACCACATTAAAAAAAAAAAAAAAACCAAAACACACAAACAAACAAAAAAACACAACACAAAACCAAACAAACAACAACACCCCCCCCCCCAAAAAAAAAAAAAAAAAAAAAAAAAGCAGCATCCACCAACTAAACCCCACACCCACAACCTCACACACAACACCCCACCACAAACCAACAATCCCAGGCGCTAGAGCATGCCCTGAAGAGCCACGTCTACACGTTTCTTAAATACCTCCAGGGATGGTGACTCCACCACCTCCCTGGGCAGGCTGTTCCAGTGCTTGACCACTCTCTCAGTAAAGTAATTCTTCCTAATATCTAATCTAAACCTCCCTTGCCGCAGCTTCATACCATTTCCTCTGGTCCTGTCGTTATTCCCTTGGGAGAAGAGGCCAACCCCCGCCTCTCTACAGTTTCCTTTCAGGTAGTTGTAGAGGGCAATGAGGTCTCCCCTCAGCCTCCTCTTCTCCAAACTAAACATGCCCAGTTCCCTCAGCCTCTCCTCATAGGACTTGTTCTCCAGACCCCTCACCAGCTTGGTGGCTCTCCTCTGGACACGCTCCAGCACTTCAATGTCCTTCCTGTAGTGAGGGGCCCAAAACTGAACACAGTACTCGAGGTGAGGCCTCACCAGTGCCGAGTACAGAGGCACGATGACTTCCCTGCTCCTGCTGGCCATGCTATTCCTGATACGGGCCAGGATGCCGTTGGCCTTCTTGGCTGCCTGGGCACACTGCTGGCTCATGTTAAGCCGGCTGTCCACTAACACTCCCAGGTCCTTTTCTGCCGAGCAGCTTTCCAGCCACTCTTCCCCAAGCCTGTAGCGTTGCTTGGGGTTGTTGTGGCCGAAATGCAGAACCTGGCACTTGGCCTTATTACACGTGATGGAGCCCTGTTTTCCTGGAGATGGCTGAACACCTGCCTGCCGATGGGAAGCAGTGAATGAATTCCTTGTTTTGCTTTGCTTGTGTGTGCAGCTTTTGCCTTACTTATTAAACTGTCTTTATCTCAACCCACTTGAGTTTCTCACTTTTACTCTTAGAATCATAGAATCGTCTAGGTTGGAAGAGACCCTTGGGATCATCGAGTCCAACCATCTACCCTACTCTACAAAGTTCTACCCTATACCATATCCCCCAACACCACATCTAAACGTCTCTTAAACACATCCAGGGATGGTGACTCAACCACCTCCCTGGGCAGCCTATTCCAATGCCCGACCACTCTTTCTGCGAAAAATTCTTTCCTAATGTTCAGTCTAAATCTTCTGACTCTCTCCCCCATCCCACCAGGGGAAAACTGCGCATGCAGCTGCGTGGTCCTAGTGGCTGGCTGGGGTTAAACCATGACATGAAGTAACTGCAATTGTTCTGGATACCAACGAAATTTTATTTACTACTTCAACTTTTCAAGTAATTTTGCTTCCCTACGAAACTCTGACATTTATGGAGCAGAAATTGTGAAACTTTTCCACGGCATAGGGAAGTTTTTTCCCTAGGGGCATGTTCACTTTTCCCTTCTGTGCAGCTTCAATTGCATATATATTTGTCTAGTGATACTTATCCTCTGTGCTGAGACAAGAACTGTCCTTTGGGTCTTGCAGAGCCTGCAGCGACAGGTCTCTCTCATCTGGACATCTCATCCCGGCAATATCAACAAACCCTGCTTTCAAAGACCATAATCTCAAATCAGTACAGTAAACTACAGTAAGAAAAAAATATATTTGGGGTTTTTCTATTCACCCCTGGGTGCTAAATAATTCACTATGCACAACTATTCACAACACACTATGCAGTGTGTTTGCAAGTTTACCTAAGCAAGTATGGGGGGGGAGGGGGTGTGTGGAAATTGGGTTTTACACGAAAAAAACCTTCCATAACCCATGCCACTGAGAAACAGGGCTATCAAACCCATATTGCGGCATTTATGATGTGAACAGAGAGAGCAGCTAACAATCCATCCTATGCAATTCTGACTATCCCACCTTTAAAGCAGTGTGGTGGAACTACAGAAGACGCAAAAAAACAGCAACCAGGATTCAGAGACACCTGAAGGAGGACAGACGAGAAGTCACAATATCATGAGTAAGGCAGAAAGGATTACATGGGAACTATCTTATACTTTCAAAATTTTTTACAAGAACTTGAGAGTACCTATTGAAAACATCTATTTGTTCCAGGTTTGGAAGAAATTAAGGAAATATTTTTTTTAGCAAAACACATGAAGTCAATGCCACAGGTTGCTTTGACAGGCAAACACCAATTCCACTCAGAAAGAAATTAGACAATTTAAATCCAGCTAAGAAAGAGAGTCAAGACACAATTCAGGCCTGGAAATTTGTAAATCACTGATTGCTTGAATATAGTGTGTGCGATTGTGGAAGGATCTGTGTCCTAAGCAGCCTATACTGGCAAATACTACAGAAAGGTTAATGGATCAGAAAAATCTCCATCCTTCCTTTTACGAGATGATTATGGAAGAGAAGAGGGAGCTGCCTGGAAAAAATCTGTTTGTCCAATCAAAAAATGCTTAAGTTCTACCCAACAAAAATATTGGCTTTTTAATTCAAAAAAGTTTTGCTCTGTGAGTGCATGAGGCAGTATAAAGACACAGGGAAGCAGATTTCGTAATTTTACTAGGCATGCATGTTTCTAGATTTAGCTTGCACAAGGTTAATCGGTACTATTCCCTAGTTTAATTTTATATTATTATCTGTTAATTTGATGAATGAGTTAAAGATTTCTTATTAATACTTTTTAAGCAGAAACTCTCATCCAGCTATATGTACTTCCTGCATCTTCAAATGAAGATGAAGAATTCAGTGCTAAACAAACAGTTCTTCTTTTATTTTTTTTCCACACAAAAGTTAAATGTACTGGTGCAGCCTATTCTAAAACCAAGACCAGTATTTTAAAGCAAGATACCAAAAAAATCATACAATAATACATATAATGAGACAAAATTAAAAACTCTGATTTCCCTCCATCAAAAGTTGACAGGAAAAAAACAGTCCTTGTTACTGTATCACATGGAAATGTGATTTTCATTCACTAGCATCACAATATATTAAAATGGTATAACATATGGATATAGAATAATAATGTGCACAGAAATTAAAAATACCTGTAAGGGGTTTATTTTTTAATGGGAACTGAAATACCTTATTATTTAAATCTGTTGAAATTTAAAAAAAAAAAATAAAATAAAATAGAACCGTTTCTTGATACATCCAGGTACTTCTGAGACTAACAAAAGAGACCATAATAACACCAGCTGTCATATTCCATTATCTAAATATGCATTTCTGAAATTATTAAATGTTACATTATCTAGTTTCAGCATCCTTGTGTGCCAGTATGTCATAATGTCATACACACTAGCTCCTTGCAAAAACTGTTTGTGTGGAAATGTTGCATCATCAGAAACAAAGCCATATCCATGTTTCTAAAATAACTGTTTTTTTTCAAGACAGCCTTTCCACTGGTGTTATAAAACTAGGCTCAAAATATCTTTCATTGGACTTCCAGGATTGTATGGACAGTAATCGTATCATTACCAATACTGAAGGGAAGTAAAGGAGAGCAGAACGTGTATCTTCCTTTAAGGAAAAAAAAAAAAAAAAAAGAAAAAGAGAAAAAAGAAAATACAAGAGAGCTTTTTCCATAAAGTTAATTACAGAAGAAGACTTTTTGAAAAGAAAAGAGACATTTAACTGAAAAGTTGTAACCATTCATGTATCATACTGGATTTTTGAAAATGGGAGACACACATGCCTAGATCCTGAAGAGGTATCTTCAAATGCAGAACGCACCCGATCCTCTAACAGATCAGCAATAGATATTTTCATTGATCCTAACAATACACTCATTCAATTCATTTTTCTTCTGCTGCAGCCTAAGGCGACTGCTCACTTCATTGACATCACGGTTGGCATAATTACTAAAAAAACCCTATGGATAGATTTTTGGTTTGTTTTGTTTTCTAAAGTGTAAGCCATCCAAAATTGGGGGGAAAAAATAAAAGGAACGCATTTGCTGAAAAACAAAGCAAGTATTTCACTGTGACTTTCATAAATTATTGTCTATGTGAGTTGTATCTATACTGGCAATCAAAATTAGACCACAAAATAGCATAATGGACATGGATTTTATTACTTTAATTTGATCATAGATCCAATAATGAAGGAAAGGCAGATAAAATTGACTAACTTAATATTTATGGGAACTTGAACTACTGAAGAGATTAGTACTTTTACCCAGTTAAGCTTCCAACTGTCAGCTGTCATTACAGGACCTGCCAAAAAAAGCAAATGGTACCAATGTTGAACTTGTAACATGAGCACTGGACCCTTTTAGTGAGAAACAAAACATCCAAGTTAAACCAGGAAAATGCATTGCTTCCTGGCTTTACATTAAGGACAAATCAATGTCCTGGTCCAGCCACAATAAATTACCTTTTGCCAGGATAGATCAGCTTGGTTTTCTCTATACGAAATGTCAGTGGCAGGTATTGACAAATGTCAGTGGAAAGCAAAAAGACTCAGTCAGCTGAGATTTTTGAAAGGATCCCAAACCACATGAAATTTGGGCACTCTCCACCTCCCTTACATACAAAAAATGTTTCTGTGAACTTTATAAGACTGGCAACATACACAGTCATCAGACAAAAGGAAAATCTCTCTGCTGATTAAGCAGTCATAAGATCAACAGACTGATCACAGTAGCTCTGAAGTTCAATGATCAGTCCACTGCTCCTGATAACTGGGATGTCCGTACCGCTACCAGTTCAAACCCTTCTATTTCTAGTGGAAATGTGCAATTCTGGGCATTTTCAGCCAACAATGACTTACAATTTCATGTGGTGAAGCAGTCTATGATTCTTGACAAATAAATAGATAATGAATACAGAAGGTTAGCATAAGACTATTAACCAGCTGAAAATACAAACTGACGCTCATTTGTACTTTTTTTTTTTTAAATGCCCAGAACTAGACATTTGGTTCCAATAAAAAACTGGCATCCAAGGAAAAGACTTGCAGCCACTTTTTCAGCAAGTGAAGGCCTGTAGAATATGATGCTATAATTTTGTGCTTGTTGAATGATACCTGCTTCAGCTAATAAAAAGGAGCCCAGCATAAACAAAAATGTATGCATTGCTCCTGTCAATGAAAGCTCCAGATTACAGATGCTTTCTCAGGGACAGGGTAACCTTCCCCTACGCTGAGAAAAATCCTATGCATGAGAAAACAGGTTAGTGTATAGGATTTTGCAACCGAAGGGCTCCTCCAATGTGGAAAGAACATGTTTCAAGTATACAGCAGGTGCAGGTGTGTGTATGCATACATATATATATACATATATATATACATGTGTGCATATATGTGCACACACTCACACAAACTTACTGAAAGACTTAATTTCGTAGTGATTAAGTACTCTAATATGTAACCTCATATGCTGAAAAAAAAAATTGTCATACAATAGAAACTTTAGAAACTTTATTCTATATAGCATTAGAAAGCAGTCTACAAGACATCTTTTCCCAAATGGCTACAGTCTCTAGATTATAATAGGCCTGAGCAAACAATTTGGGAGCACTTGTATGATGAACGCTCAAAAAAAAGTTTCCCTTACAGTGTTTCATGAATTCTGGTCATGCACCTGGTGAGAAATATTTAGTGTAATACTTTTATTTATATCAGATCGAGGTCTGGGAGGCACACTCACACTCTAACCAGACATTTCCTGAAGCATTTTTTCTTCCTCCCTTTCAATCTGGATTACAACTTTTTGATTCATTACTCTGTCTTCACATAATCTTGCACGACGTGCAATTCTAAAGTAAAATACCTAGTGAATCACAGCCTTGGTAAGTCCAGAGACCTACTGCAGTCATTTCCATTTGACTGGCTGGCTCTGTCCAGGATTTTGACCATCCCATATACCTCCTCCCCTGCAAAAAAAAAAAAAAAAAGGCTGAGACTTTAAAACGTTCTTGCTGTCTCCCTTGGCTCTCCTCTTTCAAAAGCTGGATCAATATGCAACTGCTCTGAAGAAATCATCTCTCCTTGGGCTGTGAGCTGGGCACGGGCCTGGAAGACATCCACGCTAAAGCTTAGTCTTTAGCGATGGGTATTAGAGGGATGGGGCATGGCTTCTTTATGTGCACCTAGACAGAGGGCTTGATTTGTTCTGTCACATCACAGCACCGTGCAACTCTTTTTAGAAGTTTATAACTTCTTTTTACTCTTATAATAACTGAGTTTTAGGAAACAAAACGCTGTAAAATGCAACAATGGTCAGGAGGTTAGCTCAAATGTTTTCTCATGATTAATAAGAATACTGTATTTGTGTAAAACTGCTTTTGGGGGAATAGCTGAAATTAGTTTTGATAGGAGGAAGCCATAAAACGACCGTAAAACTGGGAGCACTTATTCTGGAGCAAACTTTGTGTGATTTATAGCAAATCCTACCCCTGACATGAGAAATTAGATGAGAAATTCCAGTTTCTCTATAAGTCTCTGTCACTATTCTGTAAAAGTCAGAGGTCTAGAGTAAAATAAAAAGTTTAAGTAAAATTAATAGGAAACATATACATTTTGGAAGCTACTTATTTCTGCTACAAGAATGTAGATTGGGGGGAGAGGGTCCAGGAGGGAAGGCTGGCTATAATAAGACGTTAATAAGTAAACAGGATAACTAAACGACTCTTACAAGAACTTCACAGGCACTCTGTGAGGCTCCAGTATGCGTCTTAGTCTAATTTTGGCAATGACAAAGTGATGGCAGCCTCTCGGTGCCTCTCAGAACAGAATTTGATGCCATTGAGCTATGAAGCTGGACTCAGCTGAATCTCCATCAACAGCCTTTTCCACATCACACAACGCTTGAATGAAATCCTCAGCACAGCTTCTATTCACATTCCTCAAGGAGAGCCAGTAAGAAACTTAAAATATTTCTTACAGCCTTGTGCAAGGCAGATTCAAGTATTAATTTAATACAGCCTTTTTTTATTTCTTTCTTGTCTTCCACCTTCTGTTTCCCTCCATTTTAATCATGTTCACTTTTAAATAACATCTTGTCTCAATAAAAAAATTCATTATACAAGTAGACAAACTCAGTTAAAAAGATAGGGAAAAAAGTTTTCTATTGTTTTGGTTTGGATTGTTGAGCTTTTTGTTTTGCATTAATCGTCAAATAAATCAAAAGATGACACTGTACAATGTAAAAGTACAATCATGAATAGCTGTTTACATGGATTTTAAATATTTTGGTAATGTGCAGTGCGCAAATTACCAAGATACGAAGAGAAGTTCTGATTTACATTGTGCAAGAATGAGGTTCATACACTATTTATCCTCTGTTTATTTTTACTAATCCAAATTATTACAATAAAAGAATAGCAATATGTGGTCACATAATTAGCTCTTACAATAATTAGAAGGGGAAAAAGCCCTCACTGAGGCAAGCACGCATTTCTGTGCAATTTAAACAGGAAGTCCTCGATGATTAACATTAATTGAGAAAAGGCTTTTCTAGGAAAAAAAAAAAAGAATCCTGTGTGAAACATTAAACAAACTTATCTGATATTTATGTTTTTTTCTTTAATAATTAATGAAATGTAAATAGTCAAGGGAGTCTAGAGTTTTGCTTTGTAACTAGCTACTATTATAAATGGCAGTCAGATGTTTACAGAATACCCAGAACCCTTTTGTGTGGAAGGAGGTTACAAATCTGCCCCTTTTCCCTGTTCAAAGTCAAAAATAATGGTGCCTGATCCCCAGAGCATTCATTGCAAGGACTGTTTGCATATTCAGTTATTGTTTCTGCTGCGTCAGTCATCTGCTGAAGTTCACTCTAATGTGGCCCTGATCAATTCTGCCAGCTGTGCTTAAGTGCTGTTTACTATAATAACATCACACTGCATTCTTATTTGGCAACAACAGCTATGACAGCACCTAAATGCATTGAGAAGCCAAGATTTTATCATGTACGCAGATCAAATTGGAATTGTTTATGGAGGACAGTGTTGTTCTATTTCTGTCCTTTCTAGTGAATACCAATACCACAATAATGGCTTTGCCAAAAGCATTACTACTCTGCCCTTTCTAATAAGTGAAGGTCTTGTTGATCTAAATACTCTATAGGACGTGGAAATTATTTCATTACGGCAGCATACACATTTTCACTGGATAAGAGAGAGAACTTAGAAGACGGGTAGATTAGATATGAAATGGTATCGCTCAAGGAAGCACAGAAATATTTTGTTAATGTACCGATATATTTGGTAAGATTTGAAAAATAATATAATTATCCAGTGTTTAAGAGGAAAAAAAAGAAAAAAATAAACCAGAGTAATTAAATAACAACAGAAACGTTTGGTGTGGCACAAAGGTCTCTAAACACATTTGCAACATTTCAAAGTAGTTTCACATATTTTTCCCAATATGCCCAACAGTTCACTTGGCCATATGTTAAGTAAATCAAATGTCTTCAATATACAGGCATGGTGAAAAAGCCATAAAGAATGAACCTGATCCTCCCTCTCCTGAAATCGGTTATAAATACAGCAATAGAATCTTGTCCTGGGAGTTATTTTTTACACTGTGATAACACCCCGCAGTATGCTAGATGTTTTCCAAACACAGATGAAGACACATTTCCGGACAGCGTACATATAAAAAGACAATGACAGATGAAGCAGGGGAGGGGGGGGGAATAAGATGTCCACAAAAAGGTTGTAATAAGGAGAAGAATAAGTCTTATTAGCCTCACTATTTTTATTTTGAGGGAGAGGGGCTTTTCCATTATCTTTGAGGTTTATAACGCTGAGATCCCCTCAGTTTATCCTCCCACTGTTCAGCCTTTCTTTTTTCTTCCCTCATCAGCTTCCAGGTGCTGCTGAACTTCTTTTCCTCCCAGGCAATATTCAGGCTTCCCCTTCCCATAAAGATAAATAATTCTTCACACAGACCACTGAAATGAAGAGAGGGGATCTGGGAAACCATGAACATGCACTCATAGGACCGAAGCAAAGAAAACCTCACAGCAGCAACACTAGGCTTTGAAGGCCATCCAGTAAAAGGTCTTTAGTAGACACGGAGAGGTGTGAAGACAATTCTGGGAGATAGTTCTTGAAAACTAAAAAGATGAGAGATGGCAGGACGAATGATATCTAGAGGTATGGAGCCAAGAACAGTCAGGTAGGACCTTGAAGGACATTTCAGAAAAGATCAGCTTGATATATTAAAGGAGATGGGGTTCAGAGAGAAAACTACCATGACCGTATCTGACAGCCATATTCTGAAAAGCCTGAAATATTTCACCAAGCAGACTTCTTGCAAGTGCTTTTCTACACTGCAGCAAAAATTCCCTCAACTATACGGAAATGACTAGAAAAGGTGACCGCGTGCTGCCCCAAGAAAACAGATGGAGCACAGCAAAGTCTCTTCTGGAGGGCTCATCTTGCTACAGCACTTGCCTGAGCGGTGCACGAGAGGTGTTCTAGGTAAGGTACAAGAAGCAGCAAGAAATAGAGGAAGGAGGCAGAGAAGTGACACAGGCTGCACAACCCTATAAAAAGTTTTCAAAAGAAAACATACCACTAAGTAATACTGATTAAAATAGGTGCTACAAAAGCATTAAGAAGTTAAAAAATTCTCTTTCCGGCACGCTGCGGAGAAGAGAATTCAAAAGAATATGAAGGAATCCTGCACACATTCAACGGGAAGGAAATATAAGAGTTCGCAGGAGCTCAGTCAGTGACTCTTCCAACTCTAGAACCTAGATGCAGCTGAGCTGTTTAAATCAACAAAGCCACATATGAAAGTCACATCATTTGAAGTGGCACCCAGCCACGGATGACCTGCCTGAAAAGTGTATGGTCAGCACTAAATTTAATTTTCTTTTGGGGATTTAAGGTAAGTTTTTGTTTTGGTTTGCAAACCTAAAGAACCTTTTTTTTTTTTTTAATGGCGAAAAAGAAGGATTAAATAAATTAGTAAGTGATAGTGGTGTGCTTTGAATTCTATGCCTTCTGTTAACTTCTGTCAAGTTATTGGACTTCTTAGGAATAATACACACAACACGGATAAATCTTAATATGAATTCATGTCATACACCCTAACAGCACAGAAGGCTCCTTCTGAGCAACTGTAGAGCATGCTGTGGCTGTGTATTAAAAAATACTGCACACTTGGCTACTACAGATCCATAATACATAGTCAGTTTTGCACCAATATCAAACCACATTATAAATTCTTATTAAAATATGAAAGCAACAATGCCTATTTAAATTCCAGTAACACTAACATAATTTTATAGCTGAAGGAACTGCAACACTGACAAAGGTATTCTAATTTTTCTTTCTTAAAATCTTTGAATATAAAGAATGAACACATTTTATGTAGTTATGAAGAATTTGGGGACCAATTCAGAAAACTGGTGGACACTCCCAATTCCCAGTGTAGCTGACTGGAGCTATGACCTTAGCACCTTGCTAGATAAAGCCAGCCTGTAATTTCTATGCTTTTTCTTCATTCTCTTTGTAACTTTTAAAATCAGGAAATTACTTTTAATCACCATTCTGCTAATCTTTTATATACTAAATTTAAACTGGGGGTGATTATTTACAGTATATGTACAAACTACAGAAGTCAGGGGGTTGTAGCTGCAGAGCAGACCTTTACTTTAGCTGGGTTAAATAGTTAGATTGTTGCTTATACGTATAAATAAATCCCTCTTTCATCATGGCCTTACAGAAAACATGACATCCTTCTAAATTCATCATCAGGTTGCCAGGCAGACTCCAAAACAAAAATAATTCATTCAAACTGTTTAATCTACTCAGCGCAGATTGACAGTATCTTTATATATTTTTGAAAGCTCTTTTAACATTAGCTGATACTTTAGTGTGGGAAGAAACTAAAAGCTTTCTACATATAAAAGTTCATCGTTTACCTTCTCGCAGCTATCAGATAAAAGCATAAGGGCAATGAAGCCACAGCTCTCAGATATATTACTCCCAAAGGACAGAACCCAAATGCATCAGCATCAGTAAAGGCAGCAGGTGTGAGCTTTGACTAAAGAACAAATGTTATACAAGAGCAAAACGCCTAAGAAGAGGTAACCGAGCCTATTAACGGCCTTGTGCCTGGTACAGGAGGGTTCTGCGTCTCCAAAGAAGGCTCTCACTAGAGGTAAATAAGTAAATAAGCAAGAATACTACTTCAGATGTTTTAGTGAACTTTCTTATGAATGGATTGCAACACACAATGACAGAACTCCCTCAATTCCGCTTTTCAATAACTCCAAGGCACTAGGGATGTGACAGCATGATGAATACCACAACAGACAGCTCCAATATGGTACCATTTTACCAGATCAATATCTCACTGCAATATAAGAAAAAAAGAAGCTGATATTAGTCTACACAGTGTATTACAGATGAGGTACATTTCTTCTTACTGCACTCATGCTGAACCGAAGCAATAATTCATAGATGCCTTTAAAAGGTTTGCACACTAGCACATGCAAAAAAAGGCTAATCTTGGCTTCAACATCTGTTTGAACATGCAATAGCTTAAAGCAGTAAGTACGTAGGATTCTATGTATGTATCTATTAATCTACCTATGTGTACCACGAACACAATGATAAACATATCTGGCGACAGAGAGGTAACGGGATTTATGTATGCTGCACGGTTCCTTCAGGAATAGCTTTCCTCAGGAACAGATTACTTTACATATTAATCAAACATTTCTTAGCAAGTCACTGTGTCCCTTCTCTCCCCTTTTCCTATGAAGACATAGGAACATTTCTAAGTGAAGCTACAGCGGGTACCGTTTTAAAAGTCTTCATTTGCCAACAGCAATCACAGGTTTTTTTTTCCCCCTGTACTTCAAATAGGAAATGAGTGGGAGATCTCAGTTACTGCTGTGTGATAAGTGCTTGCAAATTTAACCTTTTTATAGCAACTACTGTAGCTTTCAAAATAGAAAACAAATATGATGCCTTGGTAAAAATAATATATTTAAGGCTAGCAGAAAGAAACTATAAAATAGACATTATCAGAATATGTGTTTGCTTTTCATCCCAGTATTCTCAGAAGAAAACCGATGGGGAAAAAAAAATTATCTGGTCTGAATAATAATACTGGACTTTATTTCACTCTGATAATGCCATAAATGCCTGTCTTGTACACAGTCTAATGGGTATTGTTGGACAGGTAAAATAATATAGCTATTTTTACCTCTGAGAATGTGGAAGATAACACAAATGATCTAATGAATGAATTCTGTTGTTTGACAGCTGTCTTTAATTCCTGTTGATTGCTCTCCTTTCCAATATAAAAGTCAAAATTTAGACTACTCTAAACTTCTGTTACATTCAAGAATACCTACAGATTATGTGATGTTTTACATCTTTTTTCACTTTCTCTGTCTTTTTGATTTTTTTTTCAAAGGTAACACTGCTTAAAGGATACAGACTGTTTGGAAATACAAGTAGAAATTACTATGTAATCTAAAATTAATTTTTAAAATTAACGATGTGTATAGTTAATATCACATCATTCCTAATGTGTAAGTAAAATGACTTTATGAAACATAACTGTGATATGGTAAGTTGAAAGAGAAGCTGAACATTTTATTACAGCAAGAAAAACCAGAGCCGAACTATTTAACTCCATTGCTGGCTTATAGATACATAACTATATACCACAGATCATCACCAGAGTAATTAATTGTGACAAACAGTATCAAGTGCCAGAGTTCCCTACAGGAAGGTAACACAGATTTAACGCTCCTATGAAAATGGACCAAATTCAGATGGACTGAGCATTCTGTATTTCAGAATGGATTAAAAATTTAAGTTCTGGGACATCAAAAAAATTGAGGTTTGGAACTCAAATTTTTCATCAGTCTCTCCAGAATAGGAAGAAGATACATAACTGTAACAGAAGTCCCTGCAAGTGAGCTTCATGGAAAAGTTAAAGAATTTGAAAACTCAGGAAGGAAATTTACAATAAAATCATAATAGAGTTCATATGCAAAAAAATGGCAGAACAAAATACTTCTTCGGCTTCATTCTGGTCTCTATTGATGTGATTCAAAGCACAGAAGTTACCTACTAAGTGAAAGACATGAAAGCAACGACCTATTTATAGCACTGGTCCCTCTTTTATTAACCTTCTGGACATAGAAATGAGGGGGTGATGATGAATTAGGCACCCAGATTCTCTAACTCTGTATGTACTTCGTGCATGCACTATTTAAAGGGGGAAGAAGCAACAATTTTATGCTCCAAGTGGAAGCCTTAAATAGATGTGAAATGTAGGACAGAAGAAATAATCAGTAGAATGTATAGAATAACAGGATTTGAACTCACATTAAGACATAAACCACACATGAATGTAATACCAAAGTACACCAAAGAGCAAACATACTCTCATTGAAGGAGTGATTATTTGATTACATACGAGCAGCCACCTGACGTCATATCACTGCGTTTGACTGGGTCAGCAACCAGGCTTTGAGTCACTCATGAACTCTTCCCACGCATGCTTTAATTGGCAGCATCCAAGAAATCTGACCCATAGGAAAGCATAACAGCTACCACTAAGTCCACCTACCAAGCTACCTACAATTTCATCTTCCTAATCTGCGATAGAGAATCTATACATATTTCAAAGCAACGACACCATTCACGGGACAGAGGCCCTAATTATATAGTTGCTCTTTCTGTTTTACAGTACAGTGTTCCCCAGATTCTGGGTGACACTCAAACAGCAGAGTTCTTGTCCCAAAGGGGAAAGATGGTGGGGCTGACATACCGAAGATGAAAAGAATGTAAGACGATCAACCAAGCTGGTACTTTATACATACATCTACACAGGTAGAAGTGCGTCTTGCGTGAATTTGACAAGAATGCTAAAAGTTAGTTCACGCACAGGCCTTACTGAGTTGAGATCTAACGCATTAAATACAGCGAGGAAGGGACAATAGCGGCAACTCTGTGATGTGCTGCCCAGTATTACACCAAAATTTGTCATCTGCTCAACTTCTAAACTAAACTCCCGATAGTGAATAATTACATAAAGGAAGGGGAATAAACTCCTAAAGAATGAGAAACTTTTAATGAGGAACACGCATTTTCCATCTAACCATTCTGAGATTGAATTCAGACATACTCAGCTCAAAGACTGAAGAAACTGAGTGAGAAACCTGGTGTGCTATTATTTATCTACATAGTTGCACAACCCCCACTATGAGCTGAGAATTTAGGAAAATGCCTAACTGCTTAAATGTGGATTGCATTAGTTTTGTAGCTTTATGGACCCTTAGCTACTGTAACAGAACCTTTCCGGCTCTATTTCCTTTGTTCTATACCATTCAAAATATCATAAAACCTATTTTATAATAAATTATAAGAACTTTCCCAGTATGTATGCTAAGTTAACATGGATATTTTTAAACAAGAGACTACTCCACAGAAGACTTGCAAATTCTCTAAAATACCAATTAGGACACAGTGTCAAATATATAATTTTTAAAAAAAACAAAAAACCACTAATTATTCAGGCCTTTACCCTTACACTATAAGCTATTTAGGTTTTGTACCATGAGAACTATGACTATGGCTTTGTGGTGCTCTGATGACAAGTCAGCATGTTAATAAATCTCAGTGAATATAAATGACACATTTGCGAAGCCTAAACTGTTGACATTCTTACACAAATTTTCATGAAACATTTCTCCTAAAACTAATCCACACTTCTGAAAGGCCCTGAAATGTAATCCCCTAGAAAAGTTATATGAAACAACAACAACAAAAAAAATCCAGCTTCTTAAATCTAACTTTTTTGTTAAGTAGCTATGGTTTAAAAAAATCCAACAGGTTATTAGTAACATCAACACTGGAAGATAAGCAGTATAAGATCTAAAAACCTAAATCACTTACATGAATGAGAAGACCTTAGATGTATCAGAGAGAAAAAAAATAAGAAGAAAAACTGGAGACTCCACCTTCATTAGTAGCAGTAGAGCCAATCTGAGGCAAATGTCCAAGATTTGTTAAATATTGTGATTATTATTAAGTAAAGTTTTGTCATGAATCATCTTTGTGCCTTCAGTGATTCCTAAATAAACAGAGGCAGGTTGTATGTCATGGACTAATAAAACACCATTTCTATGGAAAATATTTAGGAAAGTTCCTCGAATGGAATATCGTGCAATTACACATAAACTCAAAGTGTATTTTTCATCAAAATAGCTAATAATGCATTGTTATACAGCTTAAACATCATTTAGGAGCTCTTCAGTAACATAAACTTCAGGTGAAATGTATTGAAGGACTTGATTCAGATAACCATGAGTAGTTCTAGCTTAAGTTGTTTTAAAACAAGTATAATTTCTGATTAGTGAGAGATTTTGGTTTTAGCCCAAATACAACTTCTTGTTAAAAAAAAAAAAAAAAAAAAAACAAAACTGGCTAATTATTGCGGCTTTTTAAAAAACAAAAACAAAATAAACAAACAAAAAAAAAAACCAGAAAGTTGAAACTGTTATATTTTGGGGACTCTGTCCCGTGCATTGCAACAAGGCGAAGCAGCGAACTCCCCCTCACATGCTGTTGTCGCAAGGCTTTGTCTCTTTTCCTGGAGTCCTGTTTAAATTCTCACCTTGCTCTGCCCTTGTCATCAAGTCATTCAAGCACAAAGCAGGGAGCACGGGAGTGTTTACTCATTTCCCAAGTCCATTATCTTACACATTAATCACTGGTCTGGAACTTTTGGACAATGCTGAATCTGTTACCTTTTATTTTTTATTTTTTTTTTCTTTCTGGCTGCTTTACTCTTGGGTCCGATAGTTCACCGGTTCCAAGCTGTACTTACACTTGATGACCTTTACATCTGATTATTTAGCTACTCTTCCTTTTTGTTTTTTGTTTTGTTTTTTTTTTTTAAGCCTCCAAAAATAAAGAAATGCGTGAAGCTAAGCAACAGTGTTTTCCATCTTTAAAAGTTGCGCTTGCTAGAGGAAACCACAGATTTAACTCCTCCAAATCTAAAAGGCATATTCCATACATGAAGGGCAAACTTAAAGATAGGGGATGCGTTTCTAGAAAGGACTGGAGAGAGTTTATTTCCTTTAGAACAAGTAGGTTTCTTTGGAAAACCTGAGAGAGCACGTGCACCTCTCTTCTTCTTTTTTTTCTTTTTTTTTTTTTTTTTTCAGTGTTAATGAAAAAGCAGTGAAAAGTTATTCCTGAATGCGGGAAGTTTGGTCTTGTAGAAATACATCTAAAACAGCATAAAGTTTATTTGCCGTAATGACTGAAAAGGCAAAATAGGTGTAAATCCGGACAGCTGGAGGCTCTTGAACTCCACTTGTTAAAAGATTTGTTTGTGAAACACGCATTTTATTGCCTTGTATGCATGTTATAATGAGGCATGGACAACTGCAACATTACACTTAATGATTGCATTTCTTGTTTCAGCCAGTTTCCTTGTCCTCTCGCAATTAACGCTTTCCCAGATCACCCAAGGCTACTTTGGAGGCGGGGGGGGGGGGGGGGGAGAGGGGAGAAGAAAAGGGGGGGGTTAAAAAAAAAAAAAAATCTGAAATTCACATAAATGAGCAATGTCAATAGTTTAGAAAGAGTTTACTTAGAGAACAAAGGGCCCTTATGAGGCACTAGTGAGAAGAAATGGGGAAAAAATGAGTCCTCACAATGTCGCCCTTTTCTCCCCGCGACTTGTTATCAAGCAGCCCGCGCGAGCCCCTCCCCGATCTGCATGAAAATACGTTTCGTCCCATTCACTTCATTTGCATTAATTTCTCCCATTGTACCCGCAAATGGCCGCATGTCTCCCCGGCACAATGCGACAGCCTATCACGGCCACCGGCCACCGGCGACCGGCGGCGGCACCAGGTGCCCCGCTCCCTCCCCGCACACCCCACACCCCACACCCCCCCACACACACACACACCCCGCCAGACACCCCCCCACCCCGCCTTTTTCCAGGCGGGGGTGGCCCCGCTCGCCCCGCCGGCCCGGGGACTCCTCAATTGGATTTGCTGGCGGTGACAAAATTGTCGCCGGCCGGAGAGGAGCGGGAGGAGGAGGAGGAGGAGGAGGAGGAGGAGGGGGGGGGGGGGGACACGGAGGGGAGGAGGAGGGGGGGGGAGGTGGTCTTTTGAGCGGGCGTCTATCACGCTGCCATGGGAAAGCGAGAGGCGAATGATTCTCAGTGGCTTCT
Organism: Numenius arquata; assembly: GCF_964106895.1. Taxonomy (NCBI): domain Eukaryota; kingdom Metazoa; phylum Chordata; class Aves; order Charadriiformes; family Scolopacidae; genus Numenius; species Numenius arquata. The sequence goes on along the minus strand of NC_133576.1, from coordinate 97,310,623 downwards.
GATTTCCAGTATTTGTTCAGCATTAGGGCCCACTTATCTCCGGGAGAAAAAAGCAACATGTAGAGAGAAAGTGACAGGCAGAAACACGCTCCCTCGCCCCTCCATTCTCCCCGCGCTCTGTATTCAAACAAGGGGGGCCCTATTACGCTGAAAGCTCCGGATCAGCCTCACTCAATTATCGCCGCTAATCCTTATAGCTCTATAAAGTAAATATTTCATTACAATTTCAAATAAACAGTCACCCAATCTAATGAAGCAAGAACTCAAAGTGGCAATGTCATAGAACTTGTTACCATCATCAAAGCAAAGGACACAGGCCTGTCTGCTAATAACGTTAAAAAAAAAAAAAAAAAAAAGGTTCCCGAGCAGATTCACGAAAAGGGTTTGTTTTTTGTTTTTTTTTTTTTTTCTATTATTACTCACTTTGACCTTCTTGTCTTTCCAAACATTCTTCAATCGTCAAAACCACCTTCGTTTTCTTATTGATTACTGCTTGTGCACTGGGCTCGATCCTGGTACTGGACGGGAATTAGTTGAGGGACAGTAAATGTTCAGAGCTCGCATGAGGATTTAGCATCCTGCCAGAGCTCCCTGGCATCTTTCAAAACCAAGACTCAGTAGTTTCATCAACTTCACACTATTTTAATAGAACTGATACCATTGGAAAACAAACAAACAAACACGTAATTTCACACGAGTCTCCACAAAAACTCTTTATTTTCCTTTCTAGAGTCTTGCACTTCATATTCCTGCGGGATACTTATATGGGAAGATGTCATAAACCCCAGGACCGGCAACAATAGGTAATAGGATACTTTGTACAGCACTTCTTTCAGGACCCCCAAACTATTCCCAGTTCAGATAAAGCAAAGGTAACAAGCACACTTTGCAGGTACACAGCAGCACTGTTATCCCCTGCTATTTTAGGCAAGCACATCATAAAATCCCTTCTATAAACTTTGATTAACTTGGGTTACCTTTAAAGTAGCCAGGCTTTTTTTATCCACAATTTTTACAACAGGAAGAACGCTATTCTAAGTTTATGTCTTGAGTCTCTTTCCAGAAAAATTTTAAAGATGTCTTCTTCCTCCTGCCCTCATCTCCTGGAGGACTTTCCCACTCCCCTCCTCCTTTTCTCCCTCCCCCCCCCCCGCCCCATTCAACAGGGGAAGATGGGGGATATTCTTTGTCATTCCCTCTCTTTCTGACACAAATGAAATGGGCTTTTCTTCTATCAGCTGTTCACAGAGGAGATACCCAGTGCCTCTTGGAGAAATACAAGAAATACTGAGATCCCAGAGCAGAGAGCTGTAGGCCAGCATGTAAAATTTAAACCTCTCCCTAGAGTAAATATTCACCGAGCAATCTCCTTAGGTCCTGCTCACATTCCCATGTCATCCACATGTCCCGACACCAACCCAGGGTTAATGCTAAAAATACCCCTACAAGGCACTATTTTGGGCTCTGTGCAGTCGTCCTGCAAACTCAGCAAAACACCAGGAATCAAGCTAGCTGATTCCTGCCTCGTACATCATCACCTTCAATCAACTGGTACCAAAAAAGAAAAAAAAAAAAACCAAAACAAAAACAACAAAAAACCCAACCCAAAACGAAGCCCCAATTACAGTATTTCAGAGATTCCATTTCAAAGAGGTAAATTTTAAGTATAGAAGTTTTAGTAAGTCAACTGCTTGAGAAGTGTATTGAAAAAAGCAGTATTATCTCCCAACAACGTTCTAGCACACCTATGTAGCACAGCTATCTCTGCAATCATGGACGTAACTGGTCGCAACCATGCAATTCCACAGATAAGGAGACAGAATATCCATCTAAAACTCTGAGCATGAAATAGTCACAGAAACACCGACAGAATAGCACAATACAAACCTATCTCTGGCCATAATGCTGGTAGATACCATGCTGCATAAATACAGAAAAGAGAGCCACAAGTAAGAAATTACCATATGTATACAGACATCTTTCAAGCACACTTTAGCGCCTGTCATAAGCGGACCTGATAAAATTAACCCATACAGAGAAGGCTAACATAAAATCCTATACCAATTTATGCACTTAAACAAGATTTGAGTGTTATACTGGAAGGCCTTGAGAATGTTCTTCTGCAAAGTAGTGAAGCTCACCCTCAATTAGTAGCTACCCATTACCCCAAATTACTGCCATTCAGATGTCAATCAGTAAGGATGCACTACAGGAATTAAAGGAAAGAAGTCATTTACCACAAGTATTCCCCCAAAGATTGTATTGTCTTTATTTCTCCAATTATTCTGTATACATTTTTACCCCTTCGAAATTATTTTTCGTTTTTTGATTTCCACTTCATTACTTAACTATGGTTCAGAAATATACAGCTTTTCTAATGGAAAAGAAAAAAATAAACAAAGCCAGATCACCTTTTCACAACTGTAAATCACACAATTTACATGAAGAGTCTTATTTTAGTCCAGGCACAGTTCCCTCAACTCTTGTTAATCAATGGTGAAATAAATCTTGAATGCTTTTAAGTGCTAAACATAATTTCCTTATCTTAAATATGAATATTCAAACATAATAGCAACCATTAGGTCAAGTCTAGGTAAAAGGGCATTTTTAATGGTTTATTTGTTTTTTGACTCCTGACACATTGTTTCAAACAAATGCTGATCTTTCAGATAAAAGTTGAATTTTCACTGGAGAAAAGCATTACAGTTTGTCAACTGAAGGTAATATTTGCTCCGAAATATGTGATAATGAGAAAGCCAAGAGTTCCTACTCTCTTTTTCCTATTGCTGATTGAAAAGACTATGCTAGGAAAAAAAAAGAATTTATGATCTGTAACAAAACTAAAAACTGGAATATAGCTCCTTCATTTTCAGGTAACTCCTTTGATGAACTTCAAGTTAAGGTATGATTCAAAATTTGGGTTTATCTTATGTACTTTAATATAAATAAAGACTTTTTTAATTTGTTCAAATTAACAAAATTAAGTTTGACCTAAAATTATGCAGCATGATATTTACAAAGATATTTATTCTTTTATAAAATGCGTTAGATAAAGATTAAGACTTCACAGTTTTAGATTTCTTGAGTACAAAAAGCATATTTCTCAAATCAGCAAGTGTTCTTCTCTGGTAAATCTAAAATGCTATTTCCATTTGCAAAAGAATAAATAAATTATCATATAGCTAAAGTCTAAAAAGAAGAACAGGTTTTGTAAGCAAGATTACAAAAGAAATCAGAGTTCATTTTACATTTATTTTAATTTCATAGAGCAATAAATAGAGCAATGGAAGCCTCTCCCCATGTAGGAAAGAAAGCTGCTCAGAAACATAGCTGCAACAGATAGGGATCCACCCAGTTCCAGCCTGGGGGAAGTGAGGGGTAAAACCCCACCTTGTAACCACAAAGTCCATGTAGTTGGACAGCATATCAACTTCAGCCTAGCCCCTTATTTTAAAATTGGCTACTCTTCTCCAAATTATTGTGAGGGGTTTTTTTAATTAAATAAATTTTAAAACTTAGACAAAACAAGCAACATGGATTATCTTTTCCACCAGAATAATTGCCATTGTCCTACTCCATATATTTATAGCACTACTATTTTTTTTTTTGACTGACAACATACAAAACTATTTACCAACAAAGATGCATATGAAGAAACAAAATAGAACATAAAGTATTGAGAAAAAAATAAATGAAAAATATCCATAATTTTTTAATGCAATTTCAACGACTTAAATTCCTTTCAAACTGTTCGGAAAGATCCAGTTTTGTTTCATTTTCTCTTTATGTCTCTTCTTAAACATAAATTTGACTGGTTGTTGCATTGCTTTTGAAAATTTTGATACATGAAACAATATAAGAGTGTAAACATCTCTCCAAGGAATGCAAAGTGTTACATTCTGTAGCTAAGAACTATTTATTAAAATATACAATCAATACAACTTTTTGCATATTATTCCCTTAGTTCTGTTCTTAGCTATATTTATGTGTCTTTAGATAATATTAATATCAGGTTTGGTTATGTCAAAGGTATTCTTTCCTTACTTGTTGATAACTTGATTTTGTTTGCAGACAAATGAATTTTGAAGTAGACCATTGAGATACACAAGAAGTGACTTGAAGATTAAGTCATGGGTCTCTATACAGTCAAATGGTAAGAAAGTCCTTAGATTATGGCCAGGTATTTTAAGGACGAGCGCTTGAATAAGGGTGTTCAGTGGTTGGCCAAGCGATACTAGAGCTGCCTGTAATCAATACAGTTAAGTAGGTGGAAAAGAGATGAGGTTTGATGTCTTAGAAGCCGCAATTAAAATTGATTACACTTTTGAAAAATACTTGACATAAAATACTACATTATGTAAGTAGCATTCTGCATCTCTCCATGCACTCATCCAGTCTGCATGTCTTCAGTCTCTTGTTAAAACCTGAACTTCTTTGGCGCTGGCCTGAGAACTTCTGAGCAGAGCTTCTCAGGATGGCCCAACTCCCCCAGTTTCATCAAAACGGAGCCCAACTTTTCCCCACAAGAGATAACTAGGACACTGCAAGCTGACACCCTTAGGGCTACATCCAGACAAGGTGATTAGTAAAAGTGAACCTGATGATAGCCAAAAAATGAAACTCACAGGTGTTAGGAATAACCAAGACCAAACAGGCACAGAAAGCCTGTGGGTACCGAGAAGAACCGTTTCTTCCCCATTTCTTGGTATATTTAATCAGAAGATTTGCACTACTACAACACAGCTGACTTTGTGCCAGTAGGTGAGCAAGGCAGTCAAGTAGGACCTTCACCCTGATCTCAATTTTTCCTACGTGTACCAAACCCAGGTGATTCAAAGCTAAAATTTCAAGCAGTTCAGCTCATGCAGGGAAAGTGCAGTAGAAACTAAGCAGCAGAAACTAAAAGACAAGGCACACTATTTTCTTCCGGAGGATCTTCATTTTGACCAAAATCTCTGAAAGGTAGAGTTTATGGGTACAGTAATTTTCACAATTCTAATTCATAGTTAGAAGCATGCTTTGTTTGCTTATTAATGCAAACAACCAAGCATTTATCTTCTGAGAAAAGAACCCTGAAATTATTGTGCAATCTTAGTTTTTAAACAAATATTGTACGGAAAAAGTACCTCAAAAAATGAATGCCCTTTTGATGAATCTTTTTTTTCCTAAAAATGTTTTCCCCTAAAACTTTCCTACCTGTGCTGATCTATAGCATAATTTTTAAATGTAAAAAAATCATATGATATAGAATTAAAGTAAGCATAACATTTGGGTAAGGTTGAAAGGTGGTTAAAGGGGTAAGATTTTAAATGCAAACAGAATAATAATTAATTGCTAAGGTGCTTTTGGGAAAAATCATACACTTGACCCAAGCTGAAGGCTGAAATATTAATCTGTTTCTATGACAGAGATCAAGCTTCATAGTCGCTTTTTATCCTCCTCATAATAGAAGCAACAGTTGTAAACCATAATGTTATAGTTCAAACAATGCCCCCCCTAAGACTTCAAATTTATTATAGCATTCATCTCCAAGACAAAAGACCTGGTACAGGAAAAAAGCTCTTTTTAGCAAAAAGCATGGTTGTTATTTATGGCTCAGATGCGAAGAATGAGTTTGGGGAATTTATCAGAGATGAAGGTATGAAATGTTTTAGCTTGTTCTTCTCTCTCTAATCCATAAACCATTTTCTCAGCCACCCAAGTGAATTCTAATGGAACAGGAGTGATGAAATAATATTTTCCTAGCCCTTTAACACTTTGCCTACTGTGTGCATTGTGTGACTTGTTCAGGGAAAACACAGGAGCTTATAGTTACAAATCTTTTAAATCAGAAAGTAAAATGATCTTGTTAATAAATTATGTAAAATGGCCTTGTGGGAAGATTCAACATACCACCGAGTGCTTGTGCCCACTATCAAAACGTATTCACTCACAACCGTTCTTACAAAGGACTTCTTTTTATTAATCTTTCATTTGGTAGTAATGTGAATTTCCTGTGGATGCCTTGGAGTTATCCAGTCAGCCCGTAACCATCTAATTTGCTCTGGGTAGCAGGAAGGAGAACAAAGGTTACTGAAGAGCCCCTTAGTTTGCCGAAGAATAACAAAAAAAAAAAAAAAGATGCAGTACGGGACCATGTGGCTTTTATATTCTCTGAGATGTAACCAATGCCTTGCCTGGTTAGATTTTATGGCAAGCAGTACTGCTGTGACAGAGATGCTGAAGGCTGCTGCCCTCCACTCCCAATTGCCATGCTACCCTGCTACGCGGATTTCTTTACAGATAAAACTTATTCTTCCCTCCCCCTCAGTTTTTGCCGAGTCTGATGGCTTTTGTAAGCCCCCCATCACCACTAGTGCCACCCTGGATGCTCCTTCCACACAGAACAGATTCATGGAAGACCATCTGTTTGTCCACAGCTACAGTGGTCCTTTACTGGACTTGCCCAAAGCTTCATTATGGTAGCAAACTCGTTTTTGTCTTTTCTTCTTGAATATTTAAGCAAACCTAAATTCTGGAGTTGTAGTCTCAGGTGTTTCAGATGTTTCAGCTGCAGCCCTTGAGCCTAAGGTCCCAAAAAAGACTTGAGGGTTAAGTTTTCCTAGGGAATACATTAGATGCAAATAGCAGCTTGGCTTCAGGAATCCCTTAGTACTTGCCACAAGAGTTAAGCTATTTTTGTATCCATATACATAGACAAAGTTGGGGGCCACTGGTGCAAGAGTATGTGCCATTTCATTTATGGAACAACCGACAGGATTAAACTGAGTTTAACAAGACTTTGATTGGAAGCAATGTCTGCCATTAGCCATTACTTGATTGCTACGCTAATAAAATTTCAACAGATCTAGCCTACTGTTCCTTTAAATCTCTTTCTGTATTACCCTTCTACAACATCTACAGCAAACGACATATTACTCTTTTGTGACACATCGACTCCTCCATTTAATAATATATGCCTAATTATATTGCCAGGTCCTGTCCTGCTGAAGTCAACTGGAGAGTTGCCAATGACTTTCCTGAATATCGAAACATATATATACACACAATGAAAGAAGATAGGGGAAATACATACTTTACAGATAAATTGTTTCTCCTCTAGCTCATTTTACATCATATTTCAAAAGAAATGCACATTGACTTCAAAACAATAAAACGAAGCTATTCATAAGAACAAGAAACTGCAGAGTAGCCAGAAGGAAAAGCAAAAAAATCCCATTTAACAAATAAAGTGAGGAAGAAAGAAATAATACAGCATCAATCCCCCAAATTCTTTTTCTTTCTTTCTTTCTTGGGGTGGGATATTCATGTACCTTCCATTTGCACACATTTTTTGCCTTCGTTGAAAAATAATCAAGTTCTATGACTGTCTTTAGCTTTGCCATGATTCTCATTTATAAAAATATTTTCCCCTTTCTTCCTGTGTGAAGGAATCGACTATAGGAAAATTGCATAATTGCACATCTTCCTCTATGCTTTTTTTTCTTCTAAGTGCAATATTATCAACTCTGTTTCAAGTTCACACTCTGAGTTGGGAGAACGTGCAAGAGCAAGAACTCTTCTATTCATTAAAGTATAAATTGCGCACCCACTCCGCTACAGATTTGCGTTTCTTTTCTTCCATTCCCCATCTAAGAAATGTCATCTAAAGAAAGCCATCGCTTTTACAAGCATCAAAGGCCCATCCCTTCCCTCCAACTCATTCTTTCTATGGCCCTCCTCAGAACTGGGCTAGGGGGTTGGGAGGGGAGAAGAAGGAGGGGGGAAGGAGGGAGAGAGGTGTGGGGGGAAAGATATTTTAATCTGGATCAATTACCACTCTGACCCACAGCGCAGCCCCACAAACAGCGGTAGCACATAAAACTGAGAGAACAGCACAGGGAGGAGAGTGGCGCAGACTGGCCACCGCTCTTGGACCTGCGCGTGAAACTGCCAGCCCAGCCACCGGGTCGGGCTCGATGCACAGTCTTGCCCGTAAGACTGGGACCTACTAAGAGAGAATCTGCGACGGAGGACAAGGCTCGCCACGTCTCTGTCGTAAAAGCAAGCTGGCCGCTCTCTTTACAATCTATTCATGCCAGTAACCTACAAAGCAAAACGCTTTCCTGATTTTCGCTTTCCTGATTTTTTGTGGGCTGCTTTCCTCTTCCGAAGAAGGCAACGTGACAGCGTAACCCCATCTTCAGCCGAGGAAAAGAAAAAAAAAAAAAAAAAAAAAAAAAGCTTTAGTAACACAACATTCTTCTCTTAATAAATCATTTTTAATGACTTCCAATAAATCATCTTGTAATCACATTCCTTTACCACTTAAGCCAGTCAAAGTATACCTCTCACAGTTAAAATATTAATGTATTCACATTTCACGTAAAATTATAATGACTAGTAGAGAGGGAAACTAACTGGAGAGAAATCAGCTCAATTCATTTCAGAAAGCAAAGGTTATACTCTAAGTTTTTAAAGTTTCTCTGGCAGAAAGTAGTCTGCAATTGCCACTCTGTATTTTAGACACCATTTCTGATCAGAATTTCACTACTCCATGTGCACATATACGAGCTCCCTGGACACATCCATTTCCACATACATACACAAATGCAATATACATAAACCATACTGTTTTGTCAATTTAGTAACATTCCAAGCACTTCTGAAGCAGCAGATTATGCAAAAAGACCTGGTGAAATGAGGCATTTAACACCCTAACTTCCCATCACATATTTTGCATTCCCGATGTCCTGCAGGAATTCTGAAGATTCTGATGTTTTCTTTTTCTCTGCAGTTTCATCACGGTGATTTCTGAACTACAATTTACATCTGCATCATACTACTTTGCCCTGACACAGAAATGAAAGTTAATTAGTTTCTATGACAACCTGATGCATGAAAGGACCACAGGTTCTTTCACATTTGTAAATACATTCCAACTTAGTATTCAGGGTGCAGAGTGTATCAGCATTAAGTACAAATAGCATGAGTTTGTTTTTAGTAAGGCAGAAAAAAGGACTTAAGTCAGACGACGTGATTCATCAGAGCATACATTTGTCAATGAACAGATGAGTCCCAATTTATTTCCCTCCTCTTTAAAGAAGCCTCCAAACTTCCATTAGAAAAGAGTATTTAGATGTAAACTGGTTATTCCCTTTAAAAGATCTGTCAGAAACTCAGGACCAAAACCAGATGGAGTTGTTTTTTCACCTGAGTTTTGCATGACAGCGTTAAGCATTTTTATTTTTGTAAAAATGCATTACTTTAAAAGTATTTCAAGGTATGCAGTATTAGTCCCATTCAACAATCAATGCAAGTAATAAGCTTAAGGCAGCAGTCTTTGAGCTAATGCTGTGCTTTGACTCCCACAATCATCTATGCCCATTTTTTTTCATAACGGGTCCCCAAAATAAAACCCCAAAAGGATATGTGTTCCAAAATATTCCTTCCTTTTTAAAATTTCATCATGAAATTTAACTGTGGAGATGTCCTGCTTCTACTCACACGTTCAAAGCAACAGACAATTCCTCCTTATCATACTGAGCACCCGCGACCCTTGAGCACCAGAACCTCCCTGTGATTGCAGCCAGGGCCTCCTGCTCCCCGAGAAGAGCTGTGGGAGGAGGACTCAACAACACTTCTCACATCAAGATTGCCCTGCAACATCTCACCAAGACAGTCTGCCCTGTTTTTTCCCTGGGAGCAACAGCGTGTCAGGCCTAGGGGAGCCAGACGAAGAGCCTAGCCAGGGCGAGTCCGTGAAGGGACTCTACGGGCAAGACCCACAGACATCATTTCCCAAGTATCAGCTCCCCATGAATTGCATAGGTATGATTCCAGGATTCCATGATACGCCAGTTGAGGTAACTCTTGAAACATATTGTACGTCCGCAGGTTTTCTTCTAGCAAGGAGACAACATTGGAAAGATGTGAAAATATCACACCTGTTCTGCCCCCAAGAAAACCCGGACTGCATCCTTTCCCCGGCACAAATATGAATCACTTAAGTGGAGTCTGCTGGGCAGAGGAAAATCGTATCCTGAAAACATTCAGCACAAGAGAAGAGAAAGAGTCTTTACACATCAGCATCAGACAATCTGCCCCATATTGCCCATACTGTCACAAAGCAGTTGCATTATTTTTTATTGTAGTAGTTACAAACTTTTTCTAAATAATATGGACATTATATAAATTGAAGTCGCACACATGAGCACTATGACCAAATCAGATTACTTAGTGTATAACCAGAGAAGCGAAGGAAGAAAAAGGAGGAAGTATATAAAAAAAAAAAGTATATCATTACTATTATTCTCTGACTTTTTTCAGAATGAGTAAACTAGTGTCACAGGAGCAAGCTAGTGCACCCGAATGCAGATGTTACTCCCTCTCTGCCCCCAGAGGTAGAAGAATCCCTCTGAATAATTTCCCAGTAAGATGCTCACGCAAATAATGAGGAGTTATTCCAACTAATGACGGGCTCAAGTACTGACCCTGCAAGCTGCCTGCTTGGGTGGACCCCTGAATTTGTAAAGACTTCCAAGACTCCTTCTTGCACAACTGAAATCTAATTACCAGTGTTCTCTCAAGCTATTTTCTTCCATCCCAGCTCCAAAGCTTGTAAAACATGGGGCTCCCGGATTCTAATCAGAAACCCAGAAACCTATAAACAATGTGTAACTTACAGATGCCCTTCAGTGCATCAGAATGCTTTTTAGTACGGCTCTAAAATCCTAAATCACTCCGTATTATTTATCTCCAAACTTCCTCATATTTTAAATGTCATGGTGTCAGACTAAGTAATAAAAAGTTTAAAAGCTAGTAACTGAACTTGACCAGTAACACCTGAACACTGTATTTAAGACTGAAAATACTGAGGGGATATTTATATTTTCCAATTAAGGAATAATTATTATTATTCCAGATTTTTTGCCAACAAACCAGAATTTAGCCCTAAGACTTTAATCACAATGAAAATGTGACTACGCAATCTCCAGTACGTACAGATGCAGCTGTAAGCTAATCATAAAAAATAGTATTTCAGATGATCACACGTTTTTCAGCTTCACCTGCTCTTTTAGAGATTTTTCTTAACTATAAATTGAGCACTGAAACTTCATTTGCTTTTCACACTAAATTGCCTCCGAGATTTTATATTCATTAAAATAAATGCTACAAGTTGCATTTTTAGATTGTGGAACTTTATCCTCATAAAATAGCATATTACAGCTAAATCCTCACGTACAGGTAAAGTATAAAGACAAATATAAGTTACACTAGCAGATCAAGTTCTTTCCCTGACATCAGGAGCTAAGTGGCTCCTTTCACCTTAAAAAGTTAATGCGAAAATGCTTCACCTCTCACAACCAGCAAAACCCACTTAAATACTAGCAAGTCATGCCTGACATTTGTATAAAAACAAAAATAATCTGCTGTCAGCAAAACGTCCGAGTGCCTCTGTCACTCCTCTCCAACGTGAACCTTTCCTTGACTACAAGGGTTTTGCTGTTACACTACACTCATTAGAATGGAATTTGTGTTAACTTCCATGTACCACGACTTACTAATAGGATTGCTAGCAATTATTATACTGAAATGAAATCAGCACAAACTATTAGATCTGTTTAAACAAGTTAAAAATAAACCTTGATTAAATGTTCTTTTTAAAGAAACTGCTCATTAGGGCTGCAGGGCCTTCCGATAAATTGGTGTTTCATTAACATCAAAGCATGAATCAAGTTTAAACTCACTTACCAAACAAGTTATACTTAAAAAACAGCTTTAAAAAATAACCTGGATTACAACCATCACATAAGATAGTAACTAAATGGGCTCCTTATTTACAGAGGTTCGGGGATTTCAAAAGGCAAAATGCTTTCCATGAGGCGGGAGGGAAAGAATATAGAGAGCAGAACTGTTGGTATCCACCAGCACGGGATTTACTCCCTGAGCTGGGATGCACGTTGCCGTTTGCTAGTACGGAGCCAGAAAGGCACTGTGGGGACTGAATTTGCGAAAGAGGACAAAAGCACACTGTTTACTTCCAGTGTTCTTACCTATAGAGGAAAAAAAAAAAAAAAAGTATCAAAAAAAGCAAAAAGCAAATGGAGCTGGAACTTAAATAAGGCTTAGGCAAGCCACGCATTTTTGCTTGAATATTTTCTGTTTTCTGTTTCTAAACCCATTGTCTGTCTTGTAGGCTGAGGATACACATGCTATGTGAAATAAGTGTAATGAAAGGATGGAGGTTAAAAGTGACAAAAGCTTTCAAAGCTGCCTGAGAGGAAAATCTTGTTTTCCCAAGCATGCTGCAATGTTGCAGTTTATCCTAAGAACTTAGACTTGGACAATTTTATCACATGTATTTAAAAAATAGTCTAATTAACAATTCTCTTGCCATCCCTCTCTAATGTGAAGAAAGACTTTACACGCTTTGTGAAAAGGCAATGCTGAACTGGGCATCTTCTCAATATAAAGATGATTTTATAACACTGTCTTGCAGTCCTAAGAATGATTAAAAGAAATGGATTAACAGTAACTCAGTATAAACAAATGTACTCATTACATTATACCAAGTAGTACATATATTTTGAAAACCATTTTTAAAATGGCTTTTCGATATCACTATCATAACAGATCATACAGTAATTTTAACCGTAACTTAGTCTGTCCCTTTCTGCTGATACCTTCTAAAACGTACTAGCTACCTTTCCTGCACCAGCATTGCAAAAATGATCTGGTTTAAAAAGGAACAAACCTCCCAGTTTAAGTAATTAATATTCCTTAATTAAATTCACCAAGCCACAGACAATGAATTCTTTATAAAACTGTGAGCTTGCCTAAAGCAACAAAGTCACACTTTTGTTAAAGCATTTTTAGTGTGTATTTTGCACAATTTTTTAAAGTTTAACCTCTGTGGATCAATGTGCTTCCTTAAAAGACTTTAATAAATTAAAGTGCAGAGAGCTTTTTTTCACCAGGCAGAAAAAGCTGATGAGACAGGTTTAGTTTAATCTCAGGCAATAGAAGTCATTAACCATTCTCTCAGGGATTAAAATATAGCTTGCCCTTTTCTTCTCTCACTTATCATTAGCATCACTTTAATCTCCCAGCGTTTCACACTGCTATTTTAATCATTACTTACTGCCTTTTGACAAGTGCAGAACATGCTTTTTCTCATTGAGGCAATATCCTGGTTTTAGCTGACAAATGTAGGACATAATGTAAAAATATCAAAGTGACATCTCTTAAACACACCTTCATCATAAAAATCTCTAAAGTTACAATATTCCTTTGTCTAATGTTTCTATTGAAATTATCATTTGAAAGGTTTCTCTCTTCCACAGAGGCAAAAGTTTGTTCTAAATAACACAACAACTAATTTCAGTCGACAGATACAGAGAGTACAAACATTGCAGGGATTTTAAAAATATACACCTTAACATTTTTGTATATCCAAGATATATGTTCATAAACTTTCAGGTATTTCTTGTAGACAGAAATATTCTTCCAACATAACCAGACAGAAGTCAAATAAATCATGTGAAATGCTGACCTGCATTATTTGATATTTTATTGTTCACTAGCCTTGAAAAAAATAAACTAAGTATCTTTCTCTGTCACTTAGGTATTTGTCACTTACTTGCTTTCAAGATGAATTTGGGGGGGGGGGAGGTGGTGAAGTTAATGTCATATATAATATTGTTTTGAGCAAAAAAGCAATATAAAAAGCATTCAGATTTTGTATTGAATATTTTACTTGAACCTCCTCAGACACATTTTAAATGCTATAATCCTTTCAGTTTTAGAAAACCCTACAAAGTTTATTCACAGCTCTACAACTTTTTTTCCAATTTAGCACTAAATATATTATCCAGGGTACAAAGGGTGGCCAAATGATCCATATTACAAACAGAATCCCAAAGGATTCATACATTTGTTAAGCTTCCTGTCATCCTTAGCTTTAAGTAAATGGATAATTAAAAGATTTAAAACGTTTTCTTTGAAATTCTATTTTGATTCAAAAAGAAAACTAACAAAAATAAATTGGTAATGACAGAACTTAAGAAATTATTTTAGTTAGTACTAACACAGTTCCTAATGTTTGGCCCCAAGCTCTTTAATCTAGTCCATCTGTAATGATCTCATAGTACTTTCAACCATTATTTAACTGTTAGAAGAAAAAAAAAAAACCACTATGTTGCACTATATGTTTCAACAATAAAATCCCTTCTTAAGCTTCACAAAGCAGAACAATTCATTATTTGATCTCTTTCCAGGTTCAAAGTCTGTCTCATTGCAATACTTCAAAGAAATATGTAATCAAAGACAAACAGCTGTGAAAACAATCTTTTATTACTTTATTATCATCTAGCATATATCTTTAGGGTAAACCAATGAAAATGCTATACAAATAAAACAAATATTTCTTTTAAATTTCTCCTTAGCTATAAATAGACATATAGTTATAATCATTTCAAGGTAGGGCCCGGTCCTAGAAGGTGCAACTGCAACTCCCACCCCAGTATTTCACAAGATCATGCCTTTCACTAATTAGACCTCGATTCTGCAAAAACCCAAGCATGCAAGTAATTTCATATTTATGAACTGATTTATATCTTTCAGTTGCAATGTTAATAGGAGCAGTTTTTAGACTGTGAATTGTATTTATAGCTGCGCAGCCATACTTTAATTTCCCATACCATATATTACATTACTCAGAACAATATTCAGGTTGTCAAATCAAGCATTTTGAAATTGAGAAATATCAGAAGATGGCTTCTGATGTAATCTGAATTCTGCCTCCTTATACACGTTACATTATGGAATAATTTTTTAATTATGTGATCACATGGTATTTTTTCTAAAGTTGCTATGTTTTAGCCCATGCTCTGGATAGGCTCAGAAAACGGGGCAGTTATTCAGTAATTTTGTATGCATCATCCAGCTAGTAGACTACACCTTGTTCACAGTTTATCAGACAAAAAATACAGAAATATTTGGCTTCTCATGCTCTTTTGTAAGATGTTCATAATAAACTTCACAGATTCCAACCGAAACAAGAACATTCTTTTCCCGATTTATACCTATACATAATATTTCCCATACAGCATAAAATAACCATCGGTAACCCAACACAGAGAGAATCTGCAAGAAAGATGGCACTAGGATTCAGGAACTTTCACTTTCCCCATGCAGCCATTCCTCCGCTACGCTAACGAACATGCTGAGCAGCCACTACTTCCATTGATTTCAGTGGCTGTAAGGAGAGTAACAACTGCTGCAAGTAAGAGCCCACATATCTCAAGCTGAGCACCCTGAAAATGAATTATACGCAGTTAGTGGCCATCTGCCAAATGTTTTAATTGAGTTGCTCAGCATCACACAGAAAGCCTGTGACAGAAACAGGGACAAAACTGGGTTTGCCAGAGTGTCTTTCTCTTGACTCAATCACAAAAGCATCCTCTCTCTTTTTGCAGTCCCCGGTTTGTTCCAGTTCCTGCAGAAAATGAGCCAAAGTTCCTATAAACAACCATTCCATGCACCAAAATAGGCAGGGATGCTAAATAAAAAAATAACATATGATGCATAAATTAAAAACTGGATCCTAATAATAACTTAGTGTGAATGCTCCATGGGCGATTGAAGTTGGGCATTCAGGGCTTTCCAGGAATTGGCTTTGTAATCCAAACCATATACACATATACTCCAATCTTGCCTCACAATACATCAGAATTAATTGATTTTTACTGAGTTACTGAATATCATCTTCAAATAAGGAGCAGAAGGTTGTAGGAGCTGAAATGGCCTATCAGAGCCATAAGACTAGGTCTAGCTGATCCAGGCCATGTAAAGTATTGTTCATCCTGCCCTTTATTTCCTTCATCTGGAGATTCCCCTCAAAGTTGGACCTGTAAGACCACATAGTGACTTTAATTCGCTATGAGGATCCTTTTCTATTTCATTTTTCTTTATTTCCACCAGCCCTACATTAGGATGGTCGAGATAAATTATTTTTTTGGGCTGTCAAAATCTTATTGAGGAACACAAGTGAGAAGAGTGAAGGCAGTATGTTTCAAAACCATTTGTCTTAGCTATCCCAAGCTGGAGGTCAACACCAACAAGGAAAAGCATTTCTTTGATTTTCATCTTTCTTCCCACAATTTTCAGTTCCTGCCACGCTGCTCAAACTGCAGAAGGTTCTTAATCGTTTCACACAATAATATTTTCTTAAGAAGAGAGAATTAAGCAGGCTGTAATACATCAAGCATAGCGATAAAGATCACAATGATCTGACTGCAAACTAAACCACCTTGTTTTCAAACAAGTTTACGTTTAGGATCAGCACGGTAAACATCGTTGAGTTTTCTACAAAGAGTTTAGCTGTGTTGCCAGGAACACAACATCAAATGCTGCTAGGCTCTAAGAATCACCACAGCAGGAAAGATTTTTGAAAACACCTTCCTGAAAACTGATATTCAACATCCAAGACTTAAAAAGAGAAGAAAGTTATGTTCTGAGATGCTGAGCCAACTGCATTACAATTTGAGATCTCACAGGATACACTCCTGACTTCCTCTCATGTTAAAGCCAATACCATCAAAGGTATCTGTGAGTCTAAAGCAATGTTATGGTACAAAATATATCTTTCACTAGTTACAGTTAATATCCTCTCAATCACATAATGTGATGTCCCTACAATAAATTAGCAGTTGTTGTAGCAATTTTTCTTTAGCTTCCTAAAGTTATCTGACAGCCCATTCTGGAGTCAACTGGTAAGGTGGACTGAAAATGGAATTTAATTTAACAAACTCCAAATTTCTCATTGCATGATGGATTTAACTAGAAACTGTAAGATTATATTGGTGTAAGGATTATTATGGATGTATTTAAAATAGCAGGGCATAAACACATGGTTATCCAAGGAGCTTTTGTCAACCCAGGGTCAAATAATCACCAAAAGTGAGCATCTCTTTTGCAACAATGATCTCCGAGTCCACAAAGCACATCCCATAAATTTTTCTTGTGTCCTACAAAATCAGCTACAGAATAAGAATTTCACCTAATGCACGCCTCTGCATCTTTAGGTAGTAGATGAAATTCATTCTGTAATACTTTTTTATAATGCAACTTATAAGTCAGAAAAACAGAAGGAGAAAATAATTCTTTCACTCCTACAACCTGAACTTTAAGTCAACTTATATATTCTTCTTTATGTATTTATATACTTGTGGGTCATTTTCTGGAGACCAACTGTAAACTTTCAGAAATCTAACATATTTCAAAATAGTTCTGCTGCATCAGTTTATATTCAACAGGTCACACAAACGTTTCACGAATGGCCTAGGAAAGCAAACCATGTATTTGGGCAAGGGGTAGACTAAAATCATTACTCGAGGTCCTTTTAGCCATGGATTTTATCATTCACTGTTTAAAATATGCTCCTACAGTTCAGCTAGAAAGGCCTTTCACATACTTACGGCAAACATTCTCCCCTCAAAGACTTGCAATCTACCTATACAAAAGCTGACTAGATGTTATATCTACGCATAATCCTTGGGAAAAAAATATCCTGCTGGACATAGACAATCAACTCCTATTGCATATTGCTAAGTGAATGTGCCATCTTTCCTTAGATAGATGCAAGGTGCCAAACCAAGCAGAAAAAGAAAAGGGTTGCAAAAATTTCTTTTACAAAAAAGTGGAAGATGTTGTTTTATACAGTTCAACCAACTAATCAAATCGTTGCGAGATCTGCCACTGAATTCAATTAGAACAGAACAATGCCTTTGGTTACATGAGTTTCTGTATACATAAATTTTATAAGCTGGTAGACTGACTCAGCAGAAACAAACAGATGATATCAGCAAAGGTAGTCTTCAAAGGTTAATGCTTAAAACGAGAATCAAAATAAGGTAGCGCAAGAAAAAAAAAAGAGCAACAGACATTTGCCCTCAGTCTCAGTTCCACCCACCTTTATGAGGAACAGTGTCAAGTCACGTCTTTTTTCTCTTCTTACCAAATTATAGCCCTTCCAACAAGTAATTATGTAAAGGGAGAGCGAAACTGAGATTGGGTTAGTCACTTGCTTACAAGTAAACAGGCAATAGTTACTGACTTAAGACATTACTATTATTTTAATTATTATAAGTGCATTCTTATCAGATATCCATATTCACCCAACTGTTCAGGGATTTTTTTGTAGAACTGGGATGGAAAAAATTCAACTTGAACCATCCGCTTAGTGTCACGTGGCTTATAAAGCCACACATGAGAAAGGTTTCCAGATCTACATTGCTCAAAATACACGCCCAGCCTTCCACCAGACATCATTAATTTTAAAGCTATGTTTAAAAGCTGAGCTGCTCATGAAAGCTACCTTGTCTTCACTTTTAGGTGCTTCCTAAAATATTATCTCTTTCTATCTGAATGCTTCAGCTAATCTGGAGCATAGATGCTTTTGCTCACAGTAAGGAACCTGAAGACTCATCATCTACATTTAACCAAAGAATAAAATACACAGAAGCTGTAAAATGTCTCCACACACTACAAGAGTTCTCACTGGTATA
Source organism: Numenius arquata (assembly GCF_964106895.1). Taxonomy (NCBI): domain Eukaryota; kingdom Metazoa; phylum Chordata; class Aves; order Charadriiformes; family Scolopacidae; genus Numenius; species Numenius arquata. The sequence goes on along the minus strand of NC_133576.1, from coordinate 97,292,075 downwards.
CAGGCAGCGTCCTGTGCAGCATTCTCCATTCTAGCACTGCAAACCTGTGGTTGACCATCCTTTTGATTCCTATATGTTATTCCAGTTAATAATTTCTTATCTATAATACTATAATAAACAAAAACTTGAAGCACATCTATATGGAATAGCAGAAAAACAACTGAATTACAATGCAAACAAAGTTAATATGTCTTTCTAGGATGGGATCGCTGAGAGCATCTTTCCAGATGGAAGTGAGAAAAAAAAATTACAGGTATAGTTCAGATTTTTACATCTTGTTCGGGGAGTGGGCTCTGAACAAAGGAAAAGCTGGAAATCATCTGCATAACAGAAGTGGAAGAGACTTCTAGACTCTGATCAGGTGTAATTTCCATCTGATGAATAATGGAGCATCTAAGCTACAGTGTTTGTAACAGAAAAATTATAATTATAGCATTCAGATTATTTTTATCTTCTTAAAAAAACCCTAAAAAATAAAATGGTTAATGCAAATGCACATGATCTACCCAAGAAACAGGATTCTTTTTATGTAATACTCTTCTTCATATCTACTTAAAGCACATTTCTGAGACCTTATAAACTTTAACAATGCCTACAACAAAGGAGATTGATACAAACAAGAAACTGATTTTTTCTTTTTTATTTTTCTATTTCAAAATGAGTTAACCAGGAGAGAGAAAGAACATCAAGCTGTTGTCTTCCAAAACCAGAGATGTAAAAGAACCTCTTTTTTTATTTCAAAATCATTAAGAAATACTTAATACAACGGAAAGTTATCTTCCTTCAGTCAGACTGAAGTTAAGACTATTAAAAATACTTTGGGAAGACAAAAGGATCTGCATGATAAGCTATTTCTATAGATCTCTTAGAACTGATTTAAAGCCGCAGTAAAAATGTTCAGAATCTTCAAAATCTAAGAGTTTTACGTGTTCATTGAGGGCTTCCTAATAATCCTTCCAGGATAAATGCCTGGTATATTGGGAAAGGATACAAGCATGATGTGACGGGGGCCAACGAAGGCTGAAGAACTAGATGAACTATATATTCTTTGAGGCCAGAGAAATGAGATGAGAAAGACCTACGTAGAAAATTCTTCTACTGTGCATATTTAGCAATGGCTAGAGCTACTAAAACAAAAGAAGAAACTTTTTTTCTAATGTAATAGGAAGTTCACTGAATTTCACTGAATTTTTAGAGTTGGAAGGGACCATAAAGATCATCTAGTCCAACTCCCGAGTTAGTCCAACTCCAAGTTATTTAGCTGTTTTTTCTGTATGTTCTAAAAACACAAAGCAGACCATCAAGAATATTTCAGATCTATTCCAATATATTTTCAGTAAACAGAGCAGACAACTGTCTTAGGCATCCTCTGAATACTACATGAAAAACTGCGAGTCATCAAGATGTTTATCAAGTGTTAATATTTGCACTGAGACCTTTATAACAACAGCTATCTATGTGAAGAAAAACATGTTTATCCACCCTCTGAGTAGGTTTGCAAGTGAAGAAAAGTGCAATTATTCTGCCCCTTCCAGAGCTACTTCTGAAGCTGGATTCTTCTAGGCATCTCTGTAGCGAGATGCCTTTCAAATGCCTATCTACGTAGAAACAGACTTCTGCCAAATCAGAGGAGAAAATTACTTTCTCCATGAAAAACTGAAGTAAACAGATCTTGTAAGGCACCCAACAAATTCTGTGAGACTAACCACAGAAGTGAACCCCAGAGCCTGGCCCTTCTTCCCCCTCTACAACTCCGAATCCTTTCAACAGCCTCAGGCTCGCACCCGAGAGCTGTTTATCAAAAGCATCCTGGGCGCTCTCTACTGTCAAGATATACGGTAAGCAAGATAATTCTCTAAGATAAAATGTGTTTAAGAATTAAAACATCTTGGAAAAACAAACAGACAAACAAAAGCCCATCAGTGAAAAGTACAAAGCGAAGCATGTCATCTGTACAACATCAGAAACTTCATTAGCAGGCAGGGTTATTTGAGCTACCCAAATTTGTTACCCAAAATTTGAATAAGTTTTTGCTCAAAGGTCTTGATGATTTGTTGTTAAGTGCAGAATAACTGGGATTAAAAATATAAGTACTTATTTTAATCATTCCAGAATTTCAGTTCTGTAGACTCTAATCCCGAGGGAAGGAGGACATGGACATGTGAGGCAAAAGCTACTTCCATATAGAAAGGTTTTATAGCTGAACACTAATGGAAAAGAATAATCTCCTACCTATGACATCATTGTTTCACCATTAGCAACCATGGATCAATGAAGAACATGCTAAAATTTCAGAAAAAAAGAGGGGGAAAAAAAAAAAAAAAAGATAGATAGATGAGGCTTTTTTCCCCTGCCATGGGAAGGGTTTTTTTGCCTTCCAAAATATGGAATTTTTAAGTGGGACATGAATTCACAGATCAAAGTGCAAAAATCACCAAGCTGTCATAGATACATGCAGGCATAAGACTACTAAAAATATACAAGCTTGCTTGAATATTAGCATGCCTCCATCCAGCAGCATGTTCACACAAGTTAAAATGACATAGCCCTTAATTCTTCACATTATTTCCAGCTATTCTAGAGAGCCCTGTCCAGTGCACAGTGCAGCACAGCACAGCACACATGTTAGGAAACATTCAGTGCAAATGAGTCCTAACTGCAATTTAAAATCTCTTGCAAAGCTTCTTCTTACATTATCAGAACTTCTGTCACAACCATGCTCGAATATTAAATATTTATTCGCAACATCTGAAATCTCAAAGATTTTCCCACTGTAAATGAAATAGAATTTAAAAATGAATTGGGGACTTTTGCTTTGTTTTAACTCCAGTTAAAGGTTATAAAATATGCATTAGAATGGGCTGGCACAGATTAAGAGAACACAAAGCATTTATAATTTTCTGTTTACCACTTTTCCCAAGAAGTCTAATTTATTTGCCCTAGGGAATTATACTTTCCATAATATTTAACATTCTAAATATGATGCGATTTCTATAAAGTAGGTCATACAAAACTTGTAAAGGAGTCTCAGAGGGTGGGGAGGAAGGTTAAGCAAGTCTATTGTTTGTTCTGTTTACCACACATGGTAAACTGACAATACTTAAACACTTTTTTTTTTTTTTTACTTTTTTTTTTTTTATTTATTTAATCTGAGTCTTTTCTTCTTGGACCAAGGAATTTTCTTCGTCACAGAGTAATAGAGCTTGAAAACTCCAGCATCAGCAGGGAAGGCAGGCACTCCTTAGCCAGCCACTGTGTGAGAGAGAAAATGCAATTAAGGCTCCCACCAGGGACAGAGAACTAAACAAAACCTGCGTCTTCACACAAGAGCCTTTTTCTTCAATGTGAAGTACAAGGCCTCAAATCTTGTTGGTGAGATGCTAGCATTTAGGACAACACACTTTCAGATTTTCTCACAGCGGATCAAAGTAAATAATGCAAGGGCAGCAAACAAAAGGGAAAACTCCAGCGCGCTTACATTAAAAAGAGATTACAGGGGGCTTACAAGTGATTGAAGGAATAGATGACATTTTCAGAAACATAAAACTAAGATCTTTAAGTACAGCTAGCACAGCGATATGTGAGTCTAGCTCACTGACGTTTTACCAGGAGACGTGCAAGTAAGTTACGTGTTCAAATACACAACACCAAAAGAAAAAAAAAAAGATAATTGCTATCTCAGGTATTTAATGTGAATGCAACTATTCCTGATCTCACTGAAGTCAGGGGAAGTTTAACTACTGATCTCAAGAAAAAAGTAGCATTCTGGCCTACTTTCAGTCTACACTTTTAATTTTTCTTCACCCCTGTCCCCATTTAAATAAACATATGTTGATAGTGTGGGTAATTAGGACAGTTTCAAGACATGCATGAAACAACATAGAATTTTCAGTCCATTTGCTCCCTGTGCAGGCCAGCATGATCCTCTATTAATTCCATCTTCCATTTCCTTTGAGGACACCAATCACAGCAGTAGCCCTTCTTTACATCAGGTCGATAGTTAACAATTCTTCTGTTTCTCAAAATTAACATGTATTACCCATCCTCAAACCTTTGAGGCCATCCTAGTCTTCATACAGAACTCAAGAAAGTGATGACAATACATAGCATTGCTTGACAGTTTTTAAGTGGCTCTTTGTGACAAATGTCACCAAAGTCTTACTCGTTTTGCTGGGACCCATATGTATCAAACAGTGATTATGACCCGGAAAGAGAAAACTTGCATGTTGAGAAAAGAAAGGAAGATGAAGCTTCAATGAAAGTACTGAAGTGAATCAAATGCACTTCAACTAATGTAATAAAGAGCTTTGGAAAAAGCGAAACGTTTTGTTCTGGTGAGAAATCTTGAAGATGTTTGTTGGCCATAACACACACAGTAATTCTTTGCTCAGTTCTGGCTCCATTAGAAACTTGAAGCTGTGGATAAACGCACTCAGTGAGAGTTGTGTGCCTGACGTAATATTCATTATATCTATTTTCAGAAACTTTCATTTTACTCCATTAAGTTATCTCCCTGCACTCCCTTTCAGCTCAAGGGACAGGCACCCTCAGATGATGATTTGTCTCTACCAAGGGAGCCCACACAGACAGCTTCCACTGGATGCTTAGGGCAGAATCCATGAGAAACCAAAGCATTTGGTATGAGTTAGTCATCTAAGCTCCCCCTCCAGTCAACAAATAGAGAGAAAGAGAGGGAGGAGACAGAGACAAGCACCCCCAGAGAGCAATTCATCACAACTGTCCCACAACACCCTCTGAGAGTGTCTCTCTCCATTAAAGACAGAGTCCATGACCTCAGAGAATCCAGATGACTAGCTAAAATGAGATGACTAATTTCTAAATGACCAAAGTTGGTGAGACGAATCCCACTATCAGACTGTTCTGGGTGATAATGAGCAGAGTAACTCTCACAAGAACTGTATTGTCAGGGGCTCTACCCATATCTGCTGCTTATTTTGCGGAAACTGGAAGATAACGTTGTTTTGGACATTAAAATCAGATTCCATCTGGATGTCTCCCAATCTCACTAGAAAGCAATCCGTTGAATCAACCAATTCTTTTCTTTTCCCAGTCTCATCCTCAAAACGCCCTGTTTTTTAAAGCTAGAGCCCTGGAACAGCAGAATATGCCAAATTCCATCTTTTGTTTCCTACCAGCCTCCCTCTTTTCTACTATTTGTAATCATTTGAGTTTTTACCAAGTAAAGCATACATTGTGTCTTTAAAAAAAAAAGGTAATACCAAAGGAGGAGAAAAGAAAAGAATGCCAGACAATACTATGCTCTATATCATCTCTCTCTTGTTATCAAAGTAACAATAATAATGCTATCTTATAATGATGATAGAGCGAATAGTCCAGTTGCTACTTCGGAAAAAACATTTAAGTAAATGGATGTTTTATCTGCCAAAAGACTTGCAACATCTGTAGGACTTCATTTGGCTTCATGTGAAAGCCTTTTAAGACAGACAATACTTCAGGACTGACCTTTTAAGACATAGCTTATTGGCTTTCTATTTACACGAACGTAGACACAACTGAAAAAAAAGTCAGGACCTAAATCATGGCAAATCAGTTATCACTATGAAAGAAAACTGAATTACATAAAAAACAAATTAAAGCCTGTTTTATATGCATGCATACCAACCGCATACTTTCTGCAACTTTCTCCCAGAAAAACAGCAGCAACATGTCCTGAATGAAAAAGTTGTCCAGTAACCATTAGAGCTAATGCATGCTTATTCTTAGCATACGCTAGTATCCCCTCCATCTTCACTGCTGAGCTGTTGCTGCTACTGAGCACTATTTCAAAAAACACTCAAATATTGATTTTAAACATTTCATTTCAGTTAGGTGAAAACCTACTAAGTAAAGTTAATTTTCAAGGAATTAGACTGGTGCTGGGAAACGCGAGTGAATTGCGCTAATTTCCATTTAACGGCACTAATGAAACAAGATAAATATTGCATATGACTTATTATAACTTTGTTTTGAAAATCAAACAGTTCAGAAAATAATCAGTAGGCATTCAGTCAATGAGTATTTTATCATGTGTAAATACAGTGAATTAAATTCAATCCCCAACACTTTATACATTCATTGACTTTTATGTCCTATGTATATTTTTATTCTGTTTCAAGAAGTCTGGATCTAATTTAGAAAGAAACTGAAAAACAAACTATGAAAACTAGCAAATATAAAAAGCCTATTACTCAACCACAGAGGATACTGTCAGGCTTCATTATTTAGATGAGCATGAGCATTATAAGTTATTCTATTGTGTGTTCTGTTTAAAATTAGAAATACATAAATTAAAATTCTCATTGAGATTAATTTCAGGAACTAAAATAGAATTTAAATTGTAGTCTTACAGTGATGTCTGGAACTGCTGCGTGTGGTGATACTTGATACATACATTTGTATCACAAAGCAATTGAGATTTAGGATATGTTGTAAATGAGAGGAATAAAAATATTAATAATGATAAGATTTGAATTAATTTTCAGTAGCTAGGAGAACGCATTGTAATACAGCAAAGTTTTTTGTTCGTTATAAAAACAGACATTAGAATATATTATTAAATGACACTTTAACCCATTATTTGAGTTCTCCTTGACATACACTCATGCATGTATATGTGAGTGATTGCTTATGCAATAAGCCTGGGAAAAATGTAAATTGTATTTCCTCATAGCAAATTGCAACTGAATTAGACTACTGGGCAGACATAAACAATGCAATCAAATTCCCTGGCTTTTTATTGAGCTTCTATTTGACTTAGTATACATTTGAAAACAAAAAAATTGTGTTTCTCAGGGTCTGTGACATTGCAGGCCATGAGAGATTCAATGTCAGTGCCGGCATACAAATTTATTAGTCTATAAAATTTGACATTCTCTTATTTATTCACAGAAAGGACAAATAAGATATTTTTTCATACTTACCAGAAATATCTGGGAGTGTTTATATGCTGCTCCATCTGGAGGATGCAAATAGTCGAGGCTGCTTTACAATTCAGCAGGCAAAGGCCTGCTGAAGGATAACAAATGACTTCATGGTGAAACAGCTATTGAAATTCTTTCAGTACGTGATATTAAAAACAACTGAACAAACAGAGATAAGGGACAAATAGGATTTGAAACAGACCTTCTTTTTTTTTTTTAACCAGTGTAAAAGAAAAACAAACGGAGCTCCCAGTTGAGGCTACACCTTTTAGTCATTTCTGAAGGTAGTTTTATTTCATACTTAGGACCTCTCCTAGAATGATAGGTGCTGACCAAGTTTAGTGTCCCAGATATTAAAAAAGTTAACAGCACACACTATCTGGAATCCTGAAGATGGGACAGGAAGTAAGGATGACTTCATCATTCTACAAAAAATTTTTGTTTAAGACATTCTTTCCAAAGGGAAAAAAAAAATTACTTGTTCCTATGGGTATGAGGGATTCAACAAAGAAAATGTAGTAAACATTTATAAGCAATGAAAATTTAACTTTAAAAGCCAAAGTTGTCTCAATAGGAAGTTTGGTTGAATGACTGATACAGCAAAATAATTGATGAAGCATGAAGATGAAGCACTATCATGTACTTCAAAGATGGAAAAGAAGGAAGCAAGAAAGAATGCATTTTTAGAAATTATGCTGTGATCTGATTATTTGGAATTTCCATTTTTCATGGCATCGTATTGTTATTCCCATTATACTATATACTGGCAAGAAGAAGAACAACAAAATCCCTCAGAAACTTGCAATCGTAAGTAAGTTATATCAGAAAAGACTTCTAGATGTCCTCTGGTCCAGTCTCCTACTGACAGCAGTGCTAGCTTACATCGGGCCAACTTAGAACACACGGTAGCTGACACATATAGGCAGACGCGTAACAGTAGAAAATCAACAGCTTGTGGGCTATCGGTCTTTCAGAAGTAGTCAGTCTATCAAATGTAACCGCAGTGAGCCCAGTAAATGCCAGAGGCTCCAAGAAGCATCAGTAAACCAGGGTGCAGTCAGTTGTGTACCACCACGTGGCCTGAGGGAAGACGACAGACCAAATCACAGCCCTTTCCCCTGTAAGGAGCTGCCATCTCAGTGATGCCACATACACCCCCACACCCTCCCCAAAAAAATCTTCGCAGTCTGATCCTACATAACTATATTTTGTTTAGGTACTTCTACGCTTCACAAATACTACAAGCTCTCTTTTCTCTTTCAGGATGAAAGGGAAAAACTGACAATCAAACCAATCTCAAGACAAATATTCATTCATTTTAAGTCTGCTTCACACAAACAAGTGCAACCACACCGGTCACAGTTAGAATTTCTAATGTTCCTAAACAAAGTTTTATTAAAAGCCTGCTCTACCTGGCACTTGCTCACAAAATCATCACTGACTGGGTTAGCATTTCTTAAGAATGTATCGACACGATAGTGCAAGATAACTATTTTTACCTCAACTTTGCACCAAAATAGGAGCATGTTCAAGATTAGACACCAGTCTCAATGAGACGCAGGAATTCACGCTGACAAAGGAACAGCGGTTCCCGATTTAAAACACAGATCGTTTTGTCACCATCATACCAATACGGTTGCATTCATGCCACACAACAGAACAGAGGCTTTGCAAAAATACCCTGAAGTAACAAAACTGCCCGGGCTAGATGAGCCTTGGGTATCGCTATACTATTTCTCCTCCCATGATACAGAAACAAACTCTAACAGTACAAACAATACAGAACTACATTCCACTCAGTGGGCTGCACAGCTCTTCTTGCTTTAGTACATTTAAAGCAGGACTACTGACGTACAGAAAAGTTTAGTGTTCTGCCAGAACTATGTTGAAATATAAGACCCAATTTTTTAGTGTATGTTTTCCTTAGAACTTCCTTTACTTTAAAAAAGGGAGAGGGGCAGACCTTGAAATTTGTAAAAAACACTATAAACAACTTCTGGCTTAGTATACACAAATGAAATATCAGAACTTAAGATCTTCAGCAAAACACAAAGAACAAGTCCATCAGCTTACTCTCCTGGGTTCAAAATTAAATATAAAAAGGAAAAAAAAAATCAGACTCACACTATCTCTGTATTTTCTTAACTTCATAGGATGTAAAAATACTGTTCAGATTGGTTAATGTCAGATTTAAATCCACTTCTGTAACGTAGCATTTGGCATTTCAATCAGAAATCCATCAGATGTTCCAGTTTAACAATCTTAAGGTTGCTACAATTCCCGCAAGAAAAGATATTTCATGTTCCCCAGAGTGCAGGTGTTCTAAGAAGTGTCTTGCTTAGTAAGGGGACATTCATGAAATGTTACAATTTCAACCTAATTAGAAAGAAATCTTATTAATTAGATAATCATCTAAAAGGATATTAGATTTTTTTAGATGGAGGGCAAAACAGCAGCACAATAAGGACCTGTCTTTTCCTGCCATTTTAAGTAACTGCTCTTTCGAACATCAGTTCACTTCTTAAATCACTGAGAGTTTAACAAGTTAATCACAGTGAAATAAGAGCTATCTCTTGAAACAACTCCCAACAGCAAAGCAATCCTCCCTAATTATTTTATGTTTGCACATATGTATATAATATTTATAGGCATATAATTTTATGCATGCATGTATATCTGTATGCTTAAGTCCACGAAAATGTCATCTTTCAACTTCTCCAGGAAATGTCTGTAAATTTTAAAAGTACTCTTTCTTTTCAGAATAAAACAAAGATTTAACATATTACAGACTTTTTTTTTTTCTTCAGCCAAGCCATATACTTTTATCAAAACTGCTTACGGAGTCCTATTTCACTTTACTTAATCCAAAGCCTCTTCAATAATTCTAAATGTTTCTGTTCCAAATCTCTATAAAGTGTAAGAGAAAAAGCATTGAACGCTTCCTTTTCGCCATCTGCTTCCAATAACTCTGATCAATGGACAGAATATACTATTCTACAGATTCAACCTTCAGTTCGTAGAAATAATGTGTTTAAATGTTGCTATGTAAGAACAGCATCTACCCGTGAACTGGTTGGGACGCTCCTTGTTGTACTGCCCCAGTGCAACAGGGTGATCCGTTTATTATTCCTACTGCTAGAACTTAGCAGATTCTAATTGCGTTTCCCAAATAGAGCAACTAATTGAAAGTTCACAAGCTAACTTATCTCATTCGGAGAACCCACATATTCCCTTTGACAAACCAGACTGGAAACTTATCTCCCCATTTATTTACCTTCTGTAAGTTAGCATAAAGTTTATCTTCCCTTTTCTACTTAAGAAAGGTGTCTGAACTTCCTCAGCGCTTAAAGGGTCAAAATTTATCATTTCAGTTCATCTAATAAGTAATGTTTTTGCCGAACAAAACCAATTCCCAATAAATTCTCACTGTATTTGTGTGCTCTGATTTGATTTAGAGGCCTGTGGGGAGACACCATTTGGTAGCACAGGAACACAGAGGGGTAGGTGGTGCTGAGGAGAAGTAGAGCTCATGTGCCAGAAGTGTTATTGTGTCAGGTTGATTTATTGAGTGAGCTTCACTTCACCGAATGTTCCGAGATATTTATTTCCCTAAAGGCTCTGCAAAGATATGAACAGACCTGCATCCACAGATGTCATCATTGCTCATTTTACCGAGTCATGAAATTTTCTCAACTGCAATTTGTCCATCTAAATTGCTGCAACAGAACAATGTCAATAGTAGCTTCCTACTCATACTACCTCCCTCTACTACACACTCTTGCCACATCCACCTCCTAACTTCACAGAATTTAAAGACACAGACCTTCTTCCATCTACACGTTAAACAGTTCCTCAAGCACTTCCTTTTCTTAATACACTAGGTAATGGAAATTAAAAAAAAACAAAATACAGGGAGTAATCGGATGCCACGAGTAAGAAACTAGTAGTGCATATGACTGAAGAGATTAAATGAAAGAATACCAACAAGTGACAAGAAAAATGTCCTACTTGAACAAGTTAGAGCTAGAATCCCATTCCCCGGAATTAAGAATAGTCAACTCCTGTCGTTTTCCTTGGACTTTTTGTTTTGCGCTTTGTTTTTCGACAGTAGCTGTGGCGAGAAGTGGGCAACCATAGCTCTTACTCTACTCATAATAGCAAAGAAGAAAGAGATTACACTTGGTCCTGATTTGATTTTACAGCTGTGTGGAGAGGAAGAAATAGACACGCAAATATACTTACGCTCCCACGTGTTCAAAAAATTTTAACTTTCCTAGAAATAATAAGGAACTTAAGGCACTTCAAAAGCTGGAAGTGATATAAAAAGCAAAGATCACAAGCAGTGAAAATAGTTCGTTAATCATTCGTAATAATTAAGATTTATAAAAATTAAGATTTTCTTAAATATATGCCAAAAAAAAAAATCTGTATTTAACGAATGAGTTTTAACTTGTAAGTGTTCCTTTAAGGTTTCAGAAGGATAATTCCTTTTACACAAAGATAAAGTTCCAGGTGTTAGCTGGATTTAAATAATACAATATATAAACAGGATATTACAAATAACATAAGCTCTTTTACGAACTTTATCCAAAATGCTTTTGCTGTGCTAAAGAAGAAGATCTATTTAAATACACATGTAAAAGTGAGCGCTTGTGGCCTATGTCAGAATACACTGGTTTATTTAAATATGTTAATATTTCTCATTATGCCATTAACAATAACCTTCATCCATTTGTGAAAAACATTTTGCCAAGCATGCACATAAAAAATTAGCAAGTGAAGCAAAATCACCTTAATTTGCTTTGGACCAGCAAATAACCAACTAATTTGCAGAAATCCCTGCCAAGCACTCATATTAAATGCTTCATGCTTATTTTATGACCTCTGCTGCTCCTCTCCTTCCCAGGCCCTGAATCATATGATCATTAACATATTGCAAGGTCTGAAACTTTATTTTTTACATTCTTTAATTAATGCCTGTTTATAGAAGGCCATAGGACTTCAGATCCAGTTAATGAAACTTCGCTCCCCCAGGCCCCTGGAGCCCAATAGAGAGCTTTCTCCTCTGTTGTTTTAGTAGCTTTTTTCCAACTGTTTGTTTATACACACTTAATTGATCTCTTTAGTCCCAGAAGCATTCCAGAGACACAACCTGTTCTGAGGCAAGCTAAAGTTTTTTTCCCCTTCTTTATAAAAGCCCTGATTGCCCAAGGTTATCAGTTTTAATTTGAAAGTTGAAGATTCAGCTTTATTTACACTGTCTAAAAGACAAAATTGATATGGGCCCTGAAGTGTTCATTTTTACATTCATACGCAGCAGAGTGGATTGCAAACACACACTGTATATAATTATTTTGATGTAGAACTAAGTAATTACTAAACACTGCTATGTCTTGTTTTATTGCATTTAAGAAACTCAGTCTTCATAACAAGTTGAAAATAAGAACAAATCAGCCTGCCAATGCATGAAATTTTCATGGCTCTTCAATTTACATTTTACATATTCCCTATGACAAGAATTTCTATTATGCTATTCTCTTTTTTCTGCTATAATTAAATTAAAAAAGTAATTGGCTGGTGCTGCACACTGCTGCAATGTCTTAATCACATAGACAAACAGTTTTACAATAGCTTACACCATTTGCCACATGGGGCAATGACATTATTGTACCAGGCTATAAACCAGGAGACAGATATCACATACCAGCTATCAACTACTGTGTTGAATCTCCTGGTGCCTGCTTGTGAAAACAGAAGAGAGAGGTACATTTAGTATGTTGATTGGCAACTCGATGTCTGAAATCTTAATTAACTACAAGTGACCAAGACTAGCCACATGATAAAAGCAAATGTTTGTGGTTAAAATGAGTGACATTAGAAATATCTACTTTGATTTCCAGATGTAAAAATCCCTGGGCAGAGAAAATAACACAATATGCCACCGCTTAAAGAAAAAAAGGAACTAAAAATACTTCTAGGGTTTTTTTTTTAAGTGAAAAAACCCACAGCTAGCAGCCATCGAGTAACCTTAATTCAGCGTAATCAATCTTTTCAATAGACGGATAAGAAAAAAATGCCAGCATACAAGACACAGTTACTTTTAATTATCATTTCCTAATCACCTTCACTGATTTAGACAACACTTCCTGTTTAGAACAAAAAGTACCACAACAAAATAAAAGACTTCCAAAACCACCCTTATATCAGGAATAATTTTAATAGAACCAGGCTTCTAACAATCACTACAGTATTCATCTTGAAAAGAAAAGAAATGCATTTAAGAACCTATCAAGTCATTTGACTCAAAACTTGTGAGGCAATTTAGACAGAATTTCAATCTAAAGTCAAAATCTGTTAAACTGAGACTTCCCTAAAACAGGAACTAGTCCTGTAAGTTCCTATGCTTTATTATTTTACTTTTACCTGTTTCTTGAATACACATGTTAAAGACTCATCCCAGACTTTTTAACGTAGAATCATAGAATCATTTAGGTTGGAAAAGACTTTAACATCCCAGTTATAAAGTCAACTGGAATCATGAACTGGACATCTCACTTTCTAAAGACCTCAACCAAACTGGCATGCTAGGAGCGCACCTAACACACACTAAACAGCTTAAAATCCTCACAAGATTCACCATGATTGGCTTTTTTTTTTTATTTTTCCTACCACCTTGGTTTTTCCCCAAAGCTACCTTTTGTGGAACGTTTCAGAGATCTGGAAATTTGTCTAGACAATGAGATGAAAACGTACGGGTCCTTCATTCGAGAAAGTTCAAACCCACATCAACTCAAGATAATAATACACATCAGACAACGGAACAGTATTAAAAATGGCTGTTGTTCAGGCTGAGCCATCCATGTAATACAAAATTATTTAACATTTTACGACCACAAATAATCTGTGACAGGAATTAGGCACTCACTAGTAGCCTACAGCCCCATTCTGAAATTCTTTTTTAGGGCAAAACAAACATCTTCGCGTATTACGTATGGAACCTGTGTTCTGGGTGTTTGTCCATAGAGTCAAGCACATTTTTGTTGATAAGCCCTTTACTAAAGTTAAGTCTTTGATCTAAATCTTTAATCTTAACTAAAGTTAAAGTGAAGTATTTGTGCATGTAATGCATGCACATCAACACAGTTACTTTTCTTTAACTGGATTTTCTGCCACTTGGAGGAAGAAAAGGGATTTTGTACTATTTCTTGGTAAGCTAAGGCGTTAGAAGGCAACTTATTGTAGATATTAATTCTAAAGCCCAACTAACACCAAATCTCAGAGACTTGATGTATAGAGACGAGAGGCCAAATCAGACAAGCAACTAGATTCTAATTGTGTGGAATGAGAAAGGTCTAACAGTGTGTCTCAAAAAAACGATAATACAGGTCCTTAGCGTATAGTAGACTCCAACACCAATACTAACATTTCCATGGTTCGCTTCAAAAACTCAAGCTGATAAATGAAATCCATCTTGTTTTAAGAACAATTAAGCCACCATAGGGGGGTATTTAGTCCTCCTACTTAAAATCCCAGAGAATCTAATGCAGCTGACCTCAGAAAAGAAATGTGATGGGAGGACTCCAGGGAATTAGCCAAAAATCTCATGGCTCTAAGTGTAAACTCACTGAGCTGGAAACTGTCATGTATATACTTCCTACCTATAAATCTCTCTTATCATAACTGATTAAGGCAGAATAGGCATGATCCTGTTCCCACTGATGACAATGGCAAAACTCCAATTGACTCCTTCATTCCTGAATTTGCCAAAAGAAGAATTCATCAGCTCCCAATTACTGTACAGCACGAAGGACTTGGATGTATCCTAAGGTTCTTCTTACCTCAGCCAGAAGATATTTTATTTTCTCACTTTTACCTACTTGGGTTTTTACTTCTAAGTAGAACACAATGGACTGAAGTCACGCAGAGAATGAGGAACTCCTAGGAAACTTACTGTGTAAAGAAATCGTCTCTGCTAAGGTTTCTTCATACCTCTTACGCTCCGAGTCTCAAAGTCCATTTCTATTATTTTGTATTACTGTCATTGTTTCTTCAAAAAGAGCAAGAGCCTACCTCTACACCACCTAACAACACAATCCCAGTACCTGAAGAGTCCTTTCAAGTGCTACTGTAGTACAAAATATTAATGAAAAATTAAAAAATTATATTCCAACACTACACTTGCTAAACACTCTGCACCAAGGAAGGCACAGTAAACTGTCTTGAAGACTTCAATACTGGTGAAAACCAGGTAAGGACATTGATTTCTTAGCTTATTTCTCAAGATTTTACTAACTCAAATCATAAAAGATTGGAAAAATATAAAAGTTAGTAAAATGGAATTCTCTAATTCTCAATTTAACCCTTTATAAATGCTCAAGGGCAGCAACATCAGGTGCTTGTTACTCACTCCATCTCTTTGTCATGCTGTCTCTTATTTTTTAAATAAGAAAATTCAGTGCCTTTGAAGGATCAAAAAATGCATTTGAGATTGCTATCAGATGCCAAAAACAGAACAGATATCTGTAGTTCATGGACCAAATGCTGGCCTCACTGAAATCAGTAGGATTTTGCTTTCGAATTTGCCAGGGCAATTCCTTGCCGGATCTCCCTGAGACTCTCGGTAATATGTCTGGTCCTGAAAGATGACATTTGGATGACTACCACTACAAGGGTTCCAGGTATGACACTGTTCTTTAAAAATCCTCACAAAGATCTGCTCAAAGGAACTGGCAACCCAAAGTAACTGTATCCAAACCAAGCAGCACCAGGCAGTAATCTCTATCAATACTGGCTTTGCTTACATCTGACCTTCCAAGCTAATGGAAGAAAGTTTAACATCATAGAATTGTCCTCTTGGTATACGAGGTTGCATGTAGTAAGTTTTTACAAAATCTTCCCTTTTGGCATGATTGTTGCATTTATTTTTTTAATTCTTTCCCTGTTGGAACCTGTTTAAACACATGTATAGCTTGGTTAGCATCCATAAATGCAAATAACTGATATAAAAAGAAATGTATTTTTGTGGTCTTCTGTTTAAAACAAAAAAAAAAAGAAATTGAGCTTGGCCCTAAAGTAAGTCTATTCTGCAATGCAAAGAAAGGTACGTTAGCTCTTCCCTCTCCCTCAGACTTTGATATTTCTTCCATGACTACAAAATTTATCTCATAAAACACATTTCTAATATCACAGTTCCCGCTGACTCATATGGGAACTGCGGTACTTCTCACAGCTAAGAACTTAGCTCTGGAACAATCAGCTTGTAGGTGCATGAAACACTCTTCTGTACAAAGAAGCAAGATGAGTTTCCAGTGCTTCCCATCATCATCATTCAGCAATCCTCACTGCAGACATTCAGCGAAAAATAAAATTAGAAGAACACTCACATAAAGTGTGTCAGAGTATGAAACTCAGATCCCTGGCAGCAATGCAGAGTCTTCAGCCGTTGCTGAAGCAGAAATACAAATCAGTTATCATGGTTGACTCAAACTCTGAGATCTCTGGTTCACCACCAGAAGAGCTACAGTTCAGTATCCACCAAGCCACAGATTTATGAAGAAGAGCTCACAGACTGACAAGCAGTTTTGTCACAAAAGAATCCTTCCAACATTGACATCACAGGAATGTTGAGAACCCAAGTAAAATATTTAGTTATATTTTACACCTCACCCAAAAGGAACAGTTCTCATTAGCCTCTTCAATCAGACCAACCTTCAGTCAGGGAAAAGGCAGAAAGTTTTACAATGTCATTATTTATTTGGTAAAAATTTATCTCTAAAGCACACAAAAATTTATAACTCTAGGCAACAGATTTCACAGCTGAGAAAAGTTTGTGATGCCTTTATAAAAAGAGAAAATCAAAGCAGCTCCAACACGTCTTATTTTCTGGCCTAGCTTTTAACAAAATTTCTATTTATGAATAGATACTCAATAAGAGAGCATTTACAGTGAGAAAAATTGTACTTCTCCACCCATCAATTTAAGGCTTGAAAATAGAATTCTTTGCCTTTTTTCAGCACGCCACCCTTTAGGGCAAAGAGTGGTAATGAACACCTACTAGTCACACAGAATTATAGTGCTCTTTATTTCACCCAGGGCTGAAAAAATTTCCAAAGGTTTGGAATCCTGAAACCTGTAAACAAAATCTGTGGAGCAGATAAAATTTTAAATGGCACAATGCAATTAAAGCTGAATTCAATTTGAGCGCACCCTGTCCATCTGTCAGAGGGAAACAAAAGCCGAGGAGCTCCATTATTGCTGAATCCCTGCTCTTGTTAATTTGCTTGCTGAGAGATTTCAATTTCTAGGAAGTGCACAAATTAGTGTTCAGTCAGGGCTAGATCCTCAGTAAGTATAAGCAGATGGTGGAAATCAGCCCTAATCAAGTAGCCAAAGCCTTTTTTTCTGTCTGATTAAAGCATTTTAATCCTTTCATATTGTCTGTGTTTTTTAGTAAATATCTACCATCATTTTTTCCCCTCCCCATTTGCTATCATTTTTATTCCAAAAGAAATTGAAATTCAGTTTCAAATTCATTACTTATTTTTACAAGAACGTACTTTTTAACCATACTAGTACACTTTGGGCCAGGCAATGTGGCCAATTAGATTATCCCATTTATTCAGTTCACTGAACCTTCCTTTTTTTTCTTTTTTCTTTTTTTTTTTTTTTTAAATTGCAACAAAATAGTTAATATACGGTCAGCTAAAGCAACGTACATACTGTTTGTCTTGCTAGTTTCTGATTATCCGCTGGAAAGCTCCAAACGCTGAATTCATTCTGATTAAGAAGTAAAAAACCTCACATAGTAACCGTACAAAAAGATGATACTATGTTTTGTGCACATTTTCTACTTCTGTCGAGGAGTAGAAGATGATGATTTTTATATTAGTCCGAGCCCCACAGATGTCCGTTGCAGGAGGAAAGCATGTTTATACCACAAAAGAAGAAGGCCCTAATAACTCATAGATGCCACAGGCATTTGTGAATAATGAGAGCTAAGATTAACACAGAAACATTACAAATATTATTGTGAATAGAATACAATACATAATTAACTCTTCACATTTTAATGAAAAATAGCAGAATTTGTTATTTCAAAGGTTACGTATTGTTGAATTTGCAGATAATGGTAAGCATAAGAGGGAACTGCCTAACTGAACATATATTTACAGAACCAAGATAAGAATACCAAACAAAACAGCAGTAAATTTGATTTGCATAAAATATACACGGTGAAACTTTTGACTGCAATTTATATTGCTTTATCTTTTGGAAAAATATATAAACAGATTTTTTGAAAAGCCGATATCTTTAGACCAAAATCTGTTTAACATTATTATATATGTTACACTTTCATGTGTGTATTATACAAACCAGCTGAAAAATATAAACTTTGATAGCTGGATCTACACAGAAGTGTGTAAAACAATAACCTTAGGGACACATTTTTCAAAAACAGTACACAGGATTTAGCCACACATTTACCATTAAAATTAATGGGAGTTATTTAGCTATAAATCCTGAAGGAAAGACTTTGAAAATGTACCCCTTAAAGTCAACACCATCAACATAATGCGCAAGGATGGAGGAAAATTGAATTCTGAACAATGAAGAACTTGAATATAAACCATGTGTAGTATTTTCACTGAATGATATTTTGGTATCCTGTAAAGCAACTTTATTGCCTAACTGCCATATTAAAAAACCCACACCTAATATTTTCAGAAATGCAATAAATAAGAACAGATGATTACTTCCATTTATCAGAGCTTTAGGTCACAACAATAATGAAAAATAATTCCTTGCTAAGTATCTGAAATGCTTTATCCAAGGAACATTTTTAAATCTCCTGAATGTGCTTCTAAAAATTTAGGGGTGATAGTACTGAGGTTTTTTCACTACAAAAATCCTGCATATGAATATACCTACTATCTGCTGATTCCCGATTTAATACACTTGCATTTTTCATGTTTTCCCCTACTTTTCCTATTAAAGATCCTTTATTTCTTCCGATAGCCTCAAGCAGAGTCCCCTTCCAGTCTCCTAAGCAAACATTAACACTTACATTAGCCTAACACTTCTAAAGCAGCTTTTCTGGTAGTGAAAGAAAGAAGGCACCAGTTCATCACTCAACTAATCCCACGGAGAGACTTGATCTATTTGTGTTCCCCTTCCAACCCTGCTCTCCCAAACACCCTCTTCCTCCTCCCATGCTTTGGCTAGAGAAGGAAGCAAGCCAAAGCATAGTCTATTTATTGCTGAAAAATAGCTTTTAAAGTAAGCTGGAAGGTTGGGTTTAGTTTAAGACTATGCCAAGAGCTGGCCCATCATTTCGTATTACATGTTGGGGAAAAAAGACTGAAGTCAAGAACAACGTCAGCTTTGACGGAGAAAAGGTTCAAATCCTGCTTCTACTTTCACCAAGAAATAAAACAGAATTTAATCCCTTGCCCATTCACTCCTCAATTTACTTCTGGAACTGAGAGGCAGTCTCGGTGTCAGGACGACTACTAAATATTATGCCAAAATTACCAACTCATTTCCCATGGGCCACTGAATACCTGTAACAGAGAAGAGACAACCCAACTCTCCAAGACCAGAGCTGCCTCATCCTGGAAGGATTTGCACACTTTCATGAGGTGCTTATTGCTTAAAAACAGTATTAATGAGAGAAACGATGTGCCAAATCATCATTCCGAGCACGTGAGCTAAGTTCGGGATGATTATCAGCTTCCTAAAAATAGCAAGCTTCTATTTGGAACACAACATGGAAAGCAACATTGTCTGTTGCTGCAGTAGGATACATTTAAATGTTAAGATAAGAGTAACCTAGATGAATGAGAAGTGAACTCTATACGCATTCACCTTGTTTTCCACGCTCCTCAGACCCAACCAGAATAAAATTTGTATATATTTAGACTCAAGCATACGATGTTAGCAAATACTGCTAATATAAAACATAAGCTTTCACTAATTTATGAAACCAAGGGAATTTTTTTTTTTACTCTAAAAATCTAAATCCTGCTTTTTTCACCTCACACTTTGAATTCTTCAACTTCTCTGCTGTTTGTTTTATACATGATTTCCTTCTTGATTTGTAGTAATCACCTAAAAATTTGAATACGGTTTAATTTTTATAACATGAAACATGGCCACGCATATTGCAAACATATGCACCAACACATCTGCGTTCAGTCCTTTGATTGCCAGAGTACTAGTATTTTTTTTAAGAATAAAAGAACCGATGCCTTAAAATCATATACTGTTCAGACAAAAATAATTTGATACTGTATTTTAAGTATACACAACATTACATTGTACTATGCAATTTAAAGTATACACTTTTGAGGACATTTGCAGAATTGGATTTTTATTTTTTTTTGTAATGTAAATTATTCTTGACAGCTTGAAGGTTCTTTATTAATCTTTTTATTACTCTTATTGCAGCTGTGACCATGAAGTATGTATATGTGGTAGAAGACTTGAAATGGGAACATGAAGAAGTTGTCTGCAAACTGTAAAAAAGGTTTGCATATAGTTTAAGAGTCACAGCATGCTTATCATGTTGATCAATATTATCTCATTTGCATATACTCCATATGGCAGCATTCATCTGTTGTCTTTTGCTTATACTTAGACCAAGGACTCCTTGGGGCAGGGACTGAATGTCTGAACTGAGTAGCGCAACGGTCCACAGTGAGGACTTCTAGAAACAAAGGTGATGTGAAATATAGGGAAATCAAAATAGAAGCTTTTTCTAGCTAGCAGTTTAATACTGCTTAAAAAAAAAATTAAAAAATAAAATAAAAGCAATAAACCACCCAAAAAACCCACAGAACACCAGAAACTAGAATCTAAAATTCAGATTACAAGCCAAACATTTCCTTGATTAGTGATAAAATTGTCATAGTTTGGGCTAATACTTCTGAAATCAAGGTTGAGAAGTTTCTACAAGATACCACAAAGCCAATATAAATCAAGGGATATCCAATAGCCTGTGTTAACGTAAGCAGATAGCCATACATGAACTTACATAATGTAATTCTATAACCAATTTGAGAAGGTACTTCATTCTTTGCACACCTGCAGTTGACAAACGGTTAATAAAATTTAAAACCAGTTAACACTGTACTCGTTGATTTGTTTTCTTATTAACTCTGCAGTATGAACTCTACCTTATCTACCTCAAGATTCCTTGATCGTATAACCATATCTCTTAAATGTCATTTATCTACTTTATAAATATGAAAATAGCCTTAAAGTACATTGGGTATTTTGTACATATTTGGCTTTTAGACTTCTAATAAAATGAATGCTATTGACATAACTTTACAGAATGGAAAATTGGTTAACTAAACTCTTCAAGGTCTTTTTAGTCATGGCTTTCAAGAAAACTGATTCCTTGGAGGAGATTGACAGGAAAACTCTTTGTAGCATCTTAGCATGTTCTCTGCAATACAGTAGAAAAAAAATCATTAGCTATTCAAAGTAAAACTTTCAGCAAATGTGCCTAAGACATATTGACCTTCTTATAGTCAGGAAATGCATCTTGCATCTTTATGTGCTTTTAAATATAATTTGTCTAAACTGTCTAAAGTAAATCAAAAAACTATCACTCAATCCTCTCAGTAGAAAGGGTAAATTTTAATTGCAGAACTTAAAACCTCACAATTAAAAGCTGTGTTGCTACTTAAAGCTAGCACAAACGCAAGAATGAGAGTTCATGCATACAAATCAGCTTTTCTACCACATCCAGAAGGGTTCTGCAGAATAGCCTGATGAATACAGCCTGTACCTTCTAAATTTAGTTAGAAGGAAAAAGAAGTGGAATATTAGCCATGTTTTAGCAAAATATAAATTCTTTCCTAGTCACTTTGATTTGTGAATGACTTTGTGATAATCCACATTTGATCAGTGAGAAAGCTAAAACGGTGTTGATAATTCAAATGTAAGTATGCAAATAAAAAACATGATGAAAAATAAATGCAACCAAAAACTGGAAAGGGCTTTTTTTGTGTTGCTTTTTTCTTCCTGGAGCAAGGCATTTTGTGGAAAACCTTTTGGTAAGCAAGCTCAGAATTTATTATTTTCTAATTGAAAGAAAAAACCACTTATGGCATTGTATTTCATACAGTTAGTCAAACCAACAGGTAGATGGAAGAGAATATTCACAAATACCAGCTATGTACAAAAGGGAAAAATAACAGTGTAACTGACAGAAAAATGACATACTTCTCAGCACTATGTTCATGATTTTATGCCAGATTCTCAGCTGGTTTACCTTAAAAGGGCTCCTTTTAGTCAATGGGTCCATGCCAATGTATGCCAGATGAAAATTCTAGCCTTTTTGTCTGCAAAATCTATCTCATAACCCCTCCTAGAGAATCCAGTAGACACTTTATACAGCTACATCAGCAGTTTTGTTTCACTCAATTATCCTTATCCGCCATCCAGAGGTGGATATGCAAGGAGGGTTTTGTCTGTGCTAACCAGTCAATCAGGAATCGCTTCATTTTCTCTGGAAGTGTGAAGGACAGAAGATAGAAATGGCGCACAGTGAACAAACACCCTGGCATGCCCTTGCACTAATCTTCTCTGGGAAAAAGCATAGGGCTTAAGGCAAACCTTCCTAATAGACT
This sequence comes from Numenius arquata, assembly GCF_964106895.1. Classification (NCBI taxonomy): domain Eukaryota; kingdom Metazoa; phylum Chordata; class Aves; order Charadriiformes; family Scolopacidae; genus Numenius; species Numenius arquata. The sequence continues at coordinate 97,269,496 of NC_133576.1, read as the reverse complement.
CTAAACCATCTCCAGATTCCCTATAAAGAAAATTTCATCAATTTAGTATCAAAACAACTAAGCTACCATTTTTGTGCTAAACAGCAGAAACCTGATTGGAATCACGCCTCTCAATTTTGAAGAAACAAAAGTCTGCCCTGGTATTATCACAGGACCTAAAAATTTTGGATTTTACATTGTCCACAGCTGGATGAATGGACTAGGCAAATTTTTCGTCAATTATAAGGATTATTCTTTGAAATTCAGTACTAAAATCCCCATTCACAAACTTGGGTTCTATTAATGGTGGCCCAGCTAACAACTGCATAAGAAAGTCCTTTCCCCCAATCTACAGGAAAGCGAACTGTATCTAAGATAACGGTAGCAAATAGGAAAAGGTACTGGAGTTGTCGCACACAATTTATATATGATGTCTTCCCTGGCTCAGCACTGACTAACGGTTATCATTTAATATTTTTTTTTCTTGGCATAGGGAAGAGAGGCACCTCTGCCTGAGATGATGGAGCCGAAGAGAGGATTTAGAGGAGGTGAAAGAGGATGTTAATTGCAAAATCATACATTAATTTTCCGGTGTCAAGTAAACACTGCACCAGAAGCGCCCTTGGGAAAAAGAAGTTTCAAAGGTTTGAAAAGCATTCCTGGAAATTATTATTGCAGGTAAATGTCCAGGAATAAGCAGCAGCATCTTTTTTAGTGCCAGATCTGACTCGAAAATCATAGCTTTCTCTTGGCAGAAGCTTTGGGGTATATTTGTTGTGGGGAAAGAAAAAAAAAGAAAAAAAAAGAGCTACGTTAGCTAACTTGAATTAGACTAGTCAAGTTTAAGATTTAAGTAGAACACAAGACAACTCAGGTTTAAGTAGAACTCAAGATCTAAAAAGCAGTTTGTGCTTGAAACCTAGCTTCTACTCCTAGTTAAAACTCCCCAAACTCAAGCTAGTTCTTTGTCCTCACTGCTATTTTAAATCAAGTCAGTAAATTTAAAAAGCAACTTCTTCATAATCAATAGCAATAAATCTGGATTCCCACCTGCTTCTCTTTAATGGACATTTTCCAATCTCTGGCCCTCTGAGTTCTGCTCGATGGGGCCTCTTAGCCTCACCTTACCTCAGACCACGAAACAGCAAAGCAGTAATGAAGTCATTAGCTTTAAGGACATCAGTATCTATGCCCAATCCTGCTTGGTGTCAGCAAGGTTACCAGCATTCAATCGATATTCACGTCAAGGGATCTGAATCTGACATAAATGCACCCACTAAAGGAAGCATTCCCAAAGAGGACACTTCTCTTCTGGGTAGGTCTCCTCTGCATCAGAGGTAACATGAACCAGCTCTTCTAGAAAGTACAGTAATCTAGGAAAGTGCACATCTCATCTTTCATGTCTGCTGGAGGGATTTTCATACTACATATTTATCAAGCAGGGACCTGACTTACTCGAAGAATTAATTACGTTTATTGGCCAATGGGATACATCTCGGGCAAGTCCAGGAAGATTTTTTTGTTTAATCTGCCACAATTTCAAAGATTAACATGGAGACGGGTCACAAAGAGTTCCTCTGCGTCCATTTTTTTTAAAGTGGAAAATAATTCAAAAGGAAGGTGAAGATTTATTTTTTTTTTTCCCCACTGTTTGAAAACAATGGTGTTTGAAGTTCTGGAGTTCGGAGAATTTCTGGATTCCATTTGTAAAAGTGGAAATCAAAAGAAAAGCAGCTATTGGGGTGCTAAAGCAATTTTCCTTTTTACACCCTTTTATGTTCTTTTATTTAGCCAGTGCTGAATACTTCCACTGGAAAGAATACCCTGTCCCCATGCCTTACCCAGACCAACACTTGAACATACATTTTGTGAGAGATGAGGTCTGAGGGAGAAACAGGCAAATACACAGGTCTCTCACTTCTTTAAGAAACCAGGCTTAAAATGCATGTAACATACATGGCCTGAAGTGTTTAAAAAGAGATTAAAAAGTACCAACTTATTTTATTTTAAACTTTTATTTTAGTACTCATAGTATTCATGCTACTAGAACCTGAAACATCTTTCTGTTTAACATAATAAAGAAACTGTTCCTTACTAACAAACCTATATAAAAATATAGCCTCTACCAAGGCCAGCCGTCTTTGCTGAGTATGTACCAGGGGCACAATTTAAAGCCATCTTAAGAAGTACTAATTTACACAGCCAATTTTTTTTTTTCTGAAATTTCAAAGTTTTATAGAAAATATCTTTAAAGACTAAACAAAGAATACAACAGTAGTTATTTGAATGAGAATGTGGCAATGAGCTATCCTCCCCCCTTTAAATTATGGGAAACCTCTAAGTATGTCAAGGAATCAATAAAAAGGAAGCAAGTCCAACTAAACACTTTAATTTTTCTTTAGTAAAATTCTTTCAGAAAGACAATTTAAAGAATGTTTTGCTCCTAATGTTCCACCCTTCTCTGAATTCATTGTTCACTCAGTAAGGAAAAATGCTCTATCATTCTCATTATTTGTGCTTTTACATATCCTTGAATTGTCAGAATATTAATATACTTAGTTATATTTTTATAATACTAATATACTTAGGTATATAGTTCCTTATGCAGTTTTAATAACTTTCTTTTGCAAGAATAAAAAAGGAGAAACTCAGTTCCTAACTTTAGTACAACTGAGTGGTGTTACATAGGTACTGTCCTCTACTTGGAAGCAGCACCAACACAAAATACTGGCCCTAAAGAGGACAATGAGAATTTTGCTGTTGCCTTTAACATCACCATGATCTCGTATTTTGGCGATAAGTGCTCTTAATTCCTACATGTAGAACAGTTCAGCATTCCCCACTCAACGTGTCCATCATGCAATACCACCAACAGTGGTGGATGAAGAATCTTTTCAGAGCACCGCAAATAAAGGCATAAGCACCAATAAATGTATCCTTTTTGTTTGTCCCTTCTCATTTATTCAAGCACTCCATACATATCATTCATTACACTGCCTTTCCATAATAATTGAAATATAAAAATAATGTCAACTGTGATATCACTGGAATATTTGCTGCTTCCTCAAGTGCTTGCCATCTTTCCTTCAGGCATCATATCTGAAATTTCACCACAGACCATGAAATCAGGTATCTCATTTTTTGTTAAAATAAGTCGAAATAAAACAAGAAGTCTGAGAAGCTACAGTCCACATTATCTAAGACTAAAGGTCCAAAAAAAAAGAACCAAACAGAATCAAGGTAGACTTAAATCCAAAACTATTCTTACGATTTTGAGGCAATGTCTGAAATTTTAGGATGACAAATCTGTGTGTAATTTTTGTATGGCATGAAAATGGCGCACTGATGGAAAAACAAGTGCTACTACCCACACATGAATATGACATACAACATGAAAAGGACCATTAGCTAGCATACTGCCAGAAGCAAGTGCCAGGGACATGCATTAAGACAGGAGTGTAGGCACTACCAAGATGGTAGACTAGAGTGCACATAACTTAGGGAAGTGGGAAAAGCCTTGTATTTAGTTTCTGATACTATGTATGTCAGCATCAGTCTAAGCAAAGGTGGCAGTCTCTGAAAGAAATTTAATCCAGTCCACTTCTCGTGAAGCAGGTGATACATTCAGCTTCTGAAGACTATAAATAAAGTGAATCAATAATTAAGGAGTTCCTTAGTATTTCTCTCTTTAGTCATAAGCACAAACTTTGAAAGTGCAACCAGTACAATTTGAATTAATTTAGAAAACAACAATCAGAAGTTTGTGGAAATGCCTGAAAAACATCAAAATGTCTAACTACCTTGAATCAGTATTCCTTATATTACTCCTTTTATAACCCACTTTCATCACCCATTATAAAATATACACACAAATTCCTTTCTGGATATAAGAATAGTTGCATAGTATTTATTGCTGCTTATTAGCATGCTCAGTTTGTTGATAGATTGCCTTCATATCATATGGGGGGGAAGAGGAAATTGGAACCAAAACCAAAAAGCAGTTTAATTATTTTAATTAATTCCAGCTTTCAAAATAATGCGGAATGCTATTGAATATTTAACAAGCTACACAAGCCAAAATACACTTATGCTGCATTGTACAAAATGGAATGCAGTGGAAAGGTACTCTTATCGGCTCTTTGGTAAGTCACATTGGAAGACACCGCAACCTAGATCCTAAGTGCATTTTGTGTATATGTAAATAGGTGTTTTTGATGGTATATGTTAATGCAAGCTATAGATTACCAATAATATCGAAAGAAAAGCACATCTGTAAAACTTACTGCTAACCCAATGAAGATAGACTAAGATACATGCAATCAAGAAACACTCTTGCTGTGGAATTAGGGGTCTTGCGCTTCCTATATACATTCACTCCGTTTTAACATATTGGACCAACTAACTAAACTAATTAGTTAAAAGTGCAACCTGAGGAACCCTCATAAGGAATGTAAACTAAACGGGTGGGGAGGTCTATAGGTGTCAATCAATAACAAAATGCAAACTGTCAAGCTTGCTTTGCTAACAAACTGTCACATCAACAATATGCAGTTAATGACTACAAATTAACTGTATACCAGATGCTTGACACTTTGTTATGACACTTAGCAAGCTAGTTGACATTTGGGGGATCAAAGCTTCTTTAATTACACTTTGTATAACATGTGCAACCTTTATGCTAATGTCCACGTATTCCTTAGAGCAAGCCGGTTCCAAGTCAAAGAGAATGGGGTTTTGGGTCTTTGAAACATTCCAGTAAATCTGGATTTCAGCTGAAACAAAACTGCTGAAAAGCTTCACATCATTATTCAGTATTATCACCTTATCTAAAATAACTCTTTAACTTGATGTACTATACCATATTCACTCACTTATAGACACCCTCTGTGTGAAATAATGCATTTTCAAACAGTGTTAACAGTATCTATAAAAGAAAGAAGCACTAGACACACTGCATTTAAAAGCATCTCTGTGTTCAAACTAATGTCTAGAATCAATGCTACACATTGATGTGTCTTTTCTAAACCAAAGTAATTTCCTCATCATAGAAGCAAATGTAGGACACAGCATTAACAACATTTTTATTTAGCCAGCACTTACTATAGAGCTTGTCATACCTTGGAATATACACCTTGGAAAGCATATGAAGTAAAAGCAGCCACAGGTTTGCAAATCCTTATTAATACAAGCAAACCCATTGCCTCACTGTGCTGTTACAGAAGTGCGTTTTCAAATATTTTAAGCCTCCTGTTTATTCCTTAAAATGGAGGTCCCCAGATTACACGGGAATTATATGCAACTTTATGACTATATAATCCACAGTAGTTTGTAGAAAAAAATAACATAAACCTGAATAGTAAAGAATTCTCTTAGCGAGGAAAAGTAGCCTTTAAAGCAAAACATAACATCAAAAGCAGTATCTGCCTTCCTACTTTGGACAAAAGTGATTCTTGGAAGAAATACTATAAAGGCATACATTCAAATGCCTTTTTTTCCATCCTAGACACCGAACTCAGATTCTTAAATACATTTTTATTTGGATTGCATTAACACCACTCACCAATTCAGATTTTACCATGCAGTAGTTATTACATCGGATGTTAACTCTGTTGAACGTTAACTGCTACGATTACCGTAGCGCATCATCAGTGGAGATGAACTCTGTGGAGGGTTCCTTGATATCTTTAGGAAAAGCTTTCAAATTGCATGAAGCACTGAAGTTAGGCTTACACGTCTCAGCTGCCTGCCAGTTATTTTATTCTCGCTGTTCTATGTGAGCTGATAACTTGATTTTCTGTAAAACCACAGCTCTATACAATTTCTGTCCCAGCTATGTAATTCCAATAAGCCAAATCCTTTACACCATTCTTCGATGCATGCTTGCTTTATAAATTGTATTCATTGATTCATCTGACCTAACATAGAGGTCTAAAGCATAAGCATCTCCATCTGAGCAAATCATTCCTTACCCTCAACTGAGAGGAACAGGGACTTTTAAGGCATGATTCATCTGATCTATTTTAGAAATTCACATCAGGAGCAGATGAGCAGTGCTCTGGAAGTATTTATTCCTTTTTTACATACCTCAGCAGCAGATGAGTTCCTTCCGCGGGGCTTCCAGTAGGATCTACCAAAGAACTATTCTATGGAGGCAGCTACAAGGTCATAAAAGAAACACCTGTGGCTCGTCTACATGAGTGGCTTAGCAAAGCTACTCACTGATGCACCTACCTCTTGATCTAGATGGCAAATTTGACGACTTCAAGGTTCAGCCTAGCACAATTATTCAAAACCACCTAGCTAACAGTTCCCATTAGCAGTCAAAGGCAACGGGAGAAATATTAAGCCCAGATGCTTCCTAACCGAGTGTGGGATACAAAAAAGGCTAGGCAGGGCTGTAAATGAGAGCTTGACCACCCAGCTGGATATACTGTGTGAAGAAGGATACCAGCATGCAAATACTATTTTTTTGTTTTCTAGGATTCACTTAGATCTTAAGGTTCCAAGAGTGAGAACAATGCCCTTATGACTCATACGGTATCAAAGCCATGTAAGTGATGTTATTTATCCCCTTCTATGTGTTCTTACACTTAATTATTTTGTGCTGGATGCAGCTTGTTTGTGTCATATTCTAATTAATCATAAAAAAATGTGTATTTATCTGCTTTCCATTACATGGCACAACACTGCATGACCATGGATACACATGCCTTTTATTATAAATCCTTTTAAAGCATTGCTCATCATCTACAAAGAGCAGCACAGAAACCAAAAAGCTGCAGAGACAATCACAGAGAATCATAAAGTGAAAGTCTGTTTCGTGAATTCCCCATGCAATGCTCAAGACTTAATGGGTCTGCAGTGATACACTTCTGAATACCATTTAACCCAGCTATCAAATCCAAAAGATCTGCTAATTCAGTGTAGCTTTTTCCTACATGGCAGCAGAAATACACGGTCAAACTAAAGAAAATATTTCATCCTCCTCCTTACTACATTTACAAGCACCATGGTGCAAAAACAGTTGTGTTTATTGCCGGTTAATCTTTAAAAGATATTTCCTTCAAAATTAGGTTTTGAAATAGCCTAGCAATAGGTCCACATCTTTACTCCGCTTCCCCTTATAAAATATATTTTGGGTAGTGGCAGTGTGTCATTCTATTCTGTAGTCACATGAAGAGTAAGATTTGGGAAAAATTATTTTCCAAGTTGTGCATGTTTTAGCAGTTTTGGTTTTCAGACTCTTAGTATGAAAACCACTACATTTTCGCTTGCAGAGTATGTAAGTAACAGAAAAGCATTCCTTCAGAAGAAACCCAAAATTTCACTTTAATTAATCTGGGCTAATCATTTTTAGTCCTTCTACCCTAAACGAATAAAAAAGGAAAACCATCAAACCTAACAACAGCATCATATACCTGTAAACCTCAGGGAAGCTTATTTTCCTTCATCTTTAAAAAAATATTACTCAGATGAAAGGCAGATGTTTTAGACTGAGAATGATTATGCAACTGATATAATATCAGTGGTTATCTATTAGGGAAAATAACAGAATTATCATTTCCATTATTTCCTATATGCTGCTATGAGCCATGTAGTAATAATTCTGTAAGTTTCCTAATATAATTTTAAGTGCTACATGTTTGAAAAAAAGTAAAAATTATATGAATATATCCACTTATGAAAAAAGCTTTCACTGATTAGAGCTCATTTCCCTAATATACAGATTTCTAAAGACAGCTCTATTTTAGTTATGTAAAGCATGTAAAAATTGGCATGTGCTCAATCACAGCTGAATCTGAAATTAGCCTGTCAGTTTAGACACCACACTTTAGGGGTGGGAGAGGGGAAGCTCCTCCAGAAAAACTTTTCCTGGAGATTAAATGGCTAACAGTCCACTGGCAAGACAATGTATTCCAGGAAGATGACACTGGTTTATTATTTTCAACCTTATTTTCGAGGCAGAAGAAAGGAGACAATACTATTTCTTCACAAGCACTCCCAAACGGTACTTGTTCTCTTTGCAGAATAAACAAGCTACCCCAAATAGTGCCCTACTCTGACTAGAGCCGCAATATACACTAACATTGTACCCAAGAAATGGGAAATATCTGACCTGTTGTACACATCTATATCTACACTAGCCCCCCTTGCCGCGTTTTCCTATTGATGGAGAGAAACGGGCAATTCCAGGCAGGAATCATCTCATCCATCGGTGGGCACTTCAAACAGGTCAGGCGAATTGTAGTCTGAGAAGCGCCTATTTCTTTCCACTCGGTACAAAGGTAGCAAGTTCAAATATTGATGTCTGAATAGCAGATCCCTACATCTGGCCTGATGAATCCTGCCTCAGAGAGTATTTGACCACAAGCGACAAAGCCACGTATCTATTTTGAATTTTTGCAGGACAACTGCCTAAATGAACTAGTGGCAGCAACTCTTCAACCATCTTAAAAATCATTCTCAAAATAATGAGAAAGAAAATAGAGAAGTTAGTTAACCCAATTCCCCATCTTTCTATCCCATCTTGCAGCCCCTAAAGAAATACAACTATGTTTCTGACTCAAGTAAGAAGACATGCAACTGCAGGACTGCTTTAATTCACATATACATACAAATATATATAGTCTCTCATGTGTGAAAATAATTAATTATTTCTTTGGGGTATATTCAGTTCAGAAGAAGCTAAGTATCTTCTCATTAATTGAAATTACAAACATTAGAAAGAGTTAGCCTCATTGCTGCCACGTTTAGCTTATTTTTCCCCATTTCCTGAGCAGAATATAACTAGAATTTTTTGTTCTCATTAAAACAGTCACTGACTTTTTAAAGTTGTAAAAAACAAAACCTGCTTAAAAACTGCTTAAATTCATTACCATTGTAGAATTCTTATTTGACCAAAGTTCACAAACTTCTTGGAAAAAAAAAAATACTATGGGTCACTGTATGAAAACTGAATTTGAAAAAAAAGCTTTTCATCAGTTAACAAAACCCCATGATATCCAAGCAGCATGCACATAATGATACTAAAAGCTCACAATGGAACTTCAGAGGGCTATCAAGCCATGAAAGATCTCATAAAAAGACAAGTGATTAACTTATTTAATCTGAGCAGGAATAGGAGTCAAAACCACCTCTCTGTTATTTCTTCTCATGTACATAGCATTTTGCTTTGGAACAAATGGATTTCGCTATTGATACTGGATTCACCATTTCTCAGAGAATGAAACAAAATTTATACGATTTAGTTGGTTCATAGAATACAGTTCTTTTGCTCATAGAAGAGGAAATAACTAACTCAATGAACCATGGATTGCTAATGTGAATTCAGGCTTAGAAATGTGAAAATTCTTTTTTTCAAAAATGCCCTGAATTTACTGATTAGTAAACTGCTGAGCAATTTTACCAGTTTACATCTTTGTATGCATTTCCGTAAAACCTCTTGATTTACCAGCTGTATATTTAATGACATTTTAAAAATAAATATTTAAATGAACACAACCTACCAAAAAAAAAAGTACTGACTACAATTAAAAAGCCCTACAGCAGCTTGGTAATGTGTCCTTAATCAGGACAGAAGTAGTTTGTGGGGCGTATTACAGTTGTAATACAGTTAAGAGGACATATCCATAGCAGATGAAAGTTTGCTCTCAATTCACTACCCCTAATAAAATCTAACAGATCAAGCACAAAAAGCTTGAGCAAGGGAATGGCAGCTAAATACATGAAGTTCAAAAGAAAAGAAAGTTGTTAAAGGACAATCATTTAAAGGTTTTATGTCATTTACCAGGCCTACAAAAAGTTCCAAATAGTTAAGTAGGATAAATATTTGTTTCATAAAATGTAACTTGGTTAGGATGCTTATGTCTAAACACTGAACATTTTACAGGTTTGCAGGATAATGCAACCATTTCAAAATAGACAACACAGAAGGGTTTAGACGATGGTGCCGTGTTTGTGCTTACACCCTGGAGAAATATTTTAATAAATCAAGAAGCTATCTATGGAACTGAAAAAAGAGAGCTCGTATTCTCCTGCCAGGCAGTATATGGACTATGGAAGTACAGTCCACTATTCTGTCCAGTCCTCAGTATTCCATAACCAGTACATGAAGTTCTATATATAGTAACCAGTATGTATTTTGTTCCTGAAATTAAACACGAAAAACAGTCAGATATCGGTGTGCTGTATTTTTTACTGCTTGTTGACTTGTCACATGAAACAGGATCCTGGGAACATGACTACCGTAATGCAAAGGTAAATCATTCAGGCTCTATATGTCCTTGGCTGTCACACAGGTTTAGAGTTATCTTCTCAATTTTTGTTTATCTTTCCATCTCCAACAGCAGTTAAGGCTAGACTATTCTTTGGGGGAACACTAAGGGGAGGATCCGGTCTGGCACTTTTAGTGATAGTGTAAGTAAATCATAAACAAATAAATTAATAATCTTCATTTTAAAAGTGTGGCCAGATAAAGATTATTTGCAGAAATGTGCAGCGCTTACCACCCCCCACCCCCGTCATAAAACTGTTACAAACAGTACACATTAAGGGCCTATGAATCTGTTGTGCAATTTTAAAGCTTTCTCACTCAACACTGTATTTACAAAAGGGGTGCCCTCCTTTCACTTGGATGCAGGTATGTGCAATGCAGAAACACCCATGTGGCACAGCCACCCCATACACTTCTTTCATAACCGATGGTGCAACACAGGAACTTCTACGGTTTGCTTCATCCGACCACTTCCGAACGTCTTTATAACGAAGTCAGTAACATCTTAAAAACAGAGTTCCTTGACTATGAAGCCAAAGACCGCTGGTCATTGGTCCAGATGGAGAGTTGTACGCTGTCGATGTAAACTGGGATGAACCAATTCCACCACTGCAGATCTAAGTATTTTGAACATTGCAAGTACAGGTCCTATTGGTGGGATGTTTAGGAAATTTTCTCCAGCTCCAAATTATGGCTGACGTGTAAGGTATGTATCACGCTATCTAGGAAACAGCATGAGAGTTCAGAGGTGTATGAGAAAGTGCAGTTTTCTGGGATAGTGTTGGAGGACTGTGTGAAGCAGAAAGAAACAAACCTAGCGCTGTCCTAACCGTAGGGATATTTTCCTTTGGGAAATAGTTCCTAGGGTAGACTACCACTAGAAATACACTTGCGTTTCGTTTCAGAGGAAAGTAGTGGTTGATCTCAAAAGAATACACAAAAATTGGTGGAGTGTGGGCGATCAGGATCCAGGAGTAAAAGGGGAACTATTTTACAGCACAGGAATGCCCACAGAAACCAGCTCTACCTAAGGCACCATACACAGAATTAAAGAAACAACGTTCTAGGTAATCATTTAAGAGATGGTAACGAAAATCTACCCCAGAACACAAATATTTTAAATATATTTTGGGCTTTCCTTGATCAATATGTTTAAATTTGACAGCTTTTACAACTATTTTAGTTGTGTAATACTGCAAAATACGTATTTTCATTATGAAAACATGCAGCAAATATGTAAAATAAATCTTGCTGTTTTAAAGTAAATATGTAGTATACAAGCACATGCACATATATATACACAAATGTATAAGCTGTATACACATCAGTATCTAAAACCATTGTATACATTACGGCTACACAGCTAATTGATTATTTTTTTTTCAGTGTGCACTCTAAAATGCTGTTTTTAAAGTACTGCAGGTAAAGTTTGCAAGAGTGTTTTTCAACTACATTGTAAGTATACCATTAGCTTGTCTTGTTCATGTTAGATATCTGTTTATGCCATGAAGTTCAAACAAACATGTGACTTCTTTAAATTCTAAGCAAGCAATTTGTAGGCTGCTCATCCATTATCTCCAAGCACGCTCTCTGTACAAGGTCTACTAAAGTAATGGTTCTTTCATCAAAGCCTAATGGTTTGTTTCAAATAATCAAAGTAGTGTTTATATCATTGTCCTCAGGTGCAACCATTTTGTTTCCAGGAGAACAGTATCGTACATGCTAATGTCACAAGTGATAAATCAAAGCAACTACATTTGTTTCTCTACCTTAACCAATCTACCCTATGTCTTCAACAACAGCAACGAAAAAATCACCCTGGCATTTGCACTCTGTAGTTTATTCTGAGAGCATCAGTAATTTTGCAAGTAGTAAAACATCGTATGTAAAACAACTCACTTATTCCTTTCTTCTAATAATAAGTATAGCTTGACTTATGTGGGAACTAGCACTGTCGTTATCTGAAGCAGGACAGGAAGATGTTTCTCCCCACTACATCTCATGAATCTTGAGATTATTTTCATGCAACATCCTGCTTTTGGTTAAATACACTGTGTCTGATAAACTCAATTCTCCATAACACAGTGATAGAAATTCACTCTCTTTTTTTTAATTATTGTTTTCTAAACTTAGTCATCAAGGGGGGGGCGGGGGGGTGGAACTTGCAAATCCCTTAACTGGACTAAACAAAAACTGAGCTCACCCGACTGATACTTTGGAGGACCTCAGACAATTCAAGGGATACACAGACCAGAAGTGAAGTTAGATCCACAACCACATTTTCCCTTCTTTATTTTTTGCAATGTTTTGTTGCAACATAAGTAAGAGTTTTGTGTACCTAATATGATATGATGGGAACTTCAAATACTCTGTGCACCATGTTGGATTTGGTGTAGTAATTACTCCGGTGATGTTACTCTCTTTACCAAAAATGTGCTGGGAAAGTCAAGCGGGCAAAGCTTTCTGTCCAATGGGAAGCAGAACCTGCACAGCCATCAATCATGCCCCACTTTCAATTAAAGGAATGACACTGATAGCAGCGGCAGGAGATTCTGTCAGTCCGATTAGACACAGGGTAAGGGTTGCCTATATTAACAGCTAAAGGGGGTGAGAATCATGGAATAACATGGGAACGATGATAGACAAGTGAGCTGGAATGGACCAAAGGTTCGCATTATGAGTCTAAGTGTAAATCATCATCTTCATCATCATCTAATATCTGAGGAAAATACTCACATTTTGTTCAAGAAAGCAGGCAGGAACAGTTGCATGACCGGGTGAGGTTTCTGAATGAAGGCAGCACTTAATATACTGTTGGCCTTTGGTAATTCTATGACACTGATCACGCTTGAAAATATATGATTAAAACTGTGAGCCATAGAAAAACAAACAAACAAACAAAAACCTTTCCATCCATTTCATTTTGGAAATCTGAAATGCAAGATTAATTGTGAAGCAAGTAGCCACCTGCACTCCAGGTCTTCTCATGATACCAGTCTGCTTCCCAGAAGACAAAATTTGGTAAATTGCCCAGATCTGACATAGTGCATCTCAGGAGTTACTGTGATGCTACTATACATCCTGACGCACAGAAGAAGGGAAATAAAAATCTAAAATTAAAATACCACTAACAAATTCAAATGTGGATAATTTTGTGTTATGAAACCTCCTACTGATTAACATTAGCTCTGAAATACAAAAGCATAAGGCAAAAAATCAGAAAAAACAATTCAGTAATGCTATGCCATACCAAAATATTAATTTCTTTTTTTAAAAAAAAAGTCAGTAAAATAGAAAGTTTATTTGAAACATTTTTTTCCTGGGTTTTGCCCCAGAACTTGGCCTATAGGTTGTTTTCTTACCTTAAAACACAGGCCTGACACTAAATATTAGGATTTTCGGTTTTAACGCTGATCTGGATGTCTGTGTGACCAAGTGGAATTAAATGCCATGAAGAAAATGTGGAGATTGAGGAGACTGTAGAGAAAACAGTTCCTGAACCCTCTTGTTTCATACTCTAGATTGAAGTGCTAGATCTATTCTTTTCCCACGTCTACCTGTGGATGCAGGAGGTAAGCAGAAATAAATCTGGTGTCATCTTTACTTTAAAAAAGCAAGCCAAGGAAAGAAATGGCCAAGAAGGAAAGGCTGCCCGGATTTTGGTTTAGAAAATATGTCCATCAAGAGGAAGGCAGGTCTGTAAAGCGTAGGAAGGCCTGTTTGGCTTCTCTTTCCTATTTGTTTTCTCTCAACCGCTTGTCCTTAGTGGCAGAAGGACAGAAGATACCTACTCAGAACCAGTGAGGGTGGAGTAACGTCCAGGTAGAAGGCACCAAAACGGGTCACTAGCTGATAGCTTCAGTGTACTAAGGAAGGAAGCGGGCATGTGAACACCAAAACAGGGAAGCACTGGAGCATTCTTCTGGCTTCTGTACCCGTTTTCCTCTCCAGCCGCTCCTAGCCCTGCTGCTCAGCCCCCCTACCTCTTCACTTCCAGAGCCACTCACTTCACAAGGTGGCTCCAAGCATCTGAGAGGATTCTGGAGACAAAAATAAACGATGGCAGAGGAGCTATCCAAATAACAGGAAAAGCACTGAAGGGCTAACATGTAAAAAGTCGGAAAAGTACGAAAATAAATCCCATTTCTGACTCTTTTTCCTGCACATCAAGGCTATTATTCAATATGTTAAAATGTATCAAATGTGTAACCCCAAGACGTAAGACAAAGAAGAACAAAAATTTCCTCTGGCTAATTTTACCCAATACAGAATGAACTCCACAATGAAAGTGTGAATAAGTTGATTAAATCTGACATTAAGAATACATTCCTACCGACTTGCTTTCGCACATGAGTCACCACAAAACCTAACTTTTTGAAAAATAAAAGGAACCACCGGATATAAATTCTCCTCAGTTCATTAAGGTGGGTATTTCATTCAGCGAAAAAAGCCTTGAAAACAAAGACTTACTTGGCTAGCCATCTAACACTAAATAGTGATTAATTTTCTACTACCACACTCCCTATTAGTATTACTCCCAAATGTTCAGTTTAATTTAAGTACTTTCTGATTCATGAACAAGGGAATAACATACAGCTATAAAAAGGTAATCCAATCCTAAAATGGCCTTAACCCCCATAATCTGCACTTCAATGGCAAGGGAAACTGTATAGTTTTGAAACTGTAATCAAGATTTTTTTTTATTTTTTTTTTTTTAAACACACACACTGGAGCTGTCCTTTGCTCCCATCACTTATTAGATTACAATAAAACGACCATGCTCTCTTTATGGTGGGAACACAGCGACCCTGGGGTGATTTATAATCTTGTGAAACCCTGTCCACACTGCTGACCAGACTTTTTTTTTTTTTTTTTTTTTTTTTTTGAGGTCGCTATCTGTTTCTTCAACTGATGTCTTCCTGCTGTGACAACACTGTTGGATAGCTGTCAGCACATAAGTATTTTTCAGGCTACGTATTATCTCTGCACGCACTTCTTGTGGGTTGTTGTTGGGGTTTTTTTCCTGTTGAAAGCATTTCTGTGCTTGGTGTTTAGACAGAAAAAGGAGCATTCTAAGAATTTCTCATTAGTCTGATGCCTAACCCAGAGAAGACAACTAAATAGGAAACTAATAAAGTGGATGGCTTAATGACAGGAATACTACTATTTCTTCTAAATTTATCAAACTACTACCAACTACAGACTGTGCTGCAATCTTTTTATCAAGTATGTTTTTCCACTTCAGGAACAAAATATCTGGAGTATTCCTTGATAAAACAGAAAATATTCCATATATGACTTACATGCAAGTTTTGAGAAATATCTATAAAACATTTTTAAGCAGAAAAAAAAAGGAGAGAAAGCAGCAGATAGTGTACAAACAGTGCACCAGAAAACCTGAAGGGAACTTCCACAAAAACTAAAATAAATACACAATTTTCTTGTTTATTAATCTACTTTCAGAAAATAGTTCTGAAGCCTCCCCTCCCTCAGCATACTTGCTCTGTGAAGGAAATGGCTGTCTGAAGTATACTTATTTCAGACATTGTAATTGAAAGCATTACTCATTTTACTATCAACAAACATTTTTAGCAATATAATTTAAAAAAAAACCCTTAACTTGATATAATGCTTATTCCTCACACATTGTAAACCATGGCATTTTAAAAACAAACAGTACTAAAAGTATGTGTAATTCTATGCTTCGTCTAAAATGAGTTAATATTAATTTGATTTACGCATTGAAAAATTAATCATTAAAGATAAGTTAATTAGAGACAAACAGTGACTTTGTTATGACCCCTGGGCAAGACATCCTTGTGTAACCTCAGGTGAAAGTTTATGATGATAATAGCCACCATCGTCCCCTCAATTGCCCATGCTATGCTAGGAATTCAGCAAACTCTCCTGGATCCCACCCTGTACAGCGTGGATTCCCTGGTATCCCTACTTCGGATAGCATATGGATAAGTTACAGAAGCTGCTTCCCCCCGATTTGACTGTCTATATTACAAAAGTTTCAATTTGGTCATAATTAGAACATTGATCCATTAATGGCAAAATTTGCCCTGAACTGAATGTTGCAAGATTTCTCTTTTAAAGCAAATGCTTAGCTGATCCACATAGTACTTATTGGCTCCTACCTTTCCCTATCCAACCTAGTGGCATTCCAAAACAATTTTCAATGGAAGTACAAATCAAATAACTATCACTTGAAACGATATTAGAAAGCTGTGAGTAAATATAATAGGTAACTGAATTACGCACAAAACTTCAGCAGACAACTTTCTTCATATGACAAACTGTAGCTAAACATAAAACATCTTTTTTACTGAGAATTTAACTGTTCAATATTCTAGTAAAGACAATAAAATACAGCGCTTCAATCAGCTGTACCTGACAATTTCTTCACCTGCCAAATATCTGGTTTAGCAAAATAATATTATGTGCAGTCTTCACAATATTGCACTTGATATTTAAAAATTAAATAGGCGCAGAGGCTGGAGTTAACACCAGCTATTCTTTATTGTTTTATTCATCACTGTAAGCTGTTTCAGGAGGATAAAAAAAAGTATTTCACTTCATGAAGATAAGGACAAATTGATAATTGTAGCAAATAAGTCAGGCTGTCCTTTGCTCTCAAGGAGGTAACCTACTGTTTCACTCCTCTAAGGACTTCCTTAATAAGATGAACAAAATCTCCGGGAAAAAAAAAAAATCAATTAAAATGGAGAGAAGTCCCTTAGGACAAAGTTAGTTTGGCAGTCCATGCACTTCTCAATCATTCCTTCAGTCTGTTCTAACACATACTTACTGCATGTTCCTAGGTAGTACTCTTTTTGGTAACAAGGCAGTTTCAGAAGTGAACACTGAAAACCGATGCTGAATCAGCAAGGGCTGCTGGATAAAAGAGGGGTTAGGAAGTAAAATATCTGATAGATGCAGAAAACATGATTGGAAACAAAGTGCATATTCCTAGGATTGCAACATGAAAAGTCAGTAGGAGCTGCTAATATAAAGAAACATATATTAAACCATTCTGCTATCAGTCTTTCTAACCAGGTCCTTACAGGGCCTTTATATTGCAGTATATCAGGGGGTGGAGCAGAGGGATTATCCGTTCATTCCACAAACTACAAAAAACGTTCCCAATCTCCAGTCATGAATAGCCATCAATGAATCCAACCTTAGAAGGACAATCAAAGAACAAAACAGGAAAGCCAGGAATAACTTCTCTTAAGCACTCTTCCTTCCATTTACTGATAATTTAAATTTATTTAAAACAATAACAACAAAAAAACCCGAAACCCTCTTCTTGCTCTTTCATATGCAAAACAGTAACAAAAATATATCTACTTTTTTAAAAAGAAAAAAAATCTATTGGATTAATCACTCTCTCAGATTACACTTCAGGTGTATACTTTTGTATTAAAGCATTTGTCACTAAAGCCTAAATGTCAGTCCCAACAGTCTGGCCCAACGCTAATTGGCAAATTATATTGTGTTCATCCAAAATTTCCCACCCGGTGTGCTCTGGATTAAAAACTAGATAAATAAGTTCTGTATACATTATTCCTTACACCTCAGAATGTGGCTGCATGCTGTTATGTAGATGCTGTGTTTCACTCTACTTATGACTAGTAATTTCAATGACGGAGAAATGACCTTTATACAGAACAATGCTTTCAAAGCATTTCAACTAAAGGGGCAATATAGACAAAATTATATTTCAAGTTCAAAGAAAATAAAAGTGACTATGCCTATGCAGGGAAGTTATTGCAAAAAAAAAAAAAAAAAAAGAATGCATTTACAGCACATTCCATATTTTGGACAAAATCTATGTACAGATATCTAAGGTAGGATTCAGTTGCCTGAATAGGCACGTAAAGTTATTTCAACCCCCATGAGGTACCATGATGACTTCTAAGAAGAAAGACATCTCCTGAAAGTCTCTCCTCATATCTGCCATCCCTTTACAGGTGTCTAACACTGGATGTTCTCACACGCAGAGCACCTCAAGTGGCACGAGCTGCCTATGTTTAGGCAATTACACTGAGATCAATTTAAGGTAAGACTATTTGCCCCTAACTTGAGGCCTCTACTAGCTATCTAAATCTAAACTAGTGATCAACACTCTTTCTATAGTCAAAGAAATGAAGACCTCTAGAAAGCAGTTCATCTTGTCTATCTTATTGTATACTTTAAGTACAGATGAATGGCTCTTCTGCAGGTGCCCATCCCTCTCGTTTAGTATAGTGACTATAGTATATTGTAGTATATACTATATAGTATATATATACAATTATAGTATATTGACTATAAAGGGAGTGTATCTCAAATTTAAAAAATTTACATACCCGAGGCTAACGGATTGAAATTCACTCTCAGTCATGCTGCTTTAAAAATATATTATGCTGCTTCATATCTACTGTACGTTAAGGAGGAGTGTCTAAAATTAGGTATCTAGAAAGCCATTACCTAAGCTCCTATTATTGTCAAAGGAAATCTAGTCAATGCAGTCAAAGAAGTCTAGAAAGCTATTCAGTGGAGCAAATGTAGGTGTCAACTTTATAATAATGAGTCTTCCTTTGACTGTATCAACGAAACCACCATTGACTAAATCTGGGTGTCTGAATCCAGAGCTGAATTCTTCCCTACAAGTTCGATGGGCTGTCTGAATACATGAGCCTAGTACCATCTGAGATGCCCCAAAGTATCCAAGACATGCAGACAAGCTGGCAGACTTGACAAAGGACCAGGGAAAGACTTGCATTCCTCTAAAAGGCAGCTGTAAAACAGAGAAGATACCCTAGGGCCTTTCAAATGCATCTAGATGGCTGTGTTTATGCAATTGAATCATGTCCTACAATTCCAAACAGCAAGTTAATTTGGAGTAGCTAGTGCATTAAAATGATATGTTAGCTTACGTGAAAGTAACTTCTCCACACGCAAGTCTTTTACCTTGTTGGTCTGAAAGGAGTGACTGGAAGACCTTCCCTTGTCAACCTAAAAAACATTATTCCTTCAGATACTTAACCCCGGATTTCAACTGTATCATATAATAACCTTAGCCATAAATTTTTATTTACCTGTGCTCCTAAAGTAACATTTTTATTTGGACAAATACAGCCACATTTTCAAAATGAATTATGGTGAATGTGTCATTCAATGCCTAAAAGAAGTGAAGAAAAAGAGACTCCATACGTTTTTCCATAAAATATGATATTCTTCGGCTACAGCACATTTAATGTTTTCTCCATCATTATCAAAAAGGTTTAAAATATTAGGAGCTGTTAAGATTTTCACACTGTCTCCACCTGATGACAGCCACCCCATAATGATAAACATCAATGTGATAGTAACCACAAATTTGTTATTACTCTGAAGGTGAAGAATAAGAAAGCATGTCATAAAAATTTGTTCTGCACACCTTCTGTGATATTTTAGACATTTAAGCTGTTGTTACATGTCATTATTCTGTCAGTAGCAGATCAAGTATAAGAGGTTTTCTATATATTTCCCCATCATTCCTTCCCTTCACCTCCAGTTCTCACTCATCTAAAGGTTCTTGTCCCTTGCTATAAATCACGTTAGTTCAACTGTTTGGCTGGCTGTGTTCCAAAATCAAATGCATGAAATGAAAGGGAAAAAAAAAAACAAAAAACCCAACCCTCTCAGAGTCTAAAATTTGATGTTTTGGTTTTGGGTTTGGTTTTTCTGTTGCTGGTTTTTTTTTTTAAATACAATTATTTCACTGAACCAGTTTAGACAGTTAAAGAAAGAACTGAATCAACGCAGCTCACGGGACAGAACCACTGGCAGGAATAGGGAAGGGAACCTCTTAAATAGCAACCAGGTGAGCAGTAACATGGAATATGGAACCATTGTCCTGTCATTCATATCTAAAAATTACATTTGAAAAAACTGAATTCCTGACATGGAGAACACAACTGACTGGACAATGAAATCAAAACATGAAAGTAGACAATGGCTCATTTTTTCCCTAAAAAAAAAATTAAAAATCTATACTTTTGGATGGAGAAATAATTACCAGAAAGTAATAGAATCATAGAATCATAGAATGGTTAGAGTTGGAAGGGACCTTAAAGATCATCGAGTTCCAACCCCCCTGACATGGGCAGGGACACCTCCACTAGAGCAGGTTGCTCAAAGCCCCATCCAGCCTGGCCTTAAACACTTCCAGGGATGGGGGATAGGCCCAAGCAAGGAAAATTACGTGCTGAAAGAGTACAGTGCAGAAGCTTCCCAAGCTCCTGAGACTGGTGGACCTGTTGAATCCAAAAGAGCTGACACACTCAGGACACCAAGAGCCTCCCACTTCTGCCCAGGCCACCAGCACATGCTGGCATCAACAACGGCCTCTTGCAATTTGGCTTCTGGTGGCTGCTACGCACAGACCAAGACTACAGGATTCATACACCCAATGAAACACATGACTCGGAGATTTTCTGAGCCTGGAAGCCACTGAAGCATCAGTACCATCTTCCACTTCTGAGTACACACTTTGAATTGGCCTCCCAGCAACGGTGAGCCAAAGGTAACGGTGAGCGAATAAGGGAATGCATTGTATGAACGGCTATCTTCTACTAATACAAACAGCTTCATTCTACAGCTTAAGGAGTTAAAAAATATTCTAAGAAATACCAGTCATGATCAGAGACTTCTCCTGACTTGATTCCTTGTATGGGAAAAGCAAAGACTGGGGTAAAAATCAAAGATTGTGTTAAATGGGAGATTCAAACTTAAGAGTGCTCCTGGAGATACCAACTGCTGACTTTCTTTGTAATAGGCAGTCTCAAAACCTGCCTCCTCCTTCTATGTTGTAGAAGGACCTTTAATACATTTCACATGCCTTGAAGCAGTTTCCTTCACCGTGTGATCCTATCACACTTCAATGTGTTGGTTAGAGTTAAGTTGAAACTTTGCCATTATTCAAATGGGAAATAACTGGTCAGCATTGCAGGTGATTTTATTTTTTTTTTTTAAACCACAACCAACCTTTCTTGACCCTTAACACTAGAGCAACTGAGCTCTGGAGAATAAACGCCAATTGCCTAGCCTATCTTTCCATCCTTAAGACATAGTCTTCTTGAAAGTGGAATGTCATAAGTCTAGTCTAGTTGACTTTTAACAACCAATATTTTCCCACGTTTGAAGATTCATTACCAGTTACCTTTTCATTTCTGAATCTATTTTACTGTAGCAAAAGTTGTTATGCATTCGTTAGACCTAAGAGACTATGTTCAGGATTGGTATTCTATTAACTGTCTTTTTTTTTTTTTTCCCTTTTTTTTCTTATCATAGAATGGTTTGGATTGGAAAGGACGTTAAAGATCATCTAGTTCCAACCCTCCTGCCATGGGCAAGGACACCTCCTACTAGCCCCAGACCATAACTGAAATATAGCTACCTAAAACTGTTCAAGTATAAGTACATGCTTTTCATGGTGGCTTAAGGTCCTGTACACTGAGGCCTCCAATTTATAGCGTTGTCTGCCTCCTGTCCCAAGCCATGCACTGCCACCTCCTCCTCCATACAGGCACTAGAATTTGTTCCGTGTAGCGAGACACTTCAGATGACTGGTCTGACTGGAAACTAGTCCTTCCATAAAGGGAAAAGAAAAAAAAAAAAAAAAAAAAAGGATTAATTTTCAGCTGGTCTGAGCAGGGAAACAACCTGCTTACCATACTCCTGTTTAATTAGAACACTGTTGTTCAGGGACAGCGGAGAGTTCTTAACCTTGTCTAGCAGAAATGTGTTGCA
Organism: Numenius arquata; assembly: GCF_964106895.1. NCBI lineage: Eukaryota > Metazoa > Chordata > Aves > Charadriiformes > Scolopacidae > Numenius > Numenius arquata. The sequence continues at coordinate 97,247,460 of NC_133576.1, read as the reverse complement.
GCCTGTCTTGATCTACATAAAATGAAAATGTGGTTATATCAGAGCATTCATCTCACTTTTAATTTAGCTCGCATAGGTGAGAATATTAGTGAAGACACTGCTGCACTGCCTTCATCAGGAACTGGCAACTGTAATGCTTGGTACAGGCTTTTAAAGGGACAATACTCTAGCTGCTAGACCACACTGCCAGATCTTCACCGTGCCTGTCACACGTGCTGGCAAAGTTACTGGCTCCTGCTACAGTCACATTTACCTTCTGCTATGAAAATAGACCCTAATACAGCAGCTAATTTTTCTTCCTGGGTGCTATCACTAATTCTTGCTCCACAGTTCTCGCTCCCCCAACGCACATTCTTCTTGTGGTGCTGTAAGCACAAAATACAAAAGCCTAAGCTGAGTTCCACAAGGACCACAAACTTTCGGGTCTTTCTGGAGTGGTAAAGCAGACTTGTCCTGCATCTGACTCACTTCTCCCATTATCTCTGGGGGGACTCGCTCTTCAAGTAATACTAAGACCTTGACTTCAGAGTTAAAAAAAATCCCTCAAAACCCAAAAATTATTTCCTAATTTTTCTTTTTTGTTTCTTTTTTTTTTTTTTTTGAAACTGCCTGTCAGACAGACTCTAAAGCTAGCCCAAAGAAGTTTGGCTTGGTTTTTACCCTAAAAACAGATTTCAAGAATCTTGCCTTCAACATAAAGCTTTCACTTGTAGAAAAACAAAAACAAACTACAGCATAATCTGTAACCCCTTTTCTATGACCCTCTTCAGATTGCTTTGATTAAAATAAATGTGCCCATTTCAAGCCTGAACCTGAACTACAGCTCTTCTGTAAACCCCACTGAGAACCTCAACACAGCATTCCTCCAAAGTGCACAACTGTCTCTAACAACTATTAACTCTGCCAGGACACTCAGTAAGTGAATCAGTAACAATTATGTTTTGTTGGGGATAAGACCTGTACTACAGGAGCTGAAGCAGCTACCTGGGCCGAGAACGCTGGTTTCCTACAAGGTTTGCTGCTCTTCATCACCACACACGCTATCAGAAAGCAATATGGCAGTGCAACTCAAGGTAGTGATGAGCACATACTAAGCAAAATGAGTTTAGTTATTCCAGAATAAATGAACAGTCCAGCTTTATATTCCAGCAACAACATGGAGTGAAGGAGATGGTCACCTTTATGGTCGCAGTCAGGTCAGACTCTCCATACCGATGAATAAACAGCCCCTCTCCAGTGACACCATTAGTGGACCAAAATTCAGAGATGAAAATCCTAATGTTTTACTACCATAATCCGTTCCCTGTTACTACTCAGAAATGTCATAAGATCCTTCGCTGTCCTTAATAAAAGCCAACATCTCAAGAAATAATAAATACCAGTAAGAAGCTATATAAACAGAGCAGAAATTTAATGAGACATTCTAATTCTATAATCCATTATAAAAGTTAAAAATATTAACAAATATAATCTTAGTATCTTTTAAGATAAGTGTGTCATCATAAACATATCTGAACGGCATAAACATTTTGCTTAGCCTAAGTCTGTTCTTTTCTGCAATTTGTTTACAGAGCGTATCTGGTTTGTCATTTAAGAATGCCATGCATCGGTCAGATGTTTTCTTACCTTTTTCCCGCTAATTTCAGAAACCATTCTACTATTGGACTATTCCTTGAGCTTGATTCAACAATCTCAATTAACTGTTGGATTACTCTAGCTGTAGTCAATAGTCCTTAATCATGTATTTTATCTCACGCTGTTTAACACTTAATAGACCTATTTGCTGCAGACTAAAGATTAAAAGCTTTTTTTTTTTTTCCCCCTTTTGAACACTAGTCCTTGAATGCTGTTTGATCCTGAAAAGTCACAAGATATCGTACCTTACAGCATGAGTGTACCATAGTTAAAGGATCAGACCTGGAAAGTCTGGTATTGTCTGCACTTAATGTCCCTATCTCCAAACACTTCCTTTTCGACTCTGGAAACAGGAACTACTCAAAATACTCTTAAAATAGGTTTTCATTAAAAGTGCCATTCTTATAATTACTCATGTCACTGGACCCTGAATTTTCTGAAGAACAGAAATCCGCAGAGTGCCTTCACATAGTACGCAACATCCCAAAAGCACCCTGCCTGAACAAATACCGACTCTTAAAACAACAGTTTCACTCCAAGAAATATCTTGGAAAATACCATCTTCTTACTGAACAGACCTGCTTTTGGGGAGCATTAAGGCAAATGTTTGCTTACTTTACGAGCTCAGTTTTTTACTGCTCTTTCCTGCTGTTAACCCAGCAAAACGAACACAACTTCGCTCATTCTGCAGGAGTCCCACCCCTGGTCCTGCAGCAGCAGGATTATTAACAAAGTTCTCTTTGCCCCACCAAAATTTTTATTCTCTTACATCCATGAAGTCCCACTAAACAAAATAATCATTTACCAAAAACAATTAGGCTGTGCAAGTATAAACAAGGGCAAAATAAATGTTACTCATGATGAGCATTTGAAAGAAAAAAGGACTGCAAAGGGAAGGGGAAAAAAAAAAAAAAAAAGACAGTGAAAGATTTAATGAGCTCAAGCTATTTAACTTATCAAAGAGAAGGAGTGAAGATCTGAAAGCACCTACCCGGGAAACAAAATTTCAATAATGTAAGCAGTTGATAACAACGTAGTAAGCAAATGTGGAAGAAAAAAAAAAAAACCAAACCAAAACAAAACATAACAGACGGTAGAGACTAAACAAACTTAGTGTGAGATGTGAAGAATCCCTTTTAATTTATTACTTTACATTTAAGAAAAGTTTGATTATTCTTCTGAAATAGTTCTTTAAGTTCAAATGATTATTGAACCTAAAGCAGAAATCCCAAACCTGTATTACAAAGACAGGCCAGTTATTTACTATATATGTATTTGTTATTTTTTTCCTGGCATTGAAGGTATAAGGTGCCTCAACCTGTCTTTCCTGACTTTTCTTGTTCACTCACAAGTAATAGTGAGTCTCGCTGCTTTTGATGAATGCAGAACATCCGCTACCCTGTTTGCAGTTTCATCTTTAAAGTCATTTCACCAGTTTCTCAAGAGGAACCCTACCTCCAAAGAAACATCTCTAATTAGCAAATTCCCTGAGCAAGAGACCTGAGTTAGCTTCAGAAAGTTAGTGAAAGAGAGTTAAGCCAGTATGTTGTTATCTATGATGAGATGCGTACACAGAAACAAAATGAGAAAACTGAACTAATGGGCTTTGAAACATGGAAGGAATATTTGGAAGTATTTGGAAAGTGATACAGCATAAAGAATAGCACAAAGCAGTATGTGCCTTTATGTATGCCCTGTATTACACTAAGGTGACTTGCCTACACACCCTAGGAACTAGCCCTAACTAAGCCAGCCTGAATAAAGGAAGAGTTACAGGGATTTCAGTGTGCTGCCATAATGTGGAAAAAGGCATAAATTTAAGTCCTAACTTGTAGGAAAAGGTACATTAGATGCCCTACAAGCTATCAGTTAAAAGCCCTTCACAGTTCAGAACCTTATTAGTGAAAATTATCTTTTAGCTTGCAAAAATAATGATCTTATTTTATTTTGCATTTGCAATTATCTGAATTAAGATGCGGGAAAATATTTCAAGCTCCTTGCCAAACTTTTGAAGAGAATATTTTGATATGAATGATTACGTGTGTGCATACTTAAATTCCCTTTTGAACTGCTTTCATACTTAAACTCCAACATCTTTAAGAATGGGTGGAAGCAATTATTTCTCTTCTGATAATCTTGAGAAAAAATGGCAGCAGAACCACAAAAGGCAGAGTGCAGAATGTTTTAAGATGCACAGGAACACTCGCTGATCTAAGGAAATTCATCGTAGCTGATCTAAACCGCATGCTCCATTTCAAATGGCTTAAAGGATAGCAGAGAATGGCACTTGAGAAGACAAAAGCATTTCAAAGTCTTACAAAAAATAGCTACTACAGATACAACTGTAATAAAACTCTTTGAAACTGGCAGAAGCCTCCAATACAAGCTCATTTAGACATGAATCTATTCTTCTGGAAACAGATTTGCCAATATGAGACATTTCCAGAGCAGTAACTAAAATACAACATAATTATGCTGGAAATAAAAATAAGCATTTGATTGTGAGTTGTTTCAAGAGCAGGTCCACAGGCGCAGCTCTGCAGTAGTGAAAGAAGATTCTATTAAAAACAACAGTCCAAGAACTATCATGAAGCTGCAGAAGTATTCACTAGACAGTAGTGCAGGTTTAATATTTATGGTTTTTACAACATGTATTTTCAACAACGGCTACAGTCAAAAACATTATTTAAACTGGCATCTGAAATAGCTACGATTCTTACAGCTTTCACTTCCGAGACATAGACCACCATCTCAAATTAGAAAAACAAAAAAACCTTCTAGGACTTTGAGAATATTAGTACAATATAGAATGGTCAATAAGGAAACTTCAACATTCATGTGCACCAAAACATACTTGAATTATAGAAACTGCCCGTATGGAAAGTCCATGCATCTACTATCATAGGAACATGATGTCCGAAATGCTCAATCCAAATACCCCATCTATATCATTTTTACCTCTGTCATCCGTGCCGCCTCAGTTCACCCGTTTCAGGTTTCTACGTACGCCTGAGCTCACTAGTCGCACCAGAAACAAGTGCAGAACTACTTTTATAACATTTTAGCTGCCTTTACGTGGAGATCTGATAAATCTCACGAGTATGTCTGCCCTCACGATCCTCTGAATTACTTCAAAGCATTCAAAAAAACCTGGACAAACAACAGAAGATCTCGGGGAGAAACGGAGGGAAAGAAAATGTACTTTTCACTATTTAGCCAGTTAATACCTTATAGAAGTCACTTTTTCAAAACATTAATCATCATCTCAGAATAGCGATAATGAAATAATAATCACAATAATAACAGCAATGATGAAAGATAATTACGACAACTTTATTGACTTATATCTCGCTCCACCTCTACTTCTACACATATAGAAAGAGAGTTTAAAGGGTTTCCTAGCAGTAGAATTAAAAAAAAGAAAAAAAACTTTTATAATGAAATAGACATTATAGCAGCTCAACAGGTATTCTTATGTAGGTCAACTTGAAAGTCAAAGGCCAGATTTCCACGTTTTCAGCTGAGGTCCTGGTTGCAGTCACAGCAAATGCTGAATCAGTAAAGACACTCGAAGTATTCAAAGAGAAAACAACTTTGGGAGGGGCAGGGCAGTAAAAATTATAGATTATGTCTACAACTCAAAATACGGCAACTGTATGGATTTGGACTTTATATTACTACAACTAATCATTTCAGTGACCAATTATCCCATCAGGGCCCTGATCATGTTAAATGCAGGATATGTTGACATTAACATAAAACCACATTTCTTCGAAAGCTTCTGAGCAGCAGTTGGTTGAGTAGTGTTTTAATATCGATTTGTCAGAAAAGGAAACCTAAAAATTCAGATCTGGGCTGCTCAGTCACATACACAAAATCCCAGTTAAATCCACACACAGCAGCTAGAGAATTACAGGCATAATTTTCAAAAATACTATCCCAGAACCAGCCTTTGAACAAGAGCATGTTTGGTATACCTAAGTAAGTAATCAAAGTGAGGTAAGAAAAATCTATAAAATGCCCTAAACACATCTCAACTTTCATTCACCTATTTATGTCTCACAAAATGGAACTAGAATGGCTCAATCATTTTTGGTTGAGTCTTTCCTGTCTACCCCAAGGAGTTATGAAACATAAACTTTAATGCTTTTGTTTGAAAATCTAGGAAGGTAGAGACTCTGCCTGCGAATTCTTTTACATTCTAGATGACCATTGTGCAACAAGTAATATGAGTGCTTTAGTAAATAGGTATTGGCACCTTTGCAAGGAAACTATTTGTTTCAGGCAGGAGGGTAATAGCTGGTCTCGGTTAAGTCTATGGGCATCTTGCTATTGCCTCCAAGTTTGCTGTGTAACAACAATCAAAGCAATCTATATTCTAGGTGTCCAATGTAGCAGAGTGTTTAAAACATTATTACTGTTTCAACAACAATAAATAGGAACCACTACAAGCTGCTGAATATTCAATACTATGTGAAAGACTAGCATTTGTTCCTTTTAAGAAACGTGCCGATGATTTTATAAGATAGAGGCACACTCAACACTTTTCATACAGCGTTGTGTACCCAATTCTAGACTTCACAAAACAAAAGACTTATCACAAACATTCCTAAACCTTCTGACATCTTCAGAAATTCAGACAAAAGACATTCTTCTCAACTGCTCCTCCTTGAAAATCTCAGACACTAGATTTCAGTGTAGACAAATGCCAAAGGGAAAAAAAAAAATCAATCAAACAATTAAAACAACCTACTAAATTTCACTATATAACAAAGGAGGAACAGTGTGTGTTACATAATTTACAAAAACGGCTAGACATTATCATTAATCCTGCTGACAAAGGAGGAGGTGTAGTTCTTTGGTATTGGGATCATTACACTAAAGAGGCAGCAAAACAAATGGCAGAAATATGTTACTTTAAAATGCCCCATTTTTTTCATCCAGAAGTTGTAAAGTTATTTCTACAGCATGAAATTCCATATAAAAAGGATGCAAATTATCATGAAATCAAATTAAGGAAAATGCCAGAATTCACAAGCCAAATACTCGAATACCCTACAATGGCAGGGTGCTCCTGGCTTCCTGAAACAAATATCTGTGTCTCATGATGAATCTTGGCATTGAGCCCATGTTGAATCCCTGTCTGCATAAAATACTGCCTTCTTTGCATGCACAACAGACTCGAACGAACATCACTTCCAACAATACGAAGTTCCTTCTCTTCACTGCGGACATTTGGTGGTATATAATATTATCATCTTGATACAGCTAAGCAGTTAAGCCCCTTGCAGTTCAAAATGCCCCATAAAGTCTGCAAACCATTACTGCCATCAAAAATGGACTAAATGAATTAATATTTCAGAAATTCATTAAAAATTAAGAATACTCATTTTTACAACTTCCTAAGTTTAGCAGAATATGTTCTTCTGCCAAATTGTTTTACATTTAAGAAGGAGATTGTTATTCCCAGGAAAATATTGTTAGCTTTAGAACTGAAATGCAATTTTTTTATGTCGCCTTTCAATAAAATGGATTGCATGTATCTTACAAATTCTTATAATTGGAACTAATCCTACCAACACCAAGATATACTATCTAGTATTTTGAGCACCATGTATAATATCTAAAATATTTTATTTAATAGAAGAAATCTTTCATCATTTATTGAAATGTTCTGGGGCAATCCCTGGAAAATGCTATCTAAACACTGTGATACAGCTTAATGCTGCAATTCATCGACTTTCGTAATTTGACTGTGAAGGAATTGCAACTTTTTTTAACCCATTTTCCAGCCCTAAAACTTTAAATTCTTAGCTCTGAGAAAACCAGCTCTAGACCAAACACTTCTGACAGAAGTTACCATTCTTCATCCCAATAAAGTGATAAGTGAAAACAAAAATAACAGGCTAGGAGCCAATTTTACAGTCTGATATTCTGCATCCCTCCTCCATGAAACCTCCCATTCAGCATCATCAATGTAATTCCAAATGCTGCCGCCTTCTCTAAACGGGGCTTTTGCTTATTTTGCAGCTTCACGAGTGAGACTTCTCCATGAGGCAGCCCTCTCCTGCCTGGTATTAACTACCTTTGTCTCTTAGAACATCTTAAATCCTTCTCCAGATACGAATGCCTTCTCCGTAACTATCACCATTTAGTCCACATCAGCAAACCCGACAGCAACCTCTGGAGACTTGGCTGTCAACCTTTACCCGTTTCTAAAGAAAGGTATGCTGAGCAGGCTAAAGGCCAGGCACACAACATGTATGTGCTGGGCATGTATGTGCTGGGCACCCAGGCCCCAGGCTTCACTATTTACTTAAGAACGTAAGTCAGCGGTACACTCAAGTGCACACGCTTGTCCGTCCCTGTGCAACTGGAGTCCCCTCTTTTTTCCATACTCGTAACCTGAAAAACAAACACAGCAGACGGAAAAGCTGAATACACCGCCTGCTAATTGCTAGATGACAGTGAGGAATGTTGAGCTAATTTCCAGGCAGAAGCTGAACTCATAATCTGAAAATCAAATATGGAAGAAGCATTGCCTATGGCTGCTGCACCGTATCCAGGGTACACAGTTAGGGTCGAGGGGTTCTACTCTTCTTTCATTGACCATTACGTACCCAGACAACAGTTCATTGAAGATCAAGATGGCAGGAGCAAGAACTTACAGAAGTAGCCATAGGTGAGATGCTTTGGAGTGGATAAAAAAAAAAAAAAAGGATTCAAGGACATTAATCCCACCTTATCCAACAACCACGTGAAATTAATACTATCTGTAATGTAGATAGTGCTAGTAGAAGAGCAAAATATTGCCATGTCAGTTAAAGAAAAAGGAAGATGGAAAGAGAATATGCACAAAAATAGTCTTAGGATAACTTCCAATGTTCTGTCTGCAACATCAATAAAACCACCAATTACGCTTTTAGACTGAAAAGATACCAACTTCTACATATTGTTGAAGATCTGAAGTGCTGCTACATACTTAGCTTAACAAAAGTCTCCAGATGATGAAAACATACTCTAAGGTTATAGAGAACTTTGGTTTACCTATATAATTTTGTTCACCTACGTAACTTTCGGGTTTTATTCTGAATAGCTGTTATATTTACTTTTTTCCACAGAAGAAGTGTACTTCAGGGCGGTGAGAAATAAAAGCCTTTAGAACTCTTAAAAGATCAAACCCAAAGTAACCAGCTGTAGCAAAACCCTGCTTGCCTATCTTTTTGCCAGACTGAAGGCAACCACAGGAAGAAAATAAGAGAGATTTCTTTTTTTTTTTTCTCTCTTCCCTCCCCTTTAGAAGTACTAACAACTTTTCTCTTCTTGCTTAGCCACTAAAGGAGGAAAGTGATAATCCCTTTGAAATTCAGCACTTAACACCTATACGGTAGGTGATAATTGCTGCATTCCAAGAGGATTAGCGCAGTGGAACCCACTTTACAGTGAAGTCAGACCATTCTGAACAGAGTGAAGTTTTGCTAAAACCATGCCTACCCAGGGAAATTTTGAGTTTCCCACTGGTTTTATGTAGACAAGGATCTTGTAGCTTCAGACGTATTTCCACCACGTCTGCAAAAAGCTGCTGAAGAAATCAACTCGTGTTTAAAACAGGTCTTCGCTTCTAAATAATAATAATAATCATATAGTAAGAGTATTCCTAAAGAAGTACAAATACAAACTAGTAGAATTCTATCAACACAGCTTGCGAAAAGTGCATAGGTCATCGTAGCCTAGCTTTTCTTACGGACAGCAGAATATTGCCATCATCATCAACACTTGGCAGGACTACCGTGAACTAGGTGCTCACACTAAAACAGTACTCAGTGATTTTATACGGCATTAGAACCCAGAGGTCTACGTGACACTGTCAGATCCTGCATAGCTATAGGAGACGCTTTCTATACTAATGTATATGGTGCTACCGGGGGAAAAAAAGTCCCAAAGAAGGCAAGAAGTGGAAGTGATGAAAGTCCACTCAAAAAAGCAGCATAATTTAGGACTTTTGCTCCACCTCACTCCACCAGCAGAGACTTAGGCTTGGCCTAAGTTCCAGGGTTCTTCCACTCAGCAGTACGTCCCACAGAGCAGAGGATGCTCTGTAACAAGTGGGCTTCTTCTCCCTCGGAGAAGCCGAGGTACGTAGGGCACGGAAGACGGTGCATACTCACCTCTCGCCTTTCCCTGCCACCACAACATGGCTAGGGAGGGCACCCAAAGGCGAAACCATGCTGTGCTCCAGAGACCGACCGCGTTTGTTTTGCAATACACAGCAGGCCTGCTTGCCAAGATTTAGTAAAGCAGATTTCCAAGAGAGAGGAACGTGGCTTTCACTGCATTCCGACATTTTTCTTTCAAAGAGTTTACTTCTCCGTTCGTTAGCGCTGACCCCCCCACACCTCCTGTTTCCTCCTTTTAAATGTAGTGTTAAAACCTCTGTGTAACCCAGAGCTCACTTCCCGGGCTAGGCTCAAGACACCGCGGTTAGGATGGGGGACAATTTCATGGCACGCAGGACGACGACACATAAAATTGAAGGCACGGTTCCCCCTCCTCCCGCCACCATCAGTCATTCCTGTCCCCATTGCCCGTTCACTTGTAACAGCACAACTCCTGATGAAAACACATGGTGAACTGTTTTCCCAAAACAGATGAGGGTTAATAAAAATAATACCGAAAAGGGCCAGGGCGGGGGGGGTGGGGGTAAGCGGGCAGCATTTTTAACCTAGCGCAGAAAATGGTCACACGTGGTTGTACAGGCATAGCTGTACAGGAATGCGATCACGGTGCCTGGAGGAAACAGAAGAGAGGCAAAATTATCTAAACCGGCCCTGCTATCAAAAAAGGCTGTAAATCACAGCCTTACCTCTACAGAAAGAATATAAGCAACAGAGATCTTTTATCTGATTAAGAAGCCATTTATCTGATTCCTTTACCTATCATATTTATGTGATACATTTATTAACACAACACCTACTAATACATGGATTTATTTCATATTTGCTTCTCATTAAATTTCAAGTTCCTGTTATTTCTTCTCTGTGCATGTATGAATGCTCCAGCTATTGATCTCTGTAGAACAACCCCTTTCAGTATCTCTAGCCAAATGCTGCTTATTTTAAAGGAGAAAAAAATTTATTAAACTTGTTTAATTTATTAAACTTGTTTATGTGTAAACCTGTTTATGTATAAACTTATAAATTTTTTTTTTTTTTACTTTTCTCTTAAATTTGTAAAGTGTGCCTCGAGTTTCCTTGTCTCACTGCCACACAGCCATTGCTAACGAAGGGAGTCTAAATTGAGAAAAGCTGGCAGCTGTAAATGTCAAGATTCTGCCCTCCTTATTACTGATACTGCTTTCCACAAAGCCCTCAGATCCTCTGATCATCATATATGGCAAGTGAGCACTTAGGAATGATGTCAAAGAAACTACTTCAACATCCAGGCAACTTTTAAAACCAGGCAACTCTTAAAGTGAAGATAACTCCAAACAGCCAAGCAGATTAAAAATGGTGACTGAAGACAGAATTTTCTCCCAGGCAAATTGCCAATATTTTTTTGAAAGGTAAACTCGAGCTTTTAATTAGCATGAACACTCCTCCCTATGAGCATTGCCACTGCCTGGATCGTCTTAAAAAGGAATAAAAATGGCATCCCACGACTGTGCTGTGGAGCTTAGATTTCCAGCAAACACAACAGAGAAATTACAAACCCTTGCCATGGAAGCTGAACATTGGTATAGCCAAAGGTGAAGCAATTTTTAAAAACCAAACAATGCCACAGCCAAGTGAATATAAAGTGAAGCAGGGGTAAAGAAAACACATTTAAGCCTGGCAATTTCTTCACTTTGTTATTGGTAGTTTTTATTAGTTACTCATTCTTCTGGCTCTCTAAATTAAAATTTCTACTAAGGACGCTAAATCAAGGATGATTAATATCTTCTGATTTAACTTCCCCTCCTCCCACAGTTCAAAATGAAGTGAAAGTTATCCTCAGCCTGGCCTGTCATGGTGGGCAATGGTCCAAATCAAGAAAACTGGGTCAAGCATCTTGTAAATCCAGTATTATATGCTTTAGCAAGCATAATTATCTATTTGTTTCCAATACAATACTGTTTCACACTTAAGATTTTGGAATACTAATTTCTTCTAAGAGTGGAAAATTAATAACGCTAATAATGAAAATAATATATATCCACTTCTCTAAAATTATGCCTATAACATGATTATCTTTTTTTTTTTTTCCAATTTCTATGTCCACTGCACCATTTTATAATTATTAGAAGATACTCCAGGGCATATGTTGTGCTGGTGTACAGCGACTTCTCTGGTGGCTGAAATCATTCAGCCCGTGGACTTGTGAATCACAAAGCACCCACGGCTTAGCAAATCCTCGTACGACACATGTCATGTCCTATCTTGTCGCTTCAACGCAACCCTTGCACTCCTACCGTATCACCAGTAGCAAAACGCTTAAGTACAGATGGGCCGAGCACCGCTGACATCACACCCCCTGGAACGCATCCCTGCATCCCTGCATCCCTGCTCCCATCCCCTATCTGCTAAAAGCACGAGGCATTTGTGTCTTGAGCTCGGGACCACTGGGGATGAGCGTTTACGTTTGGTACCAAGGCGTTCGCAGGGGCGTCTGAATTTTGTTCCGGGGGGTGCTGTGTGGATTTAGTAATTCCCGGCGGTCTTTTGTAGGTGTTTAATACCACCTCGAGTTAGCCGAGCGACTCATTCGCACGGCGCGAGTGCCAACGAGCTCCAACATCAAACATTCCTGGGAGGTGCCTGCCCAATAGCAGTGGGTACGACCAGCCCTCTAATCAGTGTTGAAATCATTGATAGCGCTGTCTATCCACACTATGACAGACAAAAGCTGAAATGTATTAAACATAGCAATCCATCATCCCGCAGATGGGAAGCAGGAGCCAACAGAGTTCAGAGGGAGCGACTCCCGCTGCTAACAATGGCTGAAGTACTGACAGTTCACTACTCCTCCTCGCTCCTCACCGGGCTCTTCTCCCAGCTTCCCAAGAGCGATAAATGAACAAACAGCCCGCTGAAGAAGAAGGATTTAAATGCTGTAGACGTGCTGATCGCTATTATTCCAACTCGGAATGCCCATAAACAAGCTTAATGAGACACCCGTTCTCTTCTTTTTTTTTTTTAAAAAAAAAAAAGAAAAAAAAAGAAAAAAAAAAGTAATTACATTAAGGACTTGTGAACTCAAATAAATAAGAATCAAAAAACCCCACCGAACTTGAAAACGTTAAGTGCGTAAATCTCATCTCAGTATATGAGAAGCTTACAAGCTAAATATCTAGCACCGGCAGCTGGAGACAAGCTACAAACAACAGTGTTCCAAATTAAGAAGTAATTTATGTGGAATACATCATTATTTTAACGTGAAGGATACAAAGCTTTAAAGGGGAGAGGAACGACTAACAGACTTTTGAAGAAAAATAAGTCCAGAGCAAAGTAATGCTATTTATGAAAGTTGATTTTTCTTTCCTGACTTATTTCTTGTAGGACACATGAGTCACATAATGTAGCCAAAGGAAAAATTGTAACTGCTAACACCACATTAGTAAAGTATAAAAGGGAAAGACACTTTTCTTAGCATTTCAGCCTTGTCATTTCCAATTTTCTGCTCTTTGGACATGCTTGTATTCAAATTCTGGAACATCTATTCAGCATATCAATCCTAATTAGACAATCTGGGTCTGGAAAGGATGAGAGCTGGGTCATTTGCATAATTTAATCATAAATACTCAGTGATACATATTTCCAAATGCATTTGTACAATTATCTTTTCATCCTTGGGGCAATGGTATTAATATGATTAGGCAATATTTCTGGAAAAAACAGACAAGTATGCACTCTTTTTAACTGCAGCTTAGGGCGATATGAAAAATTAATTAATTTCTGAAGAAAATCAATTTCTGTACGTGACCACATTAGACATTGCTAAACCAAGACACAGAGTCCTTTCTCAATCAGAACATTTTATCATTCTTTTCCAAATTCTGATTGTTATATGAATGTTTCAATAATAAAATGATTAGATTATTTAAATTATCCTAATACATAGGCATGGAAAAGTGACTATTTCTTTTTCATCCTACCCTGACAGACATCGTGTTTTAAGAATTGCATTGTTTGACCAGTCAATAGGAAACCTTAGCATTTGGTCTGAACTCATCTTATGTGATCTTTTATTAATGCACATTATACCGATTGAATTCAAGGACAGCAGGAAATAATTCAGCTCTGAAAACCACAGCTGAAAAAAAAATAGAACCACGCTAACCTAAAGTATTTTAAAATTAATATAAGGTTGCTTCCTTGTTTGTTTTGCTACGAAGAATTAGATAAGGTGTTCCTTCAACAGAAGCATACTCATTACAAAAATGTTGTGACATATGTGGGATACAGCCAAGCACCCAGGTGGCTAATCTCATTTTTAAAAGAAAGATACTGCTTTGTATGTTAATTGGTGCAAAAAAAAAAAAAATTACATTTATGTTTTTATATGTACCATCTTTATTTCTTCTCAATCAACAGAAAAAGTAGAAATTACTGCATGCAAATGTTCAATATTCATTTAATTTGCATGAAGGTGCTTGAACAATTTTTTTATTCTAACAAGCTCATTTTTCATGCGTTTTGTCTTTCATCCTAATCTAGCATCTGTCATTCCTTTTTGAAGTTATTATCGGCCCAATTCCCTCTTGGACATGGTTGCTGGGTGACCGGTATCTTAGCACCCACTTTGACAGGAACAGATGTGAATCTGATCAAGAGATTTCCCATGAGTACCTGAAATCACAAACAACTTTCGGGAAAAACAAACAGCCTCGCTGTCACCGTCCCTCTCTCGCCCTCCTTCCCATCCCTTCCCCCATCTCCCCCCAAAAAAAAAGAGTACGAGGAAGTTGAGGCAGGGTTATCCGGCGTCATTAAAAAGCGTTATTATCTGGCAGGTGAGCTCCCCAAACGTCTTCCGAGCCGCTCCTGCCTTCAAACGGCGACTCTCGGCTTTAAGTTTTAATACCCACCCTTTGAATACTTCCAAAGACGACTGTTCGTTTCTAAGGTCACCATCTTCTAAACGTTCCCGCGTTGAACTTGTTTTCGTCACATGAATGCTCTCATTTAAATCAATGGGATTACTCGTGTAAGCAAATTTCACATGCATACAAGCACCCACCAGTTGTTTTAGAAACACCTAACTCACATTTTGATTACAAATAATGTTCTTTGATCGTTCCCACACTCGGTTGCCGGTATCTGTGAAACTCCAGCTTATGAAAACTCCGCTAGCTATGCCATGTGGGTGTACCAATATTTAAGGAGCTGCCTAATTTTATTCCTATAAATCATCCAACTGAGATGCTATAGGCAACCGGAGTCCTTACACAAGCCAAAGTTTTCTTCCTGCTTGCAGGGTTAAGACTTTCATGTGCAACCCAACATCACAGTGACTATTATTCGTTGCTGCACATGTGATATGGAAAAATATGAAGAAACCTGGGAATTACAGCTATGTGCTTCTGAAGTAAACTTGGAAGCACAAAAAGGATAGGCGAGATTTTGCAGAATGAGTGACTTTCTTAAAAAAAAAAAAAGCTTCTAACAAACTATTTCATTCTAGTTTCTCTCCTTGCTGAGGCTATGCTGAGCCATAATCAATGCCTGGTATTTGCATGTTAGGGTTTAGTGGAGGAGTAATCAGCAAAACTCAGACTTATGGTCTAACAGTAATGTTTTTGTCTCTATATAGATACCAGCCCTGGAAAAGAGGTGATTAAAGGAGATGGAGGTTATCCGTTCTTTCAGCTATATAATAAAAACACAAATACCTTCTTCCCATCAAGCATCTCTGCCACAAGAATCTCATCCCACATCAAACTCCAAAGCAAAACTTATTTCTCCGCGATTGCTTTCCCAGGTGCTAAACAAAGTCTTTCTTAGTGAAGAGAAATGAAACATTTGTGAGCCAAAGACTGAAAATTTGGTCATACATATGTAAACTTATAAGGCTGCATGCAATAGTAACACCGGGTAAATCTGCTTTAACATGCTGTCAACCAGCCTTTCACTTTTGTCTCTTCGCTCTGCTACTCTTCAGCATGTTCCCAGCCCCATAGCCTCAGGGCTCTTGTCCCTACTGCTACTGCTAGAGTTAGCAACTGCTTCCAACCAAGCATCCTCCGCGCTTGAAGTTTTCACAGTGCCTAATAAAATGGGGCTTCCATGAAGAACTGTAAATTTTCCTCTTCATTTTCTTCGAAATCCAGAGAGCTGTGTGAGGGGAAGAAAATAAACGGAAGGAGAGGAAAGGGAAACTGAAAGTTTGGATTTTCGAAGATCTGGATTTGTTCCTTCGTTCTGAGTTGTTGTTTTATGATTGAACAGATAACAAAGGAATTTTTTCCTCTCTAGTTTAGATGCAAAGAAAATCTAAGACAAACATTGCAATCACAATGAAGCATTCATTGCCACTACAGCTAATCTTAAAAATTTCCCTTATTTACCACTGAAATCAGAAAGTGGACAAAACATTTTATTGCTAAATCCAAAGCTTTGGACTAGTCTGATGTAAACTTTACTGGACACGGTAAAACTAATGCATCTTCTACCCAATTTATGAACAACAGAACTGCAAAGGAAAAGCGAAGCAAATAAGTGCTTAAAAAAAAAAATGTTTAAGCCCCTGAATGCAACTGAGCCTTTATCTTCCATTAAAAATCATTTGGGAACAAAGGCATTCTCTGTGTCTTGGAAAAAACGTCCCACTCTATCCACTCAGGAGATCAGCATCACACAGTAGTCAAACCTGTTGATAGCATCAACAAAAACTGAATCGCTAAAAGCGTAAGGCTGAGTTGGAGAAAGACAAAAGAAGAGCTTAGGGATCGATATGACCACTTCTTGGAGCCGAATTAGAAAGGGACGTTATGTACACATTTATAATAAATACGTAATGGTGGTAAGTAATCACCATTTAGAAGACTTGCCCTTCGCTCTGCCAGTCAACGGAAGCGCAGGCCGCGAATAGCAGCCCTATGATGATGCCTCACAAAGAGGTTTGGTTATCCAGAATGGCAAAGTCCTGAATAGCTTAATACAAACTGCACGGAAAAATTCACTGGTGTGAAAAGGAAACAAACAGAGTAAAGAAATATCTTCTTACTTGTTGTGATAACACCGTCATTCCCATTTCTCACCTTCCGATCCTTTTTGCGCAAGCCAAGAAAATGACTACCAACTCAGGACCAGGTGACAGTGGGAGCAGTGATTCCACACAAAAGCCTCCTCTGCCACATCCACGTTTAAGAGTAGAAAGTCTACAGCCAGGGATCACCAGCTGAGCTGTTTAGTCGATCTAAAGTGTTAAAATGGTGTATAAAGAGAAAAGCAATCTATACTAGATGAGTAGTATCCAAATCTGTCACTCATTCACTAGGAACAGGTAGACTTATGCAGGCACTTAATGCCAATTTCAGCACTGAAAGTGTCTTTCAAGGATGGGAAAGATTGCCTGAGAATAGGAAATGGTTTCCACAAGAAGGTGGAAGCGAAGCCTGGAAGGTTTGCAGAGCCTCTGTGGGATAGTAATTGCTGAGGCAAACTGAAGCTGAACAGAGCACTCACTTAGTTTGTTAAATAAATGCAAGCTAATTCTAATTTTAATGTAACCCTAGAAGCATATAGTTCTAGATATTCAAATTAAGTAAGGAACCCTTCCCTGTCCTTAGGGCTCACTGTTTCAACTTAGCTGGCATACTCCAACCTGGCACTACACTGGTAGATACCCTTGGACACCCCGAGTATCGTACCACCTCACCAGAGAGGGGTGAGCACTCACCGTAGGGTATTTAGGCTTCTAGCTCAAAGTCCCACAGGAGGAAAGCCATGGTAGCACCTACTCGTTACCTTCATTGCTTCCAAGAGAAGGTCTGAAACCAGATTTTCCATGTCCCAAATGTTTAATCTAATTGAGGGAAGGAGAAAAGTCTTTTTGGAGGAAGGAAGAAAGGAGTCTTGGTGTCTTGTTGTACACTGTCTCATTGGGTAACCCTTTTTGAACCTTGAGCCACCATGTCCCAGGTGAGCAGCCTAATGACCCACCTGCAGGGTCACTCTCTATAGCCTCTCTACAACATGTACTGACTATAGTCACTGCCTGCTCTATGTTTGCATTCCACATGCAGGAAAACGAAGCCTAACTTACTACACCCAGAGGAGAGTTCATGGTTTGAGGATTTAGCCTATACCGAACAAATTCTATAATTTAAACTTTTTGCAGCTTAATTATGTTGAAAAACCATTAGACATTTTAAAGAATTAGAACACTGAACTGTTAAATATTAGGCACATGACCCATACCTAATGTAAAGTAAGTTTCTAAAAATGTCCTCAGAAAAATTTAGTGGGAAAAACAGGTGTAGGAGAGAATTCAAATGTGACCCATAAGGGCCCAGTATTTAGAAATGAATTGGGATCAGTTCATTCCTTTCCCATGGGGTAACTTGTATAAATGTAATTCTATGGTTTCATAAAACCAGGTCAAGTTTCTGTCCCTTGAGGTCCTTTGGCAATTTGAAGCATGGCAGCACTTTTTGCTGGCTACAAGTTCAAATCTGCATGCATTCTGGATTTGTGAAAGGAAACGATTAGCCAAGCTGAAAGGACAGACCCATCCCCATTACAGCACACCTTCCACACACACAGAAAACCATTTACAGGGGTGGAACACGATTTCACAAAACAGTATTTAGAACTGGTTGGCTCTTTTCATTTAAGCTGATGAAAATGCCTGTGTTTTTCACCTCTAGAAAAATAAATATTTTTCTTTCATCAGCTGGCACACCAAATAAAAGAGCAGACGACCTTATCACATAACAGTGCCACCAGTTTTAACTGACGACATCCTTCTCCTTTAATGTCAAAATGTTTTACTCATGCAGTCATACTTTGGAATATTTGTGAATGCTTGTATGCTTCACAAAGCACTTCATAACTATTATTTTACTACCTCTCATGATATCATTGTACTATCCTAATTTCAGTAATAAAGTATGTACAAGAAGATGAACAAGACAAAATCACAGAAGGGGTCACCAGAAAAGATGAATCCTGTGCTTGGCAGGCCCACACCAGCAAAGGCTTAGCAGCAGAGAGCTAAATGCCATGGAGGCTCCTCTCCTCCAGGAAGAGCCTGAAATTACTGTGTTTAACATCACATCAACGTGCACTGGATATGAGACCAGAATGATAGCGGGTTGAGTGTGACCACACAAATCCCTCCGTACGGGACCATACTCCTCCTGGGTCTATTAAAGCTTCCCCAGCCTACGTAAAAAGGTGTATTGGCAAACATCTTGATGTCCACCTGGATGCATTCCTGTCCAACCTGCTCTAGGTGAACCTGCTCTGGCAGGGGGGTTGGACTAGATGATCTCCAAAGGTCCCATCTAACCCCTACCATTCTGTGATTCCGTGATCTTCTAATCTCCACATGCAGGCTAAAGGCCAGGAGGGACCAAGGACTGCCCCATCTCAGACCACAGGCAGACTGACCTCCGCAGGGACCTCCCCAGAGGGACAGACACCTCAAAGAGTGGAGAAAGGATAACAGATAAAAAAATTCAGGGTCTTTAAGTTACTTTCTCAGTGTGTGTAAACCTGAGATCTACATACTACAGAGGTGGGCTGCTTCTTTTGAAGATAAATTCCACCCTCTCCTCCACTCTACTGGGATGATGCTAGAGAAGCTTTGAAAGGTAAAATCTGTTGAAAGGGTATTTATTCTGAGCCACATTCCACCTGTTGTACCTTGAGGTGGCCTCAAGCCAATCCAACAGCTGTGGCTATAGCCAAGCATCTCGACTAAAAACCTCATTGATGCCCTCCCCAGGAAATGTTATGACTCCTTCCTTACACAGTTTGCATATGTGCACCTGAAACAGCTATATGCTGTTAAATTAGTATTTCTGATATATTTTCCTCATAGCTTCTCAAAAATGTATGTTATACATAGCTATACTTTCAACTGTAAATTACTCTAGCAGGAGCTTCATTTTCTACTACTATCTTTAACATGATATTTCAGCAGCAAATTAATTTTGAAGGGAATCAGTAGAATCATAAGCCATCTAAAATACCCAGTAACGTAAGACAAAATAATTATTAACATTTCATGTTTATTTTTTAACCTGGCCCACTAAAAGCTATGAGCACCAGCTAAAAAACAAACAAACAAACAAAAAAACTAACACCCCAAATTTGCAACAGAACCGTGGCATCATTCTTCAGTGGTAGATACAGACACAGAAAAATAGTAGTCTTACATGCCATCTAAATTGTAAGAATTGTTCTAACAAGCTAAGGGAAAAATATATTTAAAAAAAATAGAGAACTTTCAATTTGTATCAGTCCTTATTATAGCCTTTATACTACCTGACGTATTTTCCTTCCCCGTCCTTTTTTTTTTTTTTTTTTTTTAAGATTTTAAGCAGAAATTTAGGGAAACAGAAAACAGTTGGAAAATGGTTTCACCTCCTTCCCACCAAACTATCGGTGAGTATGAGAACTAATATGGGAAAAGGGACAGCCATGGCACACATCTTGGAAGTGCCTATTCCCTTCAAAAAGAGACAGGCTGCTTCTGTTCTACAAAAATGAATACAAAAAATCCCAGCAGTGAGTATGAAGCCAGGGATTACACCAAATTCTGATACTTGTTCCTGCCAAGATGTTGCCCTGACTTCCCAAAATTAATTCATACGAAAGAAGACAATACTCACAAAAATGTTAAAAGATGCATCATGAATCTATTTTATGCAACAAGTGTTAATTTACAGGACACAAATCTAAAGCATTTTTTCAATGGTTTCAAACTGGCCCTAAAAATGCAAGAAAGCATACAGTGAGACAGCTTCCTACCAAAGATGTCAACTGAGTCTTTTATAGCACTTCCAAATATATTTTGCATATGCTTGGTTTAAAAGATGTATGTAGGCTATTGAAAGCAACAGGACTATCCACATTCTTAAAGTTAAGCATATGGTTTAAAACCAAAGCATTTTTATTTTAATGTAAATAGCTAAGTCCTACAGGTGACCTTCTCCAACAAAGAAAGGTTTTTACAGCAGGCCAGGAGACTGGAAGCAAATTATATGCTTCGTAAGGACAGATAACACTGGCATCCATTAAAAAATTATATAAAACCATTTAAAATATTGAGTTTATATTTTTACTACATTTGGAAAACTGTAATTCAAAAATAATAGCTTTAGTACTATTTTTAAAGAATGCTCAAACTATTAAGAAGGCCTGACTAGATTTATCACCAATAAAAATGTCATGCATTGTTGGTACTCCCCTTAAAAATACAGTACCTGAAAGCAGCTTTTTTCTGTCCCGTACATAAAACCATGATCTAGCTCTTCATTTAATAAAAAATAATTCATGAGAACAACATGAAATCAAGGTTACAAAAGTTGGAATTAAATAGTAATGAAATACATAGTACCTGTTTCCTCTATAGCTTACTTTATACAAGTACTTTATTTTTGATCCCTTACAATCGTTTTATGCAAAATAATAAAGCAAAGCATTTCCCAAAAGTAAAATTTAAAAATCATTTCTATCATACAGCGATCTGTAAATACAAGCACATTCTGAGACATGTCCTGAACAACAGCTTTCGGTCCAAGCGTGAAATACCTATTACCTGTTCTCAGTACAGTATCGTTAACAAGGGCTCTAACACGAACATTATTCAGAGTTATGAACTTCAATCATGACATCGTAATGTTACAAATATATTTTAGCTGTCAATTATGCTAAAATGTTTGCAGCAGTCCCACTTAGCGCCCTGCTTCCCTCTTCTCCCCAGTCCCATCCAATTCCAGTATGGAACTCTCTTATTGTCAGCCAGGTGGTCTATATGCACACCTATATGCACACTTCTCAGTTAGTCATCCAATCTAAGGAACAAATTAATCATAAAAAATACATGCCTTAAGAGCTAAGATGCATTTTTTTTCAGTATCACATAAAAGTATAATGTGAGTAAGAAAACTAGTCTGAAAGCTTTACCTTGAATCCAAGCTTGTTTTGGAATTTAAGCCGAATTTAGCCACCTAGCTGATTTAGAGAATAATTCTGCAAATTCAGAGGATGAATAAAATTTCATGACCATTTCCATTATTTTAATGGAAAAAGAACATCTAGTTAGTGTGGTGAGGTGCACCGGGAAATTTTAATTGCACCTGTTCTTCTGTTTATGGACTTAAGGCTAATTCCAGCCTTCCAACACACATAAAATCCCACTGTCTCATATTTTAAAAAAAAAAAAAAAAAAAAAAAAAAGTGCTTCTTTTTTCATACCGAAACAACTTTCTTCTTCACAAGGAAGATGCAAAGTATACGGGATGGAAATAAAATACCTAGAGTATATTAGTTTTGGAGTGAAGAGGGTACCTTGAAACACACTAGTGAACAGAAAGTTATGTAGGTGTCACCCACCCAAGTGTTCTCAGAGGTGCATAATAAAAACTTTAGACTGTTTTATTACATCAAAACCATACGATTAAGGATATTAAAAAACAGGTTTAGACCATTTTAGAAAGTTTCTGTTCGTTCCTAATAAACTGTTTGGGTACACATAATTTACAGGATCTCTCCATACCATTTTGCAGATTGCACTGTGTATGTTCACACACCTGCAGCAGAAGGATGTCGACTCTAAATCTAATTATCACAAAACGACGTTTAAAGCAATGTGAACTGAAACACGTGTTGTGATCCATTTCCTCAATCGCAGCTCATGCAAGCGGTTTCATTAGTTTTGGCGAATGTATCCTGAACTGCTGCTCAGGGTCCTTCCACTCCAATATCCCATCTCTAAAAGAGACCCAGGGAAATTCACAGGAGAGAATGCGAGTATACAGCATTTACAGAGTTATCCTTCCCCGGAGTAGTTTCCCAGCTCATCGCTATCAGTGATTTAGAGTAAAGAATTCCAAACGGGGACTTAACAGTATGGTCAAAAGCTGATCCTCCCTCTCACGAAATTCAGCAACAGCATTTTTCCACTTGACACTATGGAAAATAGGCTACTACCCTTTTTTTTCCATTTAAAAAAAAAAAAAAAAAAGTTTAGAACAGTTCACAGTTAATGCTAAAATTCCGTATTTAATAGATTACACTTCAATATTCTGCACTGCTTATGAAATGGAACATCAGCACTTGTTAGGAGATGCCTCCGCCTGAGCACCACATCAGATAAATAAGCAGAACATAGTGGGTTAAGGATAAAGTTACTCCGTGAGGCAACTTGGATTTTATCCTTTCGAGTCACAGACATACCTTGATTCTAAATATAAAGATTTTTGGTTTATGTTTCAGGGTTTTCAAAAATAATTTAAATGATAATGGAAAAAGAAAAAATCTTCCTTAATGTACGCTGGAAAAATTATCTATATATGAATTAACTCTCTGGATCATAATAGCTTTTTGCAGATGACTCTTCAGCTCTATCATTTAAATACGTATTTAGGCAACTAAAAATTTACTGTCAATTCATATTATGTCAGTCCACATTATGGCGCTGTAACAGTATGCACATTTAAAGATTATTGAAAAAATTACTGTTCGTGCGCAGTATATAATTTGCAAAAGGTTAATAACTATTTTAAAACAATGAATGGAATTAACTCATAATGCAATGCAGATGCCCCAAACTTATTTTTAAAACAAAACATATTTAACTTATAAAAGAACAAAGAGGATCTAAATCCAGTCCTGTTGCTTAAAAACAGACAGGCATCGTGGTTGTTTCAGACTCTCGGTTCCCTGGCTCATACAATTTTGATAAAACTCGGTAGTTTCTGACTGCTCCCTCTGCTACCCTGAAGCCAGAAATGAATTTTCACAGCTAAACTTGTAAAGCTCCTCCACGAAGAGGCAATGCTGGCAACGCTGGACGAGATTTACCTGTACCAGGCCAGCAGAGATTGCAGAAATAATTTAATAGATCTATGACATAGTTCAAAAAGAAAATATTAAAATTCAATCCAGTGTATGACAATTCTCTGCTTCATATGCAATTCACTTTAGATGATGAATCGCAGCGATAGGCAAAAACAGCCGGCTGGAACCATCTAGTAACAGGAGAAAACAGAAGAAATACTAAACGGCAGTCAAACAAAATTATCATTTCCAACAAACATTCGGAACACACTCCAGATGACAAAATATGAGGCAGACAAGTAGTAAATAAGATTACTTTAAGTGCATTTTGGTTTACAGCGCTGAGGGGTGGCGGAGAAGAACCCCCGTGTGGGAGCCCATAGGGGGGACGCTGCGGGGCACTGGCTCCCAGCATCCCAGGTGGGATCAGCAGCTCCCGGCACCGCGTCGGCAGCTCCAGAAAGAGAGCAGAGGCCTAAAATCAAACCGAGCATCTGAACAGAGAGAGCAGGGGTTTGTGGAAATAACGGAGCTATTCCAGAGCTATTCGCTGTGCTTTCACACACCTTCTTCTAAGTAAAGTTGACAGCAAAGCTGTGCATTTCTACCAGTAAAAGGTTTCTAAAAAAAAAAACAAACAAAAAAAAAAACAACCCAAAAACCAACCTCACAAACTTTACCAATATTCATAGCTATCATAGCTATAAGATAAAGAAGGAGTTAATCAAATCATGTGAAGAATTCAGGAAAAAATGTCCCCCTGCCCATCACTGGCAGCCCCTCACACCCCTGCACGGGAACAGCACCAGCAGCGCTGCACCTTCACTGGGGAGAAGTGTCCCCTTCCTCAAGTATCAGATACTAGGCTACTGCCAGGGACTAAGTATCAGATTGAAGGGATAAATAGTCTGTTCTGTTGTAGTAAGTACAGTCCAAAGATCTCAGCTTCTGATTCATAATATTTACCGATAAATAAATACCGTAAGATGGATATTAAAGTTCTGTTATTGCGAGCGGCTGGAGCCTTTCAGGTTTTTTTAAGTCTGAGGAAGCCACCTCCAAACCTTTTACTCCTTCTTTATAGTTACTACAATTTATCCTCCGGCCTTCCAGAAGTCGTCTTTGCTTGTAAAACCTACCATATTTCTGCTGATTATATTTTAGTAATCTGTGGCAAGAAGGAAGGTCATCAATATAAACCACAGATACTATATATTTGACATTCCTTCCAGCTGCACTTGCTGACCTGCTCATTTAAAATATCTATGGTCTGTACTAACCTATCTGTTGAGAGGTGAGATACTCCTTTAATTAATATAAACAGAAAAAACAAAACAAAACAAAACAAAACAACAATGCAAGTGTGCAGCATTCAGTAAACAAGCACATGCCAGGTCCAAATAATGTGAGAGGAACAGAAGCTAGCAAAGAGAGACTGAATAACTGCCACGTAAGACAGGCTTTGAAGAAGAATTGTTTCATGTTCGGCATCTTTCCCCTTTATACTCAAAAATCAATTAGGTTGCTTTCCAAAATTTGCAAATAGCTTCCAAACAGTGCAAATAATTCTCCCCTTTAAATATGAATGTCAATGAACTCATTCAAAATCATCTTCAAATGTCAGAAAAGATTAACATATCCCAGCCACAGGAGGGAGGTCAGAAGAAGGCACACGCTTTTAGTCTTTACTCGGGTGGGCACGATCCAAAGCCTAAGACTATGGGAAAACTCCACGAAGAGACCCAGCATGGTAAAATTCCACGACAAGTGCTCAAAACACAAGAGACCAGAAACAATCTGGGATCAATAGCTTCCAGGTCATTAATCCTAGGCAGGTGACATCCAGTGCACAGTTCGCTACTCTCTTTCACGCAGACGTTCAAGAAACCTGACTCGATTGGCATCTAGTAGCTTTAAATATTTTCCACGTTTTGCCTTTATCCTTCCCCTATTTGTTTGGCATATGGCTTTCTAGCATCCCATTAATGTCAAACCATTTAATCGGAATGTAAGCTAAATGCACAGTTTGCTATTTCCTGGATCTCTGTTTGGCAACCAGTGCTTTTTATGAGGAAAATAAAAGCAAAGGTCAGTATGACCAGAAAAGAAAAGTCATCTTCCATAACGGAAGCTTATTTTTCCAGTGAACTGATACAGAAGCCTAATTTAGAAAAAGGTCCTTTAGTATCATGTTATTATTAGTAGTATCACAAATAAACACAGAAACCAATTCACTTTACAGACCTCTACATTAAGCATTCAATAGAAAATCCCTTGGTGTTTTATTGATTTTTGTTTTATTGATTTTTTTAAATAGCAATATCACAGTTAAAATGTATCATTTTGGTGAAACACGTCTAAAACTTTTCCATCTCAAAATAAGTTATTACAAATTATTTCCACAGCAACTGGCAACTAACGATTCAATCCATTTAAAGAACAACAAAGTAATGGCTTTATTTGGATGCCTTTTTTGATTAAATAACGTATTAACCTTGATGAAGCTTTCCAAAAAGGGATTAGCGTATTTGAGTGCATCAGCTGATTATGAGACAAATATAACAGTGATAAGATGCTGGTTCAAATTTTTTGAATCCGATGAGTATAACAATTTAGCCGCTAGGATGGAGTTGGCTCATACAGCTTCCATCTAAACAGTAAATGTCCACCCAGGATACAGAAAGACATCACCCGGCTAAAGTATGCAATAACCCAGAGTCTGGAAAGGTCGCTTAAATCACTAAACTGAGTAGATCAAAATATCCCGCGTAATTACTCTAACATCAGAAATAATTAAAAATAATTCATTTGTAAGGAAAGAAGAATCAGAATGAAATGCATTGGAGGGGAAACCCAGAAAGTAAATACAGTTTTATCTTCTGATGATATCATCCATTTTGACCAAAACTCACTGACCCACTTTGCTTTATTTGTCTATACTGTAATAATACATTTTGCATACCTATTGTATACCCTTTCCATTAAGTTATTTGCTTAATGGATGTATAAATAAGTCTACTACAATTACGCTTTTTAAGGGTCAAATCCTATCCACTTCTGAACCCACTACTGTAATTTCTACTGCGCTGGATGATAACACAGCAGACCTCAGAAACAGCTGAAACACAGCCGATTCTGTGCCGTTGACATAATCAACCCATGTTACAACCAGGCTGCCAAACCTTTTTACAGCCCAGCCAAGTCCAGGAATTGGTGTCCCTGTACTCTCCCTCCCTCCCCTCCAAAACAAAAACAAAAAAACAAAAACAAAAAAAAAAGTTTCTTTTTTTTTTAAATTTCACGTGTTCAAATTACAATTCACACAGTACGACCGTGGCAAAATAAAACTTCCATCCGTTTATTTTAAGGATCACATCTTGGAACTGGCGCAGAGTTGTTACAAGTTACACGCCACACCAAAAAAAAAAAAAAAAAAAAAAAATCGTCTAAGAGCAGCTATTAATATTCATGTTGATTCCACATGAAAACAACAGCAGAGTTACCCGAGCAGCTACAGTTCTGTCAGCGCTTGGAAGTTATTCCAGGCTGTTTTGTCCTGCTGCCCTGAATATTCAGGAACTTCAGCCAGCCAGCCAGCCACGGCTACTGCAGAGCGAGTGCCCTGCTTCGCCTGGCTCCCTGCTGACGAGTCCCAGCTACCCTGGGATAACTGGGAAAGGAGGGAATGTCACACACACCCCCCGCCATTAGGGATGGGATGGGATGGGAAGGAGCACGGCATCGCATGGGGTTAATTCCCCACGTGTTGGCTCTTGCCTGCACCTTGAAATCTGACAATAGGAAAGCGAAAGGAGCCCGCTCGCTTTATCTGCGCGTACTGGGGAAAAAAAAAAAAAAAAAAAAAAAAAAAAGTAGCATCGGGACTTCGCCTGCCGCCTCTTTCGCTCCGGGGGAAGTTCCCACCGCCCCAGGACCGGAGCTTTCCCCCCCACCCCCCTCTCCCCCCGCCCCGGATCGAAGCAGGGGGAGCCCCCCGGGAACTGGAGGCGCTCCCGCCCGCTGGGCTCTCGGGGTCACGGCAGTTATGCGATCCCTTCTCCTTATCAAGCAGATTCAGCCCCGTAACCTACAGAGGGAGAGAGAACGCAGCCCCACGCTCCCGCCCTCCCTCAGTTGCAAAGCGGGCTGCTATTGCAGCAGGAATTTCCCCTCGTGCCAGATCCTGCGCTCCCCTCCCCTCCACACCCCACCACCACCACCCCCCCCCAAAAAAAAAAAAAAAACAAACCAAACCCCACTCCTCCCCGGTTGTGCCAAGTTTGAGGCATCACCTCTCCCACCCGCCCCGCCTCGACCCGCGACGAGCGCGGTGGTACCCGCGCATCGCCCGCAGCCGGAGCGCTGCCCTCCCTCCCTCTCTCCCTCCCTCCCTCCCGCCCCCGGCGCCATCCCCGCCACCGCGCCCGCCTTATTCTGCGCGGTAACAGGATTCAGCTTTGCCAAATCCCTTCCGCGCTCCCGCTGACCCCCGTCGCCCCCTCCCCGGCTGGCAGGCTGCGGGGGGGGGGGGGGGGGGAAGGGAAGCGGGAGATGCTCGCACCTGCTCCTCGGGGACCGACACCCCCCCCCAGCCCATGGAGGGGAGCAGGCCAGCCCGGCCGCCTGGCACCTCTCCCCGCTACCCCAAAGCAAACCAGCCGCCACCACCTCCTCCTCCTTCTCTTCGCATTCTTCCCGCCCTCCCGCCCCCCCGTCCCCGTCCCCGTCCCCCCCCATCCCCGTTCGCCATGTGGCAACTGCCTCATAGACCTAATACAAAAAGTGCACGTGCCCCTTCGGATACATGACAGCAGCTGATGGCCAAGTGGCCTCCACCCGCCCCGGATAGGGCCCTCCGCCCGGGAGGCAGCTCCGCGCCCCATCCCATTGACGCGAAACACGAGTGTCTGTGTACCCACTCCCCCACGCCCCCCCCCCCCCCAGGACCGCTCCCCGCCCACTCCTGTGCACCCTTCGGGCAGCTTTTTCCCAGGGTTGCCCGTTTTAAAGCTACATCCAGGGACAAACTGGAGGAGAGGGGGGGTCGGTCGGAAAGCACTTTTTGTCCCCGCTACCCCCTCCCCACCCCCGCCGCCCCTCCGCTCCCCGCGTAAGGAGCGCGCTGCGCTGCTCGCGGCCGCCCCGGGGCCCCCACCGCGGGGAGCGAGAAAAGGGGACAATGACAGGGCGACACTTGGGCGGCACGGAAGGGGGAGGTGGGGGGAGCAGAAACAACCCTTCTCCTCCATCTCTCCCTCCGTCCCACCAAGAAGCGGCGCAGCCGGCCGCGGAGGGGGCCGGGCGGGTGGCCGGGGCAGCGAGGGAGGGGACGGAGGGCATGTGGCCGCAGGGCTCGGGCCGACACACACACACACACGCACACACACACACGCACACAAACACACACACAAACACACACACACACACACACCCCTCCTTCCCCTTTCCCCGGCGTGGCAGCGGGAAGCGGCGCAGCGCCGGTGCGGCCCGGGCGGGGGTGGGACGGGGGCGGCGGCGTGGTTTGGAGGGGGGTTAGGAAGGGGTGGGGGGGGACCCGGCGGCGGGGTGTGCTTGTGCCTTGCGGCGGTTACCTGGCGTTGGTGCAGTCGTTGTAGAGGGTCTCGAAATCCTTCCTGGAGATGAGTTTGCAGCGGTTGACCCCGGGCTGGATGGCCCCCAGCCCCCTCAGGATGCGGACCTGCTCCACGTTGCAGACCACGGGCGTGATCTCCAGCCGCTTCAGCTTGGTGTAGACCGTGTGCAAGCCCCCCACCAAGTGCTTCAGGAAGAGGTCGAAAGCCTGGGGCAGGCAGATGAGCTCGCAGCCCTCCACGGTGAAGGAGGCCACTTTGGCCCCCCTCAGATCCACCATCTTGCACTCGTTATTCTGGGGGGTGTTCTCCACCGGGGACGGGGTCGAGTAGACGGGCTTGCCGGGCAGGCTGCTGGCCGCGCCGGCCGCGCTGGCATTGGGAGTGGAGGTGCCGCCGTTGCCGCCGCCGCCGCTGCTGCCGCCTCCGCCGCCGCCGGTGCCCAGGCTGGGGCTGCCGCCGCCGCCGCTGCTGCCGTTACCGCCGCCGCCGCTGGTGGTGGAGGTGACTGTGGCCGCCGCCGCCGCCGCCGCCGCTGCGATGGGCTCCGGCCGGAATAGGTTTGTCCCCGAAGCGGCCGGCGGGGGAGCGATGGACGGAGACGGAGAGGAGGTGGCCGACGAGGAGGTGGTGGTGGTGGTGGTGCAGGCGGCAGAAGTTGAGACCGGAGGCTGAGGGGGGACCAGCTGGGTCGGAGGGATCAAAGCAGCCGGTACGGCCATGGTCACATATACGGCGGAGGGGGGCAGGGGGAGGGGGGGAAAGTTCCCACACACGCACACGCAGGGGAAAGGGGAAAAATTTAAAAAAAAAAAAAAATATTGGGAAAAAAAAAAAGAAAAGGAGGAAAGGAGAGAAGGGAGGAGGGGGGGAGAGAAGAAGGGGGGGATAACCCCGGATCAGGTGCTGCTGCGAGCGAGAGAGCAGGGGGCAGAGTGAGAGAGAGAAACGCACAAAGTGTCCCGCAAGTGGGGACGGAGGAGGAGGAGGAGGAGGAGAAGTCCGCTCCGGGCGGCGGGGCTGGGGCCGAGGGGAGGGGGAGGGCAGTTTCTTTTTGTGGTCCTTGCTCTAGCACCACGTTAAAGACGAAGGTGAAAAGGAGGAGGTTTGAAGGACTTCGGTTCTCTCTGGCAAGTACATTGATCAAAGATTGAGAGGGGAATGACAGAGAGAAAATGAGCTGGGAAGTGCTGGCTGCCGCCGCCGCCGCCGCTCGCTCGCTGGACGAGTTGTTGTTGTCACACGGTGCGGAGGGGAGGAGCTCCGGCAACTTGAAATACCCTTTGAAGCAGCAAAAGGCTCACTCACTAGTATTAACCCAAATTATCCAACCAGGAACCCGGAGCAGGGAAACAGAGAGAGAGAGAAAGGGAGAGAAGTCCCTCTTCCTTCCCCCCCCCCCCTTCTACCCACCCCTCCTCTTCAGGAACCGTTAGATTACATGTTTCATATTTCACCCCACCAGAGACGAGATGTAATTTTCCCAGCCCTTTTTCAGCAGTCGCTTGTCAACACAGTTTGTGGAGAAACACGAGCGTCTCCAGCGTTCCCCCGGAGCCGGCTTGGGGGGGGGTTGGGGTTGGAGCGGAGAAGCCGGGGGGGGTGGGGGGAGTGTGGGAGGGGGGTGGGCTGGCCGCACACCTTGCCGGGGCTGGGTCAGGGACACCCCCGGACAAAAGCAGAAACCTTCCGACGGGTCTCGTTGCTCTTCTTCTCCTTGTTTTTTCTCGGGACAACACGAACGCTTCTCCCGGCGGGGTGGGAGTTGCCGCTGAGGGTCCCGGCGGCGAGCGTCGAGGCCCCTCTTTATTGCGCGGCCGGCGGGGGCTTGCGCGGGGCGCGCAAGGGCAACATCTACAGGGGATCGAAGAGGGACGGGGCACGCCGCCGGGAAACCGCACCGAGGGGGCTGCGGCGGCACCAAAGTTAACTTAGGAGAGGGGAAGGCAGGCACTGCCGCGCAACAGGTGGCGGCGGCGCGCAGAAAGCGCGCAGCGGCGACACCACACACACACACATCCCCCCCCCGCGGCCAGGTAGCGCGCAAAGTCAGCTGCTGCGCTTGCCCACGCATGCGCAGTGGCGCCGCCGGCGGGGACGTGCCCGGCCTGGCGTGGTCCCTGCCCGTCGCCGGAGTTGAGGATGGAGTTGTCACACGTGTTTTGGCAGACGGGTGTGCGTGGGGCGTTAGGGTCGGTGGGGGAAAACCCGAGGGCCTTGTTCTGCCTCGTCTTGAGGGCACTCGGCTTTTTTAAAGGCGTGAAGAAATGGCCACTCGTAGAGATGGGCCGGCGGCAAAAATAGCCTTTGGTGCGTACATAATTCTTCCAGTTTTAAAAATATACACTGTGTACTTCATTAATTGTGATTCATGTATGTGCTCATAGCTGCTTTTTTTTTTTGTAAAAAAAAAAGAGTATACTATTATGTGAGATATGACTCATGGCATGACACATCTACAGAGTGGATAATCTCAACTGGAGTAATTCAGTGCAGAGGAATTTCCACATTATCAGATATAAACTATTCTCATATGATCTACTTGCTTATTGTACTTCAATCTACGGGAACTTGTGTTCTAATGCCAGTAAAGATGTGCTTTGCTAGTGAAATTTTAGCTATCCTGCACTAAAATCTTTGAAATTGGCAGATAAACCCAAGAAAATACAAAGTGGCATTTTGCTTTGAAGTCTTGTGTCTCCGTAATTGTGCAGAACACTTCTTCAAACCATTTTTAGGTGTTTTTCAGAACGTTTCTCTGGAGGAGCTTGTACAACTTGAGTTCCAGTGTCAGGATCTAGTGTTGCATAAAACTTGTAATTCAGAAATGTAAATACACTGCATCTTTCTCCTCTCAGTCGTAGAAAACCAACTCTGTCCATATTTTCTTTGCCTCATCTATCCTTTTGCATCTCACTTTCTCTTACACCTTGTGAGGACAGAACAGATGCTTGAGAAGATCAGGACACAGCCAGACACACGTGATATTGCCGCTTGGAGATCTGAGTGAACTCTGAATTAGGAAACCTTGAATTTCATTTGTTCTCTACCTTCCCTACAACATGATGCACACCAGCCCTTTGGCTTTTCTTCTTGCTGTGTGCCCTCATGGATATATAATCCCCATAGTTCAACACCATATAAAGAAAATGTAGTTTGAAAGGGTTTACTACCACAGGTTTGGGTTAACCTCGATCATTTCAATGCAACAATGGGATTAGAAACCTAGAAAGAAAGAGATTTATGAAAAGGTCCAAGATTCCTCAAAGCTTCTGGCTTGGTAAGTGTTTCTAACGATTATGGGGAGCGACGGGATTTATCTTTAACTCACACATACACTCACACGCTCACATAAACACACCAACAAATCCCGAGGCTGCTCCTTGTAAACTTTTTTAGATTGCATTTCTCTTGCTCGCTGACCCTTTCATGTAATGATATTGTTGGGTGTTTTCTTTTTTTTCTCCCTGAGTTGGTATCAGCAAAACTCAAATTACTGTAACTGATATTTGAAAATTCTCCCTGTGTCAAGTGAAGACTTATGGTGCTGAAATCAATAAGACTGTTTAAAATTCAAAGACCTGCAAATCGTTCTGTTTGTCCTTTGATAGGGCCTGGGCTGATTAAAATGCGACCAAGAAAGCTTAATTGCTGCACTAATTAAGAAGTCTTTAATTTCTTTCCTGGAATATTGTTTGAAGCAGGGTTTCTGTTCTGCTCATGTAACTGTTCAGGGCAGGTATTCTCTCTCTGTCTCTCTCTCTCTCTCTTTTTTCCTTTTGACCATTTTGGTTTATTAAAATGTATGTTAAAGCAGCAAGATGTATTGACAGTGATTGTAATTTATTGCTCTAAAAAAAGACTGATATGGAGTTCACTATTTTATTAAATTACAATTTCGAGGGCAGCTGTAAAGGGTAAAATGCAATTAGAAAATGCATTGTAGCTGTTGCGTTTTAAGGATTCTGAATACCTGACTGACAGGAGATAGAATAGTACATCAGCACCCCCTCCCCCCTTCTTCAGTTATTATTGATAATTAAATATTTAAATTCATTCAGAAAAAAAAACCCAGAAAAGTATTTATCTTCTGAACGTGTGTGAAGGAATGGTCCGGGGGGAGGGGAAGCACACAGGAGACAGGCACCTGGTAAGGATGAATAGTGTATTACCGTGTTAAGTTCATCCACAGTATTTTTTTTTTCCCCTGCATTTCTTCTGAATTTATTTTCCTGAGAAACACCTTTCTGTCTCGTATTTTGTCTTATCCTTGTCTAGTGACCTATTTTGTTCACCGGTTTCTGAAGAGAAGCAGCTAAATGATTTCACAAAGCTTTCTGTGTGATCAATAGAGTAATGTTTTAGGTTTAATCATGCTGCATTATAATTCTGACAAACGACTGCTGAGCCGAAGGTTCTAAGAAAGGAGCAAGTACTGGCGAAGAGAAGGTAAGTTCTGTTTTGCTTTTAATCTCCCGGGTCTCGAGCAGCAATCCTCCTTTCAGGAGCAATCTGTTATTTAGAGGGAAGACTGAGAAAGAGGGAGGGACCTCATAGCGAATCCCCCCCTGCATCGCTCAGGAAAATAGACTCATAGAAATGTAAGTCTGTGAATTGGGATCCTTTTTTTTTGCCCTTCCACCAAGGTATTTACTAAACATTGAAAACACGATGAATACAGTTGAGATTGATGTGAAGTGTTGTACCAGTAATAAGAAACTGGATACTGCAGTGCTGTTTTTCTAATTGTTGCATTATAGTCAAATTAGCACAGACCTTGTCCAATACAAATACAAACTGGATTCCTTTCAGTGACAGGACAAGTAGATAACATGCTTAATAGATACAAAGGGAGATTTACCATTCCAAGCACGACGTCACGCTAATTATGTTTACTCTAATTGAAAGCAAGGTTTTGGGGAACCTGAAATTACTCATAGGATATTTTTAATAACTGAATAATAATAAAGTGCAGCAAACGTTGATCACAAACCTTTTGGTCTTTCAAAAATCTATTGGAAAATTAAATGAAAAGTGGAGTTTGGTACAAACAATGCCCCAGGGCAAAAAACAACTAACACTAGATTTTCCAGTCCAGCCATAACACAAATCAATTTGAGCACACTTCTATGGCCAGACTGCCAGATTGTTATGACTGCTAATTCACTCAATCAAACAGTGCATTAGCACACCCGGCACAAACAGCTTTAACAATAGCATACACTTCTGAACAGTCCACCATATATCATAAAAAGTCCAGAATACATGGCAAGGTTGCTCTCACGTTCTGTTTACTGCAATTTGTATTTACGTATGGTGCCTGCTTAACACACAAACACACACACAGAAAAAAAAAAAAAAAAAAAGTGGAAGAATAGAAGGGAAGAAACTTCAGGAGCCATTAAAAATAACTTTTAAAGTCTTTAAAAACGAGAATCTGGGGGCAAGTTATGAGCTGGGCTGATTGTTTAACGTGCATCTCTCAGCTGGAGGGTTGAAAGCGGTGGCTGCGCATCCCCAGCACAAGGACTGGAAGAGGAATTGTTCCGGGCTTGGCAGCTGCCACACGCTCTGCCTAACCCGGTCACTTCAGCGCCAGGGCATCTTTTGCCGGCTTTACTTCCGCGAGTCACCTCGCTGGCTCCGAGGGCATCCCCCGCCCGAGCACAAGGGCAGGATTTAGCCCCAGAGAGTACCCTTCAGTTCTTCCCCTCCTTCCCCAGGAGAAATGGGGTGTTATCTCCGGTGATGCTAGCTGATGCTCTGACCAAGGACGCGCCGTACTGAGACGATGCAATAACCGACGGCTCGGGAACCTTCTCGTCCCTTCCCTCCCTCCCTCCCTGCATCCATCCGACACACACACATACACACACGTACACACCCCCACCCGCACCCACGCACAAGCGCACATATGCAAATTGGGAATACCAAACGCCAATTAAGCTACCTGCTTATTTACGTCCCGTCCCCCCCGTCCCCCCCGTCCCCCCCCCCTTAAGTCGCTGTTCTGACTTCAGTAAATATGTTTGGAGGACACCAACTGAAATGTAGATGTTATGTTGATTTGAGCCTCTGGGTCACGTCGCGGCTCCCAGAGCCAAAATGGTGAAGCGGGTCGGGTTCCCTTCTCGGGCTGGATGGAGCAGGTGAGTGGGTGATGCCCGCTGCCATTCACCTGACAACTGGCAGCCACCAGAGGAAGCGGCGGGACGGGAAGGAAATGACAAACCGACTTCCCCGCCTGAACTAAATGAGAGCTGGAACCGACGGGGAGCCCCTCCGTGATGCCCGAGTTATACTCGGGCTCTCATTAGAGCTCCTCGGTCCAACGTGTTAATTCACCTACCAACAGGTAGGAAAAGTCGCTCAGAGCAATAATTATAAAGTACAAAGCCCCTGCCATTATATTAAAGCGGTGATCTAATCTGAGGTGCCCTTTCCCGTGCTTCCCCCCCACACCCCCCCCCCCGCCCCTTACGGGAATTAGTTCTCTCAGCCGCTCCATCCCTCGCTCCCAACCCAGGCGAATCGAAACACAAGCGTTGGAGAGGCGACCCCGTGCTTAAATGTCCCTGGTTTTCCAGTACGCGCCCCCACCTCCGCCGGTGCCAGGGGACCGCTCGTCCTGCCCCGCGCCCGGGAGCGGCGAGGGACGGCGGCATCCCCCGTGTGTCCCCCGGCCGCGGGGCTCGGGGCGGCCGCCGCCGCCGGATCGGGCCCCCGAGCCCGGCGGGGCGAAGGGCGGCGTCTCGGCAGCCGCTCGGGCACTAATTATTTCCCTTACTAATAATTAAAAAAAAAAAAAAATGCACGATGGGTTCTTTTTCACCTCTAAGCCGACAGCCTGCGTGACGCAGCCTTTGCCTCCCCGAGTCACTTAAGTGAATGAAAAACATTGAAGAGTGTGTGTGTGTGTGTGGGGGGGGGGGGGGGGTCGCCTTTATTATTGCATATTTCAAAAAAGCAGACAAATGTTTTAAATTGTTCTTTTACGGGGGACGGGGACACACCTTTACAAGTCCAAGCCCTTTCTTGGAAAGTTTCAGCCCAGAGCGGGATTTTATAGAGAAACTCTGGGTAAGAGGGGGATGTTATAAATGGAAGTGCTGACACAACCTTAACTATAGCGTGTAAACGGCTATGCTATAATATCCATTAAGCAGAAAGAAAAATAAGATGGCTGATCAATAATTTATACAAAGAGTACCAACTGCAGACATAATAACTGTAATGTTTGCAAAGCAATCTCTCGCTCTCCAGGCTTAACAGTAAACTAGCGGGGCTGTTAATTTCCAACTCCTACAGATAAGAATACAAACAAATTACTTAAACTTGTATTTTTTGCTCGATATTTTGCATGCCTCGGTAGGATAAAATAAAATTTAATTACGGTGCAGCTTGGACTGGTTGAGGAGCCTCCCTCCCCCTTGCTTCCTACCCGCCCGCCTGCTGCTCCGAGAGGACCTTCATGTGCAAAAGCTCCGACCGAGCGGAGGAGGAACAGGTCGGTTGGACGGGCGTTGTCAACCGGTCGACTTTTGGGTCACTATAGTTCTTGGGAGAGTTATTCATACATGGAAACAAAATGAAGCCATTTAACTTCAAAAGAAAGTTGCAAGGTTTTCCCAGTGCCACGAGCTGAAACACAATACCCCCACCGGCACGATAAGCATCAGCTGTCAGGGGACAATGCACTGGCGCTTTACATGCAGGAGGCTACCGGGGGGGGGGGGGGGAGGGAAGTGGGGAGGGTGGTTTAGGGGGGGAAGAATCGGGGGGAAATCTGCTTAAGGGGAAACCAGTCCGTCTTCCACTATCCTAAGCGGAGAGAGGGCGAGCAACTGTTATCTTCATTTGCATGGGAGCCTTATCTCCCATTTCCGTCTACCGTATTTAGATAGCAAAGCAGAGGAACAAAGTCTGAAAGTTGCTAAGTAGGCTCGGGTAACGTGCCGAGGTTTGTTTTTGTTTTGTTTTGGGGTTTGTTTGTTTTTTTTTTTTTGTGTGTGTGTGTTTTTTTTTTTTTTTTGCATGTCTCTAGTACCAAAGAGATCCCTTCTTTGTTAAACAGCAAGACAGAAACATAACAGCGGAGGAGATTTTTTTTAAAAAGTGCCCCTCTCTCCCCCCCGCCCCCCCTTCCCCCCCCCCCAGCAGAGACAAAACAAAGTTACGCTGCCAACCACACCAAAAGAAGCTCCAATTTAACGTTGCGTGTGCAGCTCTTTCGACAGTTTTCAGCTGTCTTTCTTGGGGACTTCATGGATGTTTCGTGCAGTGGCACCGCAGCGACAGAGCTGAGCCCTGAGCTGTAACACGGGATGCTGCTTTGCGAGGTCCTGCTTTTTAAATAAATAAATAAATAAATAAATAAATAGAGGAGTAGGGGGGAAAAAAAAGCAGTAATTTGCCTGCTTGCCTGGTGCTTGCTTCTCCAGTGACCTCTCCCAGCTCAGCTCCAGCAAAGCAAAGAAACATAAATGACAACCGCACACAGACGGAGTCTTTTATACCGAAGCAATAGTTCTTGCCCCCTGCCCCTCTCCCCCCGTGACCGGTTGGATGCAACGTGGAATATCGTCGCTTAGAGAAACACGGTAGAATTTTGCAGCGCCCACTAGTGCCCGTGCGTGGGGGCCGGGGCCGGGGAAGCGGGGCTGCGTATTCAGCGCTCCCCTCCGCACCCCCCCCCCCGCTCCCCGCGGGCCGGCCCAGGGGATTAACGTCCTTCATGGGGAAGGAAACACGGACAGAACTGGGGGAAGGCACAAAGGAATGAGATACAGACAAAATTAAGCTGAAACTCAACCTATTAAGTGTGTGCGTGTTCTTTTTTCATTGTCTAAGTGGAAGCTTAGAAAAAGCAGAAATGGAAAAGTTGTCTTTTCCCTGCTTATTCCATCTCACTAAGCCCCCTCTATTTGAGTAGGGGTGTGAATGGAGCAAGCGTTTCATAAGCAGCATCACTGGGAAGTATTCAAGACCAAATTGGATGGGACTTTGAGCAACCTCGTCTAGTGGAAGTAGTCTCTGCCCATGTCAGGAGGTTTAGAACAAGATGATCTTGAAGGTCCCTTCCAATCCAAACCATTCTGTGATTCTATGATTCTATGATCTTGACACTGTCATTGTGAAAAGAATTGGAGGGACTGCCCGGCTGTAAAGACTCAATGGGAAATACGAACACCACTAGATACGTTTCTGAGTTTTGGATACCCACCTGACACGCAACACTACGTAAGCTCTGTGAGATATTTTCATTAGGCCCCTTCTTTCTTTTTAAGCTGTTTGAGGTTTGTGGGTTTTTCCTTAGGTTTTTTGTTTGGTTTTTTTTACACGCATCATGTTCAGAGACTGTGAATGGGCAGCATTCAGATTTTCTTAAAACTGTTCTCCTTGCTTAGGAGATGAGGATGGACTTTGCAAGGAAGGTGACACATAGCCCTCTTGTCTGCGTAAAAGATGCCAAGTAGATAAGCTTTCACAGTGGTACTGAATGTCTTGAGTATTTGCTTATTGTTTGTTGTGCATTGGGATACTGGATAATGTTCCCAGTGAGATCCAAGCACTTACAATGGCGTCCAGCATAACATGATTTCCCATGCAGGATTCCAAAAGCTGTAAGAGGCAGTTTGAATTCTATCACAAACACTGGGTCACAAGTAGGCGGCAATAGACTAATCCTGTCATCTTCTAACTGCGTCTTTAAAAGCTTTCAGTAAACCATTGGCTCACATTGTGTAAACTCCTTGAGATACTAAGACCTTGCCTAGCCAAGAAGGAAAACTCTGAATATGTTTTCATATACCTTGGGCTCAGTGTCTAAAATCATCTAGGGGATGATGAAGGGTGGGCTAGAATGAACATGTATCTCTTCTCTACCTCTACTTGACAGTCACATCTTTTCCTTTATTGTTGCTATGCTTTTCTTCATTAATTATAAGCAGGTAATATATGCTCAAATAGTTCTTGATGCCAAATCACACAAAATCATAAATATGGAACGCACTGATTTTCTCTGTTTTCACATTTCCAGAAAAGGATCCTCAGGATACATATAAAACATTTAAAAAAGGTTCCTGTATCTTTATGGTAGGTATAATAGGGACAGTGTAGCCAAAATAAGTTCCTTTAAAATATAAGCTGTTGATTTTTATGGATAATGGCAAAAGACTTTGACTATTTTTTTGATTTTATAAATACTATAACTTCACTGTTGTCTGTTCCTCTTCAGTGCTCAGTGATTTACATGCAATTGAATTTTATTAGTATGAATACTGGACTTTAAGTTTATACATTTGAGTGCTTATACAGAGTAAATTCTTGGAATATTTATCCAATAAAAATAGACTTATCAAGACAGCAATTCTTCAATACATTCTTAGCTTTAGGCACAACTGTAGATCTATAAGTAGGTACTTAACACTGAAATGCAAGAAGCTGAGTCACAAAAATAACAGAAAAATTACAAAAACAGAAACCCACATTTTATTCCTTTATTTTGAAAAGCAAAGGGAATTTTAGGGGAAAATCAGCAACTGCATTCAAATAAGAAATAAATTTAAGAAAATAATAAAAGTATATAAGGAAGAAAGTTACAGGAATAAAATTTTATCCATACAAAATATTTTTGAGTCAAAAGTAATATTAGCACATTTTATTAAAGTTTTTTCTTTCATAAACATGTGAGTATGAACTTAAAATATAAACTTCAAAGCAAGAAAAATGAACTACCACCATCTAAGTTGCTTTAATCTAGCTGTTTAGAAAGAGTTTTAATTGTGCTTTTGCTTAATTACACCCTTCAATCTGATGATCACTCTCAGGCAGCTGAGGATTATTCCATTTTCACACGTGAGGAGGGATAGGGCAACTAAGATCCACAAAAAAATTCATGTGCCGTACTCATGCTACAATCGTCACATGATTTAATAGGTGCTTAAATCCCTTAGTACATAAGCTCACGTTGACACAATTTGCCAAGTGCGTAGGTTTCCTTTGCTGGACATATAGATGGAAACCCAAATCCCAGTGTTGCTGATGTTTTTGAAGAGAGAGTCCATGCCGAAACACAGTCTTCGCTTGGATTCCCCACGTTCACACAAGTGGGGCTTCAAGCAAAGTAAAGCTGAAGTGAGGCGATTTTCTTCTGCATCCATATTTGCATTCTGTGGTACAGCTAATAACCAGTTAGGCAGGTCATTTCCAGGGTGGGAAACCTGTTTTCACACATCCAGGTTCTATCATTCCCACAGGACAAGAGAACTAAGCCAGGTTTCCCACGTGGGAGCAGTGAGCACAAGCAATCAACTATGAGGTCTGCAATGGTGAAGGTTTCTCTGGTTCTTCTTTGGAAAATTTAGGCCCCTTGACCAGTATACTACTACCAGGAGAAAGACCATCAAGTAGACTCTCATACTTTTCAGGTAAATGTTTCACCTCTCTGAGAAAAGATTTTAAGGGCTGAATTCAGCCACGCTTGCTGTTGGGCTGTACTGCTTCTTCCCTGTAAATACCATCGGTATCCCATGCTGGTAAGGAAGACCACCTGTTCTCCAGTGGTAAATTTGTCCTGCCTAGCAAGTGAGGCTCCTCAAGTAGCTTAGATACTTCTAAAATGTTATCCCGTGGCTTTTACTCTCTGTTTTAAACTGTTCCATCTACAACCATAAAGCTATATTCAAAACAAGCATTTTCTTAACAGCTCTAAGTTTTATTTTTTACTGTCAAGCTGAAACAATTACAAGGAAAATAATGCATATAGCAGTATATATAATCGAGAAAATGTTTTCTTGAGTGTTTTGTTTCCTACTGATATAAACTTAGAACTTAGCTCACAGTTTACAAGTAAGGGCCAATAGCTGAATACTTTTAAATACCGTGACATATAATGGCTGCAGTAAATACAGATTTGGAGGCTACATTTACGCTAGCAAATTAAACTTGTCTGGGAACGTTCCTATGCAGTAAAGCCAACTAGAACATGCATGTATTTGTAAACT
The DNA here is from genome assembly GCF_964106895.1 of Numenius arquata. Taxonomy (NCBI): domain Eukaryota; kingdom Metazoa; phylum Chordata; class Aves; order Charadriiformes; family Scolopacidae; genus Numenius; species Numenius arquata. The sequence continues at coordinate 97,206,240 of NC_133576.1, read as the reverse complement.
CATCTCCTGTCCAAAAGAAGGTAATGGCACCAGCCGGCCAACTGGGAAGGGTCTCTGGGATATGCGTCCTCCCTCTCCCTCAAACTGTGCCCAGGAATTGGTTTTTAGGATGCTTAAAGTGTGCCGGGGGCCATTTGAACAGTTTTATAGTATAGACCGTCATGTTCCAGTACCTGGGAACATTCCTGGCACTGTTTAATTTACTAGTGCAAATGTAGCTTCAACTGTTTTATATTACTGTAACTGTCTTGAAGCATATATTCACATTGGACATTTTTATAGGTACAAGCTCTTGATCCTGCAATCTTTACATGGGCAACATTCCTATTGACTTCTAGAAATGAAATCTTTAAAAAAAATATTTCCTTAATTAGTGAGGAATTCAGCCTTGGCCTATAATTAGAAAAGAAAAAGGAAGTAAAATTATAACACAGGAGGAGCTTGCTAAAATACTCCCTAAAACAATTTTTGAATGGCATTAAAGTATTACTCACTAATACAGGGCCTGCTTTATTAATTTAGCAGCCTGGACTAGAGATTCAGGTTTTTGTGCTCTCGTGCTTTTGTGCTGGGTATCTGAAGCTGAAAATGTAAACAAGAATGCATTTTCTATGAGACTTCTAGAAAAATGTTAGGGAAGGCAGGGCACATTCCTTGCTGGGTTTTGTGTTAGATTCTTTACAGTCAATATCTATCCCAGAAACCAGCCCAGGGGAGTTAGAGTCTGCTTGCAACAGGTTGATTGCTGGTGAATTTATAAGGCTATTTGTAACTTTTATCAATAGCAACACCATAAAAAGGCATTATGCAAAGGGACAGATGCATTTATTCGTGTATTTCCCCGCAGTTAATATGAACTAACATAGTACTGACCTGTTTGGAAGTCGCATACATGCGATGCCGTGCACTTCTTTTTATAGCCGTAGCTTGTTTTGAATAGTTAGACAGATATAAAATGACAGAAGAAAGATTATTCTTTAGAATTTTCACTTTGCCATTTACAAATCAATGATGTTTGCATCTGTCTTAACACATTAGTGAAACGGCCTGTGAAGGAAGACTGTTTACAGATTGAGCTGAAAAACAATATTGAACAGAAAAGTATTGCTAGTTTTATTCAGAACCAGCAGATACTGTGAATGATATACTTGACACTTCATAAATAATAGCACACAAAAAATCAGGAAGAAAATTACTTTTTGGCTCAGTCTTGCGGTCAATTGAAATTTTTCCCAAATAGGAATTTTAGGGTCAGTTTTGATAGTCGAACCCTGCAAAAGAGAATGAAATCTTCCTTTCTTCCACTTGAATAGCTTTCAGATAGCAATTGCTAATTGGAGGTTTGTTAGAAAGATTTATTTGGGAAATGGTTGACTTTCTTTCTACAGCTTGTTTTCCCACAGATAACGCTTTTAGTACGCATCTCAGAAACATTTTTTAATGACAAAACCCTTAATTATTGATGGGGGAAAAAAACAGCAAAACAAACCCAAGTTTATGTTCTTTAATTCATCCCAGTACTCATTGGCCTTTGATATAAATCCTAGCAATCTCCTCACTTCTTTTTGCAGACTATAATAATACAGAATGTAACATTGTTATTGCTTGCTGCTGAATTATAGCACAAAACTTGGTTAATTAAAAAGACTAGGCAAACAAAGTCCTTGTATCAGTGAGAAGTCTGATCTTGCTTTAAGGCTCAGTTATTTCTCCGATAACCACCGATTATCTCTTTCGCAGAAACAATTCCAATAAGGCAAAGGTGCCCTCTGTAGGGCAGAGGCTGTAAATGATGATGGGTAGCTGGAGTCGTTCGACACTCACAGAAAGCCATAGAAAAGAAGAATTGCTGAGCAGTCTGGCTCTGTGAGAGACTAGATATTAGGTATAAATGAAGCAGTGCAAAAATAACAAAAAAAAAACCCCAAACCCCATTTTAAAATAAAGCTGAAAATAATACTCTTAACTGCAGATAACAACTAACAGTTTTGTAAAAAGCTGCTCCAATGCTAAATGCGTAGCGCAGTGAAAACTGAGCTGCAGGAATCTCCTGAATAAAATGAAACATGAATTTCAGTCAAAAGAACTTTATGGAAATAAGAGAATTCAGAAAGCAACATGCTTAAAAAGTCCCTGTAGCATGTACTCCTAAAAAGTTCACCACAAAGCAGATTCATTAACAGTCCCAGGGGGTTAGCATATTGCTTGCTAAGAAATTGCTTTTGTTAGCATGCCCACAGACACATCTTAGCTGGTGTGCAGAATCTCTAGTGGCTATTTGCAATTATTTGGGGAATTCTTTCCTCAATTTATAATGGCAGCTAATGCCAGCCCAGACAGAGGCAGGGAATCCGACACTAGTTGTAGTTCATTGCTTGTTATTAATTAATTTCTAGGCCCCACTTTTATAATCCATTAGGATGACCTGCAGTTCTTGTTATCTTGATTTTCAGTCTGATACTCTCCCTCTCTCTCTTTTTTTTTTTACCTTTAAATTTCTTTTTATTCATATATATACTTTTGGAGTAACAATAACATTGCTAACACATAGTAACCTGTGTAATGAACTGTAACGTGGAATGGGCAAAACCATTCAGAATCATGATTTAGCCTCCTTTTTGTCTTTACCAGAAAGTCAGAGAAAGAGCAGAAACTTATTCTAGTAGTTGATTTGCTATATATGTTGGGGTTACTATGAGAACCCTGACTGAACCATAGTTTAGAAAGCGAAGACCCGAATCACAGAATCACAGAATGGTAGGGGTTGGCAGGGACCTTGGAAGATCATCTAGTCCAACCTCCCTGCCAAAGCAGGTCCACCTAGAGCAGGTTGGACAGGAATGTGTCCAGGCAGGTTTTGAGTATCTCCACAGAAGGAGACTTCACAACCTCTCTGGGCAGCCTGTTCCAATGCTCTGTCACATTCAAAGTAAAGAAGTTTTTCCTTATGTTCAGATGGAATTTCCTGTGTTCCAGTTTGTGCCAGTTGTCCCTTGTCCTGTTGCTGGGCACAACTGAAAAGATTCCGGCCCCATGCTCTTGACACCCGCCCTTTAGCTATTTATAAGCATTTATCAGTGTTGTAAATATGCAGTCAGATCTGTTTCTAAATATGACTGTAAAAAGAAGGGTGGGTTTTGGTGACCTATGGAAAAGCTAAGGATGATAGGTTTTAAAACTTATGGGTTGCTAAAGGTGTTTAGAATATTTTCTGGTCTATATCATTAACAAGGCTCCATTTTCCTAGTTCATAATATCAAGACTGACAGCCTTTCAAAAGCAGGATTGGAGGAAATGGAGAATGTAAACCTACAACATTGCTTTTCCTAATCACAGATTCTGGTTAAAGAGACCTTGTTCCTTTCTTTACCCACTGTTGGAAATACCGGCATGAGGGACATGTCCCATGTTTTGGACCATGTAAATGTCAGTTTAATGCTATCTTTTGTTTTAATTAATATCTGAAACAGTAAGCTCTTTTCCTCAATCCGTCAAATAGCATTGGACCTCCCAGCCTCATTTTAAGAGAAGTAATTTCACTACACTACTTTTTGATCTTCAGGGCATGCTTCCAAGTCTATTTACATAAATAAATGTTTGGGGAATGTCTGAGATTATGGAGCTTTGTGGACTTTTGATGTGCCCTTTTCATATCCCTTTGCTTACCCTATGAGTCAGATCTGACACATAGCAGGGTATTCGCTCTACCTTGTCTCACAGCCAAAATTAATGCAACTCGGAGTGAGGATCCTAATTCAATGGGGAAATGTTTGTAGGTGCTGCCATACTATGTGAGTGTCTTTCACAGGTCAAATCCTCATGACCATTTCTTTCCCTGACATAAAGTGTGTTTACACTGTAAGATCTCTGAGGTAGACACCGTCTTACCCTGTTTAATTACTGCGTCTTTAAAGTTCATAGTCATATTTGAATGCACACCCCGAAATGTGAAAGTAACCTCCGGGTAGGTCTCTTTAAAGTCTTTCTTGGCGTTATCCAACCATTTAGCTAAACACAGGACAAACATCCAGGGCTATTTTTCCCTTTTGCTAGATATCTTGCCTATGTCTAAACATGCAAGCTGGATCCTTCTAGTTTATTGTATTGATCCTTCCCGGTCCTTTTATAAGACTGTATTTGCAGTTGCAAAGGTATTATTGTACTTTTTTGAAGATGTGTAATAGATTTAATTCTGGAAAAGCAATACTTTTCAAGCATTATATTATTTTTTTTTTCCTTACATTTTCTTCTTTTAGATTTTTCTTTCCAGCTAGAGGCTGCCAGTTTCTCAGATTTACTGTCCGGCAGCTGCTTCCAGACAGTACTCACACAACCTATCTTTAGATGCTTTGTTTATGTATCAGAGATAGGAGTCTGGTCTCCTTGCACAGTCAATGGAAAGGAGTATGCATGTTCAGCGCAGAGATTCAGAAAACCTAAACTATAAGCCCTAAGCTAATGTTATTAAAAAAGTCCTAGGTGACTTGAGACAGGCCTCTACCATAAGTGGACTGTAAAATATGTCAAATATTCCTTTTAGTCTAGGTACCCAATTTCTTTTTTTATAATTTAATCTTCTTAATTTCGTCAGTCACCATTTTCTTTGTATCCATTTTGTTCTTTACTGTGCTATCTTTTAGTTGCTGTGATCGTGTTATTTTTTTAAATTCTTCCTCATTGACTGAACTTTTCCTATCTAAACAGTCATGATTAACCTTGACTTGAAAAAAACCAATGGTAATTCTCAACATAAGATTTACTATTTTCTGATGTCTTTGTCTTCTTTTTTTTTTTTTTTTTGTATTTGTTTTCTTTAAAATTATTAGAGCATTCTGTAGTATACAAATCAAAATTGACTTATTTCCTGTTACTGTAACTGGCTTAACCCTTTCTTTCCAGTTTAAGATCATACGAACTGTAAAAGCAAAGTGGCATTGTGCAAAGTCTAAAATATCTGTTTTGTTTTTTTTTTTAACTTTAATTTGTATAGTTTTATTAATTTTACTCAGCTATCTGCAGCTTTGATACTGCTGCCCCCAGCACTTTTGTTGAATGGCTGCCAACTGTCTTTGGGCTCTGTTGTCTAGCATTATACTCCTTGGCCCCAATCCTGAAAAATTTATACACTTGAGTAATTTTACGCATGAGAGCAGTCCCATTGACTATTGATGCATAATGTTATTTGGGAGTGCAAGTGTTTTCAGGGCTTGGATAATTGTTTTGATTTTACTGGTCAATCATCGCAAAGTATTTGTAATGGGATTTTTTACCCAATTCTAGAAATCTTTTTTTTCTTCTCAGTATCTGTAAGCTGTGACAAGTGTTGTAGAGTCATATATGTTTGCACATAGATTAGGTAGTTTTAATGATTAAATCTGCTCTTCATTTTGTATTTGTGGCAATGATGCTCGCAAACATGTTAGCTGGCTGGCTTGGATGTCTTATGGCTTCCTAAGTATACATAGTTGTTTTTTTTTTTTAATTTTATACTGCAGATGAGTGAAACACCAGTAGCTGATTCCTATAGCCCATTCCCATCCCATAACCCATTCCCATGATATTGAGTTAGCTATCAGGTCAAACTTTGGAACTTTTATCACAACATTCATAACTAACCATGTAAGTATTTATGTGCCTGTGATTTATTTATTCATTTAAAGGAATTCCACCTTTTTGTTAATTTATTACATACTTCTAATGCCTTCTGATTGCATTATTACCAGAGTAGTCTTCTTGCTCAACTCTCTAGCTACAGAGGATCAAGAGTACGTAGCCCAACAAATATTACACAGCAATTACTGTAGTTAATCTATGCCCATCTTTTTGTTACTGCCATCCCTTTACTTGGCCCCTTTTACTAGTAACTAGTAGCTGAACCTCCTCATCCTTTATCTAGTTTAAACAAAGCACATCAAAATGTACAAGGGCCTGAATCCCTAGCTGCTAGGAGTGTCCAGGCTTCTCCTGAGTCAACAAAGCATGTCACATTTTACTGGCTAAGAAACTGGTTGAATAGACATGAAAGCCAGATTACTACTCTCTCGTCTGATATTCAATATTGATTTCAACTTCTTTTCCTTTTGCATTCCTTAAATACCATGCATTCACTTCACATCCTTAATAGAGCAGTCCTGCTTAAATTGTAATCTTGAAAACCTAAATACTTCTTTTTGGGCCACTGTTTTTACCCTTTGAGGGATGTTGTATCAATCTCATCCTTATGCAGATCTCAGTAATATGCACTATTCCCTTCAGAATTTTTCCCCGGTATTGTCCATTTCCTACCAAAAGCTCAACAGTTTGAGAATAAGCAGTCTGCATATCTAGACAAAGTAGGAAAAAAGCTGTAGGTGATAAAGCCTACTCAATGTAAGCTTTCTTCTGCAGTTTATGCTACCTCTGAGATGCCTATCAATCAGTTTATTTTGCTTAGATATTTAAGACTTGTACATATTACAAAAAATCTACTGATTTCACAGATATATATATTGCTCCTTGTGGAACCGAAAAAAAGGATTTTTTTTTTTTTTTTTCAAATTTACATTCAACTTCGCTTGCAGTGTCACAGTGTTATTAAACACTGATGCTTAACACATTTGTCCATAAGCTTGTTTTTAAGTATGTGACTAGCTTTAATAATTTCTCAAGCAACATATTTTAACGCCAGAACCATTTCAGATTCTGTTTCAGAGTATTCTTAGCACTCTATTTTGAGTTGCAGTCACCAAACTTTTGTAGTGGTATTGAGTACACACAAAAATTATTGATGTCAAAGTGATGAATATTGGGTAATACAACATAGAAATCCTATCTCAGGTTATGTGGATAGTGTTTTGTCATGTTGATTTATTAGCTAGAAAACAAGGATCTGAACAGGTCCTTATCTACCTTTTTGGTACATTTATCAGAAAGCAATAGAAATGATACAGTTATTGAACTTTTATTTTGTAATGCAATTACATATTTGTGTATCTTCTAATACTGTAGGTATGGTTTGAGATGAAAGTTATAAAAATTAAATAGAACTATATTTTCGGTGACTTTATGGAGATTAAGAAAAGCTGCCTTCTTTCAGAAACTGGTACAGTTTACTGACTGGGTCTACTACCAGTAGGGTCTACCTACTTCTGGCTCTCCCACTCAGATTTCTAGGGTCAGGGTAGTCCACTATTGCAAGAGAAGGACTACTAGCCTTCTGTAAACAAATATTTTTCTTGTAGATACAGCTCCTGTACAAGCAAGAGGGAGGGTGAGGAGTTAATAGAAAATAAATATTATGTAAATTATGTGTAGAACTGTGGTCTTGCTGAGCACAAAAAGGAATTAGGAGTTTTAAGAAAGCTGATTCAGGGATGCCTCATAAAATATCCCTGTAATCCTTTGCATATTCATTCATTTCTTCACTATTATTTTCCCTTACATATCAGAATGTGGTACAGGAGTAGTTTAAGGACCTAGAAATGCAACTGTGAACTTTCAGAATTAAGGTATTGGGTTAGGGAATTAAAATAACTCATTTAATCAGAAATACCTAGTTAGTTGGGTTTTTCTACTTTGATGTTTTACTCACCCACATGTTGTTATCCTTTGTTATAAGTGTTTCAGGAAAGTTGGTTTTGGGTTAGCTGATTTTTTTTTGGATCAAGCGCCTTTTTACTAGGGTTTTTTTTTTGTGTGTGGATAGTATTGACCTTTTTTTGGAAGTACTGTTGACTCATTCTGAGTATAGTTTAAGGCAAAACTGTTTGACCTACTCTTTTATTTATCAAACAGATTTTGTCTGCTTCTGTAAGTTGTGTATACTTACTGCTGTGTTCTATCACACAGGAAATTATTTTTGCTATGATGAAGAGCAGCACAAGTTGTCTCCAGTTGTTGAAGTCAGTGAGGTCACCCTTTCACAGTATCCTACTCATGTTTCCTTATTTCTGTTATTCAGAAAGGCTTTTCCTCTCTGCCTTCCTAGATTTCATTAGACACATTTATCAGTTTCATCAGGGAGGTGAGTCAAATGCTGCTAGTATTTCTGCTGTGATTTTACATCCTGCTGCTTTGTTGTTTTCCAGCTTCTTGCTTGTAACTTGTCCTGAAATCCTCTTAGGGGTGAGATTAGTTGTGTGGTTTCAAATATTACAAATAAAACTGTGGTTGAGATAAGTAGATGCTGTTAATGATTTCTTTTAAAGAATCTCCCCATCTCTTCTGTTTCAGCAATGAGAATCTTCCTCCTTTCCTTTTGATTGTCCCATTTTAAACTTTGCTTGCTCAAAAATGCTATATGATTTCACCGTATATCATAGCATGCCATGTATTTCATAGCTCTTTAAATGCTCTTTTCCTGTTGAGGCACCGTATTTCCATTCTTGATGTGAGTATACTGATACCCAATTGAGACAGCTGAACTGAACACATTGCGTCTGTCCACTTCCCTTTTTTCTTTCGGTTCAGCTTCCTTTGCCTGAAACACTAGTGTAAATCTATACTTAGGGCCAGGTTGGAATTCCTCATACCACCCTTTTGTTTTCAGTTCTGTGCTGTTGATCTTTGTCACTTCCTAATCAGAGGGTATCTTTCTTTGTTTTATTTTTAGTTTGGCAGAGCAATGGTTGTAGTCATCACTGACACCTGCTGCCTGGCATGCTGTTGCATCTTAGACACATGACCCGTCTTCAGATGTTGCCGTTGTGGTCAAATTTTTCTTTTCCTATCTGAAAAAATTGCACTTTTTACTGTGAAAATGTGGAGAACAGTATATCAGACACCAAATATTACTCATCGAGTCATCGTTTTGGCTCATGATTCCACATCCCAGTTTTCCCTTTGCACTCTCTTTTCCATGTTTCTTGCCTTGTAATTCAATATTTAAGTCATCCATCACAAAGAAATGAGCTGTATTCTGGTGTTCTGTCAGTAACAGCTTGGAGGCACCTGCAGAATCATCTTTGTCTTCAATGCTCTCTTCCTTCTTCCTTTGCTGGAATGTAACACTATTCAACATAACTTTGTTTAGGATTAGGATTTGGAATCTGATATATGTGGCACACTGCTCTGTAGGTTTCCAAATGCTTAGTGGTTTTTTTTGCTGTCTGTTATAATAAGTACTGCTCCTTCTTGCTCTCCATCTTCCCTGCTCTCTTCATTGGTGAAATTCTTTTGTTCGATTCACTTTATGTGTCTACTGTAAAATACATTTCCTGGAATCACTCTTTGTGTCCAGACTAATAGAAGAGAGTGGCTTATATCTACTCTGCTTGACTCCCATCTAGGAGACTGGCCACATCCTGACTAAGCAGTACTTGATCCTGGGTCTCTTCTGAGCCTCACGTACTTTCCCTTGTAGCCTAAGATGTAATTTTGGGGGGATTTTTTGGGATGTATTTCAGTTCAAAAGGACATTAAGTAATCACAGAATCACAGAATCTTCACGGTTGGAAGCGACCTTTGAGATCATCGAGTCCAAACACAAAAAAACCCAAACAAACCAAAAAACCAAAACCACCAAACAGACACAAACAAACAGACACAAACCAACCATCTTGGGCACTAGAGCATGCCCTGAAGTGCCATGTCTACACGTTTCTTAAATACCTCCAGGAATGGCGATTCCACCACCTCCCTGGGCAGGCTGTTCCAGTGCCTGACCACTCTCTCAGTAAAGTAATTCTTCCTAGTATCTAATCTAAACCTCCCCTGCCACATCTTTAGACCATTTCCTCTGGTCCTGTCATTATTCACTTGGGAGAAGAGGCCAACACCCACCTCTCTACAACCTCCTTTCAGGTAGTTGTAGAGGGCAATGTGTCCTAAAACACAGCACGGAATTATGTGGCAGTCTTTGACAGTGCAAAACTTCTTAGGAGAGTGACAGAAGACACCAAACCAGATGCAGGCTTATCTCTGATATCTACTGAAATCACTGCTACAGTAATCCCCAGAACTACACTGGGATTTTTCTTTTGGAGGGATGTGGTCAGTCAGCCATGGCTAACAGTCAAACGCCCACCCAGCTGCCTGATTATTCCCACCATTCACTGGGATGGAGGGAGAGAGAAAATAGTAAGAACAGGAATGAGAAAGCTCATGGGTCAAGATAAAGGCAGGGACATCACTTGCTAATTACCATCATGGGAAAAACAGACTTGACTTGGGAAAATTAATTTATTTTTTTGCCAATTAAAATAAAAATGTAACCATTGATTTGGGTAGTGGGAAAAAAACAAGATAAATATTAAAACAACACCTTTCCCCAGTTTAACTCTGCTCTTTCACTCCTGAATCGCCTCCCCAAGAGGCAAGAGGGGATGGTCAGTACATAACAGTTATTCTCTGTTGCTCCTTCCTCCTCACACTTTCCTTTGCTCTGGCAGGGGCTCCCCACAGGCTATGATTCCTTCAGGAATCTGCTCCCCCATGGTCCCGTCCACAGGCTGCAGTGTGAATATCTGCTCAGGCACCATGGAGTACCTCCTCCTCCACTGACCCTCGTGTTCCTCCTGCTGTTTCTCGCTCTGTTTTTCCTCCCCCTCTGCCTGTCCAGCATTTTCTGCCCTTTCTTAGGTACGTTTTCACAGATTTGTCACCATCTTGGCTGATGGGCTCAGCTTTGGCAAATTTGACACAGAGCTCATGGGAGTTTCCTGCTTTTTTAGAACACAGATTAAACCTAAGAAGGATAATCTAGGACACCTAAAATGGAACTACATACCTGTGTTTAAGCAATGGAATTGAATCCAACTTCCATGGAAATAGAAGGAGGTCTTTGAAGACCTCCAGAAGTAAAACTGTAAAACTTTCCCACTCTGCTTACCTAAATTAAAATTAATATGCATAATTAATTGAGTAGCACACGATGGCTTAAAGGGTAAGGTCTTGTATGATTTACCTCTTTTCTGGAAGTGCAGACAATCACACTTCTGATATACAGCAGCTTTAATCAAACAGAAAGCTATATGTAATCACATTAGGACATTATTTGAGCATATACTTGCCAAAACTATTGCTAGATGTTCCAGAAATTGTCTAGATACTATTAATTTTTCTCATTTCTTTTTATAGTGTATCAGATGGTCAGTGATATCTGTCCTCTAAGAAAAACTGCAACACTCAGCCTCCAGCTTCCATCATCTTGTTCCTCACAGAAGTATGGGAGCAGGACAGAACAATCTGTTCAGGAAACTTCAGGGAGAAGGCTTTTTTGTATCTACTATATGTACCAGTTTTGAACTTCTAACTTCAGCAAGCATAATGTCTATGTTTGTAGAATCACAATAGAAAACATAATCCAGTCTCCAGATTAAGACACTGAAATGGAAACATCAGTAAGTGGGATGCTGTATGTCATTTAAGACATCTGTGTGGCACAATATGACATGTGACTGTGTCCCTCTAGAGAGGCAGAAGGATGACCAGTGGGCTACCTTGTTGCAGCTAAAATAGCCCTATACACCTCAGTTTCCACAGCTGAATCCTGCTCTCTGTCACTGCTGACTATAATGGAAGTTTAGATGCCTACAGCATAATTTTATTGTTCAGTTTACAGATCTACTCCCGTAGTGTGTGCCCTAGGATGTTTAAGACATTTGTAGGTATGACACAAGATCTGTGGGAAACACATGACCGCCCAATGTAGAACCTGAAGGCCAGGGGAGATAAACCACAGCATTTAAAATTACATTATCCATTAGCGTTCAAGCTACTGTAGCACTCCCTTCTTGCACGTACAGTTACCTACAGATAGGTGCCTATATTTTATCTAAGACTGCATCCTACCATTGCAGACAGGATGAGAAAGGTTAGAAAACCTTTGAAATTGCTTTCAAGTGTTATTTCCATGCCATCTCCAAATTTTCAAGGCAGCAGGTCAGCCACCATTCCCAGGTGTCTCTGTTGATTCATTAATGGCAGTATCAACAGTAATTGCTACTCAGAACTATGAATAGGCTTTTGCTGGAGAAACTCTATAGCTGCTTCACATTAATATGGAAGTCAAAATGAAAAATTTAGAAAGCTTAGCTAAAGCCTGCAATGACTTTTAACCTCTATTATTATCATTTTTACGTAGCAACAAGTACACTCTACAGTGCATGAAGAGTTTAAGTGTTTTCTCATACAGCAACTTTTAGAGTATAATTGATTCTGAAGAAACAAACAATCTGGAAGTATATATAATACAGCTTTTAAGCGCTTGATTATATAAAAAAATCCATTTCACATTATATGACCTCATTTTGAAACCCGATAGCTAAAGAAAGTATGTTATGAATTTCCAATACAAGAGAAATTGTAGTTTACAATCCATATTGTGTGAGATGTGTACTTGCATTTTAACTATAGTGTTATATATTTGTATAATTGTAAATGTGAAGGTCTTATCATTGGTTTGGTCTTGTATTTTGGTGACTAGAATCACGTAACCTTTACAGCTATAAATTAGGTGGTGTTCTGCCTCTGACTCCAGTTAATATTTAGCTAGTTTGTTCTGGGCTTAAGCATGAGAAAATAGTTTCAAGAATTTTTATTTTGCTTTTACACTATGAAGAAACATTTTGCAGAAGTTTGTGCTTTTCTTTTAAGTCTTATTTAGACCAATGTCAAGTATGAAAATGATGGAGAAAGAAATTTTCATTCATCAATATATGTATACATTTGTTCTTTAAACTTAACAGTTCTTACAGGCTTTCTTAGAAAGTCTTTTTCACCCACCAGTTCTACACTTTCCCTCTGCCTCCGTTTTTGCTTATGTTACTATTTTTCTCCTGTCAAAATCATATTGCTTGTCCGCTAATAGATCTCCTTTGTTAGAGATGGAAACATCTATATTATTTCTTCATATGCAACTGTTCCATCTTAGTCTTATATTTCTTTCCTTTCCACTAGATCAATGGGACTTTTTCTATGCTGTCAGCTGGCCAAGTATTTCATACAGATCCAGCAAGTCCCACTATCCTAAATGAACACACTGAAGATAGTGTTTGCAGCTTTGGTTCAGCTAGCCTGGGGTCAACTGCGAATCTTTAAATCCCAGTCAAGTCTTAGTAACACAAAAGCAGAAGGCAACAAAATAAAGACATTCACCCGGTAAAAATTAAGCATACTGACTGGCTAGATTTAGAGTGTATTTCTCATATGGGTCTGAGATATGCTGTTTGGATACAAGTATACTCTCTGGTTTACGTAAACAAGCTTTGGGGCATGATGTGGGGCAAAATGTTGGCCCCATACTAGTCATGGGTGGGGAAAGACTCCCAGTAGATACTTACCATCAGTGTAAAGGGGATATGACATACCCAACTAATTCAGTGTCTTGCCTTGTGGGGGACTTGTGGCTGGTGTTAGGCAGGCGGTATGATAAGGGAGATGTCCAGGATCACATTGCACGAGGGCAGGTGGAAACTGGAGGCAACTACAGCTTTAACCTGCAGGGCACATTGCTTTAGGGATACACTAAACCTGCCATGGGGATGTGTGGGGCCAGGTCACAGTGCTCACTGGGTTCAATCTTCTTCCTGGGGTAGAATAAAGATAAAACCAAGAAATCTGGTGAACAGGGCGGGGAATGAAAACTAATAGGGATAGATGATATGGAGCTAATTGGAAGAGGGAGTTATTTGTTCCATTTGAACTAACTTGATCAAAGAAGAATTCATGTGAGTTTTGGATAAGGTTTATAGCAGTTCTTTTTTTTTTTTTTTTTTCCCCCAAAACCTCCTTTGCTTATCTGGAGTATTAACTTTCCATTTCCGCTGCTGAAGCAGATGTTTTGCTTGTCGCAGACATTAAGGCACTCTTAATGTGCAGTTACTGAATTCTTTTCTAAAAGAGCATTTTAAATTTGACAATTCTTACATTTTTAAAGGAGTGACCTCATTTTGAAAACATTTTTTTCCAATACATATGTCACTACTGGAAAAATATTAATCTGCAAAACTTAGTATAAAATGTCTCCATTTATTAAACATCTACTGTACAGACATCAGCTGTCACAAAATCCAGTCATACATCCTTGTGAGTCCTGGCATTCTGAAAAGGGTTTGTTTCAGGCAGGAAATATATTTTCTCTATGGTTTTATTAAAATAAATATTTAAACAAATTCCAACAGTTAAAAATGCCTTTGCAAAGCACACCCTAAAGGACTAGAAACTAAATATTACTATGCCAACAGAAAGATTAACTCAGTAAAGTAAACTCAGTTCAGATTCATTCTCCGATGTCCAGACCCATCACCTGTTATATGTTATAGAGACCACTTCTAACATTAAATGTTTCCTAAACAAATTGCTATCTAAAAATAACAGAATGAAAGATGAATATTGAAAATTAATTGGAGATGTGAATACCTTATTATTCTACCATTCTTCTTCATTTTAGTGTGTAAATATATACATTTGATTCAGCTTTATATTTTTGCTTTCACAAGTTAAAACTGCCACTACACTTTGATCTTCTAAATCATCTTTTTTTTTTGTGGTAGTTTAGGAAATTTTACAGGAAAAAATGAATCGTGGTTTCCAAAAGATCAACTGATACAATAGATTTTAAAAAAAAATTTCATCAGTTAATCAGAGACTTTTCTAATGATGATATATATTGCAAAACACAACTGAGATTAAAAAGTCAACACAGAAGAGAACTGGGTATTCTAATAGGCCAATCACTGTATCTAGACATTATATTTTTCACATAAACATACCAAGGAATTGCTTGCATTCCTCAGTTGCTGATGCCATCTTCAAGTCTGCTTACTCAAGCTTTTTTTTTGTTGTTGTTTTGTTTCTATCCTCTTTTCTTCCCATCACACAAGCTGGGGTTTATTTGAACCTTTTTCTGTGAGACGTTTCAAAATGCTATGCTCCTCTAATTTACACAGTAATGAGGTTGCCCTGTCTCTGACCTTGGAGAGCTAGCTTGGACTTCCTATATGATATATTTTTGAGGAGATCTCCACCCCTGATTAGGGCTAATGGGTGCTGAAAAGCTGTGTCTAAGAGTTGTTTTAAGTTAGCTCTTTGGGAAATCTGGGCCTTCAGTTCCCAGAGGCTGCAGCTGTTTTGCAGAAAAGAGAAGCAAAAAAAGAAGGGAAGGAGAGGTTTTATGAACACTCGATAGCTAATACGAAGTCAAGTTTTTGCTTTATACAACGATTCAGCTTCTTGTCTTGTATAATGAATACAGCA
The DNA here is from genome assembly GCF_964106895.1 of Numenius arquata. NCBI lineage: Eukaryota > Metazoa > Chordata > Aves > Charadriiformes > Scolopacidae > Numenius > Numenius arquata. Next base: position 97,191,066 of record NC_133576.1, on the reverse strand, counting down.
CACTTTCCCCATAATTATAGCACTTACTTTTTCCTGTCCAAACATTTTGAAACAGCTGAAGATTCAAGAAATAGTCAGTCTAGAAACCTGGTAACAGAGGGTGAGTGTATGACTTTAGTCAAAGGAGCTAATCCCTCTGTGCAGTCTTCCAATTATGTTTCTTCGCCAATAAGTATTGCTACCTTATTTTATCCAGAATGAATTCTATTAAATGAGCACTCATCAAGTTCCAATCTTAATTAGACACTAACAAAGCCGAACAAACAAATCACTGTGCTTGGATAAAGGCATGTGGGATGGAGTGCATGAAAAGAAGAGGTTAGACATTTAAATTGTTTTACTTACTTAACTGCTATAGGTGCTACAAAGCAACAGATATAATTTATTACAGCCTTTGATGGTCAAACACACTGAGTTGAATTACGATCACAAGATTTCATGCAATTCTGTACCATTGCCTATCTTTGTGGGTATCTAAAGCTGTTTTCTTATTTTGCCTTTTTTCTCCTCTTTTTTTGTACATAGTTATATTTTATTTCAGCTATCAGATGACAGCTACTGTGTAAAAGTACTTGAGTTCCCTTACATGGTTTGTATCATCACCAGAAATCCTTGATAAAAATGCAGCCTTATTATATGTGCAGTTTATTCTCTCCATATACTTCAGAATGTATATCCTAATTTGATATTCCAATATATATAATCAGTCAGTACTTTCCTTTCATGTTTTTTGACAGAAACACAGGCAGCATACCAGGCAATTAGTCTGAAGAATGATTCCAAAAACAGCCTTACTTCTACCTTCACCCCTTATATGCTTTGCTGATATGGGATGTTTGTGTTTTTTAGTCTCTTTCTTTGTGGATTCCTTTTATCTTCTTTTTCCTTCTAATTTTTGAACAAAGGGTCATTCAGTTATATACCTGTTGTTTGTTTCTTGGCTCTTGCCTTGAAAAAAACTCAGCTCTGGAAATAAAAACTTTTTTTGAGAGAGAGAAATGGACTGGTTTTAGTCTTAAGAACTGTATTAATTATTAGCCATATAATGGAAGGGTTTTATAAATTTTAATATATGAAACTTCATTATAGTTCTGAGGCACACATAACAAATACTCCATATTATAGCTTTATTATCCTTGTGGTATCTATCCACAGGACAGTGGAATGAGACAGCAAGTTCAGAATATGTTTCCCCATCATAATTTCTGTAAATGTGTAAAAACTTTGACTTCAAGGTATATGCTTCCTTTCCCACATTTATTTCCTAGCTTCCAAAACCAAGTTTTAACACAACCTTTTCATTTTCCTCCCCACCCTCCAATATAAAAAATATTTTAATATTCCAACTGTTCTGCATGCAACAACATGCATACAACAATAACTAAAAAAAGAGCTTCTTAAAACATGGTCCAGATTTGTGAAGAGCTTCATGGTTCACTGAACATTTTATTTAATATGGAGATTGTATTCAGAGTTGTTTGATTTGCAGAAATAACAAGCCCAAATGCTTCAGTTTCTAATGGTAATTAGTTTTCAGCCTAGACAGTCTGTTTAGTTATATATTTACTACCTTGTAAAGAACTATCACAACAAGCCCTAAAGCATTATTTGGAAATTAATAAGCTAAAGAAAGAGGAAATTCTTCACTTTTGCATAGCAACACTCTCTGTATTCTACTTTTTGATTGCAAAATCCAGCTTTTCAATTATAGGTGTACTAAATTGTGATGCTTGAAAAACTATAAAAGGCAATTATCAATGTTTCTTAATACCATAAATGACTAATGCAAGTATGTTTTGCTGTAAGGGAAACAAAGGCTAGTATTGTGAACAGAATTCCTTTGCTTCCTGAGTCAGACTAGAATAAACTTTGATTCACATATTTTTGGTGTTATTTGCAATTAATATTAGTTTCTGCGGCGGTTAAAATAATGCATTACAGATTCCATTGTAGTTTACATATTAGAAAATAAGGGCATATTATTTCTCCAAGTTTTAAAGTTCACTTGGCTTTTGTGACATCGGGCAAGGAAGCAGGCAGGAGGTTAGAGCACAATACCTTGCAGACCTTCATATATTCCTGCCTTATTCTTATACAAGAAAACACATGAAAGAATCACTTCTTCAACCAGGTATATCTTCTGTTCTATCCCTTGCTGCTTTCCAAAGTTAATGGAATAAAGTCTCCTATGCCAGATACTGTGCTGGGTTTTTTTTCTTTTGACTGGACTCTTCTTCAATGACTCAACAATGGGTGAGCTCTCAGCGGCCGCGGAGGCTAAGAAAGGCTCCATTATACTCACTCAGCATGCTTTGCCATTGATTTCTGCCTCTGAACATGGATAGAGGACACGCTTGAGCTGGCAGAAGGAATCACATCATGACATAGACACCTCAGAAGAAGTATGCATTATGGAAATCTTCTTAACAAAGAGAGTTCCTCAGCGATCATTAGCATTAGAGGTTTTCTCAACTCTCTCTCACAAATGGCAATGGAAAGGAAAGAAGGGAACATTTTCAAATCTCGGAAAGACTGACCCTCTCCCTTTGTGTTGCTGTGTCAAAAGAGCTTTAAATGCCTTTTCATTCCAAATCAGTGTAATTGCTTTTGTTCAAAACCAGGTCCAGGCTTCTCAGCAGTGGAGGCAAGGTAAAATGTGTACTGTTTCAAGGTCAAGGAACTAAGTCACTTACTTTACTGCTTCTCGTCACTGTCAGTGGTAAAATTAAGTTTTGTGGAGATGGCAGACAACTTTCTGAGATGGAAAATATATGAGATGGAGTAGAAGGGGTTGGTGGAAAGCTAGGCTGCTGGGCAATGTGCAGCCTCACCGGGAGAGAAGAGCTCTGCTTTCACCATCAGTGCCACATGGAGCTGACCCAGCGTGGAACTGTGTGGGTAGGCAGTGAAATGGTGGCCTCCTCAGGCTTTTGAACATGTATAGCAGTCACCTGAATTACCTGATCTGCAAGGCCATGGTTGCACATTGTAGCTAAACTACTTTAACAGTTATGGCTTCAAAATGGGTCTTTTAGACCCCAGTAAGACTCATGCCTCTTCCATCATTCCTTTCTTTGCCTTGCCCTGCCTTGACTCTTCTTTTCTGCCTGCCTGCTCTCTGCTCTCTTTCCTTTTCAATAGGGTTAATTTTCTTCCTGTTCAACTCCCTGAAACAAATCACCAAAGTGTCAGGTAAATACTGAAAAAAAAGGAGAAAAACAAAAAGTACAAAGCAGGAAAAATGTATGTCCCTTGCCACCCTCACCTTCAGTAGAATTTAGCAGGTAAATCAGCTTAGCTATATTGTAAAAACTACACACTAAGATGGTTCTTTTAAAATTCTTCCCCAAAATCTTAGGCCAGAAAGGCCACTTCGGAACAATAATAAAAAAAAATAATCCATTGACAAGGTACTGAATCTGAAACCTCAGGAGTGCTGCTGTACAGAGAAATAAGATGCAACTAACCACAGCTCTGTAATCATTTTCTAAGGGCACTCTTAGCTTGAAATCATTCCTACCAAATTCTGAAAGTTACTGCTTCCTACTAGCAAACACTGGTCTGAGCCAAACTGCTGGAGAAATGACAGACCCATCCTAAACATTTTCTGAGAAGGAACTTGTTTTTCCCAATGGTATTTGGTCTGGGCATTTCCCTGACAGAATTTACCAGGATGACAAAAGTGGTCATTCGTTTCTCCAAGCCTCTTCCAGTAAAAATGTTTATTCGCTGTAGACAATGTTTATTGTGTCAGAGAAACAGGAAATGCAGACTTCATATCTCAAGACTGCATATTTTAACTTGTGTGCTTTCTAAAAGTCTGTGATTTCTGCAAAACAGGAAAATGTCTTTAAAAATACTGAAAAAACCCACTGCTTTGGTTCCAGGGGAAACATGCTAAAACCTAAAGAATTTCATACAGAATTACGTCCTTTTGTTACACACATGATGACATTTGTTGTTTATTTAATGCTTTTAACAACAATGTCCATGGAAATATACAAACAAAAAGTAATTAGTCTTTTAAGAAGACTGAAGTTTTGTTGGTTTCTGTGATACATTCATGGGCGTATGTGATGACTTATTTTCAATACAAGGAAAATACGTTAATAAGAACAATTAACCTTGGAGTACATTAATGCATATGCAAAATATAAGATGTTCATAAACAAAATAATAAGTACATTTAAATATCTAGTTTTCCTATAAGACTTCAGTGAACTCAGGCTAGGTTTTTAATATACCTGAGAAGTTATATTGTAATAAGAATAATGTAATATTGTAATAAGAATAAATAAGAACAACAGTCATATAACAAGGTATGTTAGGTATTGTTTGAGTCACAAACATTGTTTAGCTGTTTTGTTTACAAAACATTGTTTACAGAATCATACAAAATAGGTAGTGCAAGAATTAGAATAATCGTATTTAAGAGCCAAGTTATAAAAGGAAAAAAAAAAATATCTGTTTTTGGTAATTCAACTTGAATAACTCAGTCCATAAATGGATTATGAGTCTGATTAAAAAACTGTTGAAGTTTTCTTGTTAGACCCATATGAAGTTAGTAATAAAAACATTAAAGTAATATCTTGTTGCTTTTACCGTGTAGGCACACAATAATTTCTGTAATAGCTTTAATAAGTTCCATATGACTAGTTGGAAAGATGAACTTAATTAAATGACACATTATTGGTTTATCTTTTGCTAACAGTCAACACTTCGGTTAAAACTTTAAAACTGATTGGAAGAATGATGCAGAAGGTTATATACTTGTTATAAAATATCACAAACCAGATTAAAATTTTAAAGAATGGTTGTCATTTTTTATTATATTCTATTGCACTTTTCCTTTCTAAATTAAAACCTTTTTCTCCCCATTTACATGATCTGAGCAGAACAGTGACTACAAGAATTTTAACTCCCTATATTCCTTCGTCTGAAAAGAAATTATATCTGCCCTTTCTGTCATTAAAACAAAGTTAGAGAATCAAATACAGTATACGACTGCTCTGCAGTACCTTTCACTACAGAAATGTTTATTAAAAGAAGTAAGCATCTGCTTACTTGAAATGTGCTGCTATAGCTAATATGACAAGATGAAAGCCTTCTTTTTCAAAATAGAGTTTGTTTTAAGATTCAGAAATCTTAAGGTACATGCATCCAAAATCATTAACACTTGTTAGTTCTTCCTAAGTTTTAGCAAACACAACTTTCAGAACATACTCAAACATACTGTGTAGCTAAAATGACCAAATTTTGCAGAACCATATCAGGACGGAGAACTGAATTAATTACAAGTAAATTGGAAGCGGGAACTCTTATGAATTCCTTCCTAAATTGAAAGAAGCCAAAGAAAACAAATGTTTTCTAAGACCTTGTTTCCCTTTTCCTACTCCTAGTAGGAAAACCACCAGCAAAACTGTGGGAAAACCAGTAACATTTTTGCTTTTCCTTCTGTTTGCCTATTCGCACAGTAAGTTAGTGCTACAGTAGTTAGTGCTACAGTAACTTCTCAGGAACGTTCAAGTCAAGAAAAAGTTATCCGGAAATTAGAAAAACAATGGAGTTACTTCAGTTTGTGGAATAATTTATAGGTGAATGACAAAAAATATATTTTTCAAAATCTAAGACCCTAATCATTTACTACCAGCAAAAGAAAGCAAAAGACAGTATACCCAGTCTTGCCATGAAGACAGTCTTTACCATCATTCTCCCCGGAGCAACAGGAATTAGGGAACAGACAAGCTAAACAGGGCTGCCACCTCCCTATCAAAACCTGTCAAGCCAAAATACTATTACTTTTGGGATGTCAGTGTCTTACTAAACTACTTAGCATTAATTGACAACTTCTCCTCCAGTGTAAGAGACTTAATTGCAAAGTTAGCACAACCCCATAGTTTGAAGCCACGGAGCCCAAGTGTCAAAGCTGGCAGGTTTAAAAATTATTTAGCCTAGCAGAAGACAAAATGAAAAGGGTGAAAAGTTCTTCCTGTCAGGGATGACTATACGCAGGCTTGATTGCAAGTCTGTCCTGGTCTCTGATGTCACCAACAAACATGGCCCATATTTTACCACTGTTATCTTGGGAAATATATTGAGAAGACTGCAGAGAAGAGGTTTGTGGTTATGGCTGACACTTTCCAAGGACCATCTGAGTCCCGCATTAAATTTCACATGTTAAAATAGTTCCTGTTTCAAAGAACAGGACAAAGTTTGCTGCCAGAGCAGAGAACAACGATGACAACCTATTGGAGTGTGTGATAAGCTGTTTGTCAGAGAGATTGTTCTCCAAGATACTCACAGTCTAGTTGGGACCTTGCTTTTCCCTCCATATTATGAAGCTGCAACTGTACTCATATTTTTATTATGATGATGTTTCACACTTCATTGGCCATGAGAATTAAATGTATCCCAGTAGAGAATCAGGGAAGTCTGAAGGAAACCTAGTCAATTGTTTCAAAGCTACTGGTTTTTCTGATTCACCAAAACAATTCTTCTGTTTTTTGCTCAATCCTTATGTGCAAGAACGTTGGTTGACCTCAAATTCTGGAGCTATTTTAATATCTAAGCCACTTCATAATATGTCAGATGAAAGCTAATGGCCTATGTGACTTTAAACAATAATACATAACAGTTAAATCCATTTTTCTTAAGCTTTGGATAATTTATTCATTTGAGATTTCAGAGAAAAACTGTATCATGACACATTTAGAGGCTTGGCAGCATAATTTACTGGAACCAAATATGTATATGAAAATACAATGATTTTATTACAAATAATATATTAAGAAAAGACTAGACAGTAAATAAAGTAGGCACATGCCTCTGAACTCAAATTATAAGAGATATAAACAAATAGATTTCTAAAAGCTATTTATAAACCAATATTTATTAGCAGTTCAGACAGAATTATAATTAAGTGTAAAGCAGTCCCAATAGAGGAATGTGCAATTGTTTTGGGGGCAGCCTTTTCTGCTAGGCATGACTGTGGAAAGCAACTTATTCTTGAGACTGCCACCTTCATTAATAGTATGTTATGTATGGTCTTTATACAAAGTTAGTAAGTCCAAGAGATAATGAGATTAACAAAAAATATATATAACAGATGTTTTGTGTAATGTCTAATGTGACGTATAAGTAACTTCAATAAGGCTTTTTAAAACCATAGTCCCCTAAAAAGGTCCATTGAAAGTATGGGACCCTTAGCTAGCAAATTAAAGCCAGCCCATGAAATGATAGGCTTGTTTTCTGTAATTACTTTTCACAGACTTTTTAGAAATAGTTTGTGGAGCAACCCCAGGGTTCTGTGCACCACAGATTGCAAACCACTGAATTAAACAGCCAGGACTGGTGGAGGAGTTAGCCAGTGGGCTAAATAGGAACAAAGGAGTAATAGTCTCTGAACACACAGAGCACCCAGAGCCAGGGGTTTATATAGCTCAGAGTTGGTTGGGCCAGTGATGTGAGTAAAGAGTACTGGGTTCATTTAGAATGGCCAAGGCCACTTGTATTTGTTACCAAAGTTTACAGTGGAGATGCATGCGATCAAGCAAGAAATTATACTGATTTATACCCTAAAAAATAAGTTTGTGATGACAGAAAAGGGCACAAAAGAAGTGTTTAGCTGGAGTTGATGGGGTATTGACATTACCCTGTGAAAAAAAGACGTCACCAGTACCCAAAACAAGAAGAGAACAAACAACGGAAGTTGTATCTGAAACTAACATCTGAGCGCCTGAGCACTAAAGATTTCTTTCTAAGGAGCCACAGCTGTAAAGACTGTGGGATGTTTTAGAAATTCTAGGTAAGATGAGCTAAGCAAGTAGAAAGCTCTGATCTTAATTAAAGTTGCATTTTAATGTGTTTTGGTTGTAACCATTTAGAGTAACCAAAAGCCTGACCTAAATCTCACTGAATTAAGTATTTCCTTCTTTAGTTTCAGCTTTACTGTTCTGTGAGGCAAGATGCATGAGAGTGAGAATACGAAGTCTGTGGAGGCACCGAACACAAGCAACACTGTACCTGTGCTGTGCTGAGGGAGTCCAGATGCTGTTGTCTTTCCTGCCAAATTTCTAGAGGCAAATTTGTCAATGCTACTGGTGTTGATTTTGAGGAAGGACCCGCCAACAGTGGTACCACGTACTGTGGTGCGGACAATGGAGAGACCACGTAGTGCCAATCATACTCCAAACCATCACAGTATTTACAATCTAGGTCTGCTAATGGCAGGTTCCACATGCCAACAAAGTCCTCAGACCTCCCCTGTCGCCAACAGTCTGACTCTATACATGTCTAGTGCCTGAGACGTTTCATGTCTCCGCTCCATTTCATCTAAACAGATCTCTTTTGTCCATGGTCACTGCCTTAGCTAAAAGGGAGTGTCACTCCCTCCCTCCCTACAAAGCTGTATGCAAGGAAAAGTGGATCTCACATGGACAGTCCCCAAATGAGAAATCTCTTCTATGTCCTGAGTAAAGCACAGAGCAACTCTTTGAAAGGTGGCATTTAAACTTTACTCTCTCTCTTCATGCTGACAATGTCTGCTCTGATTTTTGGCTTCTGAGGACGTTAAGCATTTAATTTTCCCCATGCCTGTTGTGTCCAATTTTGAGAACGATGATTCTAACGATCAGCAAAGATGTCTAGAAGATAAGCACCAACTTCACGGTTTCTGAGGAAGTTTAACAGTCAGGTTTTTCTGCTTAAAAATTGAGATTCAGAAATACTATTCATACCTATAAAAATGATAACATTTAAAATTAAGATTCTACAGCAATAATAAGACCAGAAAATACTGCTAAAATGAGGTACTCCATGGTATGTAATATAAAAGACAGTGGTACAGTAATGGTAGGACAATGAGAAGCACAAAGAGATTGAACAGTTAAATCTTGAGGGGATATTTAATAACTAGAAATCTGATAAAGCAGTATTTACCATAATTACATATATAGTTAAACTTTATGTACATGTTTCAGTTACAATATCTCAAGCTAGGGAAAGAGAATCTGCTGCCAGACCATAACAGATTGTTCCCACAGGACATCTGTTTCATGTGTTTAATTTCTTTAAAAAAGTAGGCAATACTTTGTAGCTATAAAAGTATGAAAGCATAACGTTTTATTTGATATTATGTCAAAATTAAACAGTTGTGCCACATTTTTTCTTTTATCCCCAATAATATTTAATACTGACACAGTTCTGATGCATCACTAAATTATGATACAGCCTTCTAAAACTATCGTAGCAATCAGAATAGGAAAAACACTAAAATATTTTTTGGCTAGACGCAGAACACTTCTTTGGTATTAAACATCTCACTGAAGTGGGATATATGTACCTGCATTAAAGAAAACTATTTAGAAAACACATATGTCAGAACCCAGCATTCACAAGGGACTTCTTAGGCAACTTTAACTCCAGGCAGACCCATGCTCTTTGACTGATGAATGGGTAAATTACAGAGCAGGGCACCTGGGTTATGCAGTGGGAGATGTCTGTACAAAGACTGGCAGGGGATTTAGCGACATTTAAGCTGCAGGTATCCTGTCTGTGTGTTCCAGGGAGGACACTAGTGCTGAGTCCTTGGAGTTAAGGTAGCGCCACGAGTGGTATAAACATTTACACCTGAGCTAGTCATCCTGCACTGTCTTTGTGGACAAGGAATATAACTACCTGAATACAAGAGCCTGTTCAGGGATTTGTTTACCTCAACCTAGTATAAACATCTTAAATAGGTAAAATTAATTTATCCCTAAAAATATCTCTTTCCCTCATTGACTATTAAGGGAGCCTAGACATCTTGCTCAAGAGTAGATATTTGCTTTATACTTATACAAAGTTAATTAGAGTTCATTCTATTTGATTTGTAAGCCCTAATTCAAAATCTGTTGCTCAAAACCGAAAACCGGGCCCAACTACTCAAGCCATGAGTGTGGTCAAAGGAGGCCTAGTAGACAACAAGGCAATTATATTCATATAAATTATATTCTTATAAATCAGTAGAGGTTAAACTGGTGGTGCTCTCTACTGTTTGCCTAATAATCTGAAGTACTCATAAGGAAGGGCACTATCTGGGATCCTGTGCCCTCACCGTGAAAGAAGGTCAAACACCTACCCCTCACTCCCCAAAACAATGCCTTGCTCATCAGGTTTTAATTTAGTTTAGAGAAGCCTCCCTCAGTCTCTCCAGAGAAGCCAGCTCACTGAAGGCAGCAGTCCAAGAGCTTTGATGCCACAAAAGAACAAACAAGAAGCAGGATGATCCATAAGCTAGTGATGAGTACAGGAAAGAGAAGCATAATCTTGTGCCTTGTGGGGGAATAAATCAGTAAAAGATTTAAGCAGTAGGGCTTGTCATCGAGATTTCCATCGATAGATCTGGGGGCCTGATTTCTAGGCTGGTGGTCAAACTTCATTTTGCTTCCTACCTAAGTCTTCAGGTAGGAAGACACTTTTGTCTTATAGCTATCATTTTTCGAAGGCTTCTGCTCCGTGGTGGGTGATGGAACAAACTAAGAGCAGAGCTGGTCAGAGAAGCAATATGATTCCCATTCTTACAAAAATGAGAGACATGTAAATCTAGGAAGAGATCTAGAAAGAGTGGGGTAGAATATCAATAAAAGATCCCTTGATGCAGAGGCAGGTCATTTATTTATTTGCTTGTTTGTTTGTTTTTTCTCTGAATGAGAAAAACATGGAGAATTTCAAGCAAAACAGATGCAGTCAAATTGATGCATCCAGAAGAGAGAGAAATTATCACAATCACAGTCCAGTAATTATGTATTTCAAGCTATTGACATTCCTGTTGGGTGCTGGAGGAGTAAGAAAATGTCATCATTACTATTTCCTTGCACAGGTGCAGGATTGGCTAGTGAGGCAGTAGTGATTTACAATGCTGTCAAGGACATCTTCAGCTTCTAATCAAGGAAAAATTCAATTTTTTCTCTACTCAGGTCCATATTTCATTTTTTACAATCCTTTTCCACTTCTATACCAAATACTCAGCCAAACTCCCACCTGAGCCCTTCATGAGTTGTAACTAAACTGGATAAAGTGCCCATCTTCAGTGACTGGGGTACTACTACCTAAGTAGATCACAGCTGTATCAGAAATGAGAGCAGGACTCTATGTCCGCAACACAGACACTACCCTATCGCTGAGTCTTTCATTCATCTGTTCTCTGTGCATCAGACTGAACCCAAAAGTTTCCAAAACCAATGGGTTTTCTTTACAGAAGTTGAAAATGTAGTCCTAAGTGACTCAGTCAATAAAAAATGACTCATCAAACCATAGAGTTGATAACCTGGGTGTTATTAAGTTTGATTATAGAAAGTTGGCATTTGAATAAATCATATTTTGAGAAAGTCACACTGTTTTCATTTTTTCGGTGATAAGAAATGAAAAATCAACCACTTCTCTTGCTATTTTGTTCTTTTGGTTAGTCATTCCCAGTGGTAAACACGAGCTGTGCTCTCAAACTGGCACCAAATCTGAAGACAGTATTCTAGTGGAAGAGTAATCTTTCTGGACCTAAATATCACCTTACCTGTTTGTACCTCAAAGACCTGAAACAGTTCTCTTTGTCACGTTATCATGCAGAGTATGATGATATTATGACACTTCTCATTGTTTCCTGAGCTACTGATTTCCAGAATATAGTTTTCTACTGTTTCGCTATGACCTAGATGCATAATTTTGCATTTAACTTGAATGGGTTCAGCTTGCCAAGCAATCCAAATTTTTCTTTATAACTTTCTGGTCTTCATAATTATGTACCACTCTGCCAATCTCTATGTCAGCAACGTAATGTATCAACAATGTTTTGATATTTACTAAAGCATATGGAAATGTTGAATAACATCTAATTCCTAGCTCTTACCACCCTTATTTGAAACCATTATTTGATAAAGGGCTCTTACTGAAAAAAAACCCCCACATTTGAGAATGGTGCGTTAACTAGTTCTTAATGTATTGAGTGTCTGCTTATTAATCTTGCCATGTATGTGAATTTAAGATACTTCAACCAAGCATTTTTGACACATGGGCAACCACAAAGCTCCTTGAGGTCAAAGAAGATGCTAAATATTTCCATATGGGGAAACGTAGGGAAACAATTAAACATCCTCCTCCTTATAATTAGCAACACAGTAGAAGTTTTCACCCCATGATTACACTGAATACAAATTCAGGGGAATGTAACTGATTTGCATGTAGCTCTGCATCTATAACAGAGAAGGAGTCAGAAAACAAGCCAAAAAATAGTACCAAGAGGAATGAAAACAGGGAAAACCAGTGTAGTCATGAGAGAAACGAAACAGGGAGAGTTTTTTGAGTGATGTGCTGTCTGGAAAGCTGGCATGGAACTGTGAGAAAGGAAATGCTCTCCTGTTGTTTAATTGTACTGTGTTTGGAATAATGGAACCTCTGTGTACATTCTTTGTAAATCAGAATGATTTCAGTAAGAAAAATATTTAACTCCTATGGCATCAGGGAGGCCAGGGTTTCTTAGATGAGGGCTGAGATCACCTCAGCCTGTTGTTACATAGAAGTAGGACAAGAAAGTATCAGAAGGACTCATCCCAGTCTGGAATTTCAACAAAATTCTCAGAAAGTGTAAAGTCAGAGTGATGGACAACAGCTCTTCAAAGAATGTTTTTCAGAAAGGCTTGTAACTCCTGAACTCTTTTGAGAATAAAGTCACTGTGATTAAGAAATTCTTTTTGTCTAAGCTTGTATTTTTCCTTTTCTAGCATGCCATCCCCTAAGGTGTGAAACTGGAAGTACAGGTTTTGTAGGGTTTTTGTCATGATTTTCAGCAATTTTATGACCTCCATGTAGCCATAAACCAATATTTTTGTTATAATAATGTTCCCATCTTAGTTTCCCTATATAAATGATTGCATTTCATAACTGGTATTTTGCATTATTTTTAGTCTATGACCCTCTTTTTTTCCCCTTCTGGCCAAAATTAGCCAAATTTATTCTATCTTTCTTTTTGTAGAAGAAAAATATTTTAATTTTCTAATAAATTATATTCTTAAATTATTAAAAATTATTTAATAATTCTCAGTTTGAATTAGTTTTTTTCTGCTTCCATGTTGTCTTCCAAATCAGCTGTGCTCATCCTCAACTTCGTGAAACTAGTTCTTTCAAAAAATAAGCATACATATTACTGATTAGTCTTTTCCTTGCTTACCTGCAAGTATGAAAAAAGCTTACCCACAATGAGCAATACTAAATAAGCTTAAGTAAAAATAAGAAGTTCCTAAACCATTCCAGTCATTAAGCATTTTTTACCCATCATTCTCATATCCAAAGTAAAATTATGTTTTCCTGCATGTAATGTATTTTGTGTCACAGTTATTTAGAAATTCTCTATGTATTTAACTCCTGAAAGAAGTCTTGGGGTCTGGCCCCATGCTATGACTAACAAATATTATCCATAAACCATCAACTCATAAAGCATCATTTTAAAACAGCCAGATTTTTTTCCTGTCACTCTTCCGAAAGTTGTTCAGGACTTCTTCTTTCTATTAGTTACCAGTCTGCTTTATGTTTTGAACCTGAATTTATGCCTGTTTTCCTTAGCTCAGGTTTTTCCCATGGTGGGGCTTATTCTCTTTATGTTTTTAATAGAAAACTTCACCAGTTTTAGGAAAGGTAATCATGTTTTAAGAGCCTTTCACTGTACCACGCGTGCTTAATGCATCCTTCTTAAATAGGTCTGAAACTGATGTAAAATTATATAAATACTTTCCCATATCTACCAAAATGCAGCCATTGGCACACTTTAATATATTGGTTTCCAGTTCTGAAGTTGTCTTACAGTGATATCTCACAGTTACCCTGTAAAAAGATTGTGTATCCATATCATTCTGTCATATCTACCTCTTCTACCACACTCAGTTGTTGAGTTAGTACTATTAATAACTTTGTAACTGCTGGATGTTGTTGATTTTCACAGAATCACATGGTAGTTGAGGTCAGAAAGCATCTCTGAAAATCATCTCATCCAATCACCCTGCTCAAAGCAGCATCGCCAAGAGCAGGTTTCCCAGGAACATGCCCATTTGGGTTTAAAATATCTACACGGATGGAGACTCCACAAATTTTCTGGGCCACTTGTTCCAGTCTTTGAAATTCTTTTATACAAATCTACCAAATTGAAATTTTCCACAATGAACCTTCTTCCCCTCTCCCTCCGCATACATTACAAAAAAGGCCAGAAGACAGATACTTCTGTGCCTCTCAGTCACAGACTTTGGAGAACAGAGCCATGCTTCTTGTGTTCAATATCTTTTGATTCTGGGGTGCCAAAAATTCCTTCACATCATCTTCCTCTTTTATCTATTCTGTTCCTGCCAAGCAGGTTTTAACAAGTGATTTTAATATTCTAATGATATGAATCATTCTGCTGGATTTCACTTATTTCAGTTGTGTAAAACTTATTCTTTTCAATGAGGATTTCCAGTTCTTCTTGCTTATTTTCTCTAATCAGGATGTAAGCAACTGAAAAAATGTCTTTTCTTCATGGTTTTGGTCATTGTTTTGATTTGTTCATGATACGCTGGTTTGAATGATGTTTCCCCTATTGATGCCTCTCCATTATGTTATTAATTTGGTGCTTTTTCTGTCACCCAAACAGAAGACAAGAAGTTCACTCTCCTCCCTTTGAGGAGCTGTGTGCGATCTGAAACACGTTGCCCTTTCTGTGGCCTTGATGGAGTCTGCGATTTTAAAAAAACTCCTTCGATTCCTCACTAGCTACCCATCCTCCAGTATCTTCTGTCTTTTCCTTTCCACGATAGCAGAAGATTGACTGCCAAGACCACTTCTGTTTCTCCTTCTTTATCTCTCTTCTTGGACCTCACTGTAGTTTGCATATTCTGTCGGGATAATTGACTCCAGTGTATATCATGATCAGTAGAGACTTGCCAGACAACCTCATAATCCAGCCCAATCTTGCAGTTACAAAGGATCTTGTGACCACACTGTGTACACATGTAAACAGCGCAGGTATTTACATAAAATCAGTGAGAGGCAGATAAAATATTTCCTCTTCTGTAGGATTTTACAATGCAAAGATATTAAAAGCATAGTTTAGAGCACCTGTTTTATAAATGATAATATACAATAAACAAAAGCTCAGTTATACAACATCTAATGGAAGAAGTTATTTGATTCATTTCCAGAGTTAGAATAAGGCAAAGTTCTTTTAACCTAAAGTCTGCCATGCAAAAATACAAAAAAGACAAATGGAAACTTTTTACATAAACACAGTTGTAGTATTTCTGTTTGGGTTTTAAATTTTGCTGTCCAATTTGTTTACTATGTTTTATGGAGTATTTGTTAACCTAGTCTAATTTATCTCAAAGTTTCCTACTATCCAACCACTAGACAGAATTCCATTGATTCACCAGCCACAGGGCTGTTAAAATCTGATCACAGTGGATGCTAAATGAAAAGGTTTTAGTATTTTTTTTTCCCAGTGTTCCCAACATTTAAAAAGCTAAGTGCATGAGAAATCCTAGTAAGTCACACCTCAGATGAAGTTGGGAAAAGACCCATTTGCAACATAATTACTGCAAGAAGCCAACACATGATTGTTCAGTTTTTGAAAAGGACAAAACTAAAGAATAAAATATGAAAAATTCTTTCAATAAAGAGAAGGGGAATGAACAAATAAAGCCAAATGAAAACCAGCCAGACTTGTGTTAGGATAGGACTAATCTAGGGAAAAATATTTAAATGCATAAATATATATAATTATTATGCATTTTAGAAGACATCCCAATTTAATATTTCAATTAATAATATTAAATTTCTGCAAATGATGACAAAACACCCTCCAACCAACCAACCAACCAACCAACCAAAAAACAAAACCAGAAAAACCTCCAAAATCCTAAGCACTATGCCAGGAGAAATAAAATGGCCCTTGACATTATTTTTTAAGTCTACAGAGTTCTAGAAATCCACAGAACTATGAATTCCCTGCATTCAGCAAGAGAGCTAACACAACATCTGGAGAGCAACTAGTGTATGGAAGATTTCTCTAAGATTAGGACCACTAAATTATAATATCCTGCTGTAATTTCAGACAGTGTAATCGTCCTCTCTAATAGCTAGAATATTTTAGATTTATAGTCCACTCAAACCTGTTTGCCTGGCCTAAGCACTAAAGCAAAGCTTGGAACACATAGTTCCCAGGACTTAGCTACAACTGAGTATTTCTACAGCAAGTTAGGAGCTTACATACCTTTTGGAATATTCAACTTAAGTGTTGCAGTAGATAAATTCTGTCCAAGACCACCTAGTGAGGAGACACACCTAATGAGGACTCTTCTGAAGTTCCTCTGGCATCCAGGCAAAGGCTTAAAACGCATTGCTTCAGCTCCTAACTCCAGTTTGGGCTTCAAACTTTCAATTGATTTCCAAAGAACGGACTGAAAATTCCTCTCTAGGAGCTTTTGTCCCAGAGAAATTTCCTAAGAATTTCAGTCTACTTCTTTGTTGAGTGAAGACTTTTCCAGACAAATAAAGAAAGTAGAGTTTTAATATAAAATGCATAGGCATTCTTTGAGGCAGATCCCAGAACTCCTTTTGCCTCTGACATGAGGTCCTAATCACTATGCACGATACTCAGTATGTGCTGGGCAGGTAAAAAGATAGTATGTCTCTTTTGGAGCACAAGACTGCAACTCAGACTGTATTTTACAACAAAGAGATTGCCTCGTGTTTCACTTTGGTTTTCATTCTGTGTTTTAGGGAGAAGAATATTTCCTGGAAGCTATAGTAATGCCTTTGAATTTCTTCATAACATATCAGAAAGAGCTCTGGATATTTTAGGAAAGAAGCATAAGTGCACGATAACACTTGTATTCTCAAGAAGAGAGACTTCTCTATAAGTCTATAACTCTATAAGACCTCTGTCCATACGAAGAACCTGGCAGTCAGTAATATAAGGGGAGACGTGACAGTGAACTGCTGACCGTGTGCTATCTTCCTGTGTGGCTACACAATGTTTGCAGAACAGTTTGGTGTAGTACTACTTTAAAAGCATAAATTGCAACTCACCACAGATCTGTGGTTATGTTTTTAATGGAGAAGAATGTTTTCATAAGAAATTACTATGCTGTAGTAGGGTGGAAAAATTCATCAGCATTTCTTCCCCTTTTCAAAAAGACAGGAAAGTCGGGATTCATGTGATTTTATTTCAGTGTGAACAGTCACCCCAGGATCCCCTGTACTTACAGTAAAAATTTCTCTACATTGAGAGCAGGATTCATCTGACCTACTTTGAACAGATACATTTCATCAGTGTAATCCTGCTGTCAATGACCCCCCCCCCCAAAAAAAAAAAAGAGTTCATGAAAGCATGACAGTGTTCATGCCAGCGCCTTGGCAATAGCAAAACACCATCCCAGTAATCATCAAAAGCTATCCACATTACAATCAGGATGGAAGGAGCAACCAATGCTGAGAAAACTGAGCTACTTTTAGCTACATTTTCCATTCATAACATTGTTCTCAAAATGAAAAATGACAGATTTTGATGCCTGTATGTGTAAGTGAAGGAATGACTTGAAGGAATGACTTAAAGGAATAACAAAGACCTCTTGAGATATTCTATCTCATTCAGTGCTATAGTTTAGACACCATTATTAGTCAGAAAATACATAGAAAATGAATTTTTAATTTAGGCTAAAATCCATTGTATGATAGTTGTAGCAGAACACCAATTCCAAAAAATGTTTTCTCATCTGCCTCTGATCAGACTCTTCTGTCATTTACCTGAGGGAAGCAGAATGGGAAATGAAACTCTGGTTAACTCCTTGCTTCCTCTGGATTAGGTAATACAGAGTGTTTTGCCATGCCATGCATCAAATATTTGAGTCCTTCAGTGGAGACTACAGGTACTTGTTATTATATATACAAATATTCAAAGCTTGCTTGTTGCCATTCCCACACTTGTTCCCATCTTGTGACATTACTACAACTGTGAGAAGACTGTAGCCAACCCAAGTTGGAAAAACTTTGCAAAGTAGCAGTGGTCTCTGTGTATCTACATCAAAGTAGGGCTATGTTTATTATTTTTGTTTTAAGACATTACCCAAATGCTCTAAATCCAGACTAAATTATTACAATGTTAGACAATACACAAACATTCCCTGCCCCAAGGAACATACACGATGAACACAAACACAGGAAAAATACCGATAAGGATTAGATAAGGATTAGTTCTTTCTTTTTGGCCATTCAACTATGTGTTTGAAACTCATAAACTATGAGTTTAAAATTAAATTTATGTTCCAAGTTGCTTACACTGCTATTTTTCTTCTTCTCCATTACTCATTTGTTGTGAATGCTATGATGACATTCCCAGAATTGCCAGGGAATTATCTTTGAAGCAATATTTTATGACCCCCTTCTTCAGTCCTCAAAAACATACACAGGAGAGATGTAATCAAACTCATAAAAATACCTTAATTGTGCATTCATTTAAATGACCTTTGAGATCTTCAAAATGAGGTTCAGGTGTTTGCATACTATTGGACCTGCTTACAACATACACCATGAAATGCTTGTCAGGTGTATGTTGTGGGCCTTATTTATTTTAAAGTGCTTCTCACAAAGGTAGGTTTGTGCTTGACAAAAGACAAATTACTCGGTGTTAGAAAGAGAAGACCCAAGCAATTGGGAGTTGTAGAAAAGATTTTTGTTGTTTAAAAAGGACACCCAACTGTAACTAAAACATTTCTTTTCTGAAAGGAAGTGCAAACAAAGAAGTAATTTTAAAGGGGAAAATTTCCTAGAATCACAAAAAAAAGAACTAATGAAAAAGCTCATTAAATACAATGAGCTTTTTGAGTCAATGACTCAAAAAACTCCTTTGTTTCCTTGATCCTTTTTTCCCTCTTTACAGAAGTACTGGGG
This sequence comes from Numenius arquata, assembly GCF_964106895.1. NCBI lineage: Eukaryota > Metazoa > Chordata > Aves > Charadriiformes > Scolopacidae > Numenius > Numenius arquata. Next base: position 97,172,127 of record NC_133576.1, on the reverse strand, counting down.
CTGAATAGACTGACTGGGTTTCTCTTGGAACAGAAAAATCCCCCAAAACAACAAAGCCAAACAGAACTTCCATGAAACTTTGTTAATTCAGAGAAATACTTTCCTGTGGCATATTTCTCTAGTCTCAGTTTCCTGGGAGTTATATAGGGGAATGTAGGCCTAATACAGTCGGTACAGCTGACAAATACATATCAGACTTTATGAACTTTATGCAATGCTGCTCTTTACTTTTCTCAGTCATATATGAGGAAATTTTCCTTCTCTCTATATTAAAGGCATGACATATACTGAAACCTGGACTTTACATGTCTACATTGCTCATCCAAGCATCCTGTAATTCAGACGTTGCAAGATCACTATTGCTCTGAGACTAACCACAGGCATCCTACACATCTCAATAACCAATGTTTTACACGATGTCAGACCTTCTGGGAAGGACTTATCCAACATTAATGGTGTAACATTGCTGCAAGGGCTGATAGAAGAGAGTGGAGGATTCTGCGTGATCAGCATCACCACCCTCATTCACAGAGCAGAAGCAGACCTGAGTGCATGCTGACAGGTCAATAAGCCTCATCTTTCTTCTCAGCCAGGTTTCAGAGTTCAAATGTAGACCTTCACAGAAGCGTTTTGGGCAAAAAATACTGCCTTGATTCCACGCCTGACCCTACACTTGCAGTCTGAGATGTATGGTCACCTTCCTAAATAAAACAGCTCTAGGACAAAAACTTGAATAATGGAAGTCTCTGCTCTGTGTCTTCACTGTTTAGCTGTTGGCTCACTCTCTGGCTCTATTCTGGACTGCTCCAACCCTCAAAATAATACCAGTGGATAGTTAATCTTAGGGATGTCTCTCAAAAGACAGTCCAGGATAAGTCTATCTCATATGTGACTCTCTCCAGCCATAGCTGTTCTTCAGCTTTATCCTGGGAAACTTTGCACCCTCAGCAACTTTCAGATCCCCCCACGCCACATCCCACAGCATGAAACACAGTTTCTTGGGTTTCCTGCTATGGAAATGCCAACCTCTTTGCTAAGCTGCAGAAAAGCCCTTGCATTGGACTGTTTAAAACAGTTTAAGTTGTCAAGACATATAAAACACATGGATTAGTGCCAGACCAATAGAAACACCACACTGGGCCCAGAGGGACTCCAGAACAGAGTTCTCCATGGTAGGGACACAACACATTTGCTCATCGTAAGTACTGTAGATGTGAGATTCTTCACTCTGTTTGCCTGCAGGGATAGGTATTGGTCCCTTGTATTCTTTTGTTTAACAGTATTGGTCTAACCAGACTGTCACGTAAACTAAGCACTTGAGTTTTGAACACTGTTGATAAAGAATACCCTGAACTGCTGCAAAAAATGTAGGAAAAAGGCCCAAGCCCATATGACTTGTTCTATGTGGGAAGCAGAGTAAGGCAGAATCACTGAAGGGCTGGAAAACACAACACTGGCATTGCCTAGGCAACATGCACAGAATAGGAGATGGCACGTACTACTAGGCAGAAAGAGCACTCAGAAGAAGGTCTACACCATTACTGCATTTCTGCTTTCATTGTGGATTCTGTGTATTTATGTTTTCCTTTCCTTCTAATTTGAAAGAAAAGAGGGCAAACTACTTGGTAGCGTAATATAACTATTCCTGTATAATAAAGGCACCCCACAGTATCTTTATGCTGTTATAATGAGTGTACCATCTCTGAGAATTATGAAATTACCACTTCAACAAAATGCAACACTGCTGCCATGAAGAGTTTGTAAGCATGATAGTTCACTCTGAAATTAATGCAAATGGTTTTTGTGTTCATTATGGAGATCTCTCTATGTATCTTAATTCATATATCAGACTTTGGTAGTTGATATATCCATCAGGCATTCCTCAGTGCTTTTCAAACCTTCAGAGAAGTAGTCTAACTGCATTCCTGAATTAAGATTTTAAAGTCATTAGGGTGGGAACATGTAAGGAAAAAACACATTTAGAACTATAATGAGAGTAAAGGAGTGTTCTAAGTCAATTATAAATAAGCATATGTATTAGAAATAACAAAACTTCATACATAGCAAAAATACAGATGGTAACAACTCAGCAATTAGGGGATTACTGCTAAAACAAAAGATCTCTTTTAGCTCTTATTGGCAAAAGATAATAATATTGAAATTGTGATTAGAAAGTGGGAATTTTCCAGACTGTCGCTGTAGGGTTTTCCAGGTGGATTTACACCTGCAACTGGCCAATTGAAAGTAGTTTGTCAACAGCAACATTCAGTATTCCATAACCACTTGAAACAAAAAACAGCTTTCCATATGGGAGGGAATAATTCTGACACCACAGGTGCTGGACTGTAAATTTGTAGTTTGTGTGAGTAAAGAAGTAAAGCCTACTTTCCTTACAATCCTGATTCCATAGGTGTGACATCTGTATCATTAATGCCACTCATAGACATACCCAAAGAAGCTTTTAATTGACGAGCTGTGTATGATTACTGTGTTGTCGTAGTACAGAGCTCAGCACTGGTTGTAGAACCTGACCAGGAGCCTGCGTAAATACATGGATTTCTAGCCCATAGCCACAAACTGCAGTGTAGTCATTCTCTTGAGAGGTGCAAGACAAAAAAGGGAGAAACTATAAATTCTATTTTACAGGCAGACATTTCAAAATACACATAACCATCTAAAGATGCAATTAGGGAATGTAATGAAGCAGTTAGTGGGATTTGTATTGGCATCTACGTACCTACCTTCTATTTTGTAAAATTTCTTAGAATTGTAATGTATACCCATCTGTATCATGATAGTCTTAGAAATTTGGCGTAGGGAGTTTAAAGATACACCTCTACTAGTAAATTAAGCAGCACCTGGAAATGTTCCTATGCCTGTTAGAGCAGTTTCTGACAAGATTTTGCCTAATCCAATGAGGACCCTGCAAACAATTTGAGATTTCAGTTTTGGGGTTAAGTAAATCCAGAGACCACACCCAATGGGCAGCTTGAAAACATCTACCCTACCTGGAAGAAAAAAACCATCTTATTAGCATAGATATGGGTGTTCCATGCCAGAGGGCCTCAGTTCCCAGGAACACGCCTAACCACCTTTAATTTGCTTAGATAGCCATAACCCAGACAGACTTGTGCAAAGGGTCACCTAGGAAGTCTGTGGCAGAGCCAGCGATTCTGCCATATCTTGGAATGCCTAACTCAAAAATACAAACTATAAAATAAAATCACAGTAAAACTTGTTTCCAAAAGTACAGCAATTTTTTATACTAGAAAATATTCTTCTATGATTACAGTAAGAAAGAAAATGTAGGCAGTACAAGCACTACAGAACATATACAAAGAAACATATACAAAGAAAGACCTTGTGATTAACAGAAAAACATTGCTTAAGAAGTTTCAGAATAACATTTCTACAGGGGTACTTATCACAGACAAGGATGGTAGAATGAAACTAGACAATGTTGGAATCCATTTATTTAAGTGCCTGCAGTTATCATTTCAAGGCAAATGAAGCAATAATAAATACAGAGCATTTGAAAGAAAGATAATCTGTATCCACTGCATTTTAATAAACAGTAATCACAAAAATCAATGCAGGCACATTGGATCTGTTTTTCTATTAGTTTTCCTATTACTGTTCCCTTTCTCTTCTTTCACCTCCCTTTTCTATCTAATACTTGATGGAATGATCTGTAGTTCCTATTTTTTTTGGGTCTCTGAACTTTCATCTTTATTTTTCTTTCAAAAGCTGGATTTAAAACTTAAAAATTAATTTCCTCACTTGTAGTATCAATACTACCAGTCCTAACACCTAGCGAACAATAAATATATCTTCATTTATTTTCTTTTTGCAATCAATAGGTCAGAACTGGTCCTTGCTAATTTTAATCAGTATTAGGGTGACTGAGAAGGATGACACTTCCCACCATGAAGTCTGGGAAGGAGAAAGTGGATCAGTAATAAAAGTCAGATAAGTTTATTTTAAGAGTATACTCTGTCTCCACCCAATTTTTAAAACACTGCTAGGTAAGTATAAGATCAAATTTTACAGATATTTACCAGAAACATGATTATTTCTCCAGGCAATAAAAAAGTTTTCATCAAAGCCAACATTTACTGGAAAGTAAAAATACTTTCCCCTTGCACAAATATGATTGTGTATCAGATTAACCACTGAAATTTAAGCATAATAAAAATATTCAGAGAAATGATGAAAAAATAAAAATCTGAGTCTAATTCAATGCACATTTATTATACCTATACAGGAGTGAGAAAGAAAAAATTGGCTGCTGACTAGAGAATAAAACTAGAGTAAAATTATTTATGGTGATTTTCAGTCAAATAAGTTTCTGGTTTAAAGAGTGAACTAGGTGTTTGTTGCATCCTGAAGTAAATGCCTAAGTGAGAAGGATTGAATCATCTTCTGGATGTATCTGTCTGTGTCTGTTTACTACAGAGGATGCAGTTCTTGACATTTAACTCATACAGCTAAAGTCATGTGGGTGAATCCCATTCTACAGAACAAAGGTAGGCTATTAGAATGACAAATAAAAGGAAGGATGCCAGATCACCCTCTCAAACACTGCCCCGCAACAGGGAATTTCTGGAAATTGCACAAGGTGTCTCCTTTTGTGTTAGGTAAGTGCAAGCATGCCAAGGCAAGTGAAAACCTGAAGTTTCCTTCAGGAAGTACAGCTGGGTCTCCTCAAAGCTGGCACTGAGGTCATGCCTAAAAAGAAGGAAGTAATGTAGGTTTGGTTTGGAGACCACCAAACACATCAGCGCAGATGAAACCATTTTCCCTGGTAGCTTAACATATCCATTTTGATATTATTTACTATGAAGTTACTGGGGAATTAGGTAAAAATGGGAACCATATGTGCTAGGAATTGTACATAATAGCAAATGGATCTTCTCCAAAGGGTTTTCAGATGGACAAAATAAGGAAAAGGGCTATGACCCACAAATGGAGTCAATAATCATGTTATTTCCTAAACTGACTTGATAGATTTTGTCTGAAGGAGATTGCTTTAACTGAAAGAATATAGCAGAAAAGTACAATAAGACCAGAATGGGAAAAAAAGAGTTTGCTGGGCAGCTACGGGATGCCGATGCAATGAAAACACTATGGATGGATGGCCAGAAATGTTGACTTGGTGTACAAAAGCAACTTACACGTGTTATGTTCTGTGAGCCAGCAGCTTTTGCTGGCTTATCTGATTTTTTCTTTTTGTTTAGTTTTTTTTTTTTTTTTTTAATTTTTATTTCCTTTAAGTTATGTGAAGGTAAAAAAAAGAGTCACAACATGGATTTGAGCACCCCCAGTATTTACGTGAGTCTCCTCACAAACACCTAGTTTTGAAAGGAGATGTAGAGAAGGATGACACAAATAAGCTCCACTTTACATAATCATCAATGTAAAAGTTTGAGTTTCATATGGCTTTGTAGCTGTACTAAATTCAACTTCTGTTAGTTTGCACTGCACTCCATGTTGATATTTCAACAAATGACCTGTATCACAGCTGTGGTAGGCAGATTCTTAGATATAAATTAACACTGTTAATGTCAAATAGTCAAGGTTCAGTGCTGACCATCATTTCATATTATGTCATGCAAAGATTTCAAATATCACGTCCCTATGTTGCCTGTTTTTACTGACAACTAAGCATCCTAAGCATTGTAGCATTTTGTCAGTTCAGCAGATCCAAAGCCATCCATCACTGCTGCTGTTTCTGTCATACGCATTTAACTTCAGCATCAGCCAACAGTCTGCAGTCTTGGTTACTGATCAGTATCATCACAACTGTCAGGTGGGGAGTAAATTTTTTTTTCTCTCCAAAAGTTACTTAATGTAAGGTTTGATATAGACACTTCCCTTAACAGGTTTTCTATATCATATTTGATATTTGAGTATGGGAATGTTTCCAGAATGATCTTTCATAAGTAATTTAGATTTTTAACATCTTAGTTAACACTTTAAGCGTCAATATGGGATGTTCTGAGAATGTTTATTTTCTTCTTCCTAAAAGTCACACCCAAAAAACATGAGCTTCCTGAAATCAAGGGAAAGGTTCAAGAGATCCTATAGTCTACAACATAACTGATTTCAAAGACATGTAAAAAAAACCCATGGAAATTTCGCTGAAGTATTGTTATGTCAGTTTACATTGATTTCAAAGTTAAGATTCTTTTTTCATTTTGCTGTGAAGATGAATGAAAATTATTTAGGAAAGTACCTAAACAAAATTTAAATCCCATTGATCTCAGATTATCATCTAGCAACCTTCTGGAATAGGGTAGAAACAGTCTTATTAACAAACATTTTGAACTGCTGCTCATCTTATTTTTTTTCAGAGGTATCTTTTTACACAAGCCTGCTCTTCAAACTCTTTGGAAAACAAAGAAATGAAATTTTAAAGGGGAGGATTGACTCAGACCACAGATCAACTGGATTTATGTAAAGAAGTGGCTCAAAATCAAAGTTCTAAAGCCTAAAATTCAAGGATTCCTTAGAAGGATATTAGTAGTGGTAAACAAACACTAAAAAGTGTTATGCAGCTCTGCACAAAGTCAAAAACTGCCAGGGTCTAAGCTGGGGCTCACACAGTAGTGTGCTCATGATCTACAGAAACAAAGCCCAAACATCAGAATCCTAATATATTAAAACCCAACAAAACTATTTAAAAGTCTTGTGATTTAAATAAGTCTGATGATTTCTTAGATTTTTCTAACTTTTTTTTTTTTTAGTTGCATGGCTGTAAGTGAAAATTTATTCAAAAAATTGAGTCATTTAAAATCTAGTATTGACCATAGCTGAAATTCTAACTGGAATTATTGTCAAAGTTTCAAATTTAACAGTTTTGTTCCCCATACCTGAAGGACCTGTGTGTATGTATGTGTGCGCATGTATGTATACACACAAACACAAACTGAATATTGAATATTCAGTTCAATATATTGAATAGCATATATCTTTGATTTTCAAAGGAAAAAAGAAAAAAGCCCAGATCACGAATACTGAAGATCTGATTTCTTTACCAAGGCTAAGGCAAAAAAGAATAATAAAGAGGGCTCTTCAATAGATGAAAGATTTATTTATTTCTTTACTTTATCTATGGATTTTAGAAATTGTTATTCTTTTTCTTTTTAAAAATAATAATAAAGTTTTGAATTTTATGTTCTTCATAACCTTGAGAAGTTGAGAACTATTAAATTTCATAGTAGACAGCTGTTACTTCTCAGTAGAATGATTGGACTGTGATTTGCCATTTAAAAAAAATCATTAATACAAGCTGAAAATGAACGAAACTAGGGAAATAAAATGAAATTGCTCCAGATCCTTGCTTTTTCTCTCTGTGGATTCACTTTTCTAATATGATAAAATATAAAATTATTTTAAAAGAAAAATAATAGGAAAAAATTCCCTGAATCCTTTCTTCATAGTTACTTCTAATGCTACAATAATTAACTTTCAAATAATGGTACATTAGTTAATCGCCATATTGCAATGGAATTTCCATGGATACACATATAATGTGGATATTAATAATACGTTAGTTCATCATGATTAATCTTTTAACAATTAATATGAAATGAATGAATGAATGACTGATTAGTCATTTATTAGGAAAGGAAGATGTGCAATTATGTCCTTTCTGTACTGAACATTTTTTGCCAAAAGATTTTTTTAGCCTACAGTAACAAAAAATATGATAGGTAAAGGTTAATGTTATGAATATTTTTTCGATTTCAAATAATGTAGATCTAAGATGTGTTGATACATATGAGAACACTATAAGAGTTGTCACTTGTTTTAATTAGAAAACACGGCTATTCATATGAAATAAGATGGAATCAATAGAGGGAGAAAAACATACTTTTATACTTTAAACTGAATAATTCCAACTACCTCCCCCTCCCCAAGGGAATAGTTGTGAAATGGTTGGAGTCTGGAAACCTGACAAATAGCTCTTCGTAAGTAGTGTGTACTTGGTAGTTCTGAAATTAGTGACCCAAAACCTGAATCGTTTTACAGTAGTTAGAAAATGCAAGTTATCTAATTAATTGTTCTAATTGTCTAATATATGCAGGGCCATACAAGGACATAGGTGAACAAAGTGGGATTTAGTTGAATGTAGACTTTTGCATCCCAGATTGTGATATTGAAATCATGTTTATCTGCCACTTAGCCTAGAGGCTCCACCCAGAGCTCAGGGCAGCTGATTGTGGAAATTTTACAGTTTTACATGAAGGATAGTTCCTAAGTTTCACCTCAGTCCATTAATGCTAGTCCATTTTTTAGAAGGAGTTGAATGCTAATATAATTGACCTCTGTGAATTACCTTAGTTGTGGGAACACTTCAACAGAGAGGAAGAACTTCTACACCACTGCCTTCAGTGCTTTTCTGCTCTGGGAGTACCTAGCCTACTTGTCAATATGGTTTGAGCAGAAATGACTCCAGTGCTCTTCTCTTCACCTCTTCCAATGTGTCTCACTGAGAACAGAGCTCTTAAATTTAAATGGCTCTTAATTTTTTTTTCTCCATTTTATAAGTATCTAGATAAAATAATTTTTAAAATAAAAATTGGTTTCTTTGCTTATAATGATTTATAATTCACAAAAAACATCTTCTGGGAACTAACTTTAACCAGAGAAATTTCAAGTTCAATAGGAAAAAATATGTCCTGACAACCACGAACATTTGAAGACCAGCTTTTATAATTGTTTCAGCTTTGCATGCTTTCTGATACTAATAACAAAGATAATACTCCTGTGGAATATACATACTATGACATACATTTTATGATCACATTTATTTCCTTTGGCTATTTATATTAACATATTTTGGTCTTATTTAAGTAAATCAAGTGTTTTCTAACTATAACACTAGTCCCCAGCAAACATAAGAATGTATTGACATTGACCTCAACGCTCAGAATGCCACCATGCAGTCCATAAAAAGTTGAAAAAAAACCAATCAGCAAATCAATCAATTATTTCACATTTATTGTTGCTGTAGGATAAGTCATATCTGGTCCATATTTAGATGGATGATTATGTATGTCAGTCTACAGTATCAGAAAAAAAAATAAATTCATTAGGTGTTTGCTTTCCAAAGATGAATCATGATTCTGAGCAATGGCTGGGAAATAGAGCCATGATAGAAGAAATGTACGTGGTAGTTTATTTTTTGAAGTGTTCAATATGCTCAGTTTCTTCTCAGCAAAAGCTAGAAAAATAGCAACCGTGCAATAAGAAAAAAAGACCATAGAAGGAAAAGGAGCCTGACCTATCTGGTATGCATATTAGAACGGTATTGAATTTGCTTCAACAACAGTAATCCACTTCTGAAAGATGAAGTATCATGCCATCAGTAAAAGTGGGTTATTACTATTAATTACTATTAATAATACCTCGTATTCCTAGAGAAACTTCCATGCGAAGTTTTTACATGAGCATCATTATTGCCAATTTATAAAATGATGAACTAAGCTTTATTTAGAAGCCAAATTTTCAAAAGAATTTCCTGTTTACCTGGTGATCATTTTTATGACTCCAGCAGCACAAACCAGTGCATACCTTATCTGGAAAACAGTCCAGAAAAGATTGCAGAATAAGCTTGGTTGCATACCAGATTCTGCCTGAAATTTCAGGTCTCTGGTTTCCAGCTGAAGTTTCTGTGGGACATTTAGTTATCGTGCGTAATGTATATCTCAGGAGCGAAGACAGCTGCTGCTTCACTACTAGGAGAATCTTGGATATGCTAAGGAAAGCCAGAAAGATGAGCAAATGGTAGGATCAACTATTAACACTAGTTATCTTCAAGTGTCTCTGTGAAGGTGTCAAGTACTGTTACCCTTTCACTGATAAGAGCAGAGGCACAGGATGATCTTCATGGACAGTCCTGAGCTCTTCCACACGCTGATCATACCTGGTCGTATCTAAGACAACATTGATCCAGAAGCAGCACAACAGAGCTCAGAACTGGTTTTTCATCTACGTAGGCATGCCGTGTGATTTGCCTGGTTGCAAACGCTAAGGCAGTAATTTAAGGCGAGTCTCTAGTGCCTCTGTGCAGTGTCATCCAGCACTATGTGTCCTTCTCCAAGTACCTTCTTCAAATTTCCCAAGGAAGTTGACAGTTAGCTCTTGGAGGTGATAAAATTGACAAACTCATTGGTATTTGGGAGAAAAAGGTATTCAGGATAGATAACAATCTTACACTGGCTATTATATCAGAAAAACTTCTGGAGCACTGATTGAATGGAAAAAGCAGTGAGACAGCTCTGCTTGAATTTGCTGTTCTTCTCTGTCAAAGCTCCTATTTTGTGGTGTGCAGATGCCCAACCAAGTTTACCCTTGCAATTTTGAAGTTTTCTGTCTGCTGATACCTGAATTCTGAGGAAAACCTAAATGATTTTTCACTGTAATCACAGCAAAACTGAGAATTTAGGATTTTCAAAGCCAAGAAAAAGGTCTATATTAGGAATACTTAACCAAAATCTAAGATAAACTTTTCATGTGAGTGGGATGTCCTAGTTCTATCTGTGTTACTATAGTAACTGGCTAATTATTCCATCTCCTCCTCCCCTGCCCTTGTGTGCATGGAAACTCTTTTTTTTTTTTTTTTTTTTTTTTGCATTTAGGATCTATTCACCATCCAAGAACTATGGAGAGGTGGCATAATTGTTTGGTGGTGCCAACTTCTTGTTCTGAACTATTTTTGAAAACCAAAGTTTCACTTAAATCTTTGTCATAAAGCAAATCAAAGGGTTTGCAGATAAAATAGTCAGATCAGTCTCTTCTTTGCAGCACGTGCCCAGAATGCTTTTTAAGACATTGCCTGAATTGGTAATGGTAATGACAGTGATGTACCTCCCGATTTTGCACAGAACTTCATTTTGCATCATATTTTCAAAATTATCAGGATTTTAAGTGCTAGTGTCACCAGAAAAAGCCTTCCTAATTTCCAACTTCCTTTTTTATTTAAACTTGAGTGAGAGTATGCTGATTTATTTCCTCACTTTCTGGGGTGAAAAAAAAAGCCAACCTTGAGAGTTTGGCAAATTTTTTCCTCACTTTCTGGGGGAAAAAAAACCCAACCCATGGCACCCCTCTTACTCCCTGATGTGGATTTAGTGGAGGAAGGAGAAGGTGTCAGTGGGTTAGTAGATTCACTTTTCCCTGGCAATTAGCCGCCTGCCTGGTAACCTGCAGAGCAGCGCTGCCTGGCGCAGTGTCGCAGGCTACCTGCTAATGGCAGAAGAATCTACATGGCACAGCATTTGGCCCTGCTGCTTTGCACTCTTCAAAAGTCTCTTGAGAAAAGAGTGCAGATGTTCTTAATGAGATATGTTTGGCATCCTGTGTATACACAAGGAAGCAGAAAACTATGCAGTTTCCTGCTATCAATCAACAAGCAGCCTTGATAAAGCTGCTGCAGAGAGATTGGCTTGCTCAGGCCTGCTTAATGTCATGGAAGTGAAGCCATTTTATCACTGACTCATTGTGAGCCTCCCTTTAGAGGTCTTTTGGGACAAGATTTTTTTTTTACTTAATTTGTATTAGCAGATTTCTTCTTGATCAACTTCTTGGTGGCCAGTTCTAATTTGCTTTTCTTAAATATCAGACACTGCAAAATGTGATGAATAAAGTTAAGAATTACACCTACTGAGACTAAATTAGGATTTAGCTTAAAATGTAACTGTTCAAGAAGAATTTCAAAATTATCTGACAGAAAGAAGGGACTGTTGTTCTAAGTTCTTTAATTGGAAGCCCATATGCTTGACTGCGGAGTAGATGAGAAAGAAGAAAGGGAGTCTTGACTGAGAAATTCCTCTTTCTTTCCCCTTCCAGGCTCCCACTGCGGGAAAGAGGAGAGGGAGAGGGAACAAATATCCTACGTCTTATTTACATATAAGACTGGTGTTTGTTGGACAACATCCCTCCTCCTGGGATATCAATGTGAAGTGAGAAACAAATGTTCAATTTATTGTTTAACAGCCTTGTCTCTGCTCAGATGCCACTACCAAAACGTGAAGCGAGAGCATAAATAGTGGCAGAAAAGGCTATGTCATCTTCTACTTGTTGAAAATGTCTAATATTTATATATTTTTTTTTCAAATTAAAATATTCAATCTTTCTATCTCTATTGGATGCCACAAAGTAATAAGGTGCCCTCATTTACCAGCCTGACCTCTCTGTTCCATACAGGGCTCTAATTATATTTCAGGGAGGGAGAAGAAAATGCCCTCCTTAGAAATTTACCTCAGATTTTTTAATTTTACTTCGCAGATCTTTCTTATAATGTGTTCCTGTGGTTTTGCTGGGTGAGATGATACTTACTTTAAGAATATCATGCTAAGTTAGTGACATTTCCTTGAAGTTATCTGCCTCCCTGCACAGATAATGAAACATTTCATCAGCTTCCCCACAGGAAACTGATCTTTTCTTTTAACCTCTCTCTTTTTTTTTTTTTTTTTTTTTTTTTTCCTGCTAGGACAAAGCAAAAAAGAAAACATCTTTAAAGTGTTTACTCAATCTAAACATTAGCTTGCTTTTCCGAAAAGTTTCACAGCTTTCGGCTTCACAGAATCCAGAGTTGAAAGCAGAAAGGGTCCGACGACATTCAGGGAAGGACAAGACAGTAACTCTCTCCTGCAGCATTTGCACATGGGTAAAAACTGATTCCAGTTCTGGTGTGAGATCATTTCCATGTTGAGTATATTGCCAACTCTATAGATAGTTTCAAATATTTCTTTCGGCTAGTTCTTAAATGAAACATTTGCAACACCTTCAGCATTGGCAACTGTTGTATGTAAATGGATCTCCGTAAACAAATGGCACAATTTGATGGGTAGGAGGCTCATATCAGTCAGAAGGTTACATACCTGTAATGCAAGACATATCTTTGGTACATGATGACATATTTGACGACATAGATTCTATCAGCAAACGTTTTCCAATAAAGGGAGCACGTTTAAAAATCTGTGTCATCAGTCAAAGAGAAGTCACTAGTTCAGTAAAGAAATTACGGATGAGACTGTATGGATATTGGTCAGACCAGCTTACCATAGCGGTTTCTTATGACAATAAAATCTATCGATCCAAGGATTTATGAAGTCATAGGTGATTCAGAAAACTTGAGAAATTACTCAGATTACTCATCTCACTCAGATGAGATATACTCATTCCCAGATCAAGTACAATTAAAATGGCTTAAATTAAAGATCCTTTAGGTAAGTTTACTTTATATCTGTCCTGGAGTTATTCCATAAAAGTAAGGAAAAATAACTATGAACAGACTTAAAGTTGTCTTACTAGATTTCTTCCCCTCTTCCTCCCTTAAAACATTGCATTTGTTTTTCTCCAACTTTTCTATTTTCACTGCTGAATTGATAGAAACCTGCTACCAACCTGTAATTCTGCAGGTTCGCTCTTTTAGCATCCTGGGATAGAGAGAAACAATTATGTGTTTTGAGAGCATTAAGACTTAGGTGTTCTGCTACCTTTTTGCTTATAATAATTCTGAGTTTATAAAGTCATTCTTGTTATTCATCTGGCTTTTGCCACTATAGTTAGCTGCAACATCCTTATTAAAAACCAAGGTATTCTTTTAGTTAATGGCATATAGGCAGTAACTGTATGGGATACATCTTTCTTTCCATATTCTCATTTCTGGTTTTGAAGACTTATTTTGTTGTCTGTTTTAATAACTTTTGCAGTGTCTTAGTCTGATTTTTTATTTCTTAATTTTTAATTCTTGATTTTTAGGTAGTTTTTATAATTTTTCTCTGCTTTCTTGCACATTTGGCCCTTTGCTTTTTCTTGGTATCCTTCTTAACAGAGATGTTCATGTCAGTAGGTCAAGCTCATCCTTCTCCAAATTCGTACTCCTTCCCAAAGTAATATCAAGTGTCCTCTCTGTTTTCAGCCCTTAACTTTTCAGACCAGTTGGTTTTACCAACATTTTACTGAACTTCATTTAGGAAGTATCTCCTATTGATATCCATAACTTGTTTTACCAGTCTGTTTTTGTCTATCTTTCAACTTAACAGACAGAATGAATTGATGATTACTTCATACAAGTTATATAACAGCTATTCTATCAAATACTAATCAGTATCAAATTTGCATGTAAAATAGAATGACGTCTTGCTAATTCTGTTGCTTGTTGGTGAATAAATTTGCCAGCTATCACGCTGAGGAATAGCTGGTATCTGCTGATATCAACAGCATTCATTCTCCAGTTTGTGCATGGGAAATACATTTTTCCTGCAATATGGCTATTGGAAATATTTATTTCTCCAACAACATTACAAAGATCACAAAATCAAATTTGCCTCTGCAAGCCTACAGCAAAATCCCAGGAATACCTGATAGAATGTAGTTGCAACTTTTGCTTAAGTAAACTTTGAATAAGATATGTATCTTACTTATACAATGAAATATTGATATTAAACATTAACTCAAATATTTGTCAAGTATTAAGCCACAGAAAACAGAAAACTGTCCTAAGGTTTCAAGGTATTCCATAGCCTGGATCACATTTTAAGACAGACACTGCCTTTTGTCCTGTTAATAAATGTGTAACTTCTTTGTGACAAATACAGCAGTTGTTTATTTAACATATGATCCAATATAAATAGGAAATCACCTGGAAGATCCCAATGGATTTCAGTGCAGACTCATCAAAATGTGATGGGAACATATTTAGTGTGTTGTCAGCATTTTTAAATGACATTCAAGTTTTCATGTGACAAACTTAGAAAACTACTGAGTCCACAGAACAGGCTTTGATAAACATTGCCTTGTGCTTTACTTGCAACTTCAAACAAAATACTTAATGTTAGCATGAGTTACACAAGAGCTTTATTATTTGCATTTTTTATTTAATAAAATGCACCTTTTTTTTTTCCAAATTAATACATACCAATTAACATAAATGCCAATATTGTTACAGGAATTGTCCCAGTTTTGTAGAAGTTTAAACGTTTCATGGCTATTTAGATTAATTTAAGCCAGTTGTTTATAGACAAACTACAATCCTATAAAAGGTCCTGCAACCTTTTTACTTTCTCTTTCCATCTGCAGAAAATAAACCCTATGCTTAACAATTGAGTTTATTTTTTATTGCTGTGCCCAAGGCAAAATCTCAGATTGGGGTTCGCAATCTCAGAAGACAGACAGATTTAATATATTTGTCACTACCTTGACAGGGTGAAAATATTGCTTAAATTCAGGTGTAAGAGATGAGCCTTTGTGAAACAGATGTAATCCTCACAACGAAATATTTTTCAGGCACTCAGTCTTCTACATTCTGATTAGAAGACATAAGCATTTGTTCTAATTGGCCTAACTGTGGTCACTACTTTTACTCGTACGCTTCCATTTTCCTTATATTACTCAATCCAAAGTTATATGAGTATTGTACCCTAATTACTGACTTCAAGTATTTCTAAATAATTACAGTATTTTTCTCAAATATAAAAATGCACTTTAAAAGACTGGAAATAGAAAGGATAAAATTCTTAACTACAGTAAATAGCAGTAATAAAAATATAGCTGTACGCCAATAAAAATGAAGTGTTTTTGGAGATCAAACATAGTGTCATGTTAGTAAGTACCAGGTGAGGTGTCCAGGGCTTCAATCTAGAAATACATCTGTAATTGTCTTTTGTCTTTATTTTCTAATTCATATTTAGGGGCTTTAAAGATCTGTTGTAACAGGACTCTTGTTACATTTAATAAGTGCCATGTTGATTGGCGTACTCTAAGCAGGCTTTTCAGTTTGCCTGTGGGGAAATTTAATATAAAAACATTCAACATTCTTTTATTAGTGTTTTTTACTATTCCCAGTCCCATCAGACCTTTGGTGCAAGCAGTGTATTATTGAAAAGCTTATCTGTAAGAAGTGAGCCAAGGGGAAATTCAGCCTTTATTAATATTGACATCATGTTCCTGCACAATGGCTGTCTAAAGAAACTTTTCAATTGGATTTCAACTGCTTTGATGCAGTATAAATGGAAACCACTGAATGCATGATTTAACATAGAACAGTGAAAAATGTTGCAGCCTATATGCTCTAACATAAGGCATGTGTTCAAAGATACTTTGTGGCTGTATTCTACAATGTTTCCCGTCAACTTTCAGTTAGGAAACCAGAAAAAAAAAATAATAAAAAAATTGTTCTTTGCTTTAAGACAGACTCCTTTTAAAATGAACTTGTGTTTTTGCATTGTTAACAACAAAGTCCTGTGGAGAGAGATTAGGTTTGGGAACATGGTGAAAGGGTTCTGGTCCTGTCTCACTTGAAAACCACTGTGCAGCTTTGGGCTAATTGTTTAATGGACCAGATGTCCTGGAAAGGCAAAAATTGCATAGGATTTGGAATTGGGAAGACACATTTTCTAGTCTATGCTGTGCTAATGGAAGGCTAGCTTCAAGCAAAAATCCCTGAAAAGGACAAATTTCCTGACGTTATAATACCTTTAAGAGAACTAGGGATATATATAGAGGGCTGTAGCATCTCTTCTATGAGAATAGGCTGAGAGAATTGGGGTTGTTCAGCCTGGAGAAGAGAAGGCTCTGGGGAGACCTTATAACAGCCTTCCAGTACCTAAAGGGGGCCTACAGGAGAGATGGGGAGGGACTCTTTATGAGGGAGTGTAGTGATAGGGTGAGGGGTAACAGTTTTAAACTGAAAGAGGGTGGACGTAGATTAGATATTAGGAAGAAATTATTTACTGTGAGGGTGGTGAGGCACCGGAACAGGTTGCCCAGAGAAGTTGTGGATGCCCCATCCCTGGAAGTGTTCCAAGGCCAGGCTGGATGGGGCTTTGAGCAACCTCGTGTAGTGGGAGGTGTCCCTGCCCATGGCAGGGGGGTTGGAATTCAATGATCTTCAAGGTCCCTTCCAACTCTAACCATTCTATGATTTTATGATACTCTTTTTAACATTTTCATAAAGCTAAAATATGTATGCCATTAAAAATTATAGGCAGAATGCATGGACTTGGATTTAGCACTGGTTTTGTTTGAAAAGAATAAATGAGGGGGAAAAGAGCTGACAACACCTGACCAGGAAAAGAGAGACTTAATCCAGTTACTTTCTCATGCTAATGAAGAAAGGATGGAAGAGTTAAAGCTGAATTTCCTCCACTGGGACAATGCATGGGCATTGTGACCTACAACCCTCCTGCTGGAAGTATGTCTCCGTTTAATAATGGACTTAAGATATACTGGGCCAGAGATAGAGGATGTAATAAAGCCTGACCGTATAGACAGTTCACTAAAGCACTCATTCAGAAGAAGTGCTTGACCTCCCTAAAGCTGTAGCTACATCTCTAGTTCTATTAGTTATTATCTAATAACTAGTGTCCTTAATAGATATTCTTCATTTCATTTTTTTCCATTTCATGAGAACAGTGGTGCTTGAAAATCTGTATTCCAAATAAGAGTTTCACATTGTGCCCCATATATGGTCTTTCTGTATTTTAGGCCGATATCTCCTGACAAGTTGCTTTATGTTATAACAGAGTACTCACAAATGCTTTATCTCAAATTTTTCTCAAGTTTTCCATGTCCAAAATGTGTTATGTAGTCACTGAGGACTTCAGCTATTCACCATAGATGGAGATCAGGTAGATGGTGGTGCTGGGTGTTGCAGACATGCAAGTAGGTTTTGGCGGTGGAACCAAATTATAAAATGTTTTCATTACAGTGCAAACAGGCCCTTGAGGAAAGGCTGTTATTAGGTACTGAATATATTAAAAGGAAAGATTATTCTGTGTGATCCACAGAGGTGAGTTTAGATACTATTCCCTGCTCTTCTACTTGATTTCTGCTACTTTTTCATCACAATAGCTTTTTCAGTGGCCTCGTAAGATGGCCTCTGAGGTGTGGTTGTCTCAGAATAGTCACATACTTTCTGAAAAAAAATTAGTACCTTATGTTCTGAATTTCAAAAAAATTAAGAGATTATGTCATTGGGTCTAGAGGAAGGTGAGAAAACCCGACATGATAGGCAATCTTTTTCTGTCTTTAGACTTTTTTATTTATTTAGTAGGCTCACAAGTCTCTGAGACAGTGCAATTTAAACTAATGGAGAGTCTAAGAGGAACAGTACCAAAATGAATAGGGAACCAAGAATTAGAAAGAACAAATATTAGATCAGTTTGTTCTCAAAAAGTCACAAGGCCATCATGACAGCTGTAATTTATGCAACCTATACAATCTGGCACATATAGGACATGTCATGGGGCAGATGCAAAGAAAGAATATGAAGGAGGTAGATGCAGTTCTGATGTTAGTTCTACTTCCCAGAAGTATTATAGTATTCTAGATGAATTACATAAATTAATATCAGCTGAGAATGGTATTTGAGGGATCTCTTAGCCTACAAGACAAAAAAAAAAAGAGAAATAAGAATCAAAAGATAGATTGATCTCTTTTCTCTTTTTCTAATCTTGATTTTGTTTTCACCTAGGTAATAAGAATGAAAGAGAAAGAGTCATCTTCAGTCCAGAACATCATACAGAGAATTGGGAAATTCTGAATACTGTTCCAGCTCAAATCTGTTGGGCTTAAGCTGTCCATGAGGATTACATTTGAACAGGAATATTTTAGGGCCTATTCAATTAAATTATTCATAGCTTTGGTTTCTCGATCCGAAAAAAATAGATGCCACTTGTGAGAGGAGGTGTAGGCGTTCATCTCATCTTGGATCTTATTTCAGGCTTCAAGGTAACCGTCTAAAATAATTTGAATGAATCATATTCTGCAACTATCTCTCTCCATTGTTTATGGAAGGAGCCTAGGTAACCAGCTTAGACTACGTGACTGCATTTAGACAGTCGAAGAGATATGCCATGATAGATGCCTAATTTTTAGATGGCCAAAGATATATGAGAGAAATATCTGCCTAAATGTTTACCTAATCAGCAAGCTGGTGAGGGGAGGAATCTCTCTTGCTGAAAAATAAAGATGTGTTACTTTCAAATGCAGAAGCTTATTGACACAAGGGTCTCAGCAGAGGAAGATACTGTAAACAGTAACTATGGAGACATGCATCTGAAACAATACACTGTAATGTCTAGCGATTGTACAAATACATGTGATTGTTGGACAGCAAAAATACAAATGGAATGGGGGGAGAGAAAAAATTACACGAACATCTTCTATAAACAGCAACTCTACGTAAGTGTGAAACTTGGCAGGTCTGATTCCATTATCACACAGATTGTTTTTAAAGCCAAAGAACACTTTGAAATTAGGTAGTGTCTTGTTAAATCTCCTAAGGCATTCCTTCCTTTCTCAGAGGTCATTTAATTTACAAACTCAAGACATAATATACAATATAATATCTTCTCTTTTTTCAAAATATCAACTCAGATCCACATCTTCTTTCCCTGAGGATGGACTCCCAACAGCTAGGCTACCTGGTCTTACCAACTCTCTCATACTATCTCAGTGCACTGTTTTAGACGCTAAGACACTTTAATGGGAGTGATAAAGGGACACTGTTCTAGAAGATGAGGCTTGAATCCCTTTTACAGGACCCAGCTCAGGTTGTCACAGCTGTGCTGAACTTGAGTTAAGGGGAGTAATAAAGCAGTGTCTACTGCTAAATAAAAGTCAGCCTGAGGATGACCCAAGGACCAAGTTGAAGTGATCATCTGTGCTTATGTTGTTGAAGGCTGACCCTTTTTTTTTTTTTTTTAAAAAAAGCCAAGCTGAAACCCTCTGAAACAAAACAAACCCAGGGAGTAAACTAGCAATTAAGCAGTGTGGACGAATGGGGACCAGTGTTTCAGCACTCTCTCCAGCCTTCTTCTAATTTACCAGTGTAGACATACCAAATAGCCTCTCATCAACACTAGTGAGCTTTAAGCAGTGCATTGCTCTCCTTTCTACCTCTAATTTTGGGAACACAGTGTTGAACCATCCGGTCTGGCCAGTGCAGGACCAGCTTAAATTTGTTTCGTCTCTGTGCCAAATGAAAGCTAAGTTACTCTTTTTGGATCTAAGCTGGCTTTGGTGGCAGTATAACCGTATTTGCATTTGTGCCTGAGCTAATAAATCCAGCCAGATTCACACTGTCTCTGAGCAGAGTCAGCTGGAGTTGTGGTGGTTCTCAGCATGGTTAGTCCATAAAGCAATACGTGAAAACCGAATGTGACTGTGTGAAGAAATATTTGCTCCTTCTGGCCTTACATCGCATTATTACTTTACAGGCTGCATTTTTTGCTTGCAAAGAAACAAAACCAAAGAGCCCCACCCTGAAATGAGAACACTTGGTTTCTGAAAATAAACATAATTACTGCCATGTATTTTGGACAACAATAAATTATAAATAGAACATTAGTATCTCACAGGAGAATTCTGTCTTTTACGCTAGTGACTATGATTATATACCACTCCAAGTATTTAGAAACACAATTCATGTGGCATGGAACAAAAAATGTTTCTGCACTTAATAGAGTTGGCTGCGCAGTACATTAAGGAGCTCTATGATTTCACTCGAGTTTTTGATAATCTCCAGATAAACTTATTTTATACAGTGACAGAGTGTATTGCCATGAGGGATCTCTAAAAACTTTACAATACAGTTATTATATAAATAGTAGCTATGAGAAATCAGTCAAGTTTCTGGAGTGACACATGAGATTCAGCAGGCTCATGGTCCACAGAATTTAAATTAAGGCAATTCAAAATCTGGCCTTTGTGCTTGTTCCACAAAAGGATGACAGGGATTTTTATTTGTCTTGGGACTTTCCCCAGCTTTGCCTTCTGTCCAGTCAAAAATAACTTCTTCAGGTAAAATCTACCTTCGTCAGATCAAAATTGAAAACAGAGTGTTGGCATACAGGGGAACAAGCAAGAAAAGGAGCAAGAGCAGTTGAAGGGCAGTTTAAGTTTGGAACTGGCAACAACAAGCTGATAGGGACAAAAAAGAAAAGTGCCTGAACTTGCCTCCAAAGCTCAGGGTAAACATTTTCTACCTTGACAGTGTTCAAGTAAACCTTCTTCCACACTTGGCTGGCTCTGGTTATAGTGTTAAGAGGCGAGGAGGTGTCAACGTGATCTCCGCAGAGAGGAGGGACACCCCTTGGCAAAAGGGCTTTAATCCTGCATCAGCGAATTTTTGTTGCATGGCGCTTCTTTCTGAAAGGCACTTCAGATCTGCTCGTTTGGCTATGGATTTAAAAATGTGAGCAGGTCCCTGAAATTCCTTCTTCTCCACTGACTGTCTTCTTTGACTTCAAGCAAAAAGATAGAGCTCTCCTGGAGACCAAAAAATACAGATTCCTTAAAAGGAAAATCCATGCAATTATGTGAATCCTGTCGTATGGTGTGAGAGGGAAAAGAAGGGGAAAAGTAAAGATAGTACCAAAGAAGAAAATTACAAATAAAGACACATAGACTTTTGTTATTTATTTAGCAAAACATTGATTTTGTTTTCTTTCAGCCTCCACTGTGAAATAAGAATAGTAAGTTTAATTAACATGGTTAAAGGAATGAAAATAGAGCTAAGAATGTTGCAGGGTAATATTCAGGTTGTAGACCCCTGTACTACAAAAAGGAAAATGGAAATTTCCTTTCAGAAGAATTTTTTTCTGCCTTGACAGATTTCTGCAAAGTAAAAAAATTCACACACACGCTAATAAAGATTATCATTGCAAACTTAAGGCATTGTTTATGATTAATAAATATCAAAATACATAAATGTCCAGTTCTGTAACGGAGTGCAGCATGTCTTTCACAATAAAAAATATAATTTCATAAAAAGGGAAATTTTAATGACAATCTGTAAACCTTCCAATTTTATAATGCTATTTGCACCAAAAGTTTAAACCATCATGTTTTCTTAACCCTGAACTCCAGCAAAATCCCCTTAATCGGAAGTTAAGACTTGTGAACAACAAAACATGTAAGATGACTGTTAAGACACACACAGAAAGCTACTAATGACGGTGTTAAAGTTCCCAGTAAATTAGCTTAAAGGTATTTTATTATATATGAAATCATTCTGCTAACTTCTAATGATATCTTGGAAGAATGTTTTTTAAATCCCTGAAAACTAAACAGCAGCTGAAAAACCAGAAAGGCTAAAAACCATTACAGATCATCATAAAGCAGACTTGGATAAAATAGGTTAGCTTGTAAATCAGAGCTATAGAATCGACTGCAGGATAACTAAAACAGCGGAAGCAGTACTGTTTGCAAAGGAACTCTAACTCCAAACAATGCATCTCACCAATAGAAAACAAACACATTAAAAGAAAGGAAATTAGTGAAGTCATTACACAAACCCAGCTGGGAACCCAGCTGTTTAAAGATGAAGCAAGCTCTCTAATTCTTGATCTTTGGGAGTGTCTAATTAGAAAACAAACTAAAAAGTTGTTCTCCAACACAGTATTAAAATGAAAAGAAAAAAAAAAGCTTCCTCTCAGAATCAGATTCCTTTTGCTGTGACAGAGTAGGTTTTTGGAAGTCTGAATAACCAAGCAAAAGAGAAGTGTTACTGCAATTAAGCTTGAGTAAGGGCTGCAATGTGTACAAGCATAATACTATGAAGTGTATATGAACAGCTTTTGTTTTGCAACTTGCCTGCTATGGTTTTACTCACTGTTTAAAACATTAAATATATACATTGCAAGCCCACAGTGTTAATCACTTTCCTTGAACAAACCAATCAGGCACTGTTAAGAATATAATGGCAAATTGACTGACCGGAAAAAGGGAAACATAACCCCGATATTCAAAAAAGGAAAAAAAAGAAGACCCAGGGAACTATAGGCCAGTCAGCCTCACCTCTGTGCCTGGCAAGATCATGGAGCAGATCCTCCTGGAATCTCTGCTAAGACACATGGAAAATAAGGAGGTGATTGGAGAGCCAACATGGCTTCACCAAGGGCAAATTGTGCCTGACAAATTTGGTGGCCTTTTACGATACTGCCACAGACTTGGTGGACAAGGGCAGAGCAACAGACATCATCTACCTGGACTTATGAAAAGCGTTTGACACTGTCCCGCATGACATCCCACATGACCATCCCGGTCTCAAAATTGGAAAGTCATGGGTTCGATGGATGGACCACTCAGCGGATAAGGAACTGGCTGAACGGCAGCACTCAAAGGGTTGTGGTCAATGGTTGTCGGAGACATGGATAGTGGGATAGAGTGCACCCTCAGCAAGTTTGCCGACAACACCAAGCTCGGTGGCACGGTCGACACGCTGGAGGGAAGGGATGCCATCCAGAGGGACCTGGACAGCCTTGAGAGGTGGGCTCGCACAAACCACATGCAGTTCAACCAGACCAAGTACAGGGTCCTGCACCTGGGATGTGGCAATCCCAGGCACAATACAGGTTGGGCGGAGAATGGCTGGAGAGAAGCCTTGAGGAGAAGGACTTGGGGGTGTTGGTGGATGAGAAGCTCAACATGAGCCGGTAATGTGTGCTGGCAGCCCAGAAAGCCAACCGCATCCTGGGCTGCATCAAGAGAAGTGTGGCCAGCAGGTCGCGGGAGGTGATTCTGCCCCTCTACTCTGCGTTTGTGAGACCCCACCTGGAATACTGTGTCCAGCTTTGGAGTCCTCAACACAGGAAGGACATGGACCTGTTGGAAGGGGTCCAGAGGAGGGCCACGAAGATGATCAGAGGGATGGAGTACCTCTCTTACGAGGACAGGCTGAGAGAGCTGGGGTTTTTCAGCCTGGAGAAGAGAAGGCTCCAGGGAGACCTCATAGCAGCCTTCCAATATCTGAAGGGAGCCTACAGGAGAGCTGGAGAGGGACTCTTTGTCAGGAAGTGTAGTGACAGGACAAGGGGTAATGGTTTTAAATTGGAAGAGGGGAGATTTAGATTAGATATGAGGAGGAAATTCTTTACTGTGAGGGTGGTGAAGCACTGGAACAGGTTGCCCAGGGAAGTTGTGCATGCCCCATCCCTGGAAGTGTTCAAGGCCAGGCTGGATGGGGATTTGAGCAACCTGCTCTAGTGGAGGTGTCCCTGCCCATGGCAGGGGGGTTGGAACTCGATGGTCTTTAAGGTCCCTTCCAACTCTAACCATTCTATGATTCTATGATTGCACTTAGGACCACAGACCATGAACTTTCTGCCCAAGGCCACCTTACCTGCAGGAGATGCAGTGAAATATGTTTATTTAATTGTAGAACTGCAATCCTAACTTTGCAATTCTTTATTTTCATGGCACTACTGCTTTGTTATTGATAACTTCAATGCAGAAAGGAATAGGAAGGGTATTGCAAGCATATTGACAGACTGTCAGATTGACAGACAAACATGAGAGGATAAAGAAGACTGGATTTGAAATAGTGCAGGTAAGGATACATTGACTGGGGGATAAGTGTAACATTACTTTTGACCATACGCATTTAGCAGTCTTTAGACTTTTGGGAAGAAAAATGTGAAGATAAAAAGCTTTTCTGAGACAGAGAACCTATGTAATCACTCTTCTATTTTGGGGTATTTGTCATTAGACTCAGTGGGAAAGCCAAAGGGATCGGAGATCCTTTTCCCAACTAACTTCAAAACATGCTTCAAATGGATATTGTCCCCACAATCCTCTGAAATGGAATTTGTTTGAACTTTTTTTTTTTTTAAATGTTTCACCACACTGTTTGCTCCTTACATCTTCAAAATCTCTTAACTGTTTTTACTTTACCTCATTTATTATACCTCATCTACTACAAAGGCATACTTTATGTCAGTGTAATGGTCATGTTTAAACTACAGTTGTAAAAGAACTTCCCAGGATGATTCAGTTCTAGAGTACCATCCACTTAAATGCTAATACAATCACCAAGAATCCAGTAGTGGACAAGGTGAGGTTTAAAGTTTCAGATGATTTAGTGCAAGGGAAGGATCTTGAAGCATCAACAATAGTATTAAAAAAAAAAAAAAAAAAGTAATTCTTCACATGAAGAATTACTGTGCAACGGAACTGTTTTAATGTGCACTAACTTTTTAAGAATGCTATGTGTAAGCTGAATATTAAGCTTGAAGATATTGGAGTTCATCTTTTAAAGACAAAGAGTACCTCTTTTTACATTATATGAATAAAACTTTAATTTGGTATAATATTGGAAGCATGTGGGTTCATGTTTACAAAAAACACATTATCTGTCACTAACCAGTTAGTTTGCAGGTTAAATTTTGCTTGTTACTTGGGAGAAAAGACTAACACCCCACCTCTTCACAGCCTCCTTTCAGGTAGTTGTAGTGAGTGATAAGGTCTCCCCTCAGCCTCCTTTTCTCCAGCCTAAACAACCCCAGCTCCCTCAGCTGCTCCTCATAAAACTGGTGCTCTACACCCTTCACAAGCTTCACTGCCCTTCTTTGGACATGCTCTAGAACGTCATTGTCTTTATTGTAGTGAGGGGCCCAGAACTGAACACAGTATTCGAGGTGTGGCCTCACCAGTGCCATGTACAGGGGAACAATCTTGACATTGTTCTAGCAAAGGAGTATGTTTCTGTTTTCTCAATGCATCCACTGACCTCTTCTTTGAAACAATTCAATCTCCATTAGGAAAAAAAAGTGGAATTTAATATCACATACAAATATTAGGTACCTACACAGAAAACCACTGCTCGGGATGGAGTATTTGATATTTTATTTGGATGAGTATTGGCTTTTCTTGTAAGCTTTCAAAGGACTTTTTAAGAAAACCGCCCCTGCCAGGAGGGAAATGGAAAAGGTCATCTCAAAATATTTTGTAAATTTAGATGGGTTGGTAAAAAATTAAGTTTCTTAATAATGATGTAGGTCAAGTGACACAAGTGCACTTGAAATTTGTGTGAAGTGTGGGAGGTTTCTGAACAATTCTGCACAAGCAAGTGATCTTTCTTGCAACATAACATGGCTCCTAAATTATACCTTCAGCTTGCTATTCTATTTTTTCTGCCACCTATAATTTCTTTTTCATTTTAAAATATCTTGCTCTTTCTGTTTTCTTTCCTTCTACCTGTTTTAATTTGTCTTGCATTTGTTTGTCATATCTTATTAGGAATGAAATCTCTCCAGGGCAGGGAACTTGTCTTATTTATTTTTATAAAATTCTGCCTAAATATATGGTATTATGTAAATGATTTTAATTTAAAAATAATAATACTTCCCTATCAAGACTGATTTTGAGGTTTGTGCTCAATTTTTATTTATTATGCTCCTTATGTTGTTGCCAAGTTGGGATTTTTTTCATGCATATTCAAATACTTACCTTTCCTTATTGAGTGCCTAAATTAATTTAGTTTACTTAAGCAACTGTTTTTCCTATGAGAAGTCCCAATTTCAGGGGGCAAAATCATAGGCCCACTGGAGGTAATTAGAAATTTACCTTTTACTTCACCAGGGACAAGATTTCACCTACAGCCTCGGCAGGTAATGATCCCTGTGCCATGAACTGCTATTAAGCTGATGGTAAGGCAATCTGTGATTCCAGTTGCCATCAAATGTGAAAGAATCTATAAACTACTGTCCTCCTCTTCCATTCATTTGATTATGTCAAACCCATTCTACTCGGTATCTCTTTAACTTCTTCCATTTTTCTTTAGGGTTTCCTCTTTTCTCTGCAGTTATGCTCACTTCTTTAACAAGAAGACTGTTTTTGCCTGACATTCTCCCTTTGGCAAATGTGCCTCCCCTGTTGCTCTGAGCTATGCTTTTCTTATGCCTTCTACACCTTCTGTTTTCTTTGGGTTTCTTCCTCCAACCCCTCTTTTAGTTACCTTGATCTTCTAATTCCCAAACATTTTACTTTTTTTAATCTTAGTTCTTCCAAGTCTACTCTCCTCACCCCCACATTGTCTAATAATAGCATTCTATTCCTTTACATTCATTATTGAAAAAACCCCCATGTTCTGAAGAAGCTAAATATTATTATTATTACCCTTACTTTCCAAACAGGAAGGCAAAAAAGAAAGGCAAAGTGATTAGACAAAGCAGGAGGAAGAATCAGTGTTTAGATCTGGGATTAGTACACAGAAGGCAATCTGCAGTTTGTCCCGTGGCTGAGATTTTCTCATAGTATCGGGATGCCTCTCGCGTGGCCGTGCGATTGTATTGCCTGCTAGGCTGAAGCAGACAACAGCCACATTGTCATTTTGCAGCAGCTTGGGCTCTTTCCACTATAGCAGCTCACAGAAGGGCCCCAATGAAATCAGGGATCAGGTATAAATTACAGTGAATAGGTTGAGATTAGTTTTAGGAGACACAGCATCCAGAAACTCAAGAGGGCCCAAGCTTCACAGACATCTGACTATGTCTCTGACGTACACACCTAACACTCAGTACACACTGTCAATCTCTGTGCAGGCTATATTGTATCTCTATTTGGGGGGAAAAATAATAACTAAAAAAAACTAAAATCAAAAACCCAAACAAAAATTAATAATAAAAAACAAAGCTGTCCTCCTAAGTAGTTACTTAAAAAGTGTGATTGCTTGTAAGACTATTTTCACTACATTTTATTAATAACTGAAAGAAAGAAAGTCTAAGAATTAGTTTATGAATTTCAATGCACTTTTATTGGCAATGGTTTCAGTTTATACTAGCACAAACATAGCGTGCTACTTCAGGGTGGAAAAAGATGGTGAATTTTAATAAAACTGAAGAATAACCATTGAGGATGTTTGTTTCTTTTAAACATTATACACAGATGTTGTAAAGTTGGCAAAGATGCATGCCAGAAAGCTACATATCTGATACTACAAACTGTTTGTTTCACCCTTTATTCAGTAACAGCTGGTAAAATGGTATTTAAGAACAGCTTTGATTTAATCTAATGAGAAGCTATGTTGCAATGTACTGTACTGCCTGCAGAAAATAATTGGACAAACATTGATTTTTATGTTGCTATAATAGTTTCATTTTCGATAAATAGGAATTTATATGCATAGTTATTTGCTACCATTCCTCTCACCGAATACAGGCTTGAGATTTGCTTGCAAACAAAACAAAACGAAACAACAAACCAGTCTTGAAATGACGCTTAGCTGTTCAGGAGCTGCCAGAACTGGGAAAGATCTCCCTTAAGTATTCAGTTTTATCTTCAACTGACATTAGACCAAGCTGGTGTCAAAGGGAACTGGACAGCAGGATCTACAGAGAGGCAGAAGGAAATTAGAGCACACCAATACCAACAAAAAAGGAGGATAAACAGAGAAGACAGAGCATGGAGGGTAGCATAAACTGGAATTTACTGTTCAGTTCCATATATACACCACCTACCATCTGAATTATTAAATATCTGATTTATGTATTTTATGAATCAAATAGTTCTTAAATACACTGAGACATGATAGCAGGCAAAATATAGTATCCACAAGGGCTCTGATTCAAAGCAGCTGTTTTCGTCCATTGATATGAATACAACTAGAATTTCGCTTAATTTACATCAGTGTAAATAAAGATCAGAATCAGGCCTGAAAGGATGTATTTACTGAAAAACAAAAGAAGTAAGCAATGAGCTGGACACCCAATCGTTCACACTAATTAACTGTTCCCTACCTTACTATTTTGCATTACAACTAGTTCTATCAAAGACAAAGACTGGGCATCCATCGGAGAATAATTCACTCAGTGGATCTTTCCTGAATGTCCAAACCACACCCCTTCCCAAACAAACACCTCTTCTCCCTCAGCAGTCCTCCAACATCGTCCCAAGAGGCTTTTCATTCTTAAGCACCCTCACTATCCTCAGGCACACAACAATTCCCCTCAGCTTTATGCTATAAAGCCATTAATCTTGTAGATGGCAACACAAGTCCTCACATCAGTTCAGACCCTTTGAACTGAAAATCCACACACAAGAATAGAAATGGAATATAAAAATCACAGGGCGTCTTTCCAGGAAAAAAATATGGCCAATACCTAGGGGAGCATCAGAGAAGCTGGCTCAAAACAATATGCTGGTGAACCAGTCCATGCCACTTGGGCTGGTTGTCAGGGATCAGTCTCTAGAAGTAGCAGTGTAGACAGACCTATGGGTGCCACCATGAAGATAAAATTTTCCTTTGAGGTCTAAATGGAAGTGCAACTGCACAATGAACCAGTCATGAGAAGACTGGGGTTTTGGATTTGTCACCTTGTCTTTAATTAAAAATTTAATCCGAATCGAACATGTTTGGTCTAAAATGGTTTTAATTCTCCCCAGTCTCATTACTTCTCCATCTCTTGCCATATGTGTTCCAGGTCCAGTTTGCTGCCTCTACAGCAATGTATACAGAAGAACAAGTATCATAATTAGCTGCCAATGAAAGCCTAGAAATTGTACTGCTCATAGTGTTACTTTTGGTTATGAAGTCTTGAAATATTAATGTGTTGGCTGCTCTCTGATGGATCTTTCTATTTAATGTATTTCAAAATACAAATTACTTTCAATTTTAAACCTCAGCATTAATACTAAAGTCCTGTTCAGCTGAAGCTTCCACCTTACAAGCAACAACTGGATCTCAAAGCCTAGAGAGACAGCTGATGTACATACTATTCAAATATTATACCTTGTCCATCTCTAAATCTCCCTATTTATTCTTCCTTTTACTTAAGGATTGACATTTCCTTTTCTCCTAATTTAAATCATGACTTTCCACTTCCGTCCTCTTTGAATTGGAATTTTATCTTCTCTCTTATTTCATGTGTTTTTAAAGAACCTTCTTTTTCTTGGTACTATTTCTTCTGTCTTCCATGAACACTATTTTAATTATGATTTTCTGCAGTGCAAATGAGTGTGACTTCTATTTCTGTACTTTCTCTTTTGAACTCAATTTTCTTCTGGTGAACTAGAGCATTGTGTGTTGTCCATACTTTATCTTGCCTCTACCGTACAGAACAAATGGACTTTCTGATGTGGGAGCACGTCATTTCATAAATGGAGGTAACTCATTTGAACTTGCTTTGGAATTACAGAAATCACTTTGTTTCTTTCCTTGCAGCCCAAGGAAACCATAAACTGGATCTGAATTCCTTCAGGCTTTTCTCTGCTTAATTTAGTCAGGTTTCCTCTGCCTTTCCCTAGCCTGTTCATTATCTACAGCTCAGGCCCATGCACTTGTTCAACATCCTGAATATCTGGAACCAAGAGGGGCATAAGAAAACCTACATTTCTTTCATATGTTTTTTCTGTGGGTGACTCAAATCCATCCATATTTTAGGGTTTCCTGGAAGTTATTTTGCAGAGGCTGGCTTAATAATGCACATGATCAGCTCTTCCTAAACAGTTTTACATATTTCCAAACAGGCATTTTTTCCACATATTAAGAATGGGCCCTGTCATGTAGTCATCCTTTGGATGATTACAACTTCAACTTAAATTTATTGGGACTGTTCAGTGTGACTCTAATACAGGATGAAAAGCACTCATGACATCTGATACCTATTAATTTGGGAATTCACAATTTAAGACCTTCAGCGTTATGAGTGTCTTATTTGCAAATACATTTCAAAGTGTGTTTACTTCTGCTTATAATGACATTATGCTGAGAATATTTCCCCCTCAAAGGAATTTATCATATTTTGTTTGCTATTACAAACATGTTTTTTGAGCTGTTAGTCTGAAACAAATATTTAGACAAGTGAAGGAAGTAGTATTATTATTTCTCCCATTGCACATTAGTAAAATGTAAAGTACTGTGCACTTAGATTGTTATCTGTTTCTGATGAAGGTTGTGATTATATTTTCTGGGTTTAGTTTGAAAGCTAAGACATCTGTTTATCTGGTGCATACAGAATAACTCTCATGTCTCTTCATCTCTAAAATTTTCAAAGGCTTTCATTCTGTTTTAAATCCTTTGAAGAAGCAGTAATCAAAGACAAAAATTATCAGAGGTACATTTTTGTTTTCCAAACAATGAAAATAACAACGCTCATCCTACTCCGATTTCAGGCACTTGCAATGAAACTTCAAACCTGGAGATTTGCCACACAAATCAAAAGTAATATGGGTAGCAGCAAACTCCAAAGTGCTGGCTGGATTACAGTTAATATGGATACACCCCCCCAGACTTCAATTCATCATATAAATTTAAACCAGGCATTTAAATAATAAAGACCAATAAGGCAATGCAAAGACTTCAAAAAACATATCCCATCACAGCATGACAATGCATCAAAGTTTTTTTCTTCTCCTTCTTTTTTATTCAGATAAAGAAATCAGGGAGAATAATGGTGAAATGCCTTTGTAGCACAAAAGCGTTCTGAAAACAGAACATTGAACAAACAATATTTTGCCATTCAGAACTGATTTTCAATTTCAAAACTTAGGTTGAAATAATACTTTGCAAGAAGGAATCAATATATTCTTGAAAAGAAATTGGCATTGCAGATGAACTGTTTAAAGTAAGACATTTTTTTCTGCTAAATCTATTTAAACTACAGACTTGAGAGCAAAATTAACTGAAAAGTTTGTTATGCATCTTTCATTCGTTTATTACTTCTACATACATCCCCAGTATGACCATGCCATTTGTGTATGTGGGCAGAAGAGTGAGAATATTTAGTCAAGAAAAAAAATAGTGGGAATGTGCGAAAAGTTTTTGTGAAAATTCTAATTCATCTGTGGCAGATTTGAATATCATGGGTAAAATCCCCCACAGACTTGAAGTTCAAATGTGATCATTAAAGATTTGTCTATTATCTTTTGTTTTATTAGAGACTGCCATGATGAGGATGATAGCTAAGAAAAATTCTGTAGTCAGCGACAGGATTCCTGCTACTCAGCTTTAGATCTCTGCGCTGTAGTCACCTACTTAGCTAATCATCTTTTACAGTCAATGCAGAGAAATACATGTTTCTGGTCTTCTGGAATAGTAATTCCCCTGACTTACTGTAGACTTCTGTTTTAAGATGAAACAAATGCCTAGAAGCATCTGTAAAGGGAGCTTGGATGACTAGCTCACTGGTAACTCACATCTATATTATAGGTATCTGTATTTGTTCAAAAGGATTTCCTTCTAGATCTGTGCTTCTGCTTTCAGTTTGTGATAAGTCATTGGTGGTTTCATATATGAATTGTGATTGAGTAAATGAAGGAAGGAAGGAAGGAAGGAAGGAAGGAAGGAAGGAAGGAAGGAAGGAGAAAGTAAAAAAAGCTTCAAGACTATTGAACTGATCATAGCCTTCACCCTAAAGACAAATTCCTCATCGCACTCACCAGTACAGTATTCCTACAGCTGCTCAGTCACCGGAATTTGGCTGGGGACATATTGGAAGAAAAGAAAGGAAGTAATTCAGTATCATTTTGGTCCTCAGAGTTCACTCTGGAGTGCACAGCATATGTCACACAGGGTCACAGTCCTTTAAGTTTAACTTTCTTCATGTACTCTGCACTCGTAGCCACAACAACATGTTATGGAACTCTCATGGGTTACTGTGCCAAGGCTGTGCAACCTTGTAATGGCTGTCATCAACTTTGGATACCAGTTGTACAAATAGCAGGCAAATTCTATCTTCACAGCTACATGGACCAGGAGGAGCTGACTGAAAGTAATGCATGCTGTGCTGGAAGGCAGAGAGGAACTTTTAAAGTTGCCAAGATACTTGACCTGGGAATTCTTCTTTGTTCGTTACTTATGTGCAGTATATACATACCTAGCATGGAAAAGGAAAACCCAGTCATCTACCACTCATAAGTAGCTAGGAAATTGTACTTCATCATTTTTTGACAATATTGTTTTGATTAGAAATAACTCCTTCATCTTTGGATTTTCTCATTAAAAAAGCATATTTTGATTAGATCTATAATGATCAAAATAAGCTTGGGCAGATTAATTTTCAGTTAATTTAATAGCTATGAGGCCTGACTTCTTTGCCCCACCGCCCCCCCCCCAGAAAAAAAAAAGAAAAAGGAAAAGAAAGAGAGAGGGAAAGCCATGGGATTTTTCTAGCCTTAATCATTTAGAATAAGCTTGTTGTTCTCCCTTGTTTTAAAATGCTCAGTACTATCACAATACATCTTTGATATTGCAGTGCAGTTTACATCAGTTTGATTAGTGTTATAAGAACTCGAACAAGTGCTGAAAGTGGCAGCTTTCCTCCATATCTTTGCTGCTGGCGAAGTGCAGTGCTGGCTCTCAAGCCTGTTGAGTCAGGGCTTCAGCCCTGTGGATGACTATGTCTGTGGTCTACCAATGCCTTGGAGACGATCTAAGCCCAGGCTACTACTGAAAGTGGTAATTCCCTCGGCCCTTCCTCTGCCTCTATATTCTACTCCCCCCCCCCCCCCATTAGCATTTATGCAAAAGGAACCGACCCAACTAAAAAGTTTTAATATTTGGGGGGCTGGGTGTTGGATCAGTTCCCAGTTCTAGCTTACAAGGCAGCCATGTGATCCCACATGCTGGCACAAGGGAAAAGGTGGTGAACAGACAGCTGGGATGGGGAGGACGGAGGGATCATCTCCTTTAGCAGTGTTTCATACTTAAGTTAGATTAAAGTGTTCATGAAAGCACAGCCTAATTTAATGCATATTTCCAAGGTCCTCGATGTTTCCAAGATAGATGAGCGACTGTCACACTCTCTGACTCTCACTTCTACCTCCCTCCCCTCCATCTGGGAACAACCTCAAGATGCTATCATCACAGCAGCAAAAGAGCCCTCAAAAGCATATTTGCCTGTCAGCTGGGTAGTTGACTTCAATTAGAAGTGTAAGGAGTTTTGTCCTCTAGGTCATAGGTAGATTTTTATAGCCAGATTGGGTTGGGTAACAAATCTATTTGTATCTTGTGCCTTTACCTGCATGATTTGCTTTTGAGGAAGGGAAATAACAGTAGGGTCAGCTATGCATATCTTATGACCTTGCTCTAAATGGAAAATATAGAATTAAAGTAAAAAACAAAGCAATTATGAGGATACTTGAGATCACTTTACAGTTACAAAAACTTTAAAATGGAAAAGGTGAGGGAATTCAAAAGTGAGGAAGGAAAGAAAGTGAAGAAAACCAAATACATACTATTTTTAATATACTACTATAGTGAAAATGGTGTGATGAAATATATTGGTAGCCCTTCTGCCTCAAATGGGCAGATTTTTTTTTTTAAATATGAATAATTTTGTCTTAATAAAATCCATTTCAGTGTTAACCTCAAAAATATTAAGAGAGAAACTTTTGTATGCATTTGAATATTGAAAACCTATCTGCTATAAACTGATATGCTAGTAAGTATTCCAGAGAGAGAAAAAAAACCCAAACTGATGCCTTTGTTGACTACAAGTCTAAAATGGTAGCTGGCTTAATGGTTTTGTTTTTTTTTTTTTTCACTGAAAATTATAATTTTGTCTTTTGCTTTCAGCAGGTCTTGTTCCCTCCTCTGCCCTGGTCATTTGCTCCCTGCTCCACCTGGAAGAATATCCCACTGCTCAGTTACAATGTACGTGTACAAATCATTGACCCAAATACCAAGTCAAGTGTATTTGGCCTCTCTCTAAGGAACAGGATGCCTGGACTGTGAGCTCAGAAAAGACAGCTGTTTATAAAATAATTAAAAAAAATATTAGTGGTTGTGTTTAGAAGACAATAATTAACACATAAAATAGATTTTGGACACTACACTTGAAAGTTTTTTTACGTGTAATCTATCCCAACTCTTATCCTCTTTGCCATTTCTAGATGAGACCTCTCAGAAGAATGGAAAGTCTGATTTGTTTAACTGGTCCCCAGTGTCGATCATTCAGTGTTAATGAAATGCCCCACTGCAGACAACGGCTGTCAGCAGTAAGGTTTCCCGAAATGCTACTGAACAACACTGAACTGCATGTGAAGATGAGAAAAAGGCATTTTCAGCTATGGACTTGCACATATATGGGGTTAAATCCTATTCTGAAACAGGTCAATGAAAATTGAAGAAGGAATTCAAGTGACTAATGTGTCTGGTGTCATTTTAAGTGCCTTAGGCTATGTCTACATCAGGAGGTAGCGTCAAGAGGAACACTCTCACAGGGTTCAAGAGCTGGTGTTCACATCACACGCATCTCATTTTTTCACTTTGGGCTATCTGTAGTCTGGTCCCAGAGGATGAATGTTCACCTAGTGTGCTCACATGGAGACCATCTTCTAGTTTAGTTTCATCCCCAAAAAACCTGCCTCACATGCTCTGGAAAAACTCTTAGTGATGGGAACCAAAGCATAGGAAAGGGGACCAGGAGGGGACTTGTTTCAGGAATGCATCCTGATCCAAACACCCCCAGGGTATCTGAGACATTTAGGCAGGCAGATAGGTCAGAGGCTATGGAAGACCTGTGCCTTTCTGGCAGAATGTTTAGAGGGTAAGCAAGACACTCTAGCCTGCCTACAATAGCAGTAAACACCTCTGCCACTCCCTAAAGGCAAAGGGAATTGGATGAATATGTCTGATGGCAAAATTAAAGCAAATCTGAGCCCTGTGAGTATGCTGCCCAAAACAAACAATCCCCTTAATGTTCCTGTGTGTGAAAGCAGAACTCCGTGACAGTAAATGAGGTATTTATATATATTTACACAGAATCTTTTTCTTTTATCTTCTCTGTTTGTATAGGCCTATGAACCTCTGAGAATTATCTGTATTTATCTGCCTTAGTCCTCCCATTTGGTTTTGTATCTCTTCAGTTCTATCTTTTCTTTATTTCCAGAAGTCCACATGGCAGCTTTCCAATTGTATTTATCCACTCCAACTAATTGAGTCACATAAATGCAAGTAATTTGAAGCATTATTGTGAGAGATTTCTGTTTGCCTCTTTAATTAAGCAGTTGTTCACAGGTGCATACAGTTACAACAAAATTAATTGATAGCTTTATATTGCAGTTCTTGAGTCTGCTGCTATTGGTGTTTGCAAACAGTGCCATTAGATACAGTATGTCTTATCTTGTTCATAGGGAACATTTCTCATTTTCCTTCAGAAAAGGTTAAGACAGATTGACCTATATATTGGAAAATCTATCCAAGCACTAAAGGTAATTTTCCTAAGAAGGAAACAAACCAAATGTTTATTTATGGAATAGTTTATTACCAATGGGTAAAGCACAATTGCAGCTCTTTTCTTCTGCATCTTAGCAAGTATCTTGAATGTCAAAAATCATTGATAGGGGAAGCTAATAGCTTCTTGTGGAAATTGTAGAAACTTAATTTTTTATTGTCAGGGACTTCATTACCTTAACCATACAAGATTGTTATAGGATTATTAATAAAAAATCTTTCTAAATGATCCATTTTTTTCCTTGAACTAAAACATTAAAAATAGTACATGCAAAAGGATTTTAATAACAAGCTGGGAAAACTTTAGAAGTGTAAGCATGTAAGTCTGATTTCATCCTATATGACTCTGCATACCTAACTTCAGGCTACTGGTAGTCTAAATGAAAAAAGATCTGCATAATCCATAGACCAATTCAGCTAATCTAAAGTTGGAATTTCCACCTGGAAGTGATTACTGCTTTCTCTTTATCTATAAGTTGGGTATCAAGTTATGTGGAATGAATTTAGACTACAGGAATGCTTTATAACATATAGTGTTCCTGAGATATCTTTATTTTCTATCAAGGTCTTAACTTGAGACCAAAATACATGTTGAAGTTGCTAGGCAAATGCCCTTGTTTAGTGTGAATAAGTGAGTAGATCAGAGCCTGGCTCTGATATGTACGAGCATGCAATCCCCAAACATTTCGGCAAGGGGGTGCTGAGAATGAAGTGCCAGTCTTTTGGCTTCATTAGAAAAAAAATGTAATAGGCAGATACTGTGTGCAGTTCTGCCATCACACTTCACCGTTCCACTACCAGTCTGAGAGAAGATCTGAAGGGAGCCACAAAAGAGATAAGTTGCACAGCAGTAAACTTAAAGATCTCAAGTGGTTTTATTTCCCTAGAAGAGTAATACTCAACATGGTCATAATGGTCATGTACCTCATTTGGACAGAAGACTTTTGCAAGTAGAGAGGATACTTGATACAGCAGGAAAGGAAAGAAAAGAGAGACAGAAAAATGATCCAATAGCAGAAATCCGAATGGAGACAAATTCAGTTTTAAAACAAAGTGTACTTTTCTAGGTGTCTTGGGAGAACTTCAAAAGGATCCTTTATATTTCTATTATCACTTTAGTTCTCTGTATTTGTTTGGGTTTCCTAACTAAAATCTATTCTGCAGCTCACCCAGAAATTATGAAACTACTCTCTGAATGGTTGACTGAAAATCTCTGTTTGTAGTATTCTGGACACTAGAGAGCTACAGCAGTTGAGGTGTGAGTGTATTATGAGTGAACATGTAGGTAACTGACTGAATAGCATATAAACCAGGAGATGACATGATTTTTCTTCCCCTCATGAACTCAAATATAGTTTAAATACAACAGTAAAACTGTCCATATCACTCTTCACTCTCCATAAGATGAACCTGAACACTGGTGCTCACTGTTTAGTTGGGGCATCCTTTAGAGGTTATCAAGGTTATCAGTCTTTCAAAATTACTGTGTGTGTTTACCCACCTTCTGGCACTTATGCAAAAATGCCTATGTACATGAAACTCTGTTTAACATGGTCTATACTGTCAGGTAGAAGAATCCTATGCAGAAGTTAGTGCTGTTGGTGTTCTCTCCCTTGAACTTTTACATAGTGTCCATCACTGCAGTATGTAGGGAATTCTGGCAGAGCTGGGCAATAAAACTGAGGAGGTAATCTTTATTCAAGAGAAAATCTGTTCTAATGTGTTACCGTAGTTGTCTACTGGAATAGAACATTATGAATGTTTTCTTATCTTTTATTATGCTTAGATTTGTTCTTTAAGTGGACAAAGATAATTGCTTGGGTGCAAATACAGCAGCACATTCCATAGTTATCTTCAGACTCTTTAGAAAGTTTACTTTAATCCATTACAAATCATAAAGATTTACAAATCGCCATGTGGCAAACAATCATCCTGAGCTAATTTACAGAGCTGCTACATTGAAGAGGAAGAAGCCATAGTTCTGAAACAAAGTAGTGCAAAAGTACATGGTAGAGTTCTATATTTGCTCTATCTCTGTGAATTTGTATCAGTATTACTCAGGTTAGGCATAAAAATATTTTTCTTTTTAATTGCCAGTAGTGAAAACCTTGTACTGGGATCTGAAAGTCACTGCCAACAGCAAAGTTTTCTCAGGCCAAATTACTACAATTGAGTAGACACCTTGTCTCCAGTGGGGTTGTGAAGGTGCAAATAAGGACAGCATTTGGCTTTCCGGTGGGAAACTTGGAAATAGAATAGCTTCACTGATGACATATGAGCCTGACTAGAATCCAGCTTACTCCACCAGAGCTGTTGGATCTGGTAAGCAAAAAAAAAGTCAAAAACATACAATTGTTTCTGAAGTAGACATATACGACTCACGGGATACCTATCAGTTGAGAAGGAAGCTGCCTTTCCTTTGAGTCACTTTAAACATGTGTCCATTTGACATGGTCTAGCATTTGTAAACCAACAAAATAGAAAATTAAGTATATGCAGCCAGGTATAACAAAACATCTACAGTGCTGGTGAGTCACAATTAGGAGCTTGCTTGCAGATGAACGACTATTTCCTAACCTGCTTAGGCACCTGTGCAGCTCCTGGGTCAGGGTTCAGAGAGACATTTAGCATGGGACTTAGCTGGCTGAGCATGCCAGGCATTGGGAATCCCAGTTTAGGTGCCTATCGCCTTTGGATGCCTAAATCAACCTCATAAACTTTGCCCTTCAGCCCTTCAGTCAGTGCCTTTTGTTTTTTCCTGCTATAAACTTCTTCGTACTCAAGACTGGACGGTAGTCTTCCAGCAACCATTTTCCATTTGTACTGCTTCCATTAATATCGTTCCAGATGAGCTTATTCCATGTTCTGAGGGAAAAGTAACAACCACAGCATCTCATGGGCCACAGCATCGGGAAATGCATGGTGGTTGTTGGGTGGTTATAGCAGCAAAAACTAAGTAATAGGAATTTGTTTCCAGATGGAGCTGGGATAAAATAACCCCATTGAATTACTGTCCTGTTTAAAGCCCAGTGCTACCTTCAGTATTGGCCATGCAAAATGGGCTCATCACTTGTGGAACAAGATACAGCAAGAAAGAAATTATGGTCAGCTTCCCCAGGGAGGTACAGAATCAAGTGCAGGGGTGAAAAGATTTATTTTTAATCAAGTGGATAATCCTCTTCACCGTGCAATGGGAATTACCTCAGGTATAAACATTAACCATTGTAACCATTAAGTATGAGAGGATATTAGATTAATTATTGTGTAGATGTGAAATAAACTGCTGCAGCTTCTGGAGTATGTAAAAAGGACAACGAGTGGAGAGTCTAAATTGGGTATTTAGCTCAATACACAGAAAGATACTTTGATTTAGTGATCACGTGATTTAGTGATGATAGTTACAAATTCAAGGTGTATGGTATTGAATCATGTTGAATATTACTCACTTGTTCCATTTAACAATATTTAATGCAGTGATTGGAAATTCCACAGCAGGCAAAGGGAGTTGGGCTAACACCTCATACTGATTTTCATTAAGGTTTGGCTACCTACCCCCTCTGGATTAATTTGAGAATACAAATACCATTGTTATGTTTTTATTAGTGATAATCACATAAAACTGCTATTTAACATCTTTATTTCCATAAAGTTTGATATTTTTTTCAGTCAGAATCAGTGAATACATGTACATTTTATTCATATTCATTTTAAGAAAACTGTCCGTACATGAACATAAAGATAAATATATAATTATGAAATCATCCTTTGCCAGATGCAATACATTTCTTTTGCTATTCATTTATTTTTTCTTACTTTACAAAATAATAATTCTTTGTCTTATAATCTCTATTTTCCTTGCAGCTCTACTTAAGGGTTCCATTGATGTAATTTAAAATACTGTCAGTGACCCAAGACATTTTGAGCTGATATTTAGGTAACTTTTATAATGATATAATACTTTTAATAGCTTTTAAAAGAAGTCTAGTTGTTCTATTCTAGTGATAAAATACTTTCATAAACATTTTTGAACCTAAACACATAAACCCTGTGATTTTTTTAGGCTGTGTTCAACAAAAATTTCTAATGTTTTCTATCTATAATTTAATTTGACTTAGAACACCAGCACTTCACAAAGGCCATGGTTTTAGAACACACACCTATATTAACATTGCAAATTCTCCACAGTACATATTGCAGCGATATCTCTGTATTACAAGTTAACAAGATAAGATTACACATAATACTTCACTGCATTTAGTTGCAGTATTCTGTAAAAAAATCCTGGTTTTACTCCATGGCTATATCAACTGTTTTCCATGGGAGTCCCAAAAAACATGAAGAGATTAGGACAGCACATTTTGTACACAGTTTAAGGATTTTTTAGGAATGTATAAATATTATTTTGTGTCTCTAGATAGCTTTAGATTAAGGTTAATATTGTTGAAATATCTACATCTGCTTTTCTTCTCACTGTGATGTTTATCACCTCATAAAAATGCTAAAGTTACCAAGGAAAGATGTTTAATTTGTTCTTGCTGCTCAGTTGCATGTTGCATCCTATTTTGTAGTAAATGGCACAATGTCCCAAGTGGGCTGCCATACTGTCAGATACATTATTTATACATAACATTACTGGTTAATCAATGAACAAAAATGCAGGAGCCTTTTTTCCCCTTTTTCTGTGACATCTTTAAAGCTACAGTAGAGAAGAACAACTTTGCAATGTATTATACTGTTGCTCACTTTTGAAAATAGCTTCAGGAGTTTCCTGGCACAGTTTGCACCGTGCATCTGATTAAATTGAATGTGATTGTTAGACAAATGCAGTAACAATTTGTGCAGTGCAGAAGAGTAATTTAGTTAACTACGTAAGCTATTCTTACTTTCCTGTTAAAAGTGAGCAAAGTGTATTCCAGCAAATGTTTCTAGCAGAAGATCTTTTTTTTTAAATCTGACATGAAAACTGAAGAGTTTATTATGATTTTTCACTTGTGTTTACAAGGGGGCCAGAATTTAAAAAGTCACTGGAATGCTCAGCAATTTTAGAAGTTCACCCTGGCACCAAATGGAAAAGTAAATTTATGAGCGAATGAAGAACTGAAATATGAAAACATACGTGTGCAAACAAGAGAAATGCAGCTGTAGTGTGTCACAAAACTACAAGGGGGTTTTGTTTGTACTTCAGCTTATTCTGTTGCATTTTGTTCATAGACATTTCAGATCAATACAAAATCTTCAGTTCTGTTCCAGTGATTGAATACGAATACATTATGTGCATACAAAAATAGTGATAATCTATGTTGATACAATAGTTCATTTTGCATTAGTGTCCTAGATGGGACAATGTTAAGAAGCAATTTAAATGAAATTCATTTAAATGTCAGCTCTCATGCTTGCGATTTTTCTATAATTGGTTATTTAATTAAAATAATTCTCATAGTCATTAATTTAGACTAAAACTTGCTGTGCACTGACATGTTTTAATTACATGGTATTAACAAAATTGATATGCTTTAAAAAAGCATGGTTAAATTTTAAACAAGAATAAATTAGAAATCTCATAGATCATCCTACTTAGAGTATTTATGAGAAAAAATCAGTCATTTAAAATGTTTGTTATAAACAAAGTCCCAACATTATTGTGCATGCATCATATTTGGTTCCTGCTTCAGTGTGAGGAGACTTTTATGTTAACACAGCACCTCCATCTTCGAATTCCTTTAACCAACACACAATAAATAAGGTAATGAACCAAATTAAATATTAATAGAAATCCACATAAACCACAGAAGACAGACGTAGAACTGACGTTTGAATTATACTATACCTTTGATATCATTAGGACAACATATTAATGAAGTTTTAAAGGGTTGAATCTTTATCTACTGTTCATGAAGACAAAAAGGATTATATGAGCCTCCTTGTAAGATGCAGATAAGGAATGAAAAAAATATTCTACTAAAGCTACCTGAACAGGATAGAAGAACTAAAATCTTAGGCACTGATCCTGCAAGGTAATCCCTAAGCAAGGATCCACATGCCCTTATGAAGGACCCTGAAGTCAAAGGAACTACTTTCATAAATAAAGTAGGCAATTTGTTTTCAGGACTGGGCTCATATTCAGGAGTGTGAGAATCAGAATTTTATTTCATTGTCTATTAATTAGACTAGGTCTATATTACTTTGACCTTTTTAATATTCTATGATTTAATTGGATGATCAGTCTACCTCAGCCTATGATTGCCAATCATTCTGCATAATATACTTCTACTTTTTTTTACTTCAATGTGTGCAGGATCAGTCTCTTATTAACATGAAATGATGATTTTATTGTGAATGGCAGGGGCCAAAAAGGACTAATACAGACATCTAGAACTTTATTAATTCCATAACAAGGTGACTTATCAATGTTGCTTTTTCTGGCAGCCAACATATGAAGGATATTATACTTCTCCCAAGCTCTTCTCTTTTGATCCTCATATTCAACACTGCACAACCCAAAGTTTAAAATGCTGCTTAATCTTGAGGCCTAATCAGGTTCCATACTACTGACCCAGCTGACTGACAAAACAACATTTCAATAACCAGATACTGCAGAAAGGCAACTGTCTTGCACATGGACTGTGCTCCATCTCCTCTTACCATCCGAGCATTGGATTCACCTAAGAGTAGATGCCTAGGTGTGAGCTCATTATAGTCAGTGGAGAGCAATAGAGCAGAACATCTCATTCCAAAGGAGACACTGTATTTGGTTAGATGAATTGTGCTCTAAAAGTGCCTATAGCTCTCCATTTACTATAAAGAAAGGCCAGGACCAGGTCAGAAATTTAAGGTGCAGCTAGCTGAATTCTGCCCATTCTATCTGGATAGATTCATGTGCTTTATCTCTAGTCTTTTTGTTTGGCTCTGACTTATGCATTGTGTGTGGTGCCTTGGGTTTTCTTTCTGTTTTATGAATATCCACAGTCTGCAGTATTGTAACTTCTATCTGTCTCACAGTCTTTAAAATCTTTATTCTCCACACCTGTGTGAAGAAGGGAAGGCCTGCTCTTTTTGAGAGGTAACAGGAAAACTACCGGTTTACAAAGAGAGCACAGGAAGTCCATTTAAGCTCTTTAGTGCCAGCTGAGTGACCCATACTTCATATTTTCTCCAATATGACTTCCTTTCTGCTTTGTTTCTGTACCAACACAGTTTTTCACGCAGTAGTAGCACAGTTGTCTTACCTTGTGAGCTGATGGGGATTCTGACTTCTCAGTTGGAACATCCTGTCCTACCGCTGTTGCAATGAGGCTCTCTATAGGATACCTCTCTATATCAAATTAAAGTGTGATTGTAGCATGTGTTAGCTAAACCTGACTAGCACAATTAACACTATCAACAAAAAAAATAGGAGACTAATTTATGGTATGTCAGCAATCTAAAATACAAATCATCGTGATGATCCTTAGTCAGTTGTATTCCAGCTTCCAACATGTAAAAGTGCTACCTTGACTTCATCGCTGTTCTCTGCATGAAACAGATCAGCTAGCAAGGTTATACTAGTATCTCCAATAACCAGATTTTCATTTTGCACTGTCAACATACTTTCCAAACTGTTAGTAACCCATATTTATGTTGTAGAAAATGTGGAAGGAGAAAACATTAACTAGAATAGATTCAGTAACATATTATCATCCCTCTTTAGCAATGAAGTTCATGGGTTATAGGATCCAGGTGTGTAATTATTAACTCATTTCCACTCTAAATGAAGCTTGTGACAGAAAATTTTACTGATGTTGGAGCTGGACCTCATTTACCCTCGGACTTTTTTCTAGGACTCCTGCAATGTAAAAGTATCATCAAGTGTATGCAAATATAATTTATTAATAGCTTCCCTGGAAAATTTCCACCAGAGAAATCTTCAAGACTGACAACAGTACACTTTCAGTTTAAAATCTATATGCAACTTTAGCAGGGAAGCTTGCAATTCAAGCTTAATAAGAACTCCTCTATCAGTCTTCTTGCTTACTTTATTGTTTAATACATTGCTTCGATTGACAATATTCAGAATT
This sequence comes from Numenius arquata, assembly GCF_964106895.1. Lineage (NCBI taxonomy): Eukaryota > Metazoa > Chordata > Aves > Charadriiformes > Scolopacidae > Numenius > Numenius arquata. The sequence continues at coordinate 97,128,105 of NC_133576.1, read as the reverse complement.
CACCTTGAAGAGTACAAGGTGGTCACTTGCTGTAGGAACTGTGGTTCTTTAAGCAAAGCATCTTTTTCTAAGTCCCCTAAGAAATTTTCGCTGTTGCTCCAGTCTCATTAAACTTATTAGAATCACATCAGCTGGTACCCTCATGCCAGCAAATAATGTTTTTCAAGCTTCCTGAAGCTCACTGTTATTAGTAATTGTTCTTCAGCCCACAAGCCAAATTTATAAAGTGAAGTCCTATAAATCTGGCTGGATGTTTTGAAGAAAAAAAAAAAAAGAAAAAAAAAAAGAAAAAAAAAGAAAGGAAGAAATATCTTGAAGCTTTGTGGGATAGAACGTTAAAATTCACAGTCTTTCTCCTGAGGTAGCAAACAGTCCCTGCCTTTATGAAAGAAGCACACAATACAACCTGCAGCACTTACAAAACAGTCTAACTTATAGCATCACAACCATGCATCAGACCTACATCTGGGCTTCGTAATTTTTTCCTAACTATGCCACAAAAAGCTGGCTTTCTGAGAGTTGTCACCAAAATGCAAAAAACAGAGGCAAGGCTCCTGAGCATTTGAAAAATATGTACATTCATACAGCTTAGAGAAGAAAAGAATAAATCTGTATCTCTTTTTTCTTCTTTATTGAAGATTAAGTGTGGGGTTTAACTTTAGATGAAGCACCTCTATGAGAGATAGGTGGGTTTAAGCTCTCCTAAAGGTCAGTGGAAGTTTAGCCAATGCAGTCCAGCAAGGGTAGAGAGCTATTCAGCTCTCCTTGAAGCTGATGCCTGCATTTTGGCAGCTGAATAGCTCTCTCAACTCTGGAAGCAAGTGGATGTCAGTGATTGAAACAGGGGTTCAGACACAAAGGTTGGCAATCTACTGCCTTAACATAGGTGTCTAGTGCCATTCAAGATGTCTTAAGGTACGTACCCTAAGACCACATGGCCATTCCAGTAGGCATGAATTCCTTATGGTCTGTCATAACTGCCGGGGTTGTATGGAGTCTCACATGGTATTAGATGCCTATGTTTGGGCTATTGAGTCCCATATATATATATATCTCATATGTGAAGACTCACCTATATGAGCTTAAATTTAGTTATCTAGGTCTGGAATCAGACCTCATCTCAGAAATATATATTTTTATTTAGTTTAAGCACAGGTGAAGATTTTGATACAGAGAGTGAGGGGAATTTGGTATGCAGTTAACAATACAGCAATTAGCAAAAAACCTCATTGATAATTAACTTAAAGCTACAAAAACTTTGGGCTTTTTTTCTTCTTTTTTTCTTTCTCTTTGTATGTTATCACACTGTCTATAATGACACCCAAGTCCTAAATAAGATTCTATCGTTTTCCAGACTGTAGCCTATGGAGATGTTAAACACACTGGTGTATTTTAGGAAATGCATAAATGTAAAGATAAGATATGTGATACCACATATCCCGTAATTCCATCACAATTTGTTGATGTGTTGCCAACAAATCTGTTTCAGTTTCAGGTTCAGAACTGATGTTTTCTCTTGTAAGCTGGTCACTGCTATACAAGTGTGTTAGCCCCACTTCAGGCTTCATGCTGAAAAGAATTCAGAAATAGCCCTGGGAACATTTAGTATTTCCTTGAAAAAGCTGTGGATTGTCATTAACTGACAAACAGTCCGCTGCCAAGTTCTTGCAAGAATTGTATTTGTTGTCTGATGCCAAACAGCCTCTTTAAATGCTAATGAACAAAGTATGGCATGCATTCTGTTCTTGATGGATTATGCCTATGCCTTCTGTGGTCAACAGAAGGGGAATTCCCGGCCCATATGATTTCCATTCTGGCACGCTACTCTTTTCTCTGCTTACAAGGCAGTAAGAACTCAAATAGATTAGGCAATCTTATTTTAAATTAAGTATAGCCTCCGCACCCTAACTTACATGTATAAAATCTGAAGGAACTATGCCAGGCTGCCTACGCACTGTATGTGTTTTGTTTTCTTTAGAGGATTAAGCTCCTGACTTTAATATCAGTGATGCTCACTGTATACTGATATGCCTTTTAAATTCAAACATGAATGTTTCATAAACAGCTGATTTACATGTTTGTCTTTACCTCTTTGGAGACAGATTTAAGGAGTTACATTTTTAAATTGTCTTCTTTAGTGGTTTTCATAATTTCCTGCTACTGAAAGAGCTGGCTTGATACAGAAACACATTAAAGAATCGTATCTTGCTACCACATGTACACGTATTTTTATAGCCAGTAGGAGGTCCAGATTTGTATATATCAATACCCTTGATTACACTTTCAAGCCCAGCTTTCCAAGAAGCATAAATTATGCAGCAAATGGCAAGCTCAGAAGTTGTACACTGAAAAATTTTTGTGTGATGCAATAATTTAATTTATTTGTCATTCAGTAACTGGTGTTAGTCAGATGATCCTCTCCTACTAGTTTATGATCTGCTGAAAAGGAAGGAAAAGTTGTTCTAGGACAACAGCAAGCTCCAAGCTACAGGGACAATACAATCCATCTTTATTTAATATTCATAGCTACAAGCTATGAAATATGCTATTAATAGAAATAAAGAATCATGAAAGGTGATAGGAAACAAATACAAGATTATTTTATCAAATCACAGGGAGAGACTTTTTGATTTTAGGTGGGCCACAATCCATTTCTCTGAAATCTACAGCCTGAGGTGGTTCCCCACATGGATCCCACCAACTTAACTGGTGAAAGTGCACTCTTGTTTCTGATCTTCATGCAAATTTACAAATAGCTTTGCTAGCTAATGTGAAATAAAAAATTTGATTAGTTCGTTCAGGCAAGTTGAGCTTTCATGAGTTTGTGGGGTGGAAAAAAATCTTGCCCTCTACCTACCTATACAGGCTGAAGGACTGTTTTTCTCTTTCACACTGACCCATCTCTGGAGATTGTGCTTCTGTAGGGAGAAAGAATGTCTCTAAGTCAGTGAGAAGTTTGATCAAAGCTTGTCCCTCTATGTGGAGGAAAAAAAGAAATCCTTAATGTCTTCTGAATGAAATTCCTACAGTGGAAAAAAAAAAAAAGGAGGAAAAAAAAGAAAAGAGAAGAGTAACAGAAGTATCCTGTGTTTCTGCTCTGCTGGAAGTATTGGACATGCTTATCTAAACATCCTGGATAAATCAAGATATCCTGTCATCTTCCATTCAGCAGTAGCAAATGAAATGGATAACCATACTTACACGTATTAGTATTACAAGAAAACAAATTTATTTGGTAGCCTCTCTCTCATTTGAAATGAGCAATTTCTTCTAGTCTTCTAGCTATTTATAGTAAGACCTTTATAAGCTCAAACTAATTAATAAATGAGATCAATTTCAAGAATATTTTTCTTGTTCAAAACCACTTAATCATTCATTTTAGTAACATTTTAAAGGCCATGTCTAAAATAGATTTGCACCCATGTCCCTAATGTGAATTTTTCACTCTTTGGCAGCATGCAATAGGTAGTGTATAATGACCTTTTCTCTGTTTGGAACAGGGATTAGAATAATATATTTGACCCTTTTTACTCACCCGGGAGTGATGCTAGTCTCCATGTTCAATAAAGTAGAATATGTCTCTAATGTCCCAAGGTTAAGGCCATGACTTTAAACTATTTAACACAAGCTATCAGGCTGATTCACCTCAGTCAGTCTCTACAGAGGGGTTGTTTTTATTTTTTTTTTTCCCATTTTTTTATTAGGCTGAATAATATATACTTCATCACAACAATTTCTTATTCCCAGTACAATTAAGGGAAATATTTTGCATTACAAACAAAGCAAGTTAACCTGGTCACATTGTGCATTATAACAAAATTTATGGCTGCATAAATAGCAGTGTAAACTTACAGAAAGGCTGGTAATTATAGTGCCATTGATGGTCTTTGTTGCTTTAATTCTGAAGCAGCCAGAATGATTAAACTGAATCTTAATCGACTTCTCCATTAAAAATGCTGGCAGAGAAGCTCCCTTAACCTTTCTCATTGATTGAACACAACAATCACCATTCAATTATAATGCAAAAGGACATTTGTTATAATGTACGAAAGATGCATGAGCCATTTCCTTTTACTCAAGACAATCAATGAGATGACTCCTACCTCAAAGAAGGTAAGGTGAAGCTAGTGTACCTGGAAGAGCATTAAAGTCAAAGCTGAACTCAGGTAACTGCAAACACTACAGTTTTAAGGGGATGGAAGGTTATTTCAGTGAAAATAATAGAAGCAATTCCTGCCTTTATGAAACATAAATGTCTTCTTTAAAAGATGGATAAGAATACATACAGAATTGGAAGTAAATTCAGCAAATTCCACAGTAAATTCCTGTTTTATAAAACTAAGTGAAAGATTAAGTTACAAACTCTATCATATAATGAGTTTAGGTACATTGTAACTAGAACTAAAAGTCAGATCTGGATTTTAAGTTTTGTTTTTTTTTTTAATTTCTTTATTTTATGTTTAGGAGGAATATTTTATATATTTAAGTGATCACAATTTAGAATGAATAGAGCATGGTAATGTCACATGCTGAATATGAACACTGCAATCACTAGCAAACGGCACCACTTCTGGACTTGGAAAACTAACAGGAAACATTTCTGAACTACAGGAAGCATGGGATTTTCCCAACAGAAATTGCCTTAATTTTATCTTTCTTTCCTCAAGTAAACTTCAGGAAAAAGGACTACGAGCTAGTTAATGCATCACACACGTTTGGACAGATTGCTCTTTAAGAGCTAACTTTCACAAACTTTCTAGTGAGATCTACTTTTTAAAGGTGGCATATCCTACCCTGAAAAAGTCATTCGCTTCAGTCCAAAAAAAAAGTATGCTTTTAGAGCTGGTGTGGAAGCTTTTGTGCCAGTCTTGCTCCCTGTTGGTGGAATCCAGGGACTGGGAAGTCTTGGTGGAGAGAAGAAGGAGTAGCCAGGTTGCTCGGATTGCTAGTACTGGTTATGCCACGTGCAGATGTGGAGCTTGCCTCTGCATCAGTTTGCACTGAGTCAGGTCAGCCTCTGAGCTGCTGTAACTTGGCTGAGAGAGCTCTACGCCCAGAGCAAAGTGGGCAGGAGCTGAAGACTCCATAGTACATTTTCCACTCCAGTCCCTAAATTGTTTGTGCTGAGTTTCCGTCACCAGAGTTTGAGTAGCACAAATCCATTACATTTTTCTCTTTTAGCCCTTGACCATTTTGCGGCAGTTCTTTGCCTTCTCCAGTAAGTCTTTGGGTACAGCGTATATGATGGACAGGATGAGTACTAATTCAAAGTTATCCATATACTGCTTGTTGTTTTCAATGTAGCTGTTCTGTCGCTGTTAAAGCATTGAGATACAGTTCAACATCCATCTTCTGAAAGATGTTAGTGCTGCCATCAGATTTTAAAAGCACTATAATACAGTACTCGTTTTCTGAATCCTTGCATGCATTTCCCAGTAGAAATCACCATCTGCTGCTGCTATCTGCCCGGGTAATTATTTCTTCTCCTGCTTAGCCTCTTTCTCATATTACTCCAACTTCTTCTTTCACGCAAAACACATCCTTTTTATGCTGTTAATTCAATTTACAAATATCTGTAATGTTTACCGGAATCAAGAATAACCAAAAGGATTGGAGTGCTGAAAAAAATATCCTATCTAAAGTAAAATCCTGAAGAGTTACTCCAGAGCTCTGACAATCAGTCTTCTAATCTAAAATCACTAATAAAAAAACCAAAATAACAACAGGAAGTGAAGGCAAGGGAAATATACTGTAATGATTATCTACTACTGGATTACCCAGGGAATGTTGTTTTTCCTGTATCGTTTTCAAACTGTAAACCCTATAGGACAGATCCCATATCCTACTATTTCTAGTAGGTTGATAAGCAGTTTTCTGACACCACTTCAAGAAATTATTAATAATAACTGGGAAACCAGTATTTTCTGCTTGAATATAATCATTCTGCTTACAAGAAATGCACTCATCCAAATTTTCTGTGATCTTGTGATGACCACAGTTATTGCATAAATAGCTATATAAAATATGAATGTGGTCTTGATAATACATATAGCAAGAAAATTTAGTTTTGAAATTTTCTAAATTTCTGTCACCTTCTATAAAATTTTATTTTAAAGAACATAGTTTTCTCAGTGTTCTTGACTATATTGGTAGATTCAAAGTAGGACTAAAAATAAGTTTGAATCTATTTTTCTGAATGGTGGAAAGTTGAAATAGTGGTTCCCAGCATGAAATATTGTAAAACAATACAATATATTGTAATTACATTGTCATTTACAATACAAGGTATTGTAAAACGCTGGACTTGTGAGTCAAATACAAGAATGGTACTGAAAGCAGAGGCCAAAATTTTGGTCTTTACTGCTTTCAAGGTGGTTTCTTCTATCACGTCCCCACCACGGCCCCCAAAGCTTTACGTACTTTTGCATAGTAGGTGAGAAAGTGAGAAAAGTGAGATCTGAACTCCACTTATCTATTGTAGAATAATTAATCCCTTTGGAAAAGTGAATAGTAGGTTCAAATACTGTTGTTCACACTGAGGGAGACTAGAATTCTGTGTCCTTTAGGGCTGCAGGAATTGTCACTGGTTTCTGATTTGCCACTTTCAAGAATAACAACCATGATCTCTTTCCTTATCCCAGTCTCTCTGTTCCTTTTTTCCCCACTTCTTCCTCTCTCTCTTTTAATTTGATCACAGTTAAACAGGGAATTGATTCACCACTTCTCACATTTGTAATCCACAGCAAAGGGGAGGGAACAAGATGACTGACACAAAGAAGTACAAACGCATTCAAATATCCGCATCACCCCCTAGCAGAATAGCCCTCTGTTTTGATGGAGGCATGACCGCTTTAGAGCAATCCTGCTGACAGCTCCTTGTTTCTGTACATGCTTTTACCCACTCGGTGGTACAGAACCAGCTGTTTGTGTGCCATGCTTTGTTGGGAAAGAAATCTCCAGCTGTAGGGCAGAAATGGGGATCTGTCTTACTTTTCAAATATCAATTATTGGGTTTATTTGCAAGACAATAACTAGCAAGCTTGTTGCTAGCTGGCAAGCAGCAGTGCAGAAGGAGGTGTGCTACCACCCTGGTTGTCCATCTTCACGAGTGGCCATGGAGCCCTGAGCTGCCATCACTGCCTCTGCCCCATTGGCATCAGAACGGGGATAAAGGCCCATAAACAGGGAGCCTGGGTATGCGGGCATCAGAACAGGCAGGGCTTGGAAATGAAGCTACTGGTATAAGACTGCATTTTCATCCTAAGGCAATGATTTTGCTTCCCCTGCCATAGGCAACAGACTACTTGACTTGTATTGAATGGCAGCCCTGCTCCAGTGGAATTAGACCTCCCAAACAAAATGTAACTGGGGGGCAAATAGATATGTTATTTTAGGGATCAGATGAAAAATCAGGCATAAACATAAAGCATAAATTTTATGTTGGCCATAATTGTCACATTCCTGTATGAACCCTGTAGAATTTTAGTCTCCTTCTGTTGTCCAGAACGAGCATCTGTTGGTTTGATGGGTTCTGCCCAGCATTACTGACAACTCCACGTACGGCTTTATTAATTTTTAAGTGGAGTCAGATGTACTAAAGAGAACTCGGCTGGTGTGTCCCACACGAGCACAATTTCTTGACAGTGCAAAGGGAAAAGAAAAAGCTAAACATCAGTTTTCATAAGCTGGATATCAAAAGTAATCTAAAATGCACAACATGCAAGGTATCTCCTTAGAACTATTTCCAGGTTTAAGGTGATGTGTTTTGTAAATATAACCTGTCCTAAGCTGTAAAAACTGTTACTAGGAAAGTAAATTATTCTTAGTAAATCTGTCATGGTTCATATGCATCCAATGGCTTCATCTCATCCTCAATGTTATACGAGCCTTTTTTTGGGTAAGTAGGTTTCTCTTGTCCATTGTAAATGAAGGTAAACACACTGAAAAGCGCTGCCACAGTGAACTAGCGTTAATATAGGGGTGAGTAAATTCAAGTGTTCAAGCAGTTGAACAGTTCTCACAAACACTCACATTTTAGGATATCCATGTGAATACATTGGGACCAAAAATACTGACCTGGAAGTCTTGTTAGAACAGACTCTTTTAGGATACTTTGGGGGTCTATATTCTATTTGGACCAAAAAAAATCAAGATAGATGTACTTATGGTATGTTGGCATTCCTGTTTTCTTTCCTGGTGAGCTGTAAATATTCATGGAATATTCCATATTCGTGGAAAAGAAAAAAAACAGCCAAACCACTATGAAACTCACATGTTTCAACTACTGAATATAACTTTTACAAAATTTTATTGCTCCCACATCTGTTCTATCCAGCCTACTTTTGGACCCAACGATAAAGCAAAAATAAAACATAACCCTTAATATAATGACTGTGTATTTAATGTCTATAACACACCATTAAAATGCACTTGAGAGCTTCCAGTTTGTTACATTTAGTCCTAGATTATGACTACTAGTAAACTGCTGAAAATGTTTGATTGAGAGCTGAAGATGTGACCAGGAGGGAAATCATATGACATAATTTTTTTAAAATTGAAGAAAATTAATAGAAAGCTGTTTCACTTTTGCTATAAACAAAGACAGACTTCATATGCAAATAATATCTATTTGAATTGCTGCAGGTCAGTCCGTAAATATTGTGCTTTTGCCTACATTTCACAAGAAACAAGGAAGAAGAATATAATTCCTGAATTTTCCTGTCACTTATTTGGGCACAGCCTTATCTCTTCTGAGCTTCCTGGCTATAACTGTCTAACACCTGGAAGCAAATTAGTTATTAGCCAGTGAAAAAAAAGAAGCAGAAGTATACAAGTACCTTACAGAGTTTAAGAAAACAGTGCAATAAAATGAAATGTGAACAATGTAAAACTAAAACAAGCGAACATTGCCTGCACTTACAATATTTTGTCAGTCAGCCACATGAGCGATTAAAGTATAATGTAGAAATACCAGAGTTAGTTTTAAACAAGCTTACAGCACAGGATTTAATGAAGACAAAGAAGGAGGGTAAACTAAACTTTAAGGTTTCCGGTTTATTGTGGTTAACTGCTACTGTTACTCAAGTATATTGAGTTTGCATGGCAAGGTTTTGGTAGCAGGGCGTCTACAGGGGTGGCTTCTGTGGGAAGGTGCTAGAAGCTTCCTCGATGTCCAACAAAGCCAATGCCAGCTGGATCCAAGATGGACCCACTGCTGGCCAAGGCCGAGCCCATCAGTGACAGTGGTAGCGCCTCTGGGATAACACACCTAAGAAGGGGAAAAAAGCCACACTGCACAACGGCAATTGCAGCAGGAGAAGGTAGAGACTATGTGAGAGCAACAGCCCTGCAGAAACTAACGTCAGTGAAGAAGGAGGGAGAGGAGGTGCTCCAGGCACTGGGGCAGATATTCCCCTGCAGCCCATGGTGAAGACCATGGTGAGGCAGGCTGTCCCTCTGCAGCCCATGGAGGTCCACAGTGGAGCAGATACCCACTTGCAGCCTGTGGAGGACCCCACACTGGAGCAGGTGGATGCCCGAAGGTGGCTGTGACTCCATGGGAAGCCCATGCTGGAGCAGGCTCCTGGCAGGACCTGTGGACTCACGGAGAGAGGAGCCCACACTGGAGCAATCTATTCCTGAAGGACTGCACCCCATGGAAGGACTCATGTTGGAGTAGTTTGTGAAGAACTGTAGCCTGTGGGAAGGACTCATGTTGGAGAAGTTTTTGGAGCAGGGGAAAAGTGTGAAGAGTCTTCCTCCAAGGAGGAAGGAGTGGCAGAAACAACATGTGATGAACTGACTGCAACCCCCGTTCCCCATCCCCTGGCACCACTGGTGGAGAGGAGGTAGAGAAATTGGAAGTGAAGTTGAGCCCTGGAAGAAGATGGAGCAGGGGGAAGGTGTTTTAAGATTTGTTTTTATTTCTTATTACCCGTCTCTGATTTGATTGGTAACAAATCAGTTTTCCCCAAGTTGAGTCTCTTTTGCCTGTGGCGGTAATCAGTGAATGATCTTTCCCTGTCCTTATCTAAACCCACAAGCCTTTCATTACATTTTCTCTCCCCTTTTCCGCTGAGGAGGGGAGTGATAGGGCAGCTTTGGTGGGAACCTGGCATTCAACCAGGGTCAACCCACCACATCAGCGTAGCTAGCCTGATGCAGTTGGGACATCTCTGCACTGTGCTGTCTCACCTCTGGTAGCTGATGTGAAACTACCAAGAGAAAGACCACTGGTGCCATGCCACTTAATTTTCTTATGTGTGTAGGTGGACAACAAGAGAGGGACTAAGGCCTCCAAAGAAGAAAAAAAGAAAGCAGTGGTCTATAGCCACTCAAAAAGAAAAGAGGAGAAGGAAAATGAGATGACATCCTCATGACCATGCTGATTTTAAACTGAAATCTCATGTCAAAGAACACTCGTAAGGAATACCATGTTAGTGTGACTGAAGAAAACAGTCAGGTGTGAAAAGTGCCTCTGTGGGAAGGCCACATAGAGAAGAAAGCTACAATTGTCATCTGCAGGTAGGAATGGCCATAGAAGAATGTGACTGAGTCTGAAAGTCATCTGGAGCTCCCCCCAGAATTTAGGTGGGAAATGAAGGTCTTCCAAATGGAATTGTAAAGCTGGGGAGAAAAAAAAAAGAAGAACTGAATGCTGAAGGAGGTGAAATTTCAGGGGGGGAATTTCTAATCTGGATAATGAGAGAGAAAATAGTTGAGAGAACTGTTTGAGATGAAGTTGTTAGCCTTCAGCGGGGCAGCCCTTCTGTATAGAGCTGACAATGCCAACTAGTTATACTGTTGCAATGCACTGTAATCTAACCAGTGAGAGATCATTATTTGTTCATTGACTAGAAACAGACAAATATATTCTTAGAACTCCTTAACTATCGCTTTGAAACATTGAAATGATTTTATCATGCTTACAGGCAGAAAATATTTCGTCACTTGAGATGAAGTAAGATGAAAATTGTTTGAGATAGAGTGCAAGAAAATAAAATGTATTAAAACCATGTACAAGCTCCTTTATTATAGTATGTGTTAAATCATTATTGAAGAGCTGTTCAAGACGAGTGCATTAGAAACACCTCCACTGCACTTATTAAAACATACTTTTACCAGTAACTCACAAAATTATATGATACAACCAACCTGAGACTTTGTGGTTGGCTTAGTAGACTTTTAAGTCCTGCTGCAGCCTCTACACTCCTTTTATAGAACTTTCTTTTTCTTTAATAAGCCAGTTGTTTTCACTAACCACTAATTATTTTTCATAAGTGCAGGGGTATGTGTGACAAAGTGTGTGGCATTCTGTAGAGAAAATGTCTTCGTGGTAACTGAGAAATATACTAGGCAAGAGTCACAAAAGATCAGCTAAACTTATTTGGCAAATTGAAAAGAATTGATGTTGCAGTATCACTTTTATGTCTCATTGCTATGAAAAAATAATAATATCAGATTGTTTATAAATAAATTACCAAATATTTGATAAAATGTCTGCTGATAAATTATATCCTAGTTTAATTTTTTCATGCATGAGGCTACTAATACAGGCGCTGAATTCAGAATGCCCCCAAAAGTTAGTTTATAACACAATGTTAACTTCTGGGTATTGTTTATGAGCTGTGCTCACACTACATTGAAGTTCTTTTGAGAACTGTATTGTCATTAGCATCAAGAAGCAGTTCTTTTGCAGAAATTTTATGCACCAGAAGACAGATTAGATATTTCTTTGTAGTAGTGATACAGGAACACTGCTGATTTATGAGTAACACAAACATTTGTTCAAATCAAAAAAAAAGTGTCTATTCTAACTTATACTGCAATAGAAAGCTACTGTTACACTACATTTCTGATTAAATGTATCTCAACATGATATGTAGTCCATTAAAAGTCACACAGGAAGTTTATGAAAGTGGATAAACCTTAGTAATTGCATGTGGCTTAATCACACAGTTGTCAGGGTCAGGTTGATAATGTTGAAGCACTGAATAGAAAAGTTGTTGCATTTCTGTCATCTCAAATTATACTTTAAAAGTACCAAACAAAAAAAGTCTCAATTTTTTCTTAGTGTCTCTTTCTCAAATAAACAACTCAAGAAACGTCATAAATTATACGGTCAGTTTTGCTCATGCTTCCTCATACTGAAGAACACTGTATTCCCATATTCTCCTAAGGGTCTCCAGGTCCTGGTTCTCTACAGACACCTCATCTGTTGCTAAAGGTCTCTTATTCGTTCATGCCTTTATTTCTGATTTTATGGGAAAAATATGAATGTTTGAATTATCTCAACATAAGGTTTTCTCTAAATTTGTATTTTTCTTGTTCTAAAAGGAATATGTTTCTGGAACTTTAGGTTATATGAGTGAAAACAAGATATTTGACTTCTTGAATTGTCCTAGAGATAAGAAAGGTTACTTACAGAGTAACTAGCTTGTCAGCCTGAGGAAGAACAGAAAAATGTAAAGAGACCTTTGATACTGCATGGTTAATACTTAAGTGATAAAATACTGAAGATCAAACTGCACACTCAATATCAGCTGTCCCTGTATACATGTGCATTGTAGTACAGTCTCCAGTCATACAACAATTCTTATTCTGTTATTTGCTAAATTTCTTCCTTCTGCTATTTTGACTAACTTCTAACTATGGATAAAATGCCTCACTGAAAACCACTCCTTTAACCAAACACATTGTAGTATATATGTGCATGAACTTTTAGGAACTTATCGGTTAAATTCTGAAAAGTTGCTATAAGGTCTATGGACTACATCCGCTTAACACTGAGCATTTAATTAAAAAAAAAAAAGGTCAAGAATTTTGTTTGCTTCTACCTTTGAGCCAACTTTAGCCTCAATCAAATTCCAACATATTTTCCCTATCATTAAAATGTTACCCTTACAAGATTCCACTTGTCCTTCTCTCTGAATTCTCTCCGTAATGTTCCTGTCTTTCTATCCTGAGATCTCACCTAGCTGTCTGTGTTTCCTAGAAACGTTTCAAGAAAGTTAACTGAAGATTTCAAAATGGCATTTTAAAAAGTACGATCCTGAATCTATAGGCTTTGTACAGGTCATCTCATCCTGAAAAATTGTGTTTTGAAAGGATCATTATTTTATACAAAAATTATACCAAGTTTCAGCATTGTGCCATGAATCCATCAAAAGCCAGGTAATGATAATGTTTAGATCCATGTGCTTTTTGATAAAAGTATCTTATATATTTACCCTTAATTATTTTCAGTTGCAGATTTTTGTTTCTTGGACTTCAGTTTTGCTAATTTCCTCTTTTTTTTTTTTTTTTCCCTAGACATATTTTCATTACTGCAGCCATCTGGCAAAACTTCCTTTTCTGTAAGCTTACATAACCTCTGTGAAAAAATTGATATTAACCAAGGACCTTATCTGTACTTTTGAAATAAATGCCTCCTTTACTGAAGGAAGTCCAAAATAGCAACAAGTAACTTTGGCAGGAAAAAAACCCCAACAAACAGTTTTGGTAAATGGTTCAAAAATGAATACAATCACTGAATACAATCACAATACAATAAGTAACAGGTTTTATTCGATGCCACTTCTAGGATGGAAAGCATAGACAGAGCATGAGCTCTGATGTGTAGAACTACATAAATTCTTGATCTGGTAAATTGAATTGAGAGGAGATTAAAGTAGGATATATCCAGAAGGGATTAAATTAGGACATATAACATTAAACCAAGTTATCTGATATCATGCCTTAATGATTAATTGTAGTTTAAATAATTTATTTGTAACATTGGATGTGTTGCTTTCAATTATACCAAGACCAGATGACGGTGCATCATAAAAAAAAATTTGGAGAATATTTGTGAAACACTTAATAGTTAGCAGGAAAGAAAGGAGAACAAGAACTGATATTGATTCAGATAGTCACTGTACATTTTTAACATATTCTTCCCCCCAGAAAAGTCTAGATATTTAAGTTCTGTAGGATTTTTTTACACTTAAACTTTAAAACATCCTATATTAGACCAATCCTAAAAAAAAAAAGATTTACCAGATCTTAGAAAACTGCTGAAACTGTAAATGTCAGATTAGTGATAAATTCAGTAACATTTAAAATTTCTCTCTGAATTGTTATTAATCATTATTAACATAACAAAAATGAAAACGGAAGCAAATTTTCCTGAACATTTTCCCTTTCTGTGCAGTACCAGACCCAGTATACTCAAGACAGGTCAGCTGAATTTTACCACACTGTCTCACTGAAATCATATGGAACCTTCCTTAGACATATAATTTCTCTATGTGCGTACATCTACCAGGATCAAACACATATCACTTATCTTCAAAAAAACCCCAAATGATAACCTCTGAACTACATATAAAAACTCATTTGTCTTACCCTCCTTTAAAACTTTGTGGTAGTTCATCACTTTTCTGGTGATCTTTATTCATTAGTTAAAGGAATTGAAGGTGCTGTTAGCTGACATCACACCGTGAGTTCAATAACGGAAAGAGAAAATATTTGCTCTGCAAGTAAAACATTGGGAAGGACTTACTAAATTCGATATTATTAACATGAAAGACAAGACAGTTAAAGGTTACTTTTCTTTCCTTTTTCAGCTACCCAGTGCTTGGCTTTCCCTCTGATGCACTCTGCACAGTATTTTAACAACTAACTTTAATTTACATGGAGTTTATTGGAGAAAGGTGATTTTTACCGTTTCAGTTCTGAATGTCTCATCACATAGTGTCAATAAGGAGAAATAATCTGGATTTCATCATATTAACAAAGCAGACTTGGTTATAGCCTAAGTTATAGCCAAGGTGCATCTTAAGCTGTATCCTTAATGTCTGAACCTTTCCAAATGCAGTGAAAACACGTTCAGTCTCAGATTGTCTTAATAGTAATTTTTTTTTAATGTGAGGAACAATTTCAAGTGTCCCTCTTGAGATACCTAACCTGACACATTGAGACTGATTTGTTGATAGGCCCTGGTCCTTATTCCAAGGTGGTTAGTTGAAATGAAGGTTCTTAATCGCAACATATATTTTTAATAATCTTAGATACCGCAATTATCAAAAAGTCATTAAAAATAAAAATTTACTCCCTTTTTTCCAATCCAAACATTGGGTGCTTTTTCCATCTTAAAGCTGATGAGTAACCAGAAACAACAGCATTATTGTCTTCTTCCTGAAGATGGTTGTTATTCTGTGCATCCACGTATATTTGTGGCAGAGATTTTCTTTCCTTATTACAAAACACATAGAGATTAGAAGGTATTTTTAATTAAAATGATTACCGTTGTGGTTACAGTATTGAGCAATATTTTTGGATAAATATGTTCACTGTTAGAAGTGTAATTCTACTTTTCATCTTCATGCTAAGTAATATTTATATAGTTCATCCTTAAATTGTGCAAAATTGGATTTGATCCCAACTGCTAGAAGGTGTTGTTTTTAAAACAAGGCTAAGCAAGCACAAAAGTTTATATGAAGATACGGATTTGATTAGCATTCAGACAAAACAAGTTCAGCCAGGTTGGCTTGTGCAGTTATTCCAGTCTGACTCCAGTGACTTTCCACTGCATTGACCTTTTAAAGAGGGACTGTATTGTGTTACAACTCATAGTGCTTTTGAAAGGAAGAAATACTTAGGGTGATACGATACAGTGCAGGTCATAATGGTTGGTAACACACATTCAGCAATCTCTTATAGACATTTGCATTAGAGCCAATTCATTAACCATCACAAAAGAGTTTATTAGAGATAACGAAAAAAGTTACCTACCCGCCCCAGTGAGATTCTCTCTTCTGCAACACCAGTCCCTAGAAATATTCAGAATACTCAATTTAATGTCTCCCTTTTTGAAAGACAGTATGCTGAAGCAGTGATATCCAAATTCATATAAAAATCTCCACTGGATCAAAGATAATGCAGTGAGTCTTATTTATAGTATTATTCTGGCATTTTCATAATAGTCTGAAATCTTTGTTTTAACCATGAGAAAATAGGCTTCATGCAGAATGCTACAGATTCTACTATTAATATGTCAACATATAGAAAAGTTATGCAAACACAGGCAACCAGGTAAACAAAACATAGGTAATTCAGTGGTTACTGAAAAAAAACTTAACAATATGCTGTTCAAAAATAATGAAGACATTCCCAAAATACACCACTGGAAAAAAAAACACCAAAAAACCAAAATCCACAATAATTCAAAACCAAGAACCTTAAGTTACCTGTCAGTTGTGCAGGAAGTCACCTGTGCCAGCTTGTCATCTGTTTGAGATTAATCACTACAAATGTCAGAGTCTAATCCTACCAGATACTGCAATGGAGCATCAGACAGGACATACTATCTCAGTGTGGTTCAAAAGTACTTCTGTGCCAGGAAAGGGCCAGTCTGATGTAAAACAATGACTGTTGTTTTTCTCAGAGCCCAAGTGACAATTACAGAGAATTATGCCATTATACTCTTTGATAAATTCAAACCAGGAGAATAAAAGACAAATTTCAATAACGATTACTGCAAGGGTCTTATCCAGAGGTAAAAAGACATAAAAAAGATGAATCCATGCTTTTTTTTTTTTTTCATGCCTCAACTATTGCCTTTTCCTTCCATCCAGCCTGTCAAAAGTCTGTGCAAAACAATGCTTCCCTAGCTCATCCCTTTGACCTTACCATTGATTTTGTTTGTCTGTTGAATGTTGTTCGTTTAGATGTATTGCAAGACACCTAGAATGCCTAAGAAAATATCAGAACTGCACTCTTAGTGCTAAAAAAATACAAACCAGGGACTTGAGTGGGTTTTAGCTTTCTAATTTAGGCATTTAAGATCTAAATGTTATGTGATCTAAGTGTTATGTCTGACTTGGTCACCTTTCACTCATTATCAAAGGAAGGAAACTATGCTGAGACATGATTCTCATTGCACATCTAAGCTGTTTTAGATGTTACTTTAGAATAAGATAATTTGTTGCCGGTTTTTTTCACCACTGACTGTAAACCAGAGTACATTTCTATATTGTAGGTGCTTATACTTCTCCTTGTCTCAAAGAGCACATAATGTATTCACAACCCCCAAGAAAATCCTAAATGGGATAGTACAATGGGAGAAAATGAAGCAACATAAGGTGACATTCTAGACTGAAAATCTCTTCTGTAGCACATTGCCTGCTTGTGAAACCTTTTAATTTTTTTCTGCTAGTAATATTTTCTCCAGAGGTGGTAGCTTGTTCAGGAAGTTATGTAATAACATTTCTTTCCGATGACTAACTGGGCAGGTGGGGTGACGGTTTTACAGGTTCTTTTTCCTGGAATTTGGGACCATAACAGATTACTGTCCATATGGCTTTTTGAATAGTCTTTATTGCATAATTTACTAAATAGGTATACAGTAGATGATATCTACCCATTTTTGGTAGTTGTCTCTTTCTGATTCTAGAGTCTTGTGACTTTCAAAGCTTTCTGTCTGTTCTTTCACCTTTTTCCTAAGCAAATCTTTCTCCCATCCTGCTCACCGATATTTTTATATTTAGTATTTGACATTCAGAGCATGCTGCTTCCATCACTGGCCTACAACTGCCTTAACCTCTGGTCGAAAGGGACTATTTCTGGTCTTAGCCACGCTGTTTTCAGTAGAATGTATAGCTTTTTAACACTTGGTCTTTCTCCTGCAAGTTGATTTTTATGTTTTAACACTACCATTATCTACGTTTCTTTTCTCTTGCTAGATTCTTATCTACTGATGCTTGCCTCTCCATAATCCTCTGTTTCTCTTCCTGCACTGTCTATGTTTGTTCGGTTTAGCTGCTTGCTAGAAAATCCACCTGCATTTCTCTGTCAGCTTTCTTCAGCTTTGTGTAAATTTCTTCTAACTCTCATTATCAAGAGAAGTGCAACTTTCTGCTCTAGAGTTTGTTCAGGTAGATTGTACGATCCAGTAAATTGTATGATTCAGTTGATTGTATTCAGTAGGCTTTCTGGCTTTAAGTTACCTCTTTAAACCCTTTTTTTTTAATTCTTTATGGTTATCATGACTTGATTATGCTTTTTCCTGTGCCAGTTTCTGTAAAAAAAACACACCCAGATCTCATGTAAGTAGGTCAGATGCGGCCTGCTGTGTTGTTCTAGTTGTTCTTATGTGTATCAGCCTTTACTTGCAGATTTAGAGCCATGTTTTGCGTCACATTGACTTTGGTCGCTCTGGTTGAAGGTGGTACACACAGACTCCATCAGCTCTCACTGCTGTGATTTGCTGTGGGTGCACAGATCTTTGCATATCTAGAAGTAGAGAGCAGATAAAAATTCATACCCTTACAGATCCCTTTATTGAAATCCTCATGTTTCCTGTCGTTTTCTGAGTTTTTTATGAGCTACTATCTCTCCATGAAATTGAGGAAAAGTTTGAATTGGTCCTTGAGAGCAAATCATGAAAATCAATAAAAAATCCATGGTAAGCTGTAGATCGTTAGATCTATGGTTCAGCAACAAGAAGTCATTCTGGCCCAGAACACTACAGCATGAGACAGCACTTGTAGCACCAACCTGTATACTGCCTTTTTGAGTTGGTACGGGCAGGAAACAAATTTAGATCAATACCCACAATTTGGCATCAATATCCCAATTTCTGTCAAGACATCAGCGGTAAGAATCTTATTGTGCGGAACACTGAAAATAGCGCTCTCCAAATGCACTATTGACAAAAGTGCGGGACATAATAAGAAATTAAATGAAGCTGAATAAATACTTGCATTGAATGTTAGATATCAAGAATGCATTAGTTGAAAACAGTAAGCAAAAGAAACAAAAATATATTTTGGCAATCATCTCAGCATGCTTTATTGTTGCATCGTTAATGTGTGTGCCCTGTCTGCTGCAATGCGAAACATGGAGAAAGGCACTAGGCCTCGTAACCGTGAAGGCAGGACAGGGGTTGATACCCAGCCTGCATCATCATTAGATTTTCTAATTCCTGCATGGACATTTTCTCTGTTTAGAGGGACAATGAACTCACCAAGCCCATTATGATAGGAATTTTCAAAATTTTGTGTGTTCCAGTCCTAGCTGTTTTAAAAAAGATATCATTACAGACTCTGGAGAGAAAAGAAAATGTCAAGGACTTTTGGGTACCCAAAGGAAGATATTAGATGAGCTAAGAACAGATTAACATCAGAGAATTAATATTTCTCCTAGAACTGTGGACTGTGGACACAGTTCTAGCTGAACTTCAGAAGCTGAAGCTGTGGACTTCAGCTACTCTTTGAGTTTCATGGTTATCCAGTAGCATATGCTGAGGATGCTGTTTATTTAGAGTATGCAGATGAACTGGATTTTTAAATAATTTCCTGAGGTACATGTGCTGAGATAAATACCTTTTGTTACTGTAGAAATGCAAACTAAAATGAAGAAATAAAATTCTATAAAGGCTTGAGCAATTGCAAATTGCAGTCATTAACTGAACTCCTTTCCTTTGTGCTTCCTTGTTCTAAGCTTTCTTATGATCATCATTATTTAAATTTCATGTTGTGCAGTGCTAAAGGGCATCACTTTGCAGTACTTGTAACTGTAAATATCAGCTGTTGTATGTTTTAAGATATCTTTGAACCTGAAAGATTTCCCACATCATAGTGAAAATCTACAGGTGTGTGAAGCGTTATAAGAATGGGAAAAAAAGCAGAGTTGTAACAGGGTTGGGTGTATCACCATATCACCATTCCGAGGTTATCAAAAACTCATTTTAAAGTCCAGTTCTAACATTAGGATTTCTTTACCTTGATTTCTTCTGTATGGGAGTGTTCTCTGTTTGAAAAAAACAAAGGAGAGACGTCAACAGTGTACAGTCAGATGGTAAAGAGCTGAAGCCTGCATATTAGAGGCCTGATTCATTTGTGATGTTCCAACCCATGCTCCAGGGTCCCAACAAGAGAAGTAACCACAATTGACCTTGTAAGAATAAAAGCATTTAGATTGCAATCCTTTGGCAGGCAGGTGTGCATCTATGGGGTAGCTATACAAACAATGACTCAAATTTCCCAGTTTGGTGGTAGTATTAGGATCACTTAGTAAAATTGCTTCAGCTCCTGGTGTCTCCTTTTAGGCTTGGATCTTTTGGGCAAAAGCAGATTTTATTTTATTTTTTTCATGGCAACATCTTGGCATTACTGTGTTACGTTAGTCTATCCACAGTATAGACACACCCCCCAGTTCCCTTGTCTTTTTCTCTGTCAGTCAGAAAAAGGAAGCATAGTGACTGACAGAGCACCTTCCCTAGCCTGTGCCTGTGTGAGCTGGGCCAGCACAGTGGATTTGGAAACACTTATTTAAAATGTAATGTTTGTAGAAAAATGCCTTTAAGTAGATGGAGGAAGACACTGGAGACCAGAACTGGATGAACTGCTAAATTAAATAAAGCTTCTGGGTTTAGAGAATGAAAATCAACAGCTTGTTGCAAGAACAAGTCCCCAAGCCAGCAATTCTGTGCTTGTCTGCATCTCTTATTCCCCCACCTGTTGCTTCTAAGCCATTTTAAAACTTTTTACTAATTATGCAATTCTTCTAATCTTAAGCATATTTTTGAATTCCCAATGTTTATTTCATACTCACTGAGGTGCACACTTCTTATATTGTCATGTTTCACACTGACAATGGGATTGTTCTCATCCATCTTAGGCATTTACAGGTTAATTGCTTAAGTCTAAACTGGCCAGTTTGCAGTCAATTGAGAATAGGGAAGCCAGAGTCACTGATACAGATTAGTGCTATTTGTACTCCTAACAACTTCCATGTCCACGCCTGAAGACTCTCTTGGTAAACATATTTATTTAGGCCAAGTGGTACAAGAGGTTCACTTTCACAAGGTTCACTTTCACACTGCTCACGGGTAGACTGATTTGAAGCAACTTGTCTCCATCCACAATGTGCTTGGTAACAGACGACCCCATCCCTGTGTGTTACCCCTGTGAACCTAAAATATTATTTTTATATTTTTGTTTCATCTATTTCAAAGAGTTTTAAATTATACAAAACCTGTGTTGCAGGTTACCATGATGGTGTGTTTATAACACGAAACTGAGGGTACATTTCATACCCTGAGGCCTGGCTGGAGGGTGTAAGGCAGTGTTTGAGGAAGAGTTTTGGAACTCCATGTGGCAGAGAAAGCTGAGGCTGGCTCAGTCTTGCCTAGTCTATGTTTCAGGAATGACTACTGGCACAAGCTATCACCAAAACCAAGCTTGTTTTGTTTTGGAGGGAACTAAACAGTTAACAAAAAACCCCAAACCAAAGAGTTTAGAAGTGAAATAATGTGATAAACTAGGGAACTGAGACCCAGGAATGAACTAAGAAGCTAAGTTATTTGATTGTGTACATCAACCTTGAGAAAATAATTTTTAAATGTCTAAGGTAGAGTGAGACGAATCCCATTCTTGATTTCTTGTCTGCTTTCACAGGATGAACAGATATGAACTTCCTTTTGTCCAGAATAGCCTTTAGCAATAGGAGCACCTACAAAGCGGTTTCAATGTTGTAGTTTTATGCTGTTAATTTTTGGGGATTATTCCACCTTTAGAATTGTGATGCACATTCACTCATTGTGAAAAACATTGAAGGGATGCAAATATTCTCATGGGAAATGTCCTCTGGACAACTTAAGAAAAATAAGTCGAGGTAGCATTTCAAGGGTTGTGAGGACCAAACTGGTCATCTATGTCCAAAAAAATTACGGTCCTAAATTACTCTCTATTTTTCATGCAATTCTCTCTCCTGAAAGCCCAACAGAAAACCTTAGACTGCTTAGGTAATGTTGAAAATCATAGGATTTGAACTATTCAGCACTTTAAAAAGTGATACTGTTTTTAAGTCTGAGTGTGTTTAAATTTTTATCTATGGTTTTTGACCCAGAGATTACACACACACACAACCCCCCCAAACATTAAAAAGCTATAAGAACTGCTTCTCTAAAAACCACACCAGCATTGTTAACTTTTTTTTTTTTTTTTTGCCTTTATTTGTATCCAGTATTTCCTGTATCTTGTACAGGAATATAGAAAGATATATCCCCTTTACATAAAGGAATTCAGACTGTATCTTAACATCCTGAGCTGCTCTTCTTTCATCGCTATTTAAATAGCTGGTATTTATTTTCTAGTGCCCTACTTCTGACAAATTTCTGCTTGATGAGAGCCTCTGGGGTATAGATTTATAGTTTTCTCTCAGTTGATGAAAATAATTTTCTTTTACTGAATGAGATTGTGATTCCTTTATTTTTCTAAATATTTCCTCTCAAAAGAGGTATCTCACATGGTTTGGCACATAAATGCTAACCATATATTTATGCTATTTCTATATATTTATTTTTCTTAGGTTGCAAGCTCCTTGAGATGAGATTCTGCAATCTTATTCAGAATTTAGCAGTTAGAATGGTCCTAGTTAGTTCTCTTAGCTACAGATGTACCATGCATATATTGTAATAGCTTTGCCTCTTCTGGAAACAAAATACCAGAAAAATATAATTTCTGCTTTAAAATTTTTTTGTACGTAGATGTGTATAAGAGATATATGGATATAAAAATATACAAATAATGGCCTCTTGCTATTCTTAAAGGTTTCTGAAATGAAATCTTACCTTTTTTAGATTTATTCAGTGTTTCTAGTCCCACGGAAATAAATTTACTACGTTATAGTTAGGGAAACCAAAATGAAACATATTGAAAAGGTTATTTTAAGAAGCCAGTCAATACATTCATAGTAAATTATTATATACTCTTCACCAGAATATTCTTAACCTATGATGGTTGTTGATATTTTTTAGGACAGCTCAGTTCTTCTAGGTCACATATTTTTCAGTAGTAACAAAATCTGCCAGTTGTACTTTCAGTTTACAGTCACAGTCTTACTGTGGCATCAGTGAAAACATTCAAACTCCTTCCCCCCCCCCCGCCCCCATCCCTTTCTTTCCTGTGTCAAAACTAGATCATATTTTGTGTACATTTTCTGGTAGGATTGAAAAGAACAATTTTGTGTTTGAAATATAAAATCAATCCTAATGTTAAAATTGAGCTATATGGGCCTTTTTAATATTTGAGAGCAATCACACTCTCTGAGGAATCTGTGTACAAACTCAGATCTGAAAGAAAATGGTGGTGTTTTTACAGTATGTGAACACAACCATCTGATTTATAGTTCAATCTGTTAATGCACTCTGTTATTAGGCCACCTGGCAGTTTTATGCATTGTGAATTTAAAGAGGAGCTCAATGTAACATAAGCTTTACAAGCTGGGGAAATATTATTGAAATGAAACATGAATGAGAACCATTTAAACAATAAAATAATGTGTGTAGACTATATATTTTTTCATTTTAGTAAATGCACAGCCTAGGTTTTATTTGCTGAAGTTAGATGAGGTTCTGAGAGACTCTGACTATGAAACTTTAAACGAGCTTCTTTTTATAATATTGGCAATCCTATAGGTTTTGATTTTCACATCAGTAAAACCAAAACCATACCTCTCTATTACATTGGGAAACTGCAATTTGGAGAATGATTTTCACAGTTTTGTTAAGGTAATATTTAATTATTGCATGGCTTGAAGTTCATTCATCGACAAGCTATATATACATATACAAATCTGTACCACAAATTGATAGAAATAGGTTTACCAGCCCACATTGTAAAAGGTCATGAGTCTGAAAGAAAACAAAGACCATCTTAAATAACCAGAATAAGTTTTAAGTCTGTGTATATATGTGTATATATATATAAGTAATGTACATACACATAAAAATACTCATTCTATCTAGCATGTCCAAAGAAGAGCAACGAAGCTGGTGAGGGGTCTAGAGAACAAGTCTTATGAGCAGCAGCTGAGGGAACTGCAGTTGTTTAGCCTGGAGAAAAGGAGGGGAGACCTTCTCACTCTCTGAAACTACCTGAAAGGAGGTTGTAGCAAGGTGGGTGTCAGTCTCTTCTCCCAAGTAACAAGCAATAGGACAAGAGGAAATGGCCTCAAGTTGCATGAGGGGAGGTTTAGATAGGATATTAAGAAAAATTTTTTCACTGAAAGGGTTGTCAAGCACTGGAACAGGCTGCCCAGGGAAGTGGTTGAGTCGCCATCCCTGGAGGCGTTTAAAAGTGCAGATGTGGCACTTTGGGACATGATTTGGTGGTTGACGTGGTACTGTTAGGTTAACAGTTGAACCTGATGATCTTAAAGGTCTTTTCCATCCAAAATGATTCTATGATTCCCTCTCTCCTTTTGTTTTGTTTTTAAAGTTCTTGTTTTCAAGCTTTCTATTCAACTATGATGCTAGAAACATGTTTTTTCTGTTTAAAATGAAATCTGAGCACATTCACATGACCTCAGGGATGGGGTTTTAAGTAGAAGAAGAGTTGGCAGAGCTGCAGATATAAAATAAGCATTCTATTATTCTGTATAATAATAGGATAACCCCTCCTCACCTGGCACAGAACCCTGGAGGCACCTAAATTTTCCTAGGTGCTTATGGGCATGTCTACGTTCTGAGCTGTCTTTCAATTAAATGTTTGCTAATTTGTCCAATAGCTACAGGAGACCATTTTCATTGAAGTTAAGAGTCAAAATGAAACCTTATCTGTCATTTGTTCCTTTTTTAACAATGTTGAGAGAGATTTTGCATGCAGTGGAAACAGGGAATAAAATGGGCAGAATGCCTTTTTATCTTGCCTGCATAGTTACTTAAGGATCTTCAGAATTCCTGATTTTTCCTTTGCCCTCAGCTACACGGACAGAGTTGGGATGAATTGGGAATGGGTAGAAAAGTTGCTGTGTCTTCTCAGGATTTTACTGGTTGTGAGGTGAGAATGCCTGTTTGCACTGTAAAAAAAGTGTAACAAAAGAGAGATCTGAGGGAATGATTACAAACTTCTGAGTAACAGTTCTTTCCCTATGGCAGTGCAGATAAGCACCTCCCTTTATTCAAAGCAAGAAATGAAGTTAAGCACTTCATACAGGAAATCTTGCCAGTATGTTTATTAATATAAATTTCTTAGCACTTACAAGCATGCTCTAAAAGGCACAGAGTAAAAAGGATTCATCAGGGAATTAGTGCACTGTTAAAAGACCTGTGTTTGTCTCCCTGCAACCTTGGCCATGGTATTTAAGGTATATGCAAGGCTTTGTAACTAACTTTGAAGTACAGAATCTCAAAGTCTTGCCTAGGTGGCAGTTTATTCTCATCTGGAAGATTCAGGTTCCTTATTTGAAGTCAGATGGAGAAAGGCTTGAATCCATAGTGTTCATGTATTTGATGAATGCTCTAATCACAGAAGTTTGGAAGGAACATCTGGAGGTCACCTGTACCAAACCTGCACAAGAGGGGCAACTGTCCAGTTGCCCACGACTACATTCAGATGGCTTTTGATTATCTCCAAAGATGGAGACCTCACAACCTCTCTGGGCAACTTGTGTCAGGGCTCAGTCACACTTGACCTAAAAATTGTTTCCTGACGTTCAGATGGAACCTCTTGTGTTTCAGTTTGTGTCCCATTGCCTCTTGTCACTGAGCACCACTGAAACGAGCCTGTCTCTGTCCTTTTTGTATCCTCCCTTCAGACATTTATATACACTGATAAGTTCCCCCCTTGAGCCTTCTCTTCTCCAGGCTAAACTGTCACAGCTCTCTCAATCTTTCCTCATAGATGAGATGCTCCATCTTAGTGGATCTTCGCTAGGCTCTCTCCAGTCTGTCAATGTATCTCTTGTAATGAGGAGTCCAGAACTGGACACAGTACTTCAGGTGTGGCCTCCCCAGTAGTAGAGGCAGTAGAGGGGAAGGATCACCTCCCCCAACCTGCTGGCAATACTTTGCCTAATGCAGCCTAATATGCCATTTTCCTTCTTTACCTCAAGGGCACACTGCTAGTTCATGTTGAATTTGTTGTCCACCAGGACCCCCAGGTCCTTTTCTGCCAAGCTGCTGTCCAGCTGGGTGGTCCCCAGCATATAGTGATGCATAGGGTTATTTCTCCCCAGGTGCAGGAGTTTGCACTTTTCCTTGTTGAACTTCATAAGGTTCCTGTTAGTCATCTCATCACCCTGTTGAAGTCCCTCTGGATGGCAGCATGACCCTCTTGTGTAACAGCCACTCCTCTGCAAACTTGCTGAGGATACACTCTGCCCCATCATCCAGATCATTAATGATGATGCTGTTGAACAATACTGGACTTGAATTGAACACTGGAGTGCACTGCTAAATACTGGCCTCCAACTAGACTTTATGCCTCTGATCACCATTCTCTGGGCCCAGTTGTTCAGCCAGTTTTCAACTCATCTTACTGCTCATCTGGCGTGTACATCAACAGCTTGTCTATGAGAGTCTTACGGGAGACAGTGTCAAAGGCCTTACTGAAGTCCAGGTATCACTGGACCATAAAGTATTAGGCAAATATATTACTATTAATTCTCTAATTTCTTCATAAGATGGGGAGAGACAGACATCACCAGACAGGATTTCAACCCTTCTACAAAAAGAATAATTTTTGGCAGTACCTCAGTACCTCCATTGACTACAGATGGAGTATGGGATCACTCAATGTGATACAGAGAGTAAACAGAGGGTAAAAGTTTCACTTTTGTGAGTGCTTAGGCAAGATGGAAATCTCACTTTATGCCATGGTCAGGAAACTAAGGTGAATGATTGTGTTCCTCCTCTCACATTTCATTTTATGTAGTGCAAGGAAGGGTATTTGCTAACTGGGCTCAGACATGGTTCTAAACTGCTTGTAGAACTACTTGTATATTCTCCAGTATATGAGAATTAGACATTTCTACCTAAACTTTAGACACCCAATATGAACTTTACCTTCAGATGGTGGTCATATGAACTTATCTGTCTAAATGCAGGTTTCATTATTTGAGTGATTTGTCTGAATTCGTCTTGTAGGCAATGGAGAGCTACTCAAAAAGACCTAGAGCACTCCTGAAGATGGTTCAGTTCTGTTACCGAAGAAGAAATAACTAGTACCATTTGAAATGACTTCTCCAACCAGTGTCTATCTGACACTCCAGGAGGGTGTGTTTTCCATAGGTTCTGTGCCTTATGTAACAGCCATGTGATTGTCTCAGACACTCTGGAGCATCTTAAATGTAGACACATGTTTTGTCATGTTTTGCCACTATGTTTAGACATAAGAAACATTTTGCCAACCTTTGCTTTTGACCACTTTTTTAGATTCCATCAATTGCTTTGGCAAACACTTAGCTTACACATAACCATCTATCTTTGTACACCTAAATGTAGGTGTGCAGTCTGGAGCTAAATCCAATTTCCAGTGAAAGATTTCTACATTTTTAAATGTTTGTAAAACATAGACTTTGAGAAAAAATACAAAGATTTAATCACCACTGCTCACAAGCTGTTTAATGCTCTTTGAAGGGCAATACTACACTTTACAGTTGCAAATAGCCTGTGGTGAAAAATCAGGTTCTTAATTGATTAGTTTCACAAGTATTTGAGTACCAGCTGGATCCAAAGTGTCAGGGGCATGAAAGCCATCACAGTTTGACCTTACTGTAGGAGAAGTACTCTGAGGCTGCCACATCTCCATAAACAGTGGCTCCAAAGGTATTTAGGGTTAAGACAACCATTTAAAAGTCAAGGTTTAATTCTATTTCATTAATGTATTCTGACTAGGGAAAAAATTAACAGTTTTATCTTTTATCTTATTCATGTGTGTTAGGTAGCAACAAAGTACACATAAGTCACTGCTAAACACGGGTCTAATTTCATCAAACTAGATATAGTCCATTCCTCTGATGCCATATGATGGTAAACTTCTGGCTTATAAATATCGTTAAGTGTATACAGAAATCCATTAATGAATATTCTCCAGAAAGTCTTACTAATGGCTGAACTATAACTGACATGTTTTGTTACTGTTTTTTGGCATTAGAGAACCTGCTTCTGTTTCAGTCTCTTTCTTACATAATAAGCAGAATTTTATACTGTATGAATTCAACGAGCTTTCCTGGTTTGTAGGGCAGTAGGAGACTCATTTGTTTGTGCATGTTAGTTCTGAGAACTGTTTACACAGATGGAAGGCTTGACTGCATCATTTCTGTCCTATTTCTGTTTCTATTCTTCTTTGATCTTGTTAATGCTCATGACAAAAAGACCCTATATTATTATTTCTTTAAAATGAGCAGTATTGAAAAAACTTAACAGTCTTGGCAAATGTCATTAACTGGGACCTTTTTTGTAAGTCTCCAGAATTAGTCAAGACAAAGAAACTTTCAGCCTAGGAATGACCTCACAAGATCAAGGTTGAAGTACGTATGTAAACATGAGGAAGTGGACACTGAACTGCCAGCGTAATACTGAAAGAAGGAATGCAAATGTACAGCACCTCCTCTGTGAAAATAGAGCATTTCAGTCTCTGCAGTTGTCAGCCAGTCACCTTTCATAAGCAGAAAATTCACTCAATGAGGGTCTTTAAAATCTTCTTTCCTTGTAACAAAGCTGAGCTTAGAAGTTTGAAATCAATGCCTTGTAAAAAGAAACCAAGTGGGTGGCATTTTCCAACCATGAGACATGTCATTACCATTGACCTCACTACTCTTCTTAAATAACCAGAGAAGGGCAACAAAATTGTCAATTAGATTTGCAGTGAGCAGGAGTCAGCCTTACTTAACTTGTGCTTGCCTGCATAATCATGCATATCTCTCCTCTATATCAGGAGTTGTTCAAGCCTATAATAACTAGGGTTCAACAAGTCTGAACCACCTTCCTTTGCTGATGATATGGAAGTTGTTGATTTGCTGCAGATTATTCAGGATTTTTGTAGCCTTGACAGAGTGTCATATTTTAAATTCCACCTTTAAGAGTTTGTGCTGTGGCTATCAAATAGGAAATAGCAGAAGGAAGTACAGTATTAAGCAAAACCTGACTGCGTTTTTACTTTTTCTTAGATCATAGCAAGTTTCTTTGTTATTCTGCACATCATGAAACAACCATACTAAATTTGGCATGACCTGCAGTCTCATCATTGGACAGGGTAAAGGTTGGACAGGGTGCTGAAGATGAGAACTAAGCACCATTTTCAGCGTTATATGCAGACAGTGCTGTGAAACGTGACAGTATTATGACTTCCTTAGCCACAAAATCCTACTGTCATAATAGCCCTATATTTACTCAAAGGTTTTTAAAAGGTTTAAGCAGGTGAGATTTAAAGCTGATGAATATGCTTATCAACTGTCATAGTTGTGGAATATTTCTTCAGTATGCAGGCTCCACTGTAGAAAAAGTGTTTTTTCAAAATTAGTAATTCTTCCTGCAACATTGGTGTCTAGTTGTTCCCCAGAAGAGAAGCCCTCTTTCAACATTATATCATTGTAAGCCTTCCTTTGCATAATACTAGCCTGCCTCTTCACCTAATCATGGCACTGAACCCCCCTGTTTTACAAATGCATCCTCTGGCTGAGCTGCTCTAACAAAAACCCACTGACTGGCATTTTACTCTATGGTTCCACATCCCAAGTCACCCTCTGGTTACCAAAGATATAAAGCTTTGGTGTGCTGAATACAGGTGCACAGTAGTCCTGTTAAGCATTAAGAGTTATGCTCCTCAACTATTTGTACAATAATATTAATCTCACTTACCTGTTCAACATGCACGTACTTTGTAGTGTAGGTGATGGGGCCTTTCATGTAGATCAAATATACGGTTCATTAGCAATTCCATACAGCTGCTAGATTAGGTACCCATGAGGGACACATTACATTCCACTTTATTTCCACAATGTGATTAAAGATGTATCCAGTCGTGAGTAGGATTTGGACCCCTTTCTCACGTACTTTGTCTTTCTTTAACATCCATCCTGGAGGTTTTCTACCCTACCCATTATTCAGGTGGTTGATCCCCTTTCTGTTGCGCACTGGTCTTCACTGAATAGCTACATGTTAAACATGGTGCTTCCTGCTTTCTTTCATGACACACCTTATATATTTGTGACACATCTTATATATAATTGTGTCACGAACATCCACAGAGACATCTCAGAGACCTCTCCTCCTGCCCTCCACGTATGTACACGGTGGATGTGCTGTGCCTGTTACTTGTTGTTAAGTTGTGCTCCTCGTTTGTTCGCTGTCTCATCTTTTGACACTTAAAGTTTCAGAAGACACTGATCTAGATTCAAAACTAAATTCTGGAGCCCTCTTCCACTAAAACTACTTTCTGTAGAGGTTTCACACACAAAAAAACCCACTATGGGAAAAACTGTTCATTTCCTCTGACACTACTGTTTTCATTTAACATATTTCTAGCATATCTTCTTCCGCTTTTCCAGATAGATTTTTGAATGCTATAAGGCCTTGTTTGCTACAGAGACTAACATTTTTCAAATGTTATTCCATGCAATTCATCACATTTACTTAAAATACATTTAGTAAAACATAAAACATAACAAAATTAGTCTCAGTTATTTAAAAGTGTACAGCTATAAACTACTACATCACTGAAAGAAATCTCAATTAAGCAGAATTGCCATCCCCATTAAGCAGTCCTCATTGCCATTAAGTATCATTGGACTTAAATTGTTCCCTGGGAGACGTCCTGATTAAGCGGACTTCCTAGTTTAAGTGTATCTCAATTAAATAGAATGTGCTGCATCAGCATTTCATTTTATGAATGCACTGAGAAGGCATTTGATTGGGATTTTGAAATGGTTTGTGTGATTGCTATCATTATTGAAAATTTAGATCGGAATGCAAAAAGAACTTTTGGGAATTCGTATTTGTGGCAATTAGGCATCAACCTCTTGGACCCTTTTAACAATGACCACTTAAAGTTTTTGGTGTGGTTTATACATATTAGTTTGGTTCTGTTTGGACATGATTAATTGTACTTAAAAAGATCTTTAAAGAGTAAATCTAGAAGTAAGTACATACCTATTCTTGAAATCAATTAAGGCTTAACAAATTTGATTTGCCTTTTAAAATTTCCACATGGCTCCAAAGAGCCATGAAGTTCTTCTGCACGTGAAGTTTAACTTAACTTTTTAATGCTTGTTTAGAACTTCTCAGTGTCTTCTTATGTCTGTGTATCTGATATCACTCATTTTTATACATCAAATGGAAGCATTCTGTATTTTAAACCTGATCTGAAATAAAGTTAAGCTATAAACCAGAGAGTTTCATTGTAAGATTCCATTTGCTTCCAATCAATCTGTATTTCCAGAATCAAACTAAATTTCTTTTCTGCATTTCTATAGACTTTTCTTAAAAATATCTATATTCTTATTGAAATAATCTCATCTGCCTGAGCCAAATAAATATGGGATCCAGTGTAACACAAAGACCAAATGAGGGTAACAGAATTATTCTTTCAGGAAAGGAAAACAACAATGTGGGTATTTCAGTGGTATAAATGACTCATTCTGTAACTTCTATTTCATGAAATTTTATTCTGATGTACTTATTTTATGACAATATAAGTGAAAGGAAACCCATTTTTGAATAATGTTGTTATTATGAGAAAGAAATGAGGGACTACTGAGGGTCGTAAGTATCTCTCCATATATCATCTAGCTGAGGGGAAAAAGACCATGAAACTTAACAATGTTTCCCTGTGAGTTTGTGTATACCTAACCATCCTTTGAAAGCTATTGACAATTTATTCTGATGAGATAATCAGAATAAAATGATAAATACATTGCAGATGTTTTATTTTTAACTCTGTATCTAGGCACTGCTCTGATCTTGTCATATACAACTGTGTTCCAGTTGCACAGAAGAAGTCAGCGTCACTTAGAAAATGGGAGCCCACTTATCCACTAATGCAAGAAGGTATTTATCTGCTTAATTCCCATTAGCATTAATGGGAGTTACATGCCTAATACCGCTCAACATTGGTGAGAAATGCACCTTAAATTTTCAGCTGCTTGAAATAGCAACCTGTGCAACCACACATAAGAGATTATAAATAAAGAAACAATAGAAACAAAGCAGGCTCCTAAGAGGTACCAGCAGCGTATAGATAGAAGCAGACAATTTTCCCCTCAGCAAGCTTTTCTGCTTAAATCATTTTAGTAAATAAATATTTAACAAGTGACAGAACTTAATTGATGTTTATATTTACACGGCAGTTAATTTATATTCTGCTAAAGCTGAATCCTCCATCCACAATAATGCTTTATATCCCTCCATGGTGGCAGACACCCAAACAGCACAGTTGTGTTTTTGAAGAAAACCATAACAACAAAAAGACGCACTACTGGAAATACGATATAAGTCATTACATTTTTTTCCTCTCTTCAGCTGTCGGACGTATTGCATTATATTATCAGATTGATAGATCTAGTGTTATTTCAACATTTACCATTTTACAACAACAAATAGAAAACATATAAGGAAGCTTTGGTAACAAATCTTTCTTAATATGTATGTGAAGTAGACAGTCTAAGAGAAAATATAACTGATGGCAGATTTCATTTCAATCTGCTGGTGCTTATTAAGATGTCTACAAAGAAAAAAGCCATATCTGAATACATCTCTGCAAACAAAGGAAAGTTTTAATTGCTTTAATCAGCATTTGCTTTGTCTTTGCAGTGACATAGGAAAACAAGTCATGTATAATCAGCAAGTGTCTTCTAAAGGAAATTTGTAAGCAGAGACTTTACATGATTTCTATTATTTGTGTCTATAACACGGTTGAAGCCTATGCTACAGGTGCAACATCATTCAAAAATTCTTGAATCCTGTTATAAAACAGACTTGTACTTGATTTTATTTTGTATCATTTTAGCATGTGGAGAAAGAAGGCGGCATAAATCTGACCAAACCCCTCTCCCATAAAACCCTACAACAAGTGGTATAGAAGCTATATCAGATTTTAGAAATCAGAGCACACCCCAGGGAAACAAGCTGCATGTTGAGGAAGATGTGCAGCCAAAAAAATTAGTAATTCCAAACAATCCATGTCAGCCAGTAGGGTTTGGAGAAAGTGATGGGCAAAATCCATTTTTTCCTTCAGCTCATAGCTCTTGATTTTGTATCTTGATGATGCATGTAGCTCAGTCCTCATCAGAAAAAAGGCCCTTCCTACTGTTAAAAAAAAGGTATAAAGGAAACCACAGCACCCAAACCTTCCTTGAGGAGGAAATGGGAGTTAGTGCTCACATGCAGGAGATACTCAGCACCTTCTCAATCAAATCATACAAGGGAATCTGCTTTTCAAGTTTCTGAACCTGTTAGATAAAGGCTTGGGGATGGATCATTCACCTATTCATAACTAACATGATTTCACCCAGTATCTTTGCATTTATTTGCTTTTGTAAATATATAACTCTTGTGCAGCATAGTGGAAGGTAGGAGACAGATGAGACCCATGCCTTTGTCCCCCCTTCTGCAAATAAAATAGGATTGATCAATGCTAAGTCCCACATGAGTAGTTCTTAGCTGTGGTCCTCTGGAACATTCCCAGATGTTTCAAACATTGGCAGTATCTGAAAGCCTCTGTCAGGGCGTTATGCCTCCTATTGCACACAGATTGCATTTGCAGACATAGATACACATTTTAAATGAATACTGATTTAAAATGCCTCTGGGCACTAAATTCTTTGAATATACCTCAGTATGTGCAGCAACTGTTACATTATTGTCCTATACAGTGGTTAGATCCGCAGCAGGTTAGGTGAAAATTTGGTTTCTGTTTGACTGGTATAACTTTCTTTCTTTAATGTAAATACATACACCAAACTGTTTTTACTGGAAATGTCTTCAATATACAGTAGGAAAAGAGGCCTTACCAGCCTCACCAGTTCTTATTCCCAGCATATCACTCAGCTTAACGTCATGGCTTCCCTCAGCCAGCCAAGTAAAGAAATGAGGTTGAGAAGAATAGACTGACCTTCATTTAGCTCTTCTAGGTCTTTTGCCCTCTGGATACAATAAATTTCTCGTTGTTATCTGAGAAAACGGACTAATCTTATTTCCAGGCTGCAGTAAGGGCCATGAAATACCTGCTCATTTCTTCACAGAGTCTGAGGATGGCTCTTTGCTTACCATGCGACACCCCCAGTAACACAGCCAGAAATGCTCTGGCTGAGCACACTATGTCTATGGTCTAACTTCAGCATCTGAGGTTTGTGATCTTTCTGTATGTTCAACAAACATGAAGAGAAATACACTTCTTCAGAGGAGACTTTGAAGAAAGAGGTTAATGTAGGTGCTCTGAGTCACCCTCTTGAAAGGACTGTGGAACCCATTTCTCCACAACCTACAGAGAATTTAGGAAGCCCAGCCTGGCCATGTCTCTTTGGTGCTTAAGCTTAGGAAAAGCACATTGGTCCCTCAGGGAACAGCTTGGTCCCCCACAAAAAGCATCTGATTATTATAACACAGGTCATCAGTAGATACAGCTAATCAACAGAAATAATTTAGGTTGAAAATCAATGACAAAACTCACATGACTTCAATAGGGCCAGTATTTCATCTTATGTGATTTCAAACTAGCCACAAAAAATGGACAGTACTTTGCTACTGTCTTTGGAGCTATCATTTTATCCCTAATTCAGACAGTAAACCTTTCACATGCTAGGTATGAGATGGACAGATGCATACAGAAATAACCCTTCAAGGATAAACACCCTTTTTAAATCACTGAAGAATCTGAGTGGGACCTTAATCACTAGCACAGACTGGCAGGTCATTTTTTTGACACTTGCACACAATTTTGAAAATCATCCAGAACTGACAGGTGCAAAGTTTCCGCACTCCTGTTATACACAATAATTCAGTAGTGAATGGTTATATGTAGCCTTATATTTTATATATATATATATATATAACCAGAGATGTTTTGCCAGTAACCGGTGCCCAATAATGGAGAAAGATAGTACACAACTGCGCTCAAATAAAACAGTGAAAGAAAATGCAATGTATCTAGATTTTTATCTCATTAAATTTTCCTGTAATATTACATGTTTCAGCACCATTGACATATCTAAAAAATAAAGAAAAGGACAAAGAAAGTAACAAAGTCTCACTATTTCTATGATAATGCCATTCCTCTGAAGGCTTAATTCAGAAAACCCTTGCAAGCAAGATGAATTTATGAAATTGCATCAGTTTTCTCCAATAAATGAAAGGAAGCATGTGAATATTTGTTGGATCACAGTCTAATCAGCAGTGTATAACATAGAGGTCATCCAGCAAGGAGCAGGTCTGAACAAAGGTCTTCCAGGCAAATTTTCTGGTTCTCCAACCTTCACCTCCTCTTCACACTTATTTCAGTCCCCTGCAGAGCTATGGAGGCATCAGGAATGAAACCCCCCTCCCAATTCAATAAAGGACTGGAATTATGTTCTTTATTTATTGACATTTTAATTTTTACATAGGATCATAATTGCATGATTAACATTTTGCATGATTAATGAAAGAAACCAAAAACATTGGTGAATGTTTGATTTTTATGTACAAGCTACTGACCAAATTCCCTACGCACATCCAAACATGCTTGTTAAATAACAGAATTAATAATCAGCAAAACAATTCAACTGAAAAATCCCCTCACTGATATCAATATTACACACAAACACTGAGTTTGTGGCTGAACCCAAAACAAAGTCTAGGCAAAATCCCTTGCAAAAGCCTGACAAAGGGACCATGGGAAAAGGAAGGAAGTTGGAAGATGCTGCTGAACTCACTGTAGAGCTGTTGAATGCAAGTTGTCTTACTGAAAATGTCATGGTATCAAAACCAGCTCCTCACTGCCTTTGGGCACTTTTCTTGGTACAACAGCTGACACATTTTTTTTCTCTATTATTCTACCTCAGTTTTTCAGCCATTAAAATGGGTGAAATGAAAATTCTTTATGATGGTATTCAGACTAGTTTTTAAAGGAAAATCAAGTCCATTCATTTCAAATAATGTGTAGTGGTTACTGTTTCATACAGGGTGAATCGTATCAGACCTCAGGGCCAGAATTTCAAGTCTCTTTTCCTGGATAGGACACTGAAAGTATTTATATATGTTTTAATCAAACATGATTTTTATTGCATGGATGCCCTGTAGCATGTGCAGTATGAAATAATGAAAATGACTGCCTTAGTCTTTTAATAAGTTAACAAAACAGAGAAAATAATAGAAAAAACATTCACAATTGTCATAAACATGCCATTAACTCTATTCCAATTAACAGAATTACGTATTAGCTTCAACTGGATTAAAAACATTTACTATATACCCAATCACAGCTTTTAAATCTTTTTTTGATTCTAATCTAATAACTAATGTAATCATTATTGAAGCAACCGTTGTAGTTCATCTGAAAGAATGTCTTACATAAGGTGGACAGGTTCTATTAAGATTCTTGCATCATTCCCCTCAATATTTGATCTTTTTTATCAGAATATTAAAGACACTTGCATATTTGTGTATGCCGTCCAGAAATGTAATTGTTGTATTGATGTTAAATGTCTAAAATTCCATAAAAAAAGGTGAAATATTTTCATTAGATAAGACTTTTTGGCAATAAACATTGGTAAGAAAGGGGAAACCAATCATTTTTCTAATTCCATATTTTAAGATAAAACTGAAGGATTAAAATAAGATCAATAAGCATGTTATCATTTTATTATTATGAAGTCTATCTCAGTTACATTGAACTATAATAAATAAATGACAGAAAAAATAATCAACTTAGTTGGAATAAGTGTCACACAATACTTTATATAAAAATAAAAAACATTCAGGATAGAAATCCCCAAATTATTATTATGCTAAATACCTAACAAATATCAGTTGAAAAATGCAAGCTATTCATTAAATAAACCAAATATTCAAAGAAAAACAAAGGAGGCTAACATTTCATACCACACTTAATTTTATTTATTTAATCTTGTCTCAGGCGCCTATAATATTTAACTGTTACACAATTACCACAGTACAAAGCACTAAAAACACTGAAACAAAATTTGAAAAGCTCAGATATCTAGCCAAGATAACATCAATCAAACCTCCTATCAAAAGAAATCAATTGCTCACAGGTACAAAGAACAGGAAAAAAAGGAATAGCAGGGATGAGTTACACCCTGGAGAGGGCAAAGAGTGGTCAAGAATAAGCCATCCCAAATCATGACGACTGTTTTTAGTGCTGTAGGTGTTCACGGTACTTTAGATACAAAACGCCATGTAACTCTATAGCAGCAGATTTCAAGCATAAGTACTGTCAACTCTCCAAGAACAGTGAAAGAGGAGGAGACAGGATAACCAAATAAAGTTAAGCCCAGATAAAACAAAACACACATACGGTAAATGTTAGCACATTCTGTTTAGTATATTTACCTTTTAAGAATGAGACTACAAGCATGGAATGAGGTCAGAAAAGGATTTCCTTTTTCGAAAAAGCATGACACATATAATCCATAACCCAGATAATCTCACAGACATTTGGGAATTGACCATAGAGTGAATAAACTTTGCAGCATATCAAAAGTGAATAGTTCGTTCTTCTCTGGAGGTGCAAATGAGAGGCAGGTTCTTACAAGCTGCAGCTTCCAGGCCATGGGGGCCTGTTCAGGGTCAAACTGTGACAACACTGGGTTTGGCAAAGGGCAGAGACAGATGTCAGAGTTCCTAACCTTTAGCAGTGTCTCCAGAACAGAACTAGTAACATTGCATTAGGTACCTGATATACTCTCTGCTCTCGAAGGATGACACCCAGAACAGCTAAAGATGTTTAAATGAGAAACACCATTGACAAAAGCCAGCTGAAGCCCCATGCCTTCCTTAAGTTGAGCTGTCTCACTGGGGACTTTGGAAAGGCACTTTGCCACCTAAGAATCTGCACCACAAAACTGATTTTTGAAGAAAATCTCCTCTATATTTTTTTTTCAAATAATTTAATAATATCTTTCCTTCCTATTAAAAGAAAAAGATACTTCTGTGTAGCTATCAATGTAGCACATTTCTCAAACCTATTTCTCACAGTAGATCTCTGTAGCCAGTTGCGGTTTATCTATACCGGTAAATAAAAAAGGGCCAAGGACCAGCCTCTGGCTTTGAGGCCACAAGGCTCTGAGTGGCACATTTTATACTCCTTAG
Source organism: Numenius arquata (assembly GCF_964106895.1). NCBI lineage: Eukaryota > Metazoa > Chordata > Aves > Charadriiformes > Scolopacidae > Numenius > Numenius arquata. Next base: position 97,090,034 of record NC_133576.1, on the reverse strand, counting down.
GACTAGTTTTCTCTAGAGCAGATTTACCCTGCAGGCAGCATAAGTAGGGTATGAACTAAGCAGTGTGGACAGCAAGGATTCAGTACTGAAGCCAGCTCTGCTGTGTCTTTTATTTAGGAGAACAGATCTACTCTGGGGAAAGAGCATCGTTCACCCTCTCTAAGAAATCATCCAAGGAAAAAAAGAAGGTTTTGTAAAGAAGGATAACAGAATGTATTGCACCAGCTGACTAAAATCAGGAAAAAAAATAAGCTTTTGGGACATAAACTTTTTTACATTTCTGTTGTAGAAGCTTCAGTCATGAAAGCTAAATACATGTTAGAAGAAATTGCCCTCATTTTAACCTGATTATAGGATACACCTTACTGCACCAAGGTAGATTTGAGATTCATTGGGCCAGAAAGAAAAAGAAAGCTGGGAATATGGTTTTTAGCCTGGTGAGTAGGGCTGCTTAGTGATTCTAGATTCTGTCCCCCCAAAATATCTAGCATTTTAGCATATAAGGTAATGATCATTGAATGCAAAACTCAGCAATGGGACTACAAGTAGGGACAAGAAACACAGGGAATTCCCGCTGAAATAATTGCCCTAAACATTCACACTTAGCAGAGGTGTCAGCAAATATTGCATTCCTTGTGACTAAAACCTTCTCGCAGGAGGATGTGAAGAAGCAGGGACTACCTGTATGGATGCTCTAGCCCGTAGATGTGGGGAAAAAAGAACAACTATCTTTTTTCTGGGAGAGCAAGTTTTGCGTTGTATTTTGTGAGGAGCTTGGTAGTGTTGGGACAAAAGCAGTATGAGAACCCACTGAGTGGAGCCCCAAGGAAGATTAAACAGTGGAAGGCTCCATTTCTGAAATGAAAGGAAATATTAGGCAGGAACTAGGGCATCATAGTGTGCCTCCAGCTGTTCTTGGAAAGTGAAAAATCAAGGTGCCCAGTGAAGAAAAAATATTTCCAAGAATGCTGTTTTGATCTCATTTCCTTCTACACCTCAATTTAGATGCCCAAGTTTATTCTTAGTACTACTACTGCTCTGAATGTATAAGCACTCAGCGTGAAACATGTCTATGCATCTGCAGTGGCACACATGTATCTGCGTTCTGCTGTAATCTCTGCTATCAACTTAGACAAAATCATTGAGCAAATCACATTAATATTGCCTCCTATCATTACCTAGTTTAGGTGTTATGACTACTCATCACCACAGAGAGGACAGAAAAAGTGAAGATTTGGCAGTCTTGGATGGCAGGCAGGCTTTCTTGAATTTAGATGCTGTAGTCACAGTGACTAAGTACCCTGAATAATGTCTGGCTTAATTCATCATTTACAAAATAGGAAATTGATATCAAGCTCTACAGAGAGGTGTATGATGATAAGGCATACATAAAGAATTAAATCCATGCCAAATACTATTATCATTTAATGAATGGCAAGTAGATACTGACCATTATCCACCTATTTCTCACAAGATTTTCTTCACCACCCTAGGTCGACCATAGTTTCTGACTAGTTTCATCTATCTTTCACTCTTTTTTAGGACAAGTTTCAGGCTCTGAATCAGAAACCTGACAATGATACCAGAACCAGTATCTTTGTATGATGCCATTCCCCTAGCAGATGCAACAAATGAGACAGTTTCCTCATCAGTGAATAATTAAAATTGTGCAATAAGAAAGTATTGTCCGTCTCAGCAGTAAACAATTAAGTTTAGTCTTGAGGGTGCACAATAATTGCATCAGTGTTAAACAGAGGAAGAGGTGGGAAAAAATGTGTAATCTATGTGTACTTAAATAAGTTCAACTCTAGACTCTCAGTTCCTAATTATTGTTTCCCACCATTTTTACTTTGACCTCCTGTCTAAATGCACCCTCACAGAAGCAAACAAATAAATAGTGAAGAAATTTAAATGACTCCACAGAAAAGCAGTAAAAGAAAAAGGCCAACTACAGGAATCAACACTTTGTTCTAGCTCTTCCTTGGAACTGACCTGAATAAGTATCAGGTTAGAAACAGTATTAACAACAATGTTATGCATGTGAAGACTGTTCAGCTTACACTAAGACATGGCTACAGTTGTGGTAAAAATGATGTTCTAATCACGCAGGAGTTTCATGAACAAAGTATGACCATGTTCTTGGCAAGTTCCTACACAAGGTTAGGACTGAGGTAAATACACATTAACACTCACCAGACCCTTCATAGAGATAATCTGTACTGAGTACTTCTCTTGATATGAACAATACACGTCATTACTGGTTTTGTGATCTTCTGAGTGATGCAAGTGTGTTATGAAAAGGTACAACCTCAAGTTTGTATTTGTACATTTTTTTTTTTTTTGCTAGAGGATTCTCATTTTGTTTGGTATAAAGCACTATGCATGATGTTCAACTGCAAGATCCTTGACTTCTTTAACCCTGAAAAGGGCTTGTTGCATAATTCTATGTTGTACCATGATATTGTTCCATTTGTTAAATGGGGTAATATTATTTTGCTCATCTGGTAAATCGCTTTGGGGTTTGCAGAAGAAACAGGCTTATTTATTTTAACTGTTGGCTGTTAGTCTCTGCATGAAGTCACAGTAATTATATCTTTCACTATGCCCCTATCCAAGCACACAATATATATGTATATAAATAAAATGGAATGTAAATTTGGCCTTTAAGTCTTGGCTCTGGCATGTTGTATTACTTACTTTATGTCAGCCCTGTGTAACACGATACAGATCTGCATTCTGGTATCACGTTTGGTCAGAATCAGTGTTTGTTTTACCATCTTGCAAAAGCAATAACTCTTACAGCTGTCCAGATAGATACAAATCTCACTTGAAATATTCAGAACGAATCTTAAGATGGTTTGCTGGCACCCAGAGGGGAAACTGTAGTGCTCTTTCTCCATTCTTCTACCAAAGCCTGAACACTGAGGAAAACAGCATTTACAATTGAGTTTCCAAACTGCCTAACTTTTCAGTTGTGTGTTTTTTATATGTTAAATATGGTTCAGAAGATTAAAGTCTTCGTTTTAGGCAAAGAAAGGAAATAATGTTTCCTGTCCCATTTGCCAAGCTAAGTGAACAACTGTTCCAGCACAATTAGAATTGTTAATTGATTTGAAAACATAGGGCTTTGAAGGTGGAAAACTGCTGACATTATTTCAATGGGGAAATGCGCTCCTGAGAGAGAGCACTGCAGTACAATTTCTCTCCTTGTTTTGTTGAATATACATCTATAAAAACACTGTGAATCATGCAGTAAAAACTGCTGTGCTGATATCATAAATCTCTGATAATAAAAATTTCATTGTTGAAACAATAAAATAGACTTTTATTATAACACAGAGTATCCACCTAAACATTGTCCTTTTAGCTTCTTTGAGTTAAATGTATGCACAGTTTTACAGTCTATAAACAGATCTGGAATAAAAGTTAATAAATGTCAAAATTTGCATTTCAAAAAATTCTTGCTGCATTTTAGGGAAGATCAATCTATGAACCTTTCAACATTATGTCAAATGAAATGCTAATTGTACCTTTAGGAATTTCAGAGACAGTGACAAGAAACTAAATGCTCTGTTCCTTTGCATCAGCAAGTCGAGGATAATTGTATATCTACTCTTGTGAACTTCTAAGAAAAAAAGAAAAATGCTAAGAAAAAAGGGTTTTCTATTCTATAACTCCGGAGAGTAAACTCCTTCAGCCACCCTTCATCAATCTGCCTTCAAATAAAGTGTGTTAACATGTTGACAATGGACAAATCACACAGAGCTACATTTATTCATTTTATAATAGGTTTGTCAAATGAGCTGCAGCTAGAGATTTAGGAGTGAGAAACATTTTCATACAGGAACAACTGGCTTACTCTGTTGAAGTAGCTAGAATGGTTTGCAGTGTAAATTTCTTTTTTGGGATCAACTATCTTCCTTCTCGCTCCCCAAATATTAGTAAAGTAGTACTTCTTTGAAGGGTAAAAACACTAAAGCATAAAAAGAAGAGGCATAAGAGGTTTTTTATATCCTCTCTAGATAAATCCGTAATGCATCCCTTGTTTTGTTTAGTAATCAATCTTAACAATTTATCTCTAAGCAATACAAATTATATGCCATAGTGGTAAGTGCAAGAACACGCTCGTGAAATAAGGCAAGCTAAGCTGGAAAGTAGCACCTATTTCAGGTTTGCAACATTTTCCCTAGTATTATCCTACCCTCACTATATTGAATATATTTCCTACAGCTACACTGAGACTGTTGAAACATTCACTTACTGTGCAGAGATTGAGAGACGGAATAAAGTCAGGGAAGTGTTTATGCTCATGTTAACCTATTCAGTCAGCTTTATCTTGCTCAAGTCTGGACTAGGCATCTTCTAGCTCTAAATGCTTTTATAGTAAACAGTCAGTGGTTTCCAAAATAGAGACTGCTCTCATCATGCCTTTCTGGCTTATGGTCTATAAGCCTACATTTATGTATTTTAGGTCATTCAGTATAAAACCATTCCAAACTGTATTTCATTTAGAAGTTATCTAACTCAGACATACTTCAGAGCTATAATTCATATTGGACAATCTACTTCTATTTGTGTTGCTGCTACATATCTGAAAAGGAAGTTGCAGATCCTTCAGTTAAGTATTTGAGCCTGATCCTGCTGTCATTAAAGTTGAAGGCAATTTTGTCTTGAACAGGAATTAGGTTGGGTCCTTGTGTTTGTAGGTCCACCAGAATATGTAACGACTGCCATATTTTTTAATTTACACTAAGTAAATGTAAAATTATATGCTCAGAAATGATGTATTTAAGTAATTTTAGCCCTGTGTAACCTCTTGCTGCGAGAACACAAGCTACTTACTGGTTCAAATGTTTTGGAATATTTAAAATTGCTGTCCATCAATTCTCTTTCAAAAATGCTAATCTCTATGGCACCTTCATGCTATATAATAGCTAGATCAGAAAAAGAATCAGAAAAAAAGAATCAGAAAAAGTGGTAGGCATGGACCGTACCTACCTGGTACTTTTTTTATGGCAACTATTTCCAAATATATGATTGCTCTATTTTTCAGTAAAACCAGTTCTTGATTCTGCATTACAACAAAATGATATTCAGCTTCATATTCACCACACAGTGCAATAGTACATAGGAACAAGAAGCAACACATTTTAGAAAGAAAAGGATAAAAGAAAAAACTTAGCATAATCTGCATAATTTGTTACATACTCCATGCGATGAATAAGTATCCCATGTAGCAAACAACACTGTACTATGACATTTTGGGATAAGTGAATTTCAGCATGCCAGTCAAACTTTTAACCATAATTTCAACATAAATTGAATGGATTCAGTCAATTCACTCAGGCCCTTTCTCCACCAGTATATCTTTCACAACTATAAAGTTTGTAATCGGGTGGTTTTTTATTTTCATCTCCCTTCATGCCCACAAGAAAAAGAACAGATATGAAACGGACAGAACTTTCTTAAGCACAATGTTAATTTTTTTTTTTTTAAGAGTCAAAACTGCAGGCTAATAAAGACCATTTAAAATAAAAGGGACCATTACTCCTCGGTTTTATATGAGCTTACATGCTTTCATTGTGCAAAGTGTGTTATTAATTTAACATGCCAGATTCATAGGTTTCTGCAATATCAGGTTTGATGTATTCATTATCGGCACTCAGTACATTAATTCACGCTGAAGTCCGGTAAATCAAAATTATACCATCTGGCTTCCTGTTCTTAATGATGAATTTGATGTAGGGGTGATTAAGATTGTTAGGCTTTTGAATTTTAATGTAAAAATTAGGGGATTAAAAAGGCATTTAGAAATGACCAATAGTTAGAATAAACTTACTGACAGGATCTAATTTGTGTACTTGCTAGTAAAGCTCCATTTTAATTAGCAGCCACAGTCTTTCAGCACAAGCTCAAAGAGACAGAAGTTTAGTGATTAAGAAGATGAAGCTGTTAAATTGATAAATTGACCTTGAAATACTTGTAACTGTGGGGGATGGCCTAGTAGCTGTACGGTTGGTATGTTGTGCTACCACATGGGGGAAAGAATTTCAGGATTGGCCCTAGTAATTCTGCCTTTTTAGATGATTGACCAGCTGGGGATGGCAAAAATCACAGAGGTGACCTGCTTAATGTCTAAATTCAATTGCTCAATTTGTAAGCAAACAAATTCCATTATTATTTAGCACTTGCTGGCAGATAGCCTGAAATACCATCTCAGTTCTTCAACAACTTACTCACTCCCTTTACCAGAGAGAGGTGCTAAAACAAGGTAGAAAAGATAATGGAGTTGAAACGACATCATAAGGTGAATGATGACCTTTCAGCTTCCATTGAGAGCAGAACAGTCAGGGACAAATTTGGCTCTCGCTTGTCAAATGTTCTTGACAACGGCCAAGCAGTCAAATCCTTGACAAGATGATTCCATTGTACTTAGGATATTTTATTAATCTGAAACAAAGGCATTGCATATTGTTTCATGGAAATTGCTAGAAATATTTAATGGACAGATAAGATATGTAAGAGCTATATCATGCAAAGGGCAGATAGCTCTGCTTAGCTCAGCTTTTTAGAACTGCATGACATCATGTGGAATCATATTAGGGCCAACAAGCTAAGGCAACTCAAATTCATATACATAGTAAAACTGAAATAATAAAAAAAAAAAGCCATTGCTCCCATGTTTTGGCAAGGTTCCAGTTATTTGTACCATCTTAGAGAAACATGATAATATGTTAGATCTCACTTCTCCTTTAAAATTCCTAAAGATAGTCACTAATATTGGTACACTGTGGCGGGTATAACTGACAAGAGAAAACGAGTACATTTGTACATATCAACAGTTTGAAGGATTCTTATTCCTTGGCAAGTCGGGGAATATTTTAAGTCTTATATTTTAGAGGAAATCGAATCTTGACTAACCACTGCAATTTATGTCATTTTAAATAAGATATATTTGAATAAGTATATTTTTCATGCCCTAAAAAGACTGATGTCTTCTTTTATAAGCTCATCCTGTGACACACTTGAGTAGGTAGGTATATTGATTTTTTTCTTTTTCTGATGGCAATGAAGTGTAAATGGAAAATATCAGACTTGGCAATCACTTAAACCATGTGAAAATTTCAGAGTGAAGGCTATTAGAGTCACTTTGTGATCTCCCTAGATGACCAAGGAAAAAAACATTTCTACATTTCTTCAGATCCTTTGTGTGACAGCTAAGGAGAATAACATTTTTTCTAATATGCCAGTTTTAGTCTCTAGTTGAGAATAACCTCAGTGCTTTCTTATGTCACTAGCTGAGAGAAGATGAAAGACCCAGCCTTGTGTAAATGGCTTTGTCTAACCATCAGTCTTTAGCTCTGCATGGCAGCTGTACTATTGACATTAGCTTGTGCACTGGGTGAAATTGAAGTGAGTTAAATGTGACCTTGGCTTAGTTGTTGAAGTAGAAATGAACTCTACTGGGAGTGAAAAAAAATAAGACCAGTTTCTCTAACTTCATTTTTTCTTTAATGAGTTTAACAGCACTCTTAGGATTTGATACATTTTATAAAAAAGCTTTTATTTCCTTTTCTATTATACAGTGAGTAATCACCATTAGTAAGGTTAGCTTGCCCTTTTAGTATAAAACCCTGATTTTAGGTGTTTATATCCCAATTACTATAAAAAGAGGATCTTTCTCTCTCAAAAAAAAAATTCACTGCCTTTTCTCTATGTTTTCCACTGTACCATTTCACAAGAACCTGTTAACCACACTTATTAATTATAGCTAAAGCATTAAAAATATTGCAAAGTGTTCAGTGTGTCTAATGTCTTTGCTCTGTCTGTTAGGTTACATTGAAATTCACTGAGCTACCTGCTGTTAAAATACATGCTCATGTGAGAGACATGCAGGTAAGTGATGATGGTTTGGACTCAACCCAGGATTTTTACCTTGTTTATATTCTGCATTTCTTCCATGTGTGCATGACAACATGAGATATCTGAAGATGGGCAAAGGAACCAGGAACAACTAGTACATTCTCACCCGGGTCTTCAGCTCATTGTGTATAGGGATTCAAACTGGGGATCCGCTGGGCTGAGTAAATCAGATACTCCCACCAGTTCACAAGACTATCTCAGTGAAGTACAACAGAAGCATCAATCTCACTTTCATTGTTGGGGTAACAAACTAGATATATTTAGTACAAAAGAAATTCAGAGGAAGCTGCATAGATGACAAGGGAACGGAAAGACGAACCATTCTCGGCGTCCTGAGAACTGGACCATTACAGGGGAAAGGAGGCCAGAAACTTTCAGAGGAAGAACCAACCACTGAAAAACAAGTCCATCCCTACCTTCAGCGACACATATTTCCTGACTGCTGCTGAGATATCTCAGTTCTGCTGCTCAAACTGAAGGCAGAACACTGAAACATTGGATAACCTAGCCCTGGGTGCAGCGGTCCCAAAGCTGAGCAATGCTCTGGATAAAGGACAACTTGTTTATGTGGGGAGACCTACAGCAAAAGTACAATGATAACAGCTTGGGGAGATTAGGCATGGGGGTGGATGCAGCCATTTGTCAAAAGACTACCCATTTATTCTGGGCACTGGGGCAAGCATTTTTTTCCCAAAAGGTGAACTTCAGTGAACTTACATTCACTGAATTGAACAGTATAATATGATAAACTGCCTGAGGTATTGGTTAAGGTAATCAGAATGCTAGCTAAAAACAAGTGAAAGCTACCTGGGTTATGTCAGCTTTATTTTTTATGGAGATATATGCAGAAGCCTATTCATTTCAATAAAATCTCTCCCAAGATAGAATATAGTTCTCATCAGAATTTCCTTATTTGATATTTGTAACCCATTATTTGTGAGTTTTATGCCAAATAAAGCACTATTTTCCTGGTCCCATTTCTACATCAGTCAAATAACTCCCACTCAATTACATTTCCCAAACCTTCTTATGTGGCCCTAGTCTCACTTTCTTACAATTTACTGCTTATAAGCAATGGGTCAAAGGTTTACGTGATATATTCCACTACCCCTAGATTTTCTGTATTGCTGTTTGAAAATTGAAAATCTTTCTTTTCATCTTCAGTGTCTTTCTCTTACATTTTTCTGTATTATTTTATAACCATATATCTGTCCTTGGTCTTAGCCTTTCCAACTGCTCTTTATTTTAGTGTCCACCTCATTCATTTTGACTTATTTTCCAGTTTTGTGCAGTCATCAAATTTCAGCCTGTTACTGCACATTTTGTGTTTCAGGTTACTTTTATATAAGGAGAATAAAATCTGTCTTAATAGTGATACTTTGGCCTTATACTTGTCTGATACTTCCCTCGTTCACAACTGTTAGAACTTATAACTACCTTTTGTAATATACATGTCAATTCTTAGGACATTAATGTAACATACTGCCAGTACCATACATCACCAGGCCTGCAGTAAACTTATCTTGGGTTCTCTGAAAAAACTTTGGTAGGAACTCAAGAAATATTTTTTTTTCTATAGCTGTGGTCTGTTTTAATCCATTTGATTTTCTTTAAACCCTTTTTTGCAAACTAAGCAAAATATCTTGATTCCATAGTTGTCATAGTTTCTTTTTGTTGAACTTAATTAAGTTCATAAGACTTCTGGATTAGAGGCTTATATCACAGGAAATTCTTTTGATAAAATCAGGGATGAGTGAAAATTTTGGTGAGCTGGTATTTTCAGAGGTTTAACAAATCATATACAGGGCCAGATTTATATTTTAAAAGAAAAGCTATCAAGCAGCAGAAATTGTGGACTGGAAATCGCAGTCATTTCAAGCATCCTGCAGGTGCACAGTGCAGGGCTAGGAGATTCTGGACTACAGAGAAAATGCCTGACAATGTGAGATTTAGCCCTAAAAAAGCACATGGCCAGAAGCAGAGACACAGATAACTCCATGGAATGCCAAAAACATTTCTAGCACGCAAAACTGAGAATATGAAAACTATGTCTATTAGTGAGCATTTTCTCAGTAGCACCAAATGATTATACATTTCTGTAGCTCACTGAAGGATATGTCAAATGAACCAGTTTGTCATAGAATAGAATCACAGAACAGCCCAGGTTCAGAGGGACCTTGAAAGATCATCTGGTCCAGCCTTTCATGGGAAAGAGAGCCTAGATGAGATTATCCAGCACCCTGTCTAATTGCATCTTGGAAACGTCCAGGGGTGAGTACTCCACCACATCCCTGAGGAGATTGTTCCAGTGACTGATTGTTCTCACCATAAAAACATTCTTTCTCATATTGAGATGAAACCTCTCCTGGTACAACTTGTACCTGTTGCCCCTTGTCTTCTCCATCTGGCTCCCTGTGAAGAGAGAGCCTTCTTTTTATAGATGCTCTTTAAGCACTAGAATGCTGTGAGAAGGTCACCCTAAGTCTTCTCTTCACTAGGGAGAAAAGACCTAACTCCAGTCTTCCCAACAGGGCAGGTTTTCCAACCTTTTGGTTATCTTCATGGCCTTCCTTTGGACCCTCTCCATTCTGTCCACCTTTTTCTTTAATTGTGGGGACTCAGTCCTGCCAGAGCCCAAAATCACAAACACATGGTGGTACTTCTTCAGAGCAGAAGGAACAAAGCTTACAGTTTAGCATTTTTTTTTGTATTTTTAGGTTCAATTTCATTGTTAATTCTGTTTGACATCTTACAGGTTTTTTTTTTCACTCAGAGGATATGATCCAATGCTTTCAATGCCTTCTTATTAAAACTGTATAGTAAAGTCTCCAGTGTTTACATACACTCCTAGTGATCACCTGTCATTTTATAGAGCCCATTAACAGAGAAAGAGCACAGAACTTAAGAAACATAGAACTTAAAAGTGTTAGTAGGCAAATAACCATTCGTACAGTTTTAAGACAGAAATACACTTCCGAGTGATTGTGAAATTCCCACACGTGGCCTTGTACAGCTTTAGAAAATCCATGTAGTTAACTGATGTCTTTACTTTTTAAAGTATTTGGTTCACCTTTCATCTTACAAGTCAAGCTTTCTAGATTCTAGCTAGATCACTTCTTAAATATGTGCTACTTTGCCCTTTTCAATTCCAAAGAGATTATAAATAAACTTGCTAAAGGTTTCCCTGTCTCTTCTGGGACGCTTCATCAAATGTGTACCTTCTGGTCCTTTAGTTTTGTCAGTCTTTAAATGTTCTAATTTCTAGGTCACCTCTTCTGGCATGATCTTGAGTTTCTTCAGTATGCCTTCCACCTCTGCTGTTAAATTTATGTCTGTTTCTGGCATCTGTTCCCAATCCTCCTTTGTGAACACTGAGGCTCAGAATTCATTAAAATTTTTAGCAATGCCTACCTAGGCTGTCAATAAATTACTTTCACTATCTTTCTGAGGCCTTATTGTTTCTTTCACTGACGTCTTGTTCTTATTAGTCAGTTTATCCTAACTTAATCCTGGTTTCTCCTTTCTTTTACAACAACATATCTCAGAAGTCACTCTGTTAAAAATTATTATAGGAACTGTGCAAGAAAGCAAAGCAACCAACTTTTTTTTTAAGTCTCGTTCCTCTTTTTCCTCCATGTTGTTGCCTACTTTGTGTTCATTTTGCAATTTCCCCTGGCCCCCAACCTGCTCTAAATAAGATAATTCCTCTTAGCCGGCTCACTTCTCTAATGCTACCCAAAGATGTTATGTCTTCCAAAGATATAGTAGGTTGTATTCTAATGTACTCTGTACTTGGTCAATTATGTTAATTCATGCAAATGAGATGTAAAGAACCATAGAAAAAGCTCTTGAAACACTTGCCTTGCCTGAGTATCAACATTTATCAGACACAGATCAAGTCTGTTGTATCAATGAAGCTGTTCTAGGCTGGTATTCTTTTTCTTCCTCCCAGCATCTGTTGAGATTTTTGAGAGAAAATGCTTGCATTATAAATCAATTCAAAACTTTCCAGTGTTGTGGGTGGAACCTTAGGGTCCACTGAAAACTGAATATAACTATTACCGACTAGGAACAGCTACAAACCAACTTAACTATGGTTTAACTATAAAAGACTTTTGTGTGATGTGAACTAAACGTTAAAGATAACATTAATGTTTGTATAACATCAGCAAAATCAGTACGGCTTTGTGCATGGATGCTTTTATGCCTTTTAAAGAATACTGTAGATCAATTAAGATTGCACCAATGTATTTGTATAACTCTTCTTAAAATGTCTATGTACTTGAAGATTAAATTCCCAAACAGTACCTAAAAACATCTAGGTATTTGTGTCTTTCATTTTGCATGTATAACTCCAGATACAGTCATTAACCTGTTTGATACTGATAAATTCAGTTATAACTATTATTACTATTGATGTTATCTTTGCTATGCTTCTTGCACCTTAGAAAAACCCGTGAGTGCCTCATTATTTTCAAATATTTTCAGATTTACCTATTTTTATCTCTTCAAGTATTGTGAGCTTTTCTTTTTTTTTTTTTTCCCCTCTCTCTAGGCATTTTGTTGTCTATTTTATTGTTTGATACTATTGTCACCTTGTCCACCCATCTGCTTTTTCAGGCTATTTCTTTCCTCATTTTTGACAATGCCTGTATAATGTTTTTCACACATCTGGTTTCTCTCTTATACACTGGCTTAAGCCCTCCCTCATGTTTCTGTGTATCCTCTTAGCATCTGGTAGCTCACTGCCTGTTTGAGGAGCTGCCTATTCAGAAATCAACTTTCTGCTGCAATGTTGTGAAACTCCAGGTAGGCTGGGGTGAAGCTACAGTAGACAATAATTATTATTCAGTAACTGATGCAAAAATCCTGTACATAATGAAAGAGCCTATTGTTATGCATATACTCATGGGGATAGTGTGAAGGTTTCTGAAGAAACCTGTGGTAAATCTTTCAGTTAAAATCTCATTCTTAATGTTACATCAGTACAACTTTTGCACTTAATAAAAAATGGATTAAGCTTTGAGAGTACCATTTTTATAATAATTATCCTGTTTATTTGTTCACAGTACTCCTAGAATGCTTTAATTTACATACTTTAAGAACTTCAGCCACCTAGAACTAGTTAATAAAGACATAAGACCATGCAGTCTTATCTAGACTAACACATCTCCCCTGTGGTCTTTTTCCCCCAATATTTTTTCCTCCACAAATAGACATGCCTATTTCTTGAACTCACAGATGCTCTTTGCTCTTTCCCCATCATTGTCCCATATACAATTGTTTGGTTATGCTGTGCTACCAGAATTATTTTAATGCAATTTCTCTTATTGGTGGAGCGCTAGTGTGATACCGTATTGATTCACATTTACTCCTAATATGCATTACATTTTTGTATTTATGCTTGACTTCAAGAGTTTAATGATGTCTCACAGGAAAATATGTGCCACATATAGTATAGAAGTGAATCCCTCACAAACACCAGGTGGAAGAGCTTTGCAGAGTAGAATTAGGAGGAAGGGAGTAGGACAATCTTTGATCCACTGTGGACACTGTTTCCCCCTGCTCTATGCACCAATAACCATGCAGAGTTTGCATTTTAATTTGCTTTCAGACCCATTGCTTGCCTCCTGGCTTCGGTGGCTCAGCTTTCCCTTGCCTCAGACCCACTCCTTCCTCATTCCTTACTTCTGGGAAGAACACTGATGCCTATCATTGCTTTGTGGAACACAGGGGGAGCTGGAAACATCCTCTCTTAGTCATTACTTGCCTGACATTAAAATCACTGACAGCTTGGAAGACTTGTTTGTCTTTGTTTAAATAACTGTTTATCTATCATCATAAATGTTACCTTGGTCCAATAATGGCAAGCACAACAGACCTAAATTCCATCTGCGTGACCATCCTTGGCAGGTCTACACAACTCCTACCCTGTAAGGAGCGGATTAAGCACAAAAATGGATTCATTCAGTGTTTGGATTCCCTTTTCTAGTCATGCACATCATCCAGTCTGGGAGATCTAGATGACGAGTCTCCAAATTTATTCTTGGTTTATATATTCAATCCACTTCTTTAATAGGATGAAACGTCCATCTTCAGGTATCTTTTTGTGTTCGGCTATTATACCAGTGTTTTGTCTATTAACCTATTATTCTTGCCATTCCATGACTTTACCTAAGCAATTTATCTCTGGTATAGAATCTTGCCAGCTGCCTTTTTAAAATCTAAGTATAGTACATGCATTGAATTTTTCTTATCTATCATGGCAGTAATGTCTTAAAAACATTCCATAAGTTAGTTAAGTGTGACCTCTCTAGCCCAAGTCCACATTGATTATCGTTGTTTCAAGGAGTCTTTCATTAAAAATCAGAAACTGGTTTTGAATACTTTTATTAAAGAAACTAGTTAAATTCTAATTTCTTAGGTTGCCTCTTGGTGCTTTTCAATAATTAGTAGTTTTGTAGGTCTTTACTTCTATATCTAAGAATTATTAGAAAAACTTCAGGAAATCTCTTTGAATAGAAAAAACTGTTATTTCATTGAGATCACAGTGACAAATTTAGTTAGACACAACATCTAAAAATATTTTATTAGTGTTATGTAAATAGCAAATGTTGTTGGAAATAATTTGACGCAAAACTAGCAAGACTCCTCCTATCTGGCTCAGTATTTATGCCCAAGTTAATGCCTCTATATTGTGAAAACTGTGAATTAACACCAGGAATTTTCTTGCTCCCCTGTGCTTCTAAGCTACCCCCTATGGAAAGAAGTTACACAAAATATGTTGTATTAGCAGCACCCCTATTTGTTAAAATAGAATTGCTTTGCCAGTAAGAAGGGTCTTACAGTATTCCCTGAAACTGGCAAATTCTCCTTGTCCAATTTTGAAAAATTAATACCTGCCTTGTAGGCTTTATCTTTAGTGCTTATGTGTTTTATATAGGCCTTGGAGGCTGTAGAGTTCCACAGAGACTTCACTGTTTTGGCTGGTAAGGATGAAAACGTGCAGCCGCTGATGTGCTACACACTTGATCTGCTATGGATGCTTAAAAATCCCAGCTATATTTATTCCCTTATTACTCATTTAAAATCAACTGACTGCTGCTGGAGGCAATGGAGTTACATGGGGGTAAGTCTGACACAAGTGAAAGGAATCAGGCCCATCATCAGCTATTCTACTGAATATTCTATTGAACCATTGCGAATGACACCCAGAGCTGAACCGAAGATAACCACATTTTATAGTGATTTAATATTATTATGTTTCTGAGTGGGGCATGATCCTTATGCCCAAATGCCAGAACTATTACTGAGAAAGTCTCCTTGATGTGGAAGGAAAGATGAGGTGATGAGAGGGAGCAAGGAGAGTAATATAACACAATTGTAAGGAGAGACAGAAGACGATACTGTGGTAAAATTGGAGCCAAGAGGTGTCATGATGAAGAAAAGAGAAACAATAACAATTTGCATTCTGTGCTGCACCTTTTACTCAAGAATATCAAAACACTTTGCAGCTTATCTTAGCTTTATCTGTTGCTATAAATGAGTACTCGTAACCTGTCTTATGAATGGCATGCGGAAAACTAAGTGGCTTCCCTAAAGAGCAAGACCACGACAAAGCTGGACATACTGTTCTGACTCTTAACACTTAAACACTTAATAAGACATGCTCCTCTGAAGGACATGGAAACATAAAGTAACACAAAATGGAAGAAACAAAATGATGTGATGAGGCAGGAATACAGCCTTCACCCTAAACTTTCATGGAAGTCTACGCTTGTTCTGCCTCCGTTGCTCTTACAGCACAGCCATAACTCCCAGCACTAATGGGATTTAACTTCTAGTGCTCACTTGGATATTTCACTCTGGAATGTAGTCACTAGAGGAAAAGACAAAGAAGACAATTATTCCTAACTTGAATTCTTACTTTTCTAGCACAGTGACTGTTCACGAGCAAATCATTTAATCTTGACAGTCAGGTCCTTGGGTTCTAACTCAAAATAATGCCTATCAACATCACTACTGGGGAGAGTAAGTACAGCATGTAGACCTCCAGGAAAGCACTTATGTTCACCGGGAATCCACAGTCAGAATTTGCTTCACAAAATCAGTGTCACTGTCCTTTCTTCCAAGGAAGTGAGGAGAGTGCACCTTTTTCTTTCTGGAAACAACTGGTAGCAAGTATCATTTCATCTTACAGCCTAGTGGCTAGAGGATTCACCATGGAAGCAACAGTCTTAACTCAGTCATCACTCCAGTTCGAGGAGGTTCAGAATATGATGCCAGGATTGTTATTTTGCCTTGTAAGCACAACTGGCAATCAATTTCAAACACATCAAGAAAAATTCATTCTTCTCACCTTCTCCCTAAAGGATTTCTTTCTTAGAAAGAAAGCAGAGAACTGCCACAGAAAAAAGTTCATCTGTTGGCCTAAGTAGTAGAATAAAGCCTGACAGGACAAGGAAAGGAACAGGAAGCTGGAGGAGTAACAAAATGTCCTCAGGTGTGTGTGTTACTTATAGAAACATTTATTTTAACATCAGCCAAAACACCTCAGGAGTCCTCCTTCTTCCTCTTCCACCTAGTTCTTTTCCCTGTCCCATGACTCCTTCAAGAGTTTTTTGCTTCCACAGTTGCATGAAATGCTGAGTCTGCTGGCTTTGTTTGAGGGGAAAGAAATTCTGACAGGGACTGGGAACAAGCATCTGTGAATGGGTGTAGGAGTATGAGCCTGTTACACAAAAACAAAAGGGTAACTTGATTAACATTTAACAAGCTGAGTTCAAAGTTATATCACCCACTTTCCCAGAAAGAGCCCTGGCCAGGAGGTCTGAGACTGCTGTGGGTGGGAACATTCTCTGCCTTCCAGTTTAAGCTTTTCTTTGGTGTTGCAAATGGTTGAGTAAGTGAAATAGAGAGACATACATAAAAAAAGTGTGTTTGTGAATGCTCTCATTAATGGCAGCATGCCACTTAAAAATACGTTAAGTTACTTGTGACTATAAAAGTCTGCAGCGACAGTGTCAGAATAATGACCTAATCAATGCACTTCCTTAAAATATCTGCATACGAAAGATTCTTAATTCCTCCTGAATCAGCAAACCTCAGTACCTTACTGCTCTTAGGTATAAGTGGTTCATATTTTGTTGTAAAGTAACATCATTTTCCATGATGCCAAGGAGGTTCTGTCCCATGGATTACAGGGTATTTTGGACTCACATATGGTTCATGGTGTCTCTGACCCTGTGCACAGCAAAGCACTCACTGAAATGTCTAAAATCTACCTTAGATCCACATTTAAGTCAGTAGGCAAGAGTATAATATTGTGTAGGTAAAGCATTTTGACCTATCCAGAACTCCGACTCAAAAAGTCATTCCTGGTAAAGGTAATGGGGAACAAAGCAAAGGTATTGGGGAATGAAGCCTGAAGGAAGAACACGAGAATTAGAAAATGTCAATATCAGCATCTGGATACTTTTAGATGCAGTTCAAGGTGTTAATCTCTTTAATCTTATTTACCTCAAGCTGGACATATATCTGTTATCTACAAGGCTTTTTATAAGGCAAAACAGTAGAATCTGTAGGAAATAGACTATTATGATATCTTGAAAAATATGCTGCCATAACAACAGAGGAGAACAGAAAACAACATTTGCTTCTGCAGTGATGTACAGATAAAAGAAGGGTTATTGGGTGTCAATGTGAACTGCTAAATTTTCCTTCCAAAAATAAGAACAAACAGTAAGAGTCTGAATCTGAACTCATTTACATAAAAGTAAATATATTGGCTTTAGTTGATGAAATTGCTCTGAATGAACTGCGAATAAAATCTAACTTAATGTTCTCCTCCTATAATCAGACCTAATTTAACTGTAGGAGCTACACAGGACTTTAACCAGATCAGAAATTAAACAGTGCAGCAAACTTGAATAGTGAAAGAATAGAGCAACCTGACTAGCATACCTGTCTCTGCTGCTCTAGCTTTGACGAGTATTATAGAAACAACAAACTCGAGCTTTAGTTCCAGTGAGGATAGTATGTATGAAATCTGACTTGCCACATCTTACAGAAAATTTTCTGCATGGTGACCTTTTGCCAAAACAAATTGTATGAAGTTGCTAGCGTTTGCAGGTAGTTGGCAGTTTGCTGTCCAAAGCAAATATAAGAAACTCAATGTGCAGTGGCAGTTATGAAAACTGTTGTGTCTAAACAAACTAATCAGAACACAGTTCCTGGGACACAGTGCCTTATAAATTATTTGTTTAAGAAGTGAGCTTATGGAAAGAAGCATTGCATAACTCAGTCAAAAAAATTAAAGAATCTGTGCTTAAGCATGGTAACATATTTGTTCTAAACACATATTGGAAAAAAATATATATTTGTACATATAAATACACACGTATACAATAATGCATTATGAAATGTCTCTTCTTGTTGGGAAGATATCATGGACAAAATCATGTCCCTGCTTCAGTCAAAGTAACACTTCACATTAACAAGGACAAGGTTTTTTTGAAATTTTTGATGGGTTTTAGTGCTTTTGGGTAGTACTAGTATTTTAATTAAAAAGAATGATGTATTGCACTGGCAGAAGTCCCAGTAAGACCTAAATGACTTATAGACCATTTAGTAGTGTAACAAGTGAAGATCTCCCCAATATCCCATTTATTTTCAGCAAAAAGCTTACAATGGATTCTCAATATTTCACTTTTCCCAAAAGTCCATCCTTAAGTTTTCTTAGGGAAAAAACAAGGTATATCAATTGGGTATAAATCAGTATTTCCCATTATATTCACAACTTGAAATGCAGGTGTTCAGTCTTAGTGTGTCATCCAGACTCCATTTAGAATTTTCAACTTTTTTCAGCTGGTGGATCTCACGGATTTTCCAAAAGCAGTATGAATCCTCCTGTCAGCAATTCTGCTGGCAATAGTCTTGGGTTTTTTATTTGCCTTTCGCAGACCAAAAATTGAAAACCACCTATCTCTTCATTAGCCTGTGAAGACATAGACACTACTAGAAGATAATTCATCCAACCTGGTTTAGACACCTATCTTAGACTGGAATGAATCAGTCTCCAGAGACACTCATCATTTTCCTGTCACTGTAACTATATATGAGGCTACTAACAAACATAAGTAGAGAAGAACCCCACCAGTAGCATCAAAACCACAAAAAGGTGCCAGACTATTTTTTTTAAGTCCCTGGTTGTTTAAGTTGCTGAATTTTGATTTCATTTACACATGGAGTAATCTCAACTGACATTATTCATTGTTTATCCTAGTTTAAATCACAGTAAAATGTGATCATAACCATATAAGCAGGTATGCTTACAGTAAGAGAGTCAGAAAAAGGTCACTTTTAAATATTTTTGGGGAATGTAATAAAACAACAGTTAACATGATAGCTTAAAATTTTACTCTTTCTGGAAAATTCAAGAGTTTATAAAAGTAAATATGTATGTAAAGCAACCCTGCAACCTTTGCGTTTCACAAGCAAGCCATTGACTCAATGTAATCAGTCAACAGAGACCTCTCCTGACAGGCAAAATGGACAGATCTGTGTCAGGTCCAGAGCCCTCCATCTTATGTAGTCCTCCATTCCAGCAGGCCTTGCCCCTTGAATGATCTCATTTCAAACACCCTCTTTTCTTTTTTTTTTTTTTTTTTAATTAAAATACTGTTGTAGAGAGACATAACAAAGTTTTAACATTATTTTAGATATTTTGAACTGAGATACACCTACACACCAGTGCTATGTGGTGTAGGCACACCAGTCTGTTCGAGAGGGAGCTAGCAGTCTGGATGTCAGGCAACCTGCACTATTTGGCAAAGGATCCTTCCTGGCCTTTCTTGTTCAGAAATACAGATGCGTCTTCCAGTGACCATCCCAAGGTTTGAATGGTCTGTGGTGGAGAAAGGCCTGAGGGTCCCCATCCCACCTGGAAGGCTATCAGGCTACCTAGAAAATGTTTTCAAATTAAATTTAGAAATAGATTAATCAACTGAGAAACTGGGAAACCAAGAACAGTATTTTTAGGCATATTTCTGGAAATCCCAGCTATTAGATATCTACACAGGTAAGTAGCAGCTTGTGAGATGAGCCACCATGTTCCATTTTGGTAAAAAAGTGAAAGTCATTCTGCTAATAATAGGGAGACCTACAGGACACTTTTGCCTTACAGAAAACAGGCTTGAGAAATAGCTGCCAAAATTCAAACATTCAGGCAACTTCTTGCTTTGGAAATAAATCTGTTCTTTGCATTCACTTTGCCTTAAAATCAGTAGAAACTTTGATACTTATTATAGTTTATATCTGTTAGCAGAGAATTTCTCTTGGTAAAAGCATTGGTGTTATACTAACATAACTCAAAGATTATGAGTAGGTACCTTGGCAGTTTACTTGTGTAGGTCAGGGACAAATCAGTACTCCTACTGGTACATCAAATCTTCTCTATTCAGTCATATATTTATACTGAAATCTACCACCGACTTAATCAGTAGGTCTCATACGTAGATGTTAACTTTAAAATTGTTATGTACATGTACAGAAGGTACTTTTTAGAACACTTTCTATTTATCTCTTCCATGATGTAGACAACATTTAAACAGCCTAACTTTAAAAGAAAATAAAACATTTTTCTATTGAACTTCTAACAGAGTATCTCAGTAAGCAGATGACTCCTACCACACAAAGCCCAAGGATATCCAGGGCTTATATAATGCAAGAGAAATAAGGGATTTAAATCTAGTGGAGAACTGGAGAATGTAATGTCAGTGTTTCATATAAGTGTCTTGTAGCCACATCAAAATGAATTTTCAAGCTTTAAATATTTAAGATAAAAAAAAACAAGTAGGGAAAAATCAGTTTGAGCAGCCCTTGTTTCCATGTAACAGAAAAGAACCCAGGTATCTGTATTACTCTAAAGTGGCACTTCAAGATCAGTGGAAAAAAACAGTCTGATTTCTTAATGTCAGAGAAAAGCTATTTCAATTGCTTTTCTGTGGGAAAATGGTGGCACTCAGTAACCAGTTAGGCTGATCGCAGCTGGTTATTTCCTACGGATATATCAGGAGATATTGTATTGATCCACTGTCAACTTTTCTAATTTGAAGAAAATTGTTTGACTTCAGGGGAGCACTACACATTTCTTGAACTCCACGCTTTTTGGTGTGGGGGGCTCTTATTTATTTATGTTTAACACCAGCAACCTCCATTAATCAGCTGCAGAATACAAGTAGAATTCCAGCTGGCCTTGGCAAGACACTCTGCTGGGAAGTAACCCCAGACAGCTTCACTGTGGCAATTAAGCACTCATTCATTAGTAGTGTGAAAATATAAAGGTTACTGGAGGAAAACTGACATATACCACATCCAGACTTTTGAAGGAAGGAATTTTGTGTTAATTTCACAAATTCCCTTGCCCCAAATCAAATTATTCCAACCCTGCTAGAAGGTGGCTTGAACTGCAAATAGTGGTTTGTGAAATCTAGTTTCAGTTTTCCTAATGAAAAATTTCACCAAGTAACTCTCAGGAACAAATCAGGCCCACACTTATGATGTATATACAGTCTTCCAGCTCACAATTTCCATGAGCATATTATGGAGGGAATTGATCCAATACCATAGACACACTGGACCAGCTGCTGTTGCAAATTTCTCATGCCATGATTCAGAATTAAGCTACAACTTCTTAGAGAAATTTTCAATTTCTGGTGGCATTTGTGTGTACAGCTCAAATGTTTAGGTTTAGCCCACTAAGACTAAGTAGGAAAGCATCATTTGCAGATGGAGGAATGAGGGGTAGGATATGACCAAGGTTCTGGAGTGAATCAGTGTCACTGAGTGCAATTTTTTTGTCAACCATCCTTCAATATGGTGTCTGACCTTATTCTTATGAAAAGCCTGATGGTAACCAAATGGGCTGCATTTGTAGTCACTTTTATGCTTTACCTCAGGAGATGATTAGTCTTGTAGACTTTAAAGAAAAGTTAAATGCAACCTCTGCCAAATGTTCAGCCACTGGAGACATTAATGAATTCAGGTATTTTCTGGCAAGGATCTTATATCTATTCTACGGGAAGGAAGTCAGTGGAAGAGAATCCTACTAAGGTTGAAGTATTTTCCATTGTGTCCATTACTGAGAGAGAATAGTAGAAGGGCAACAACTAAGACCTGATTAAGACCCTTTTATTCTGAAAATCATCTTGCAGTGGTCTGAAATACTTTTAAGTAAGCTGCGGTTACAGTAGTTGGCATATAGAACCAACAGCCCATTAGCCAGATGAAAATTGCTGCAATGTGACAGATGTTTGACTCCATTTCTGCCTTGAGGCTGGTGTAAACCAGTAACATTACTTCTTTGCCAGCTGGATAATATTCCTACACTAGATATTATCTCTTGCTCAGGTAATTCAGTGACTGTCCATTCTTTGTTAGCCACTGGAATGAAGGAAAGGATCAGCCTAGGCAAAGGATAATTAATCTTATTAAAACACACCAAAACACAACAACTGGAACTCATTACACTAAAACAAGATTGAGCTTCTGGTCTCACTTTAATTCCTTGAAGATAAGTGTCCGTGAGTAAGCACTTTTATCCCTGTGGCACATTTATTAAAAGTCTTAAAAGAGAATCAACAATTGAGAATCAGCAAAAAGTCCAAACAACTAATTTGAACCATGCAGGAGTATTCTAGGTCAGCACTAATGAATCTGACAAGGTAGAGTGGAAAAAAATGTGCTAAAGTGTATTTGTTTTGTAGTAAATAAACAAGCCATTCAGTAACAATTATTTGGGAATATTTCCTAAATCAAATACGCTTTACTTGAAATAGTGAAATAAAACTAATAGCATACAAATATTTTGTTATATACATGTGGATTTCCTGAGCAAAACCCTATATTTGTATCTTGCATCTCAGCACTTCGGTGATCAAGTAGGTCTGGTGGTTACATTAAAATGTAGACTTATTATTTACTGTAGCCACCTGCTTCTCTCTATAGAATCAGTAGTTATTATTTATGATGGTTTTTAAACTCTTCGTTTAGTCTCTGACTAGTACAAGGAAACCTTATGAGTATCACAAATGTATTTCAGCAACTCAGTTCACACAAAACATTGGAAATTTTTTTTAACTGAATCCTGCTGTAACCAACCAACAGAAAAAAAATCCTCTCCCTCCCCCAGGAGTCGTATAGACTAAGTACCTTATAGGCCTTATTCTAGGAATATTTCTTTCAAGTTACCAAAAAAATTAACTACCCATTTGCAGTCAAAAGTAGCTTGTGTTCACTGGTACAGAACCACAGTCATTTTCAGACTACCAGGTACATGTGCAACTACATAAGCTATATAATTATAAGGCTGTTCTTTGGAAAGTAATATTTGAAGAGTAACAAAACTCATAGTTTATTCGACCTGCATATAAAATCATTGAAGTATAATACATTTATCATATTAAAAATGCATCATTAAAATTTAAAAGCAGGTGCAGTTACTCAATAAGCTAATGGTATAGTCTGAAGACTCCACTCAAGATTGTATTGTTGAATTCCCATTGGGATAAAACAGAACAAGAAAAACAGAGGGAGGGAACTGGAGTGACCTTGCACCAAGGTGCTAGTGCCTGATCCTACGTTTCTGGTAGGCTGTGGTTGAGCTCCACTCTGAGGATCTTTAAAGCACTGCATTTTCAGTGCTGTGAAGGGATGAATGCTACAAGTGAGCGGGAAAAAAAAGGCAACAGCCACTACAGAGGGATACATGTGGGTGACTCTGCCTGTGTGTTAGGGCACAGCTCTTCTCTAAGCCTAAGGCAGTCTGATGAAGGAAAGAAATGAATACATATTAACATATTTATAAAAGGAGAAAGTGAAAATTTCCCCTATCATTTAGGACTCATGTACATGCATAAAATGAACCTGTATGATTCCTAAAGAAGATGAATAAGTGAGGAGATTTCCAATTTACATAGTGTAGAAATCAGTGGCTTTCTCAAAGCAACATCTGTGTTTTCAAGTGGTTCTCTCTTTTTTTTGAGAGCTCCAAAAGAAATTTATTTCATATAACTAGTCATTTAACTTTAAAATCTATTCTAATCTCTTAAAATGACCATTTGTTTGGTTTCACAGATACAAGACTGTCATCAGATGAAATGTCAAAAATCCCTTTGACTACGTCTGTTTTAGCCAGGATTTTGGCACAGTAGAAGTGGATAAGTAGACCAGAGCTGGTTTTGCTGGGAGCTTTACATTTCCGCTGCTTGAAGTTCAGGATGTTCTCCTTCGGACTGGATTCAGTCTGGAAAGGAATCTGTCTTGTTTACATCACACCATGGTGCAAATGGACCCATGCACATTAAGTGGTGACATTTGGGGAATCCACATCCAAACTGTACTAGAATGACAACGCTACTGTTACCAAGGCTCTTGACCACAGGAGAAGCCTGTTGCTGGGTGAATTTCCATTGTGGGCGAACTTAAGTTGATGGACTTAGGTGATTGTAAATCCTTTGGTGGCTTGAACTGTGGGAATTTGAGGGAGTTTCTCTGTTCATGTCAAATTTTTGAAGTTAAGAAAAGCGGATCTGGGCTGCAGGGAGAGAAATGGCGTGAGACTGATAGTGGTAGGATAGCTACCAGGAAGCTGGATTCTTTTTAGAGGAAAAAAATGGAGCTGAAAAACTGCATGGAACTGAAAGCTCCATTTCAGTTCAGTCTGCACTCAAAGTATGGATATTTAAATGCCCATGGGTTTTCAAGGTCTACTTTATTTAAGAGAGAACTGCAAAGATGTAGGCCACTTAGTACCAGGTAACACTAATGGTTTTATTCACAGATAAAGTTTATAAATAATGAAGTGGCCAGCTCTAAAAAAAAAAGAAGGGGAAATGTGTTATTTTTGTTCATTTTTTTTTAATTTGGCATCTGATAAAAATAATGAAAATTAAATTTTTGACAAAAAGAAAGTGAAGAGGAAAGAGGGAAAAGTAAAGAATTTTAAAATATTGCTTCAGTCCTTCTGCTGAAGATTATTGGGCACTTTGTCAGTGATCAATGAAGTTTTAGCTGACTCCCTAATATTGGCTCAAAAAGCTTTGCAATATGTGTAAAGCGTTATGAAACATGAAAGGTTTATGAAACACCACGCTCCCACAGCATCCAGACATACTCGGATACTGGGGCATTGCAGTGGAAGTCAGAAGCCTCAATGGGCTATGTGAAAGGAGCTTTTGACAAAAAATGGTACTGGACTATTCCCCAGGTGACAGAAAAATTTGTGTTCCTCTCCTTCCTCTTCCGAAATGACTGTCCTCTGTGAGAGATGAAGAGTTTTTTTTTCAAACACGCCTAAACAGGAGTGTGCAGAAATAGCAAATTAAGCGCAGAAATACATTATTCATGTATATGTATATATGTGTTACGGAAATTCTCTCCTTCAGTGAGCAATCCTTTGTCTTAGAATGGATATGGATATACACTTTCTGAATGTAGGAACATATCATCAGGTTATATTGCTTACAGCACCATCACACTGTGTAAAGAGACAAAACGGAGGCAGGCTTCACAGACTAAAATCATACTGACTGAAAAGCTGTGTGTTGACTGCTGTTTAACCGAAACATAACCTGCAGGCCTGCAAAGAAAAATATTTGAGAGGTGCGAATTCCTTAAACTTAGTTGGCACATGTGCCCTAAACACGAAAACATCTGAGGTATATATACCTGAAGTATACACAGCCTTGCGGCGTGTTGACACATACATGCATTCATAGTGATACATCCCCTTAGTTTCCCTAGCTCTTTCTTCATATGAAAGTATTCTTCAAGCTTGAAACTAAATGATGCAATGCATGTTTGAATTTCCCAATAAACTTATACCCATAAAAGAATACAGTTAACATCTCTAGTAGCAGATAGACTCTCAGTCCAATTAGAAGTTCAGAAAAATCCCTAGAATATTCAATATGATATACATTTCTTGAATTTCACTGGCAAAGTACACTGCAAATTAACCCAGAACTCATTATAATTTTGGAGGCTGAAGCTGTCACTCATTTTCTGCCGTTCAAACAGGGAAACTTAGTTTGGTATGCTCTCAAGTTTTCTATCAACATAAAATGAAATGGTTAATTTTTCAGCATTTGTTGTTCGTTATTCACTAAGGAAAATTATCTGTTTTATAATTTATCATTGATGTTCTATTTATGTATTGTGAGTGCTTGTCATAGTTTGTTTTTCATCTTTCAAAAATTAAAGATGAACTAGTTCTTTTGTTGTTGTCCACAAATGAAAGAAATGAAAACTTGTTCTTCAGGTTTTAAATCCACATATTTGCACTGACAATGTATTTCACTCTCACGAGAAGTCACCTTCATTGTGAACTTTGCCTAGTTCCTGGTTTGTTGGATAGTACATTTTGGGGAACACTACATAATTTACTGTTTGATCCAGAAAATTTGCATTATATTCTTAATATGTTTTCAATAAAGTGACATATACAACAATTTTTAAACACTTTCATCATGATTTTCTAAAGTAGAAAAAAGTATTTATAGGCAGATACCTACATTCACAACTCAGGTTTCGTAATTGCTGCTCCTTTTGACTTCTGAGTCTTGTCTTTACAATGGTTTGTTGGGGAAAAAAAATAATTCACCAGGTGTTGAAATTCATAAACACAGAAAAATTTTGCAGTGCATACGGGAAAAAAATGATAAGTAGTCTTACCACAAGTTGGTGTCCATATGTTTAGACACTCTCCCACTATAGTACTTTATGTATAGAAAGCTCGAGTTTGAGAATAATCTCCTACGGATGACATTGAAGTGACTATTCAGGTGCCTAAATATACACGGCCAGAGAAATCTTAGATGTCTTAAATTATACATATTGTCCACACAAAGCTGTCAGATGTGGTCAGAAAGTGCAAGTCGGCATCCTTTCTGAGCAGTAGCCAGAGGGAGGGATACTCTGAGGAAACGAAAAAGCATCATTTGTAGCTGTCATTAGGAAATCAAATTTTTCCTCTCATATTTGTCACTGATGATACAGAAGTTTCTGTCTACCAATTCCACTTCTACTTTCTAAGACTGTACTGAAAAGCAGTTTTGGAAAGATGTGCAAAGTTTTTAGGTGCTAAAAAGAAATAAAGTCAAGAACAAAAAAATGCCAAGATCAGTTCTGAATATGTCTTCCAGTGACCTGCTTTAAATGCATGCAAGTTCTGAATTACATCACACTTGTCCTATGTGGGGACATTATGAGCACTGAATCCCAAGGGTAAGGTTGGTGGTGCCTCCCGTGATCATGTTTGCCACAGCTCACCTGTCTGATCACCTGCAATGTAGCAGGGAACTGGTCACAGTCAAGGGCCTGAGCTGTTCCATGTCTGAATTCCTGTATGAAAAGTTTCCGGGAGATCCGTCAAAATAAGAAGCTAGCCCATTAGATCATATGGCTTACAGGTGTCTCAAATAATTGCTTCATTCATTGATGAAGTGTGAGACTGGGCAGTGATTGACAAGAAATTGCAGCAACAAGTTGGTATTCTAAGAACATTTGAGAGCATTTAAAGAATGATTTAAAAGTGTTTGACATTGCATTTGAGTATGGTTGGTAATTGGTGATAACAATTGGTGATAACACTACCAACATGCCTCTTTTCTTTAACCACTCAAGATGTACAGGAGTTAGGCATGTAAGTGACTTGTTTCAGGAAATACAGACAAAAGTGGACGTCTCAAGCAGAAAGTGAGTCGACCCCACTGGGAAAAACAATCTGTTAAGAACCCAAAACTCTTGGCAGGCAGCCCAGACCCATATCTTTTCTTAGACAGAATTCTTCACAATGAGCAACTGAAGGGAATGTTAATGGAAATGAAGAAATCTGGATTGTGATACCAAAGCCTTTTATTTGAGACCCCAACTAATTGCTTACAGACATCTTAGTAACAAGTTGGGGCACTTACCTGTGCTTCAGTAAGCAGTAAAACAACCACAAAAATAGTATATTCATTAGTCTCTGGGGTAGTAAAATGTTATTATCTTCAATTTCAGTGTATATTTACAGTATCATTTGCAAAACAATTGTGTAGCACACACACAAGTCTCATTTTGGAATGCACAGGATTCCTTCTCGAAAATCACAGTATTAACTCCCCCATGCTTAAGAAACCAGTTTAACAGGGTGTGCAGCAAAGATTTCACAACATGGGTATTATAAAAATTAAACTTAAAAACTCAAGGACATCAAATTCCATACCGCAAGTGTCAAATAAGTTTTAGAATGTCACAACACAAATTCCAGAGTGGGTTCAGCACAAATTCTGTGCAATACACTGATATCGTAACAATCTTTCCCATAAAAATAATTGGCAACAAATGCATCCTAACAGGTCTCACAGTCCCCATGCAACACAACGCATTATTTGGATTGCAAGCATTGTGTAGGAACTATGGCACACCCTCTGTATTTGTCTGAGATTTCTACATTTACTCACACAATAGGTTTTTCTCTTCATATTTATACAACGTTATTTACTTCAAGGGTGGCTTTTCCCTGCCTTTCAAACAGTTTTGGTGGGCTACATATTAGTACACAGTAAGGTTTTGAAATATAATAACTCCTCCAAAGCGATGCAGCTATGGACTATAATGACATACAATTACAGACTGTATTCAGCCCATAATGGGCTGAACTTGGATTCTCTTGTCCCATTTTACAGTTAAATAATGACTGGACTCCCTGTTAATGAGGTTTTTGTTTTCAATATAGTTTGTTTTCTATAGATTTGTCGTTTTAGTGATTACTATAGGCTTTTTGTATTGAAAAATACATTTTCACTTTTTTTTTTTTTTAAATGTTTGTAAATTTATCAGTCCTGGCAAATTATTCTACAGTTCAGTTTGGATAAATGGTGTCTACAGTGGCTTTTAAACTACCGACAAATAAGAAGACTTCTTCATTCATTTTTATGTTGATTTAAACCTGCCTAATATATGGCTATTTTTAATAAAATTATTCATAACATCTAATTCTACAATTGAGAGGAACCGTTGTACTTACTAACTCTCTAAAACTTTGGAGATGAGAAGGGAGGGAGGAAGGTGTATACTTGGAATTTAAGTTGCTCTTTAGCAAATATTTGCTTACTATCTACTCAGACACACTATTTTGTTTCACCTGGAGCTTTATAATGTTTTTGTACTTATCCTTACAGTGACAAGTAAAGAAAAAATCATTGCCTCTGTTATATAAATGGGTAATTTAGGCAAAGAGAGGGATAGAGGGATTTGTTCAAGGTCACCTGAGCAGTCTAAAATAATGCTGGAAAATGAATTTTTCTAGTCCCAAGTTAACAAGTTATTAAATCACATTTCCTCTCCGTGTGGTACTATACTCCAATTTGAATTTGGGGGATCTGTAGACTATTTTTGCTATTTGTATCAAGAAGGTAGGCAGAAAGATGGAAAGAAATAAAAGACGTTAACAATGAAAAAAGGTCTTCTGTTACTGTTAGGGTGAAAAAATGTGCCATGAACTTGTTTCATTTCATGTGACAGAAAAGGCAGGACTACCTGGTAATACCTCATGGTACAAAGTTTCTCTGTGCAACAGAAAAACATTAATGCCCATTTTCTCAAGGATGTGACCAATGTGTATCAGTTTACTACTATGTATAAGGAGCAAGTTCCATCTCAGTCTGACGTTTGGTTATCAGCATTAGTCTAAGCACGTCAGTGATCCATGTTCAAAACAAGGAAGTAAATTACAGCAAACAGATAATATTATTGCTACCTAATAACGAGGCCTTATTTAAACATAACAGGGCACATGAAAGCATGTGGGTGTGAATTCCCCTCCAAGAAGAAGGGCAGATAGCTCTCGGTCACCACCTCTTCCCTCCCTTCCCAGGAATGAGGGGTGACAACCAGGCTGACAGCATACGGACACGGTGATGCCAAAACCAAATTCCTTATCCTCTTCAGAGCACCTAAAGGCTAATCAAAGCACACACCAACTTTTCTTGTGATACTTAATGATGTATCTGTAACAAATGTCCGGGAAGCTTTGGGTTTGAGAGGAGAAGAAAAGATGCGCAGCCTTGTACATTAAACATTAAATATTTGAACATGTTTGCCTTTCCTTTGTCATCTTACCTTTCATATGCCATTTGTTTTCTGACAATGTGAACTGTATTTGAGGTCTTGTCAAGCCCTGGCTGGGTTTTTACAGAACTGTGTAGACACAGATGGGGCCTGTGGAGGTTTCTCAAGGCGTTGGGAGGGAGACTATTTATCCTCGTTTTCTTAGAGGAAGAACTATACCTATATCATCTTACATGCTTCAGGTTTGGTTTTGTGATTTAGAGCTAACTTCTATATTTCAAGAAAAGAAAAAAAAAAAAAAGAATTTAGTTCAGTTCTATGAATAACTGGGCGCCTATAATTTAACAGGCCAGTTCTGATCCCAGTAAATTCCCTTGAAGTCAGTGAAATGGTGCTGGATTTACCTCAGGGCAGAATTTGGCCCCCCACTAGTGATCCAGCTATTAATAGCTTTGCATTGAGAAAAATCATTGAATAAAATAATTACCTGTCTTGTCAGTGGAACTGTTCTTTTTTTTTTTTTCTTAATGTCCTACATAAAATCCTTAGACCAAAATTCAAAGCTATGTAGAATAAATTAATTAATTGGGGAATTAATTGGGCCATGTTGCCTTTTTTAAAACTAAGCTGTGTTTTAGTTATATTTTGTTATGTGCCCAGAGGCTCCTGGGCATGGATGGCCTATAAATACAAATGGATAACACATTATTATTAACAATAAAGGTACCACAAAATAGTTTCACTGCTTTTTCCATACAGCTCTTAGAGCAATCACAGTGGAGCAGTAGCGCAGAAACAGCTGGGGCTGTGAGAAGGTGCTGTGCAGAAGATTGTTTTGCCAACAGAGAGGACTATATTTCAGCTCAGTTTTTCCCTTCTCCTCCTCCTCCTTCAGCCTCCTCCCCAGTCTTTCACAGACTTTTCATCTTCGTTCGTGCTTGGCAGCATATGGTAGCTCCCATTTCCATCCTGCTTGTATTCTCTCTGATGTGATTCCTGCAGGAGCTGATCTCAGGCAGCTCCTCCTTCCAGGTTCTTCTCTTCTCTTGGGCCTGAAAATCATCCTGTCTACTTTGCTTAACCCCAGCCCCACCACACATGCACATGCTGCATGGAG
Organism: Numenius arquata; assembly: GCF_964106895.1. Taxonomy (NCBI): domain Eukaryota; kingdom Metazoa; phylum Chordata; class Aves; order Charadriiformes; family Scolopacidae; genus Numenius; species Numenius arquata. The sequence goes on along the minus strand of NC_133576.1, from coordinate 97,058,881 downwards.
TGAAATCTCATGGAGCTGCAAGCCCGATCTTTATCTTTCATTCTTCTCTTTCTTTTTAAAGCTATAGGTTTTATTGTTTTTCCAGCCTGTATGAAAATATATCTTACATATATTTTTTTAGACTCTTAAAAAGAATCTTTTGACTGTACCATTCTTGATGTAAAAACCCGCCTGGCATTTTGACAGCAAATGATTAAAAGTCTTTCTCAGTATTTTACAAGCAAATATGAATTTTAACAAGATAAGTAAACTTACAGAAATGAAATATTCTATTGTTGTCTAATGCTAAACTAGCTGTCAAGTTTGAGACACTTGCAGTTAGAGTAAGGAATGATTAGAACGAAGGTGTGTTAAAAAGAAATACAGGCCAGGTTTTACGTGTTGCAGATATAAAATTCACATTTATAGATTCTTTGGATGACACCAGCAGTAAAGTGGTGATTTTGTTCTGGGGCTTTACATTCTGCTCCACAGATTAGTATATATCACATGCCTACATTTCTGTCTTGAACGTACCTGTTCTCAAGGAACTTCCAAGTTAAGGTATGGGAGGAACCTTGTTAAAAACAGTTGTCATATTTACTGGACTAAATAACTGAGAAAGTGATTTTTCACAATCTTATGAGAGGAGACAGTGAGAGAACAAATGGACTTGAAGTGCCAGTGGAGAAGGAAGCTGAGAGGTCAGGAACCTAAACAGCTTCCGGAAGGAGATGTGGGAAAGGAGTGAGAGGGATGGGTCACTGCTTAAAAATGCAGATGAAAGGAATAAAGCCAGTGATTAAATGGAAGAACCTGGATGAGCTGTCAGAGGTACACTGTGAAGTATTAAGTGACAGAGATACCTCTTCACCTAAGCATAAGGAACAGTGAGAGAACATGGTTGAAATAGCATTAATATTCTTCCCTTGCAATCCCTCCCTTTTTATCTGCTTTCTAATCACTGTGAGGAATACTAGCATCCTATCTGTCACTCAGGCCCATAATCCCAATGTCACTGACGACTAAGGTATCATTAACCTTCTAGCAATGTCTTCAACAAGTCTAGGAGTTTCTTTTGCTCAATATCTCTAACATACATATTTCCTACTCACTCACGTAGCCAGATATTTTTTGTTGGTGCTCATTTTCTTAACATTTATGACGTCAAAAGTCCTTTTCTTTGATCTTCACAAATGCTTCCTTGGCTTGTTTGTATCCCTCCAAAACATTGCATATACCCAGTTCATCATTTTGACAAGCTCTTGGAATTCTTCAGTGGCTCCTTCATCTCTTTTCAAGGAAAGTTTAAGTATTTGTTTTAATCTCCAAAGCCCCACACAATCTTCTGTTTCATTTAATTTTCAGACGTTGACCAATGGTGCCAGTTTGCACTGTGTTATGTTTTCAAGAAAATAGCTTATCATACTTACGAATATGAAATGAAACTTACTGTTTCCTTTTATTCCCCTATCTTTCAGTATCTGCCTGTGTATTCCATCTGTCTTGTACGGACTATTGGATAGATCCAGGATTTTTGTGCCATTTTTATATGTAGTGCTTAGTAGACTAAATTGCTCATCTGTGTCTGAAGTTCTTAATCAGTAAGTTACTGTAATTGTAATATCCATACACTAAAATATAGTATCATACAGTACCACAATACAACAACATTTAACTCTACAGTTCAACACCAAAGCGGGAAAATGAAAACAGGAAGGGGAAAACCTGAAAAAGAAGCTGTCAGTGAAGAGAGCTACTGTGGAGATAGAGATTAAAAGAAGTCTGAGACAAGGAAAGGAATCAAATTGTGTACCTGGGCCTCCTGGTTTCAGGTGGATGAACAGAAGACATTTCCGTTAGAGATGTCTTTCACACCAAACACCCTTCAACAATAAAGGGTGTCATCTGCAAGATTTAGTTCTCTGCATCAGACCTTAAAAGCTGAGGTAACAGAATAAACGGTAGAAACCGGAACCTACTTGAAGATAGATTGTTCTCAGGATGCGCTAGCTTTTCTATAGTGCTGTTTTAGTATCCCGTCTCTAATTTTGGTGCTGCCTATTTGGCTTATGAATAGCACTGTCTCTGTGCCTGTGAAGGAAGCATGATGTGGAGCAGATCACCTAGATTCGTTAATATTAAAGTGTTATTTTACAACAGTTTGATTGAATCAAATTTTGCAAGCATGTATTCAGCACTTACAACTCTAGATACGTTGGTTCTGATTGCTCTGAATGCACCTTTATACCAGGTGATGTTATGAATCATGTTATTTTTATATAAGTCTCATCTTAAAATGCCAGTCTTTAACAATCTAAGGAGTCTGGAGATAACATTGGATTTCCCAAGCTGTGATGTTAATATCTAAGAGAGAGCAGCTCTGAATTTGATTACTCCTTTTAAGTAAGTTTTTCTGCACAGTCATATATGCTCATCTTCCCAGTCAAGTTCAGAAACCTGACCAAATGAAAAGCTGGGAGTAAAACAGCGTTCCATGTGCATAGATACGGGGGAATCTGATCTACGAAGTTCGGTGCTGTTATCTTTGTGAGCATGGAAAATCCATTTCTATATTTATGACAAGAAATATCAAAACACTTTATACATTAGACTTCTAGTTTTCCTTGTGAGATATTGGAATTCACATTCCAAAGACAGCAAAATGAAGAGATTGGGATGCTGAATGGGTGCATGGTTTAAATACACATAAATCTGCAGAGGGTTTCGCTCTCATATAGGCATTTAAAGTCTGAGCCAACCCCACAATCTATATTCATGGACCTGTATCGAAAGTATCTCTAAAAGTTAGGCTGAGTTCACAAATCTCAGGGAAATGTCTGCAAATTTTACGTTAAGAATAGCTGGAATCTGGTATCTCTCTACAGCACCCTATCCCAACATTAATTCTCTGGCTTTAACTTGAGAGCTGCTGGTACTATCCCATATCAAAAGAGGCCAAAATGAAAAAATAAAAAAGAGGTCAGTGCTCTTATCATTATTGGAATGTGTACATCATGCCACCAGTATATATTCCTTTCTCTGACCTTGTTCTGCATCACAATTCTTACACATCTTTTCAAAACCTGTAATTTTTTTGTGTTTGGGAAACAGTAAAACCTGTGTGAAGAGGAATGTGAGACACAGTCTTCAGACTAGGTTTGAATTCATAGTTGGCCTAATTTTAGTTTATAAAATTCCTTTGAGTAACTAAAATTTAATGTGGGAAAGCGTGTATAATATAACTATTATAAAGAAATTCAGACATTACTTCGATATTCTGGAAGACAGGTTTTGAATTAAGCAGAATGCATGCAATAAAAATGTTGCCAAAATGATTAGCATAAGTAACTGAAGAAATCTGATTATAAGAAGGCAAAGTAGTTTAACACATGACCACATTCATAAGTATGAAATATTATAATTCTATTGTCTATTCTTTCTGTGAAAAGTTAGCTCCTTCAGGAATGTCTTAATGAATAATAAAACTGACTTGATTTTCCCACTGCAGTCAACTTTGCTGTCAGGCTATTAATGATTCATAATGACTGTATGCTTAATAGTTTTATGCCAGATAAAAGCCGTCCAACAGAAGCAAGTAGCCAGTGTCACTTCTGCAACTGCTCTCCTGATGTTTTCAGTAATATTGGTAAAAAAATCTCTAAAAATGCAGAACAGCTGAGTTACAATGGGAAAATGGTTTTAAATCACTCAATAACATCAGTGCTGAAGTCATATAAAATTCTTTATTACATTACCTCTGCTGTAGAAGAAAACACAGAGGACTAGATTGCATGCTGTTTGTAAAAAATGGCTTATTTTCCTATTCATATCATTTCATATTCTTGGATATTTTATTTTCATAATGCAGTGATTTGGATAACACAACTAGCCAATGCTTAAATGAGAATACAATCTGTAGTCTGAGAATAGCTGAGCAGAATAACACTCAAATCAGTTCTGCGCAAGATGATAAACACCCAGACTGCTCTGAAGCTGTAGGAGTTTATCTACTGTATATGTAAATGTTTTTCTTTGCTTTGAGGAAAGCCTTTGCAAGAACAATGTCCTTTAACAAAGGTCTAAAAATGCATGTGAAAGCCAAACATAATAACATTGTTATTCTGCCACTTATTAACAGAACAACGGGTCTTACAACAATTAGATATGAATATTGCAAACTGAATTTAATATTAAGCTGTCTTTGAAATGCCACTTTGCAGCAGGTTTTCAAATGCTTAAAGCACAGCAGGAGGCTAACTCCATCTTCAAATATTAAATCAAAACCTTTCTTTAACCTGATAAATCTTTCTGAAAGCAAGTTCTCCTATTCAAGAGAGAATTATTAAACTATCAGGCAAGAAAACTAAACCTTGCAGCCTATTCTTGGCACATGGTATGTACCCACAATGATTAAAAACAATAATGAAAAGGATTAATAACATTTTAGAATAGTGTCTGAGAACATTCTTAACCAAACACAGGGTATAAACTGCTAATAAGTCCAGTGAATTGGAAACAGCACATACTCAAACATGGTCCCACTCTTTCAGCTAGAAATCTCACGTTAAATACAAGTCAGTCAGAAATGTTGCGTTCGCTGATCCCTACAGCCAGTTACATGCCATTCAAAAGATCAAAGATCTCTAGCAAATGGTAAATGCAAGGGCACCTCGCTGAAGAACACCATAGAAGAATCAGAGACACATTCTGTGCTTGAATACCTGCTCCTAATAGCAGCAGGAACTGTATGCGGTCTTGATATATTTGGCCCATACTAGTGACAGAAACCACTTATTAAGCTATATAAAACAATACATCTCACAGAATTCTGTCCAATCCACTTTTTAATGTCCCAAGTGAAAAAGCTTCCCTTGCCTAATAGAGACAATTGGCAGAAAATATACCTGTACCTGGTTATTTTGCCTGCCTTTTTTTTTTTTTTTTGCAGCCTTAGCTCAGTTGCACCAGGAATTGTATCATCTAATTCTTTTCCATCCCTGGCAGTTCCAGGACATTTTTAATGTGTTATGTTCTTCCTTTAGACATTGCTACCTAAGTCTCCACATTTAGCTTACTCATTTCCACCCCCGCCACCCAGTGTCAACAATTTCTCGTTTCCTAATTACTTTGGGTCTTTCCAAACTGCAATACTGATAATGAGATACCCAGGCAGGAATGCAGTACCGTGGATGGGAGGACACCAGAGTCCTAGTGAAAAGGACTACTATCTTCATGGTCTGTGGTGATGTGCTTCATTCCAAAATGGATGGCAATTTTCTTGGCTATCACATCACAATTCAATTTCACATTTAATGTGCTTCTTCACCCCACATAAAATCCTTTCAGTTTCTGTCTTCTGTATGGTGTTGGTATTTCAGATCTTTTTTTTTATGTTAATTCACACCAGCTCAGCATGTGACTGACTTCCTTGTTTTCTATCCTAATCTCTCTGGGATGCCTTTTATTGCTTTTCTGTCCTTGTCATTAATCCTCTCAATGAATTTACTGTGTCTTCCAAATTATTAATGTAAAGGTTAGATAGAAGACTGAACCTAAAACCTACCAATATTCCATATTTCCCCATATCAGAAAAAAATTACATCAATTAGTTGTCACATACATAATTCTTATGCAGCTCATAATTCACATGATAATGGTCCTGGCTGAAAACATTTTCTTCTGGTTTTTGTATATGAAACCAAAATTTGCATGCATTTCATCTACGGTTCTCTTTTCTTTCCTTTGGACTATTTCCATACCACCACAATACTTCTCTGTGATTACTCTGCGTGTGTGACCTCGAGCAACCTACCGCTGTTGTTTCCAAATTAGGATACAGGCAGGCACACGTCTTGGAGGAGGGCAGCAGGCTCTGGATTTGCCTCTCAGCTGGGAGCTGCTGTTTCCCAGGTGAGAACGGTGCCAACTGAGAGGTTTTTGTTTTGACCCAGAGAAGTCTTTTGTGCAGGGAGGCACAGTCTCAGTTGCCCAGCTGTGCTTTTGGTGGCCACATACTAGACGAACCTGCTGTGCAGTTGCATGAGGGCTCCTCCACTTCTGCTCCAGGTTCAAGCTCACCTGCCTGATTTTGGGCTGGAGCAGAGGAGATGCTCAGGCAGCCAACAGTGATCTCATCTGGGTGAAGTGGAAATAACAGCAGCATGTTTTGTAACCCTGTTCAGGCTGAATAAATATCAATATACAATTCAGCTCATTTTCACATGATAGAGATCTTTTGAGTGTAGGGACCCAAGAGCACCCAGGATTCTAGGAAAGGGGTGTTATGCCCAGGATTTAGGACTGCCCTTGGTGCTCATATACACAAATATAGACTCGTGCAGTATCTGTACCCTAATAATGTTCAGAATTTATAAACTTCAGCAAGCTGCATCCACCCCCAGTGTCAGTACTAACACGGATATCTGGCCATATAAATATTTAATGTCAGTTGGTTGCAGTATTTCATGCTCATGAATAGGTACAGCAACTGTTAAGACATAAGTATCTTCCCCTCAAGTATCCCCCTACTTTCTCTATAGTATCTCTATTCTTAATATACTTTATAAACCCTTTGTATTGCCTTTGAAATTCCCTGACTCGTACGAACATATTGTGTGTATTTGTTTTCACCTCTCCTTTTTGTGTTCTTATAAGTGTCACAGACTATCTCTCAAGAGCTAAGCTAGCAATTTTAAGTTCTTTGTCTCCTCCTGTGTGGTGGTCTCCAGTGGAAGTTCGTTGTCATTATTTTTATTTATTTATTTATTTGTTGCAAATGACTTTAACCAAAAAATGTTGCTGTCACAGCAGACTTCCCATTTGAAACTATGGCATTGGCACTGCTTTTTGACACAAGATGTTACTCTTCAGTGTCTTCTCTTTTCACCTCTCCACTTGAGGGTTCACCTTCCATTTTATTTGACTTTCAAGAATCACTCTGGTCTATTGCAAAATTAGTAAATGCACTTCATTTGTCTTATCTGTTTCTTACAGATATTTATAACCACTTAAATTTGTTGATGTCTTACCTGTTTCAGATTAATTTCATCTTCCTCCATACTTTCTTCTGTGAGACTCTTACACTGGATGCAATATGACTCCTCGTAAAAGTCAAATCTGATTTTAGAACTACCATCCCACTTTATTTCTACAATCAAACTAGGCAAACCTAAAAAAAATCAAACCAAAGAGCATTCTTAGAAACCTCAAACTTGAGCCAGTTTCTTTTTTTATTCTTTGCTTAAATCAAAGTGTAAATAAAGCAAGCAAGTTCCTTACGCATTCATAAATTCGTTGTCTCTTTTTATACTCTTCAGCACTAACCTCCTCCTTTTCTTACCTGCTCCTAATATGGGAAGGAAAGCTTGCAGTCATTAGTATTGGTTCATTTTCAGTTCTCTTCCGAAACTCCTGAACTTATTCAGGTTATATTCCACAAAACACAGTCATGTGTTCCTGAGTTGGTCTGGAAATTCCCTGGCATTCAGGAAACCACTTATTTTTATTATAACATCATTAGCTGGCTGTCTGGAGGTGGATGATGCTACCGTTTCCTGCCCAAACCTCAAGTCTTTTTTTTTTTTTTGTTTTCTGAAGGACCAACAAAAGTATTAGATGTCCCTGTTATCTTTCAGTATTTGTCTTTTTATTATTTTGGGGGCTCCTGTTGTCTCACAAGGTTGTCTTAATATTATTACCTTTCCAGGGACAAAATACCTAATGGAGTTACCAAATTTAAAATGTTCTATGTGTAATCTCTGAATTTCCCCTTTTTTGCATCTATCATATCTTATTTCTTGACTCACTTCCTGTCTTAATGCCTTTTGGTCATCATCATGCCATTTGCCTGGTTTGACTTTCTTTGTCTTTCTAACATTCTTCAACTGTCTTATAAGCTTCTGAACCACTCTCCTCTCAAAGGAAACCAAACAACAGATACAAGTGAGGTTAGCATTCATTCCATTTAACTTTATCTCATGAAAAAGTTTGATGCCTAACCTAACTGAACTGTCTTAACTTCTTCTTTTGTTAACCCAGAGAGAATGACACTTCCAACCTGTTATATAATCTTTACAAGTTTCTAACCTAGGTGGAATAGATCAGCTTCTGAGGAGATTTGCTCTGGACATCTCCAGCTCTTTTCCGTTATTCTTGAGAGAGAATGGATATTGACTTTAACTAGATGTCTCCCATACAGATACCCAAATTTAGAAGAAGCAACTTTTATGCTTCCCATTTTCCGTAAAATCTGACATTCAGCAAAACTTACCCTATATAGCAAGACACAAATATGTTCTCTCATGTGATTGAAATCTACTGTCTGTCATTTGACAATTTTTTTTTTAAAAAGGTAGATGGTTGTGGCGTTGTCTGCCAGATGAACATCAACATTCATTAATTCGCCTTCGGAGTTTTCATTCTTTTCTTCACTTCCAAACTCCCCTTCCTGTCTCCTGGAAGCAGTGCATCTGGCAACAGAATGGAAATACTAAATCCAGAAGAAGTCACAAAATAACACACCAGGTGAACCAAAGTATGAAATGGAAATGTAGATAAAAACCATTTTGCTTTCTTCTCTTAGGCATAAATCACAGTTACTGTGTTTTCTGTCATTGTGGTTATGGTATGACGTAGACTTGGACAAATAATGGGTTCAGGCAACATGTGGGACCACAGTTGCTAAGCAGTTTAGTGTTTGGTAGGTGTTGTCAGCTGTGATGCGTTTGATACGGGCACTGGTGGTGGAATTTACCTGAGTGAGAGGCATGAGTTCCAGCATCCTGGAATAGAGACATCTTAAAGCACAGATCCCCTATATCCTGAACAACTGTTTTAACAGTCTGATTATCATATATACATGGGTAACACTTTTCTGTTATACACGTCTTTCAATGTGTACAACTTTAACCATTTATGAGTTAGAGCCTGCATGACTAGATTAGTCTAGGTATCCTTTTACAGTGAATGGGAAAAAACATCCAAAACAATTCACTGCAGGTGCCACACATGCAAAGTGAGTTGAATCACCTTTCAGAGATCCTCTCTCCACCAAACATGGAAAAATCCAACTTTAAATATTCAAAGTAAGAGGGAATAAACACCATGTTATATATATAAAAAAAAAAAAAGAACATAGATGTCTGAACAGGGAAGGTAGTTTTGTGCCTAGTATTTGTTTCAAGTACACACACTTCTCAAGGCTGTGAAAATGCCCTTTAAACTAGAACAATGACAAGATTCCATGTATCTTTCCGATGTTGTCTGTTGGCTGCCCTGGGAATACTCCTTCACAGTCGCTTTATTGCAGGACTGTCCCAGCACCCTCTCCAGCAGCCCCTGTTTCTGAGTAGGAGCAGACAGTGAAGCTTTGATCATAGAAGAACTCAAGACAAAAGAGACCCAATGCAACCAATGGTCCAAATAACCAAACAAAAAGGTTAAACAAACATACATTCCACAGAAAGGAAAGCCTGTTACAAAGCCTGTGAATAGTTCAACGGTACCACTATACCTAAGTGAATCCTCTATTTCAGTCACAGTCAGTTGCCAGCAACCACAAACTGCATGAAGGGAGGAATCCACAGTGATCAGGTGTCACACAAGGACATTCACTGGGAAAGCAAGTCCTCACTTGTCACGATCACAAGCTTGCTGAGGGTAGAGGCAAAACAGCACTTGACACAAAAGCTTCGTTCCTTCTCTTTTATAATGGGTCTCATCTGAATCCACAGCTGCGCCAAATACGGTGCTGCTGGTGGAGAAATGCAGGTGCTTAAGAAAGGAGTGACTAGTTAATACAGACTTCTGTTTGGTTGGGTCTCGTGGAAGATCTATATAAGCCACTTAGAACGCACAGTCAAGCCTTGAGCAAACATTTCACTGATGCAGCCAAGTGACATCTAGAGATTCAGTACATTGGACTGAGAAATATCCTTACCTCAGCAGCATTTGTTTATAACTTAGGCATAATGTATGATGCAGTTTCTGAGCTGTGTGATTTATCCAAACATCTAAAAGAAAGACATAACATTGCCAGAAGCTTATTCTGGGGTGTCAAAGCAGATTCAGGTTTTTGCATCAATGGCTGACAATCCTGGCTCTTTCACTGAAGAGGCTGTCAGTGTTTTTCAGAACATGTTCTTAAAAAAAACAAACCTCTGCACTAGGGGAAATGTCTTAAAAGCAGTTACGGAGAATTTTCTGGGAGTCTTGAAAATAACATATATTGCGAAATGCTGTTCACAAGGGCATTGAAAATTAGCACTGCTCTGTATAGTGTTTCTTGCAGAAAATCACGCAATGTGATTACATACCTCCTGATAGGAGGTGTCAGCTCCTGTGTTACGGCCAAATTCTAACCTGGATAATTACCTTCTGCTTATCTAAATTCCCTTCACAATTTCAGCTGAATAAGATCTATTGTTTTACTTCACAACTTAAAACACTGAGAAGTGCAGCGTTAGTGTACTCCTAACCAGAGGTGGCTGCATTTTGGTAATTTTGTGAGAATGTTCACTTTCAGAGAATATTGGGCAAATTATCATTGTATTGAAACTTGATGTAGAATCTTTTCTAACATCAGAAATGCGAACACTTGTAGTTAGAGGTATAAGGTATATGAGGTACAGAAATTTTAAAAGGCTTGATGTCTCTTAAGGAAATGAAAATCTTCTTGTCTGAAGCAGACTAAAAAGTGTGAAAGAAACTTCCATGATATTTCCTTCTCTCAAAATTTACAGTTAATGTTTGTATAATTTGCAAAGCCTTTCAGAGCCTTCTGCTGCTAAAAATTAGCTAAGTCAGAGCCAAACAGATGAAACAGGTAAGGCCTGTGCTTTATCAGCAGTCATGTCAGTTAAATCTTATATACTGCTGGGCTTAATCTAGAACTTTCTAAACTCAGCAGACATTTATATTTATTGACTTGAATGCCAAGGTTACTGATAGCTGTTTGTTGCCCTCCACTTTTTTTTTAAGAGAAAATATATTTCACAGAATCTTCATATGTGATAGTGACTTGAAGTAAGTATACGTAAGCACAAACCCTTCAGATAAATGAGAAAATTGATTTCTGAATGCAACTATTTTACTGTCTTATTAAAAAAAAAAAGAGACAGAGAAACATAATCTGATAGAAAACAATAAATAAACCTATTTTTTGTAGTCACATCATGTACCCTGGGTTAGGTCTTTTTCCTTCAGTCAGGCCAGTCTTCTGACATTCGGCAACAAATTCCCATTTATACATACCTTTGTGCTTCATGCCTCCTATCTTACAAAATCACAGTTTTAATTTTTCAGTTTAGAAAGGCCAGAGGTTATCAGATGAAAAAGTTGTAGGCTAAAAAAGGCCATCAATCATGTAAATAAAAATCCCTATAGAAAAGGACAGACTTTAGGATGCAGAAGTAGCCTTTGCTTTGGCATTTCGGTGCTCTACTTCAGTTTAAGCCACTGTTTTCATGTATTTTTGCACGTCATATTGAATCCCAATCCTAAACCATGTTAACACAATCAGCTATTTAACAGATTTTAGTATTAAGCACAACATCTATGTATAAGAACAGGTGGGATATAGCACCAAGAATGTTCTACAGTTTTCAGCTCAACAATTCAAGTAAATAAAAAGATAAACAAAAAGCATTAAAAAAACACTTAAGTTTTCCTTTAAGGAAAGTAGTCTCAGATCCAGGTACGAAAGATTTTGGAAATTAAAGACATGTTCTATCTGCTAGAAGCTACAAACTATAAAACACATAACTTTACTGCATTTAACACAGTAAGAACAAACCTCAGAATTATGAGCTTAACCTGTGAAAGGACTGCTTCAAGGTTCAAAATACATGAACTTTCATCCTCACATAAGTTGTGGACACCACTGTTCTGGGACAGAATTTATGTTATGTGAACTTCATTTAGTCTAACTACATTACCTAAATCAAATTAAGTCAAGTCTCCAAAGACAAATTTAAAACTTTACACATATTCCTCACTTGACTTTGTTACATAGTTGAGTTTGTTAGTAATTAAATGCTGACAGGAACATCCAATTTAAATGCAAAGGACCAGAGTGTAAGTAGCTACTGAATATGCAAAAAGAAGCAAACAAAGTGGAGGGGGGGAAAGAAAAATATTTAGGTACATTTTTAGATATTAATTTAGTAACAAATGAGCTAACCTATGAAGGCCATTGCCCTTTGACTCTTGCATAAATTAATAAATTTGTAATGATGTTTTGTGGTTTTGTGTAATAGCACAAGCCCTCCCACTTCTTCCCAGAAAAGCCAACTGTAAGTGGAAGGTTTTGTTTCCTTGATGCATCTTCCTGAGACAACAGGGCAATGCAGTCACGGAAGGAAACTCCTTATCCACAGGTAGCTTATTCTTAAAGGCTTATGCAAAGGAGATAAAGCCGAATGCCTTTCCAAAATATATGCCTGCTGAGATTGCTCACAATATGAATCTGGATCTATCCAGATTTTCCAGTATAGAAGCTCCTTTGTACAATCTCTGCCCCACACTCCAAATTTCTACAATGGCGTGGTCTTCCTCAAATCCTTTAAAAATAACAAAAATAACCCTGACTGCTAGTCCCCATGTTCCTAACCGGTCATTGGTTAGGTTCCAGACCCTGACTTTTCCTTCACACACCTGACTGTGTGTAAAGAGACAAAGTTAATGATATTGCTACGAGGCCAAGTCAGGCGAATAATTTTATCTACATTTGGTTCGCCAACTGTAACATATTTCTTTACCTTACTGGGAATATTATAAGGATAAATTAATTTAAAATCTGTGAGATGCTGAGAATGCACGGCGATGAGTTCCAAAGAAAAACCAATTAAATAAGGAAGCTGAGTGTATGAACCACTGCTGACCAGCGTTTCTTGCACCAGTCCACAACGGCCACAAGACAGAAAATAAAACTGGACAACAGGTCAAGAATTATATGTGCTATAAACCCTTTGCTGAGACTTACAACAACTTTGTAGACTCCAGTGAATGTTCTCATTCCCACAGTCTCCATAAGGTCAAAGTGGTTTTGCACAATTCCTAATGACAGAGTTTCCTAACCAAAGCAACCTACTTACATGTCTCAGAATGATGGGTGGGTTGTGATTTAGTAGTTATGGGTTTCAGCAGCACCTAAGTAAAACACTGTTTGTTGTTTATAGTTACTTTTCTGTTAAATGGAAAATTATATTCTCCCCAAAAGACTAAGTTATTGGCATCATTCCAACACGGTACTGACTGACATATGCCAATTTACTTGTCATCATATTCAACATGCCAGTATTAACATTTTCCTAACCGATTTAGAATTTTTCTCACAAACCAAGTTTTAATAGCACCTCCTTAGGGCTATGAACATGTATTTATTACACAATAAGATGAAAAACTAAAAGAAAATGCACATTTATTCATTATCATATATATAATTTACATTGGGTAAACTGGAAAATGCTTTCAAGAATCAACTAACATGAAAAGCATATTTGATAAACACGAATCCTTTTTATAATTTATATTCTGTTTTTCCAGGTTTCTGCAATATGTTCTGACTTATATCAGCCTATGTTATGATATAAATATAAAGATTTTTTTTAAACTAATCATACAAACATATACAAACTGAGATCCTCTAAAAATAAAGGAAGGCATTTAAATACATAACTGAAAATGTGCAGATTTTTAGCTGTGAGAATTGAAAGTGGGTATACCCTATTTCTGGGTTTCAACAGTGGAAAAGAGGGATTCTATGTACACTCATTTATTAAGCTTTCTAATCTTTCAGTCACATGTTCAGGACATTGGATCCAGATAATAATTAAAGTCCTAACTTCCAATTTTTTTCAATTTAAGAACAACAGAAATTTAGAAGCCTCATTTTTTTTTTTTTTTTTTTTTTTAATATGGAGCAGTACACAACAGTTTTTAAAATGTGGAAACCATAAATGCAAGGGAAGAACAAAACAACTTGCAAAAAGTGTTTACACTTGTGTATTATCATTCTTGTAAGTGCTTCATAATTTTGTGGAAGCTGAAATATTGATATTTGATTCATACCTGGGAAGGGAATGAATACTTTTATGTGTGCAGCTGCCTTTGGGAGCAGAAGTAACACACTCAGGTCCCTGGGCTTTACTTTAGGTTAGTGGGACACTTTGAAAGAGCCACTGTCAAAACCACTTGATTGGCTGCTTAGCGTAACCTCACGCGCAGCAGTCTGCAGCCAGCCAATCACCATGCAAAATATTAACAAGGTCAGAGTAGTGTAACACACTCCTATAACTCAGAGATTACAAAAGACATTAAAATTCTGATTCCCCATTCATAAGGAAAAGATTGTAATGAGAACAGAGAATGGCACAACATTAATTCATTGTGTGACAAAGAATATAATGAGAATGGGAAATAGTACAAACATAACTCATTCTTGTTACAGCTTTAAGATTGTAATGTCATGGTTCATATCACATACTTAGGAAGAAAGGTATGGTAGAAGAAGAGTTGTGATATTTAACATAGTCAATCTGAATGCAGTACACATTATTATATATGCAATATAATAAAAAAAAAAGAAACATTACTTAGAAATGTTTTGGTAAAATTGTTATAATTTCTCCATACATTTTTGTTAACATTTTATTAATACTGTTGATATGAAGGGTTGCAGTGTGTGTGCATACTTATTAGCACAGCTGTCCTCAAAATCTTTTTACTCATGTATATCTTTAGAAATCAATTACAATTAAAAATAAAAAATATTGAGGACAGTGTCTGTCTCTCATGACACACATTACGAATCTGCCAAGACAGAAGCAGTCATGTTTAGCAATTTTGTCTGATATAGCAAAATTAAATAGTCATAAAAGAAGTGATGTATTTACCTCCTGAAATTATTGAATAATTTTAGTTATTGCTCATCTACCACTCACTCAGTGATGTGCAATATCCTACCTAATGTAGTAGACTTTATTGAAGCATTTAACTGATAAGACATTAAAAGTCTTTGACCATCCATCTGAGAGTTTGCCAAAACCCAGAGCAACTTGTTTCATTCATTAGGCTCTATGCATGATCACCAAATCAATACATTTTATTTTTGTTTTAAAAGTAAATCATTAACTTTGTGGTCATTTCTGTTAAATAAAAAGGAAATGTTCTCAAAGACACTCCCAGTATATTAAAATTTAGTGTCAACAGGCAATTTCAATGCAGCAATGGTACTATCAGATGTCATCTGCTTACTTGCCTTGACACTTTGTTCTCTGCTTCTATGTATTGTCTCTGAATGGGCACATCTGAGTCCAGATGAGCTGCTCTCAATCTAGCAGCTAGGACTTCAGCACAACTTTGTAAAGTTTGTTTGTACCAAATGTTTGTAGGGTGAATACTTACAAAGCTTCCATACCCAGTGCAGGGAATGGAGAACATCCTGTCATCACTGTAGCTTTTTCAATGCACAGATCACATTCAAAATTATATAAAAAAAAAACTTGATCAGCCTAATATAAAGGTTTCTCAGACAAGAAGTAGTCCATAGGTGTAGAGTAGATACTGCACTTCTGATACGACCAGTTAATCACTGCCATCCAAAGGATCTTGGGACCAGATTCAAACAAATAGCCTTAAAAATATAGATCTGCAGAAAGTCAGAACCTTTATCCAAGAGTATAGTTCATAAAATCTATGACAAGTCTTCAATAATCTAAGATCTCTTAAGCTCTCCAACTCCATTCCTGTGCTCGAGTATCTTGCTCTTGCTTTTGTTCTTATTTCCATGGAAGATGTAACTCCTCACACGGTTGCAGAGATTGCATTTCACCATTTCTTATTTATCAGCATTCATACTCCATATATCTTTGTTCTGCATTCACATGCAGTTTTGACCTTTTGACTATTCAATGCAAACTTCCAATCCATTTATTTATATGTGAATGCACAATGTCAAGGGAAAGATAGGTGATCATTAGTTTTACCAAATAAAATCAACTTCCAACAGGCAACTGAAAAGCAAATTTGTAGCTCAAAGATGATATTCATGTCAAATGTCAGACAGGCAGCATTTTTTCAGCGGTTCTGGAGGTGTTCTAAAACAGCTCCACCTTTTTTCCTTAACAGAGAAACTCCATTTCCTTACTGCTTCTATACATGCAGATGGAACTTTCTAACAGAATATCACAGAGCCAGAGAATGCTTGAGGTCAGAAGGGACCTCTGGAAGTCATCTTGTCCAAATCCCCAGCTTAAGCACAGCCACCTAGAGCCAGCTGCCCAAGACCATGTCCAGATGGCTTTTGAATATATCCAAAGATGGAGATACCACAAGTTCTCTGGGCAACTTGTGCTAGTGCTCAGTCACTCTCACAGTATTAAAGTGTTTCCTGATGTTCAGACGGAATCTCCTGCGTTTCAGTTTGTGCCCATTGCCTTTGGTCCTGTCACCAGGCATCGCTGAAAAGATCCTTCTCTTTGCACTCCCCTTTCAGGTATTTATATACATGGATAGGATCCCACCTGAGCCGTCTCTTCTCCAGGGCAAAGAGTCCCAGCTCTCTCAGTCTTTCCTCATAGGAGAGATGCTCCAGTCCCTTCATAGGCTTCATGGCCATTCACTGGACTCTCTCCAGTGGCTCTAAATCTCTAAAAGCAGTACTGCAGGTGTGGCCTTACCAGTGCTGAGTAGAGGAAATGCTTAACAGTGCCAAGTAGAGGAAATATCAAAAATAATTTGGTCTTGAATTAGGAAAAAATATTCAGAATAGTTTGCTCTTGAATTGGAAGAAAATCTACTAGATTTCAGCTAAAAAGGGTATTGAAATAGATCAACATCTGAATATGACCGCTTACAATATTATTGGCAAACATAGAGAGATTTATTGTGATAAAAATAAAAACTTAGTTCTTTTTCTCTCCTCTAAAATGAAAGCAAAGATATTAACAGAAGTGTAAAATTGTACCACATGGATTAGACTCAGACTGTTCATTTGTCCCTAAGACAATTGTTTCTCAGGAATCATAGTTCTATTTTCAGTAAATTGGTTAAAAAGGAAATAGCTTTTATGTGGTTACTGCTTTTTCAAATGTAGGTGGATTTATTTGATTCTATATTTGTGTAAATAAGTACATTCCAAAAAGTGGAAAATATGTTTTTATAGTTAGTTACATTTTAGTATCCCCATTACATCCAGAGGTATTGTCAAAATGAGATAGGTGTAAAGACCATGAGCAGAGGAAAAAATGTGATTGTGTGAGCGATGTTATGACAGTTCTGTATGCATAATACATGCATCCCAGGAGCCAATTCTGCATCTGTTACATATATTTATGTATTTTTACTTGTACTTTTGGAGATATTTAAGATTTATGGTGATAGATTCTTTCCGCTTAAAGACAATAAAAGGAAAACATGCAACAAGGGTACAATTTTGTTAGTGAGTGAAGTGAGCTGGGTGTGAAAGTTATGCACAAGGTAGGCTCTGTGAAGGTTAAGAAATTTCTGTTCTCAACACTTAGTAGCCTTTCTGCAGTGGCTTTCAAAATACTTTCAAAACAAACCTCTAATAGATTTGATCTATGTGCAGCTAAAGTGTGTTTCTGTTCATTATAATGACTGAAAGAGGGTAAGAAAACAATTGCTAGATGTTAAAGACTAACACAGAAATGATGAAGACATTTTGTGAGTGAAAAGAAAAATCCTGAAGTCTTAGGGAATGAAGAAAGTGATGATAAATGAAGGCAACAACACAAGGGTAAAGAGACAGAAAAGATAAAATGGCTAAAGAGACAGACGTTTTTATACAACTAACTGTTTGAAGAAACAGCACACTGTGTTGTACTGTAATGACATCTCCTGACCAGTGAATTTTCTATGAAGAGATAGATGAGCCTTCTACTAGCTTCCATTACACAGCAGGTATTTTTTTAGTTTCTGTTATACAGGAGATTTGAAAAACCACCTTCTTTGGAAAATTCTTAGATACATTTGGAGGGCAAAAGAAAATATTTCTGCTGTTTAATTTTTACTCTTTGAAACTGTGACTTCTGTACAGCCTTCTGTGAGCATTAGAAGGCCATCTAAAGGAAGAAACAAGCAGAAAGGTGCGCCTCAAGGCACGAACCAGAAACAAGCCCTAGCTCTCAGATGTATGCAATTCTACAATTGTCTCTTATATGTTTTTTGAAGTCTTTTATTATTCACTGTCTCAGACAGGCTATTACACCAGATGAACTGCTTTTCTTATCTGGTACGTCAAGTTATTATATATAAAGTTAAAAAAACCCACCCCAAAACTTTAAAGATAGAGATATGGAGCAAACAAAAAAAATATAAATTTGATGGACAATATATTCTTCTTCCATCCTTCAAAGCAATTTAATTTACCTGAAGAGCAGAAAAAAAACAGAAATTCTTTAAGGAATTTAAGATATTCCTCTAAAGTTAGTAAAAAAGTTATTTCTACTAACCAGGTTAAAGTATATTTTCAGATACTATCAATAGTATCTGAATAGTACCTCTAAAAACTCATATTTCCCTTATCTGGAAGGAAGAAGTCAAACAGTTACCCAATTGCATTCTGTTGATTAAATACAGTTCGTAAAAGAGATCTATATTAAAATATAGCATAACTCATCAATAATGTTACATTACTTGAAAAGTTACATTTACAAATCATGTATGAATATAATGTTGTGTTTGTTGAGCTCAAGAAGTTGGCCCATGTGAACCTCATGAGGTTCAGTAAGGCCAAGTGCAAGGTCCTGTGCTTGGGTCAGGGCAACATGTGGTCTCAATAAAGGCTGGGGAATGAAGGGATTGAGAGCAGCCCTGAGGAGAAGGACTGGGGGGTATTGGTGGATGAAAAACTGGACATTAGCTGACAATGTGCACTCACAGCCCAGAAAACCAAACATATCCTGGCTCCATCAAAAGAAACATGGCCAGCAGGTCGAGGGAGGTGATTCTGCCTCTCTACTCTGTTCTCATGAGACCCCACCTGGAGTACTGTGTCCAGCTATTGAGCCCTCAGCACAGGGAGGACATGGACCAATTGTAGCGGGTCCAGAGGAGGGCCACGAAAATGATCAGAGGGATGGAGCACCTCTCCTATGAGAACAGGCTGAGAGAGTTGGGGTTGTTCAGACTGGAGAAGAGAAGCATCTGGGGAGATCTTATTGCAACATTTCAGTACTTAAAGGGGGCCTACAGGAAAAATAGGGACAAACTTTTTAGCAGGGCCAGTTGTGATAGGACAAGGGGTAATGGCTTTAAACTCAAAAAAGGTAGATTTTGGCTAGATATAACAAAGAAATTTTTTACAATAATGGTGGTGAAACACTGGAGCAGGTTACCCAGAGAGGTGGTAGTTGCCCCATCCCTGGAAACACTCAAGGTCAGGTTGGCTGGTGCTCTGAGCAACCTGAAAATGTCCCTGGTCATTGCAGGGGAGCTTGGACTAGATGACCTTTAAAGGGCCCTTCCAACCCAAACTATTCTATGATTCTATGATTCAATGATTATCAGTTTAAATTTCCAGTACCAATCTACGCTTAATTTCTTAGTTACTTCCAGAAATGATATGTTAACATAATTTTTATAACAAATAATATATAATATTACAAAGAATGACTTTGTTATCAAGAAAAAGCAATATAAATATTTTAGTACTATACTTTGTCTTGAAACCTGTAAATATATGCTAAATGATAACATACCCCAATCAACTATAATCCTTAAAAGAAACTGTCTGGAACGACAAAAAAACAAAATACAAATATTAGATAGCCAAAAGACATTAGATAAATCTGTGAATCATAGGCAAGTATATTATTTTGAGCTGAGATAGGTATTTACTTGCACTTTTTGCAAGCTGCAAGTCCTAGGTATTGACATAGATTTAGTCCAGTCTCATTTTATGGTTAATAGTTTGTGTCAATGCTTACTTTATAGAAACAGGTAAATTCACAAATATTTGAGAAGAAAACTTGAGAAGGGGGGAGAGAGAAAAAAGCACATCTTTGCATATGCCTACTTATCGAATTTCTGACAAGCTAGTAAAATCAGTTCTACTGGGATGCTCAGGTATTTTTTAACACAAGCGCTAGAAAGCCAGGTATTCTTACACAAAGTATTTTCAGCTTGTTTCCTTTGTCATTGCAATAAGAGTTAGGTCACTTTAAGGTAACTGAACAATAGGACCCTTGTAACTTTACAGCTTTTCTGTGCAGGTGGTTTTTTTTTTTTTGGTTTGGTTTGGATTTCTTTTGCTTTGGGCATATTAAAAAACAAGTTTTTTCTGCAGGTCCAACATATTTCATTGTAGGTGGGGGGAAAGGCTAATTTTGCCCATTAAAGTAGCTCCATAAGCAAATTAAAGTTAATTTTGTTAATTCTGAAACTTTGATTTTTCCAGCATTTTTGCTAAACAGTTCCATTCATCAGTAGAAGACAAATTAATGGGTTGCGGTTGAAGACAGCTATTTAAGATGTTTAAACCATACACTTAATTGGCATGTTAAAAGCTGAAGAGTCAGAGTCAACTCTAGTACATAAAAACGTATAAGCACATAAACTATAGTACTCTATTCCAAAGCTCAAGAGGCATCATGCCATCCACTTCATTAATCAAGGATATGCCCCAAGTTTCAACACTCGATGATTTACAGTTGTTCTTTGTACATGCTCAGTTATAAGAAGATAAAGGTCTCTCTACAGTGGAGTAAACTTAAGACACAGATCTCAAATTTGAAACACTAATTTTAATAAACCAGCTTGCTTATTTCAGTGGTTTCATGGTTTCTTGTTATCCTAATCAAGAGTGGGGCTGCTACTCCTGACATAGTTCAAGCCACAGTTGAGAAAGATAATTCTAGTATTCAGTTTTATCTCTATTATGGTCAATGGTGTCAATTATGATCGCTTTTTATGAAGGAAGACACCTATTCTTTAGAAAATGGATTAACTGCGCACCTGATTAGTAATCACTGCAATGTCCAGGAGACAGCAAACAGAAATAAATGACTGTGGGTTCCTGGGTTGAAGTCTGCTAGAGCCTCAGGGGTAAAAGGCTGTTTGAAGGAAAAGCTGAACACCAATGGAGAGTTCTATCAAAAAGACAGAAAGAGAGAAGGAAAGAAGGGAAGAAGAAGAGAAAAATGAGGGAGGGAGGGAGAGATGGAGATAAAGAAGAGAGGGAGAAAAGGGAAGAACTTTACCAGTTGTTCCTTTTAAATTTTTCTCAGGACATAGAATCTTGCTTAAGAAATGCTATTTTTTAATTAAAGGGCAACGCATCACTTCCAAACTGTCATATTCATGCTTGTGTTGTCAAGTGTTCAGAACACTTGAGGGGCAAAGTAAAGTAGCATTCCCCATTCTCAGTGTCTATGGCAGGATGAGAACTGTGGCATACTATAGTCAGGAGTAAGAGACCAGGACGTTGTGGTATGCCACAAATGTCCCATGGGACTTTAGTTTCAGTTTCCTTGTGCATCAAATCCTTCTGTGGACTAGCTAACTAAAAGGGATAACACAATCCACCCATGAGCTAAGAATATGCTTTATTTACCAGCCTATGCACTATCCTGATGATATGTTTGTCCTCTTGCAGAAGTTGTACTGTTTTCTTTGCATTCAATGGTTGAGAGAGAGAATTGGCCAAGAGGGACAGAGATCTCTCCTTTGGCACAAGGAGGATAAGGTTGATGTATTCCACCTGGTCAAGAAGTGCCCTACCTACTGGACAAATCTGTCTAAATGGGAACATGATCTTTAGTTGAAGATAGGTTACCAACAGTAACCATTGGTGTTCAGCTTTTCCTTCAAACCGTGTTCAAGATGTCTGAAAGAAGTAACATCAGTCCAAACTAATAATTAGGCACTCTGCCCCTTGTTAGACTATTTAAGTATTTTAACTAATAACTATTTCATACAGAAATAGTCTTTAGAGCTTTAACCACTAGTCTTGATTCCCTGCTCTAGTCCGACAAAACCTATTTTCTTAGAAGCTTGACAGTACCCACCTTGTGAGTCTAGCTTCAATCTGCCTCATATTTTACCTGCAATGTGTGGGAAGGCTAAATGCTGAATGATTGGTCCCAGGGATGTGAAGTGAGCTATTTCCATGCAAAGTAGTGCACTGCTCAGATCTCTGCTCATATCCGAGATTCAAGTAAAATGGACAGGTTTTTAGAGGTGAACAGCCACAACAGCAAAGAAAACTAGTTGTTTGGTATTTGTAACTCATATGGCCTGATGCTTTACATCTGGTTGGGAAACAATGACCAGAGTCTGTAGACTACAAAGACTGCATTGAAAATGGCTAGCACTACTGTACTTAGGAACATACAAAGCACTGCAGTAATCTCTGAGCAGCTACTGAATGAATAGACAGCCTGGCTAATATAATCCCCAGAATCAGATGTCTTCTTAAAATCCATTACCATAGTATTCCCTTTAGAACAGTAGTTAGTTTCATCAATTCACAGCTTTATGACCTAGCCAATTAATATGAGTGATATCCTGACTTCCGCTCATAAAAACAATCTCTCTCTAATGCTAGTATAATTTGGAGACTTAATACTCAAAGAACTAACTTTCTGAACAGTGAGGATGATATTCTGTAAGAGCTCATATACTCTTATGCAAAACCTGGATCACCACGGTGATTAATCTCTTTTTGGAGGCACAGTAACACACATCAAAAACATATAAGAAACACTTAAAGTACATATAAGAATCAGCATCTGATGAAATATTTAATTACTTATTTTCCTCAAACTTGCTAAGAAAATAATACTGAGATCTTCAGTTTCTCTAGATGTTTCTGTAATTTTTATCCATAGAGGACCACATTTGTTCTAAAGGAGGTATGTTCACTTCAGTGAGTCACATCTATTTACTCCAGAACTGAATATGGCATTGAATGAATGAAATCAACAAAGGTGTAAAATTACAGTTATTTCAAAGAAGGCCATGGATATGATAGTCACAGATCTTTTAGAATATATATTAATTATACTGTCATTGTTTTTCATAGTATCCAGTTGTGAGGCACCTCACGATATAGTGAGGAAAAGATCAAAGCTATTAGAATATAAACACCAATCAGCATCGTTGATTCTTTCTGTTCACTTGACCTTTAAAGTAAGTAAAATTTCCTCTGAAAAAGTTGAAATACTCATGTCATTAGGGAGATTCAGTGTTTGTAGTTTTGCTGAATTTCCTCAAACAATTTAACATAAGGTTGAAGTTTATTTGGTATAACTTATAAATAAGGAAAATTACTGCCTGAAGTAAGTTTTTATTTAGTTTTCTTGTGTGTTTTTTTTTTTAAAGTTTACGTTCAATTAAAATTCAGTGTATTTCACTGAAATGACAATTTGGGAGATATTACCAGGATTAACATTATAACAACCTGCAAGAGAGGCAGAAATATGAAGAAGAGGAAATGAGCATCAGCTTCCTTAAAATATGTGTGCCATTGTGCTACGGACAGTCATTTTAAGAAAAATGAAAAATGTCAGATATTTTTCTCAACCTGATTATTTTACACTTGTCACATATACATATATACATACACATATACATATATTTATATGTATTTATATTGGAACAGCCTGCCCAGGGAGGTGGTGGAGTCGCCATCCCTGGAGGTATTTAAGAAACGTGTAGACATGGCACTTCAGGGCATGCTCTAGTGCCCGAGATTGTTGGTTTGTGTCTGTTTGTGGGTGGGGTGTGGTTGTGGGTGTTTGGTTTGGCTTGGTTTTGGTGTTGGTGTTCTGGGATTTTTTGGGTGTGGGTTTTTTTGTTTGTTTGTTTTTGTTTGTTTGTTTGTTTTGTTTTTTGTTGGTTGGACTCGATGATCTCAAAGGTTCCATCCAACCAAAAATATTCTGTGATTCTGTGATTTATATGTGTATGTATGATAGCTTTAGCAAAAGCAGTGTGGTGTCATATGCCCCTAGACAGTATTTGGAATATCTTTACCCTATCACCTTTAATAAGAGTTTTAACACTGATTCTCACCTGTCATTCTTTAATGGAGCTTCCGTCAGCCTCCCAGCTGATGACAGGCAGGATTCAGGGATACCACATTCCTCACCTTAAACACCTGAAGTTCGGGGAGGTGGGTTAACACCCTTAGCTGTATGTATGATTTCATACAGTACCAGACAGTTGTGTTAATCCTATCATGAAGCAAAATATTTTCTTTACAGGTGTTGTGGCTTAGATAGGTAGCCATTACATTCCAGATAGGTATTACACCCTTAGTCATAGGGACAGTCACTGAGATTGCAAAAGAAACATATTTTAATGACTGCTTCCACTAGACTCAGGATCAGACTAGGAAGCCACTGCATCTTATGTGTAGGGATCCAGATATCTTCAAAATCCATCCTTCACTGAAAGAGACTTTTTGAGACAAATTAATCCTGGACAACGTAACCCAAAGCCTTCTGAAATTCAATTACTATGTGTTATATGTTCTGTAAAGCAGTATTTCCATCTGTGTCATGAATAAAGAAGCAATTTTTTCATTACTATTACTCAAAAAATATGTTTGGAAAGGCAGCTTGGATATACTTACCCTAGTGACATGATTTCAAGTTCAGCATTCGGCTACCCGTAGTTTGTAATTTCAGATAACAGAAGTCTACTTCAGTTAAAATGCACAATTAAGGAACTGTTTTGGTTTCGGTGGACATTTTTAGATTTTTTTTTGTTTTTAAAGAAATCTGAAAAGTTGCTTGGCTGAAAAAATCCCAAGCTTACCCCACGTTAAAGTAAATGAAAATGTAGACGATAATTTAAATCACTTGACATTCTTTTAACACCTTCCCAGTGAATCCTGATGCTTTTTTTACTTTATATTGGAGTTTACTATTCTATCTCATCTAATCTAGGGTACACCCTGGCATACAATTACTCATTCTCAGTTCTGTAGGATTATTTATATTGCAGAATTAAAGAATTAGGATATAAGAAATGTCTTCAGCAAGTTTCAGCTTACATTACTGTATATGGAGTAGATTTACCTGAGCTTATGTAGCATAAATAGGTAACTGAAGGATCAATTTGTCCAAAAATATCTGTAGGCATTAGAGATCAAAACATAGGAGAGAAAATCTATTCCAAAAATGAGGCTATGAAAGTATGAGCGTCATCATAACAAAAACCATATAGTAAATATCCTGCAGAAGAAAAGAGCTATGGAGCTATCAGCAAATGAGCTCATGTACAGTTCATTTTCTATCTGTACCTTTCTGTATTAAGTTCCATCCTCCCCTTATTTCAGGGAACAGCACACTCAAAGAAGGTATCCAAACATCTTTGTAATTTTGCCAGGGTGAAGAGAGGTTCCGATTCATAGTTTCCGAAACAGAGATAACAGAAAACAGAATATAGAATCTCCAGCAAGCTTTAGTTAGTTTGTTTGTTTTGTGTGTTCATTTTGAAAAGTGGAAAACTGTGAACAAGTAAGGCTATAAAGGGCTGAATAGTTCCTGTACTCAATCACACCACTATGCAGTCTCTCACACAGCTGCATATTATTTACATGCATGCACAAATATATTGTCCTATTCTTTCATTTTGCAGTACATACTTAATGTGTACTGAGAGCAGAGAACTCAATTCTTGCACACAAAGCACATGAATTGAAAGACTCTTCTTCCTTCCTTCTCAGTGAGATTTTTCACACAGGAATGGATGGTGTGTTTAGAGGGGTTACATAAGCACATCCACGCAGATATATAAAGCGACATGTTAAAAAATTAGCACTTTGGGCCTATTTATTTTTACTTATACTTACAGGAAGCTACATCTGCCTGCTTGCCTCTTCCCTGCCAACTCATTTCATTTTGAGACCTATCTGATCTGGTCCACGCGGGAATCGCCAGAGATATCACAGCAGCTTCCCAACCTCTTGGGAATCTGACTGCTTCTTTTTCTTATGCTAGTTCACTTTGTCCTCCAAGTAAGAATTCAAATGTCAATCATTTTTTGTTCAATTTCATGGGGTAGAATCACAAAAATGGCAACCAATCCAATTGCAAATTACTTGATGAATCTTCTTTGAAGAGTTGCCAATAATGCTAATCATCAAATGGTTGAATTCAGCTCTGTAGAAATGCATTTGTGAAGAACAGCAATCTCTGTGACTTTGACAAAGGAACTGCTGACTTGCCTCACTGTTTGTCTTTTGATGTGAAAGAGCAAATCGATTTATAGAGCTTTTGCTTGCAGATGTAGGATATGATTAGTATGCAGAAAGACCTTTCTACAGTGTCATTTGTTTATTTAGCTGTCTCTGCACTCAGCCCTGATTGTGTATACTTAATTAATGTATACAAAGCTAAAAGAAATAAAATCCTGGAACCATGATCATAGAATACTGTACTACATGTCATTTGTCACCATGAAAATGCTATTTATATTTTATTGGCTACAGGGAAGGGAAATGCATACATTTAAAAAACTGTTTCAAAAAGTCCTTATGTTTGCCAAAAGCAGTCAGTTATAGTTACACCAAAAAAGTGTCAATGAAAGCTGTTCAATTTAAGTAGGAGGTTCTTTTTTTGCAGTGTTTAAATTTTTATTCCAAACAGTTGTTGAGTCTTTATAAAAAGTACCTCTGATACCTTCCTGAGGTCAAAGTACTCTGTAAAACATCCTAAGAGACCTGAATCATCCCATTCTTCAAGGCCTTCTGATTCTGTTGCTTGGAAATTTTAGCTGAGAAAGAGTTTAAAGAGGAAAGCAGAGACACTAGAGACCTTCATGTCAATAATGAATGATCAATAGAAGTCACACACTAGAAAATTGACATTCAGTCAGCAATTCCGTGTTATTCATGCACATTTTACATTGTCTATTCAGGTTTGTTGTGGGGAAAGTAGACACAGAAAGGCAGAAAAAGGTAGAAATCTTCAAATAATGGAATCCAGAGTGACATCTAGTGACATGCTGTATTAGAAGCATGAACATTTAATTACTGAAATATACTGATTTTACTAGTCATATTAATTACAGCTTTCCAGAAAAGTTTCTTAAAAAAATGTTACAAAAGTTTCTTACAGAATGCATTCCATAAGCATATGAGACCATTCACAATTCAACATACTAAAATGTTTGCTTCTGTCTGTTATAAACAGCAATTCAAGTGGAAATAAATTTTCTACAGAAACACTTTACAAATTTAATAACACTGATGTTATAATTAATTTGTCGGTACAGATTCTCCTTGTAAATAACTTCCTAAACTCATCTGCAAGACCTTAAACTCTTACATTCTTCAGCCATGAGCACTGACTCCAAATCACGATCTTGCTAATCTGTTCAGGCTCTTGTACCATATTTTTCAAGATGGCAGAGCACTGTCTTCATGAGCAAATTGCATTAGACCTTCTGTTCTAAAAATTTCCATTGGGTTAACTACGAGATTCTGGTCACTGAAAGTGCTGTAACAAAGAGCATCAGTATTACAAAGCTGAAATCCAGAACACCTTGTTCTCAACCCAGTCTCCATCAAATACTGACACAGACAATAATGCCTTTAATTTCTGTAGTATGTATAAGCGAGAACAATTCATGTTATTAAATGAGGAATGAGATTGATCTGCAAAGACAGTGCAATAATAAATTGTTGTAAGGAATTGTATACAATTCTCCAAGTATTCCTTTTAGATAATATAAAAGTACCCTGAAAAGTCACTTGCAAATTATGTTATTGATACTATGCTTTAGTAAGTAGGAAAGTGCAGAAATCACTGTATGTGACTAAAATAATTTTGTGGGTTGTAAGGTTAATGGATGAATGTAGAAGTTACTTTAATCAAATTTGCTACTTTAAATCATATATTTGTTCATTTTTCAACTTCAATGTGTAAGAAATGTTTATCATTTTCATCTTTTCACTAAAATCATTGCAGCACAGAGAGGAGGCGAGAGAAAAGATATCACATATTAGGCTGATTAAGCTTCCATGTCAGGAACTTTAAATCAACAAATCAATTAATGGGAGAGAAAAAAAGAAGAACACTTAAAATATTTCAACAAAATAAGTCTATATTTATTTTTGCTGTTATCTTCTTTCTAGATAAAGAACTAGGGTAAATTATATTACAAGCATACAGTAATTATCAAATAACAGTCATATAATGAAGAAATCTTAGATTTTAAAATTGGCTTATTGTATAAAGACCACCATCATTATAAGGACTAAGATTTATTTCTATGTTTTGTTATGGGTTTCCTCCTTCTTCTTGCCCTAAATGGATTTTTAAAACTTGACTTCCTTATGGAGATAATTACAACTTTCCTCAGATGTACATCACAATTGCTCTTATTCACTTCCAAATCTTGAAGATGCAAATACACCTCTAGTTTGCATTTTTCTGTAAATGCTCAACTTTACAAATAACAAGTCTCAGACGCTAATTTCAAAGAAGGAAATGCTAAGTGATAGTTCTAATTTCACTATACAGAGTACTAGTCTGTCCTTTATTTCTTTCTCATTTTTAAAGATTAAGGTTATTTTAGAAGACCACAGTCTCTCACTTCCTTATGCTCTTCTAGAGCGGCACAGAATGTAGTGTACTGGCCAGGTAAACTGAATTCAGCTGTTCTATTTCATTAACATGGTAGAAAGCAGATTATGTGTACAAAGTATTTTTACTTTTTGTCTTCATTCCATAGATCCCTCCAATCCTTGCATCTATCTGGTAATTTTCTTTCTTCCATCCCTTGAAGACCCTTGTCCCCATATTTTCCATGTCAGTTTCTCTTCATTTCTTCTCCCTAACTTTTCTTGTGTTTTTCCCCTCTTGACATTCCAAATCCCTTCCAAATCCCTCTTTCATATCCTCATTACTGATTACAGTGTAAACAAACCAACCAACCAACCAGCAAACCAGACAAGCATGTCACAGAAACTCAAATAATAGCGCTCAAAAGAGGGCAACTCTTTTAACAATCTCTAGTTGCTTTCAGCAGGATGAGATCAGGTCATAATTATTCTCCTTTTTCAAAATGACAACTCTTCTTCCCAGCAAGTTGAGGAAAAAGTTCTCTTCCTTTACAGTCAAGGTGAGAAGAGCACAGGTCTATCAAGAAACAAGGCAAAACAATGTTCTTTTCAGAAACCAATGTATTAATTTATAAGAACTTTTAGAAAACCTGTTCTTTTGTCAGAGCATCTCCTACAGTTTTAGCAGAGGCACTGGGATTTTACCTGCACAAACTCAAACAACTGCAGCTCTATTTTTATTGCACAGCAACTTAGTTGTGACCTTGCTAACACATAAAATCTTTCACTTCCAGACTGAGGTGGGAAAGCTGTCAAACATACAGAAACACAGTGACAGGAGTTACCACTTTTTATTTGAAAGCCCTGAATTGTTGCAATTAGGTGTTATACTTCACTTACGCCCTTTTTCCTTTTCCTTCCTAATTTTTTTCCCTCCCTACCCTGCTCAGAACTCTCTTCCACCCTCTTTGCTGCTTTTCCATTTCCATCCTCTCCACTGAATTTCATTACCCAAAGGCAATTCTGCTGGTTTTTTCCCACCTGGTTGGTCTTTTCTTCTTTCTCTAATCTCTGCCCATATAAAACAAGGTATTTCCAAAACAAAATAAAATTGACAAGTGCAACAAGAATTCTGAGCTCTAGGATGCGTGAAGCAGCAGTCACAGTGACAATTGGATTGTCCCATGAAATCTGAGACACTCCAAAGGTGCTCTTTTAATAAATAGAGTTAATTCAAATATATCATGCCTTGCACTTTCTCTGAAGCTGCTGGTGCATTATTTTCTTAAGAATGATGACCTAATTAAATAGATTTTGGCATAGACTCACAAAATCTGCACTTATTTCACTCACTCAGGAAAGACCTTTATAATTCTTTCATAACTGCAGGAGAAAAACTGTTTCTCAATACCTCTTCAATGCATAATGAACATTAAACAGGAAATACCAGCTCAATGTGCCTTTATTATTTTTCAGATGTTGAAAAGGTGTAGACCAAGACAAGGATTTATTAGGCACCAAGGATTTGGGTGCCTAATGGCCCTAGGCTTCTTTAAAAAACTCAAGCTAAAAGAGGGATGTTCTCAGCATGTTTGCACAACAAGCTGATGGAATCACTTCTTGTATTTTAATCATAGTCTTCAGATTAATGACTGGCATACGCGTCTCTAGATTTTCCTGGCCTGGTTTCCTAGTTCTCATTTTTGTATCATTACTATTAATGATCTCTTAATTTTCCTTATTCTCATTAACTTTGATAATCTTTCTCTGATCTTTAGAGTTTTGATGTCTTGATTCATTCTTCAACCACAACATTATAAAAATTTCAGGAAAAGCTTGATTAATTAATTGTATGAAAGAAAGGGGAACCACAACCTCTTTCTCTGACCACAAGTTTAACCAATGTAGTTGCTGCTGTGTTCCGTGGGATGTGCCCTCTTTCAAAAGTATATGTGTTTGAACGCACATTAACTTTGTTAGGAGGATGCCTACAAAATTGGTCTCCTATGTGTCTGATGTGAAAAAATGTCATGTCTGAGACCGCTGAAAATCAATGGGAAGCAAAAAATGTGGAAATAAAAAAAAAAACCTCCAAACCTCACTGATTTTCAATAGCAGAAGACTGTTCTAAGAATAGAAACAAACTTACTCTACATTGCCCCTTTGATATCTCTCCTTTGATTCCTTCTCACTCATTTTAAAAAAGGGGCAGGGGTAGCCTTTAGCTAGACTAGTGCCTACCCTGGTGGTTAGAGCATGCCATTGAAGAATGAATGATACTGAATGATAAAGTTTTGAAATACTCAGACTGAGAAACAAACACCGTATCTCAGTTTCTAGGAGGAATGACTACTTTTACCCCATCTTAAAAAAAATGAGGAGAAAAATGAAGAAAGAAGAGAGAGAGAGAAAGGGGAAAAGGGGGGGGGGGGGAGGGAAAAAGAGGGATGTGGGGAAAAAGAATAAAAAGGGAAAAACAGAAAAAGGGAAAAACAGAAAAAGGGTAAAAAGAAAAAATAAAAGAAAGAGAAGGAAAGAAAAAAAAAAAAAAGATAAAAAAGGAAGAAAAAACAAGCTGGGAACAACCCTGTCATGATCATAGTATGCAGAACCACAAGTGGATTCAGGTGCACTGAGAAATGATACGTTCCAAAGAGCAGTGGAAGTCTGAACATGCCTGTGGCTTTCAATAAGAGATCTTTGCTATGGGTTTCCTAGAACTCATGGGGTGTCCAAAAAAATCATTTATAGGCATCTAACGCTTTCAAAAGGTTAGAGCTTTGCTGCTCTGGTTCAGTCAGATGGGGCTTGGTACCTATAGTTAAAGTAGAACATCATCCCTGTTGGAAAGCATACGTCATATGCTCAAGTCTCTACCATCATTTAAACTAGCCTTTATCTTTCTACATTCAAGGAACCTAGTCTTTTGGAAGTGGTGAGTCTCCATAAGTTGAAAACAAAATGAGCTGCAAACACTTAGCAATCTACAAAATGTGCTGAAATTATTATATGTCTCAGTACAGGTTAAGGAATCCATCTCGAAGCATTGTCCGAATTATCAAACACTGGATACAGACAGATGATATAACTCTACAAATATCTTCCTTTTGCACACACACAGGAAAAAAAATTAAAAAAACCAAACATGCAAACACAGACCTTAGAAGAGCAATACGGGTGCTTAAATGCAGGTTTTTAGTGCCAATTATGTCTAAATTAGAGAGGAGAGACAGTGATGGAGACACTTGACTATTCCAGTGAAAAAGATATTATGTAAGTCACAGCGCACTTATACTTCTGCTCTTTGTGATCTGCAAAGGCAGAAGCTGATCCCTAAACAGAGACTTGTAGGACATCTTCTGTTCATTGCCTTGCTTTTTGAGCTGACAATTTTGAAAATCAAACTAGAAACCTTCTGTCTAAACCTGCTATTAATACTTTATAATACTAGACTTTAACTTCAACCAAAATAAATACTATGATTTAATATACTGAAAATAAAAGTAAGTAATAAAAAAATTGTAAATACAGCTACGTTGTAAATCACACATACAAAAAAAGACCATGTTGCATTTTATGTCAATAAATCCCCTGCTGCAAAAGCAGCGCATGCGATAGTAAGGGTGGACTCACCTCCCACTGTTTCTGGTGCTCTATGAGCACCCTCAGTGTGGTGCTTTGAAACCCACCTTTGGGAGCTGTAATAATAACTGTACTGCAGGAACCAAATGTGGCAGCATTTACAGCCCCTTAAGGAGACGCTTTTGTACTCTCCCTGATACAGATATAGAAGAACAGTTCCCCCGATAGAGCATCTTTGGGAAATCTTCAGTTCAGATGGTATTTCACATAATGAAAGGGAGATTTCTTGGTTTTGAATAGAATAGGAAGGAAATTAGAAAGAAACTGAGTTAGATAGGAAGAAAAACTACACTGCTTATAATTTTATTTCTCACACCACGGTTGCACACCTCCAGCAGTCTGCGTGCAAGAGTTTTGGTGGTTCATTTTCCCCCAGAGGCATTTGTATCTTGGCACCCACCTTCCTTCCAACATGGGGTTTGGCTCAGCCTTCTCACACCTGACTAAAAAGGCAGTGATAACTTCTCTGCATACCCAGTGCACTTTTTTTTTCTTTAAAGCAAGACCACAGGAAAAATACAACAACAAGGGTTAACAATAGAATAAAATACCAGAATATATTTCAAGAAAGGAAAAATTCCAGCTTTTCATAACAGACAGAGCATTTCTGCCAACTGGATGAATGCTTCCTTAGAATTATCTGACTTCTGACATCTGTATTGAGAGACTGGATAAAAAAAGGAGTTATTTACTTTCTTGCATGTCAGTGAGAATAATAGTTTTTAATGCAATAACCGTTGCCCTTGCTAATGGTCCATTTCCATATGATTGTTTTATTGCACAAACGACAAAGTAAAATTACACAGTACTGTATTTAAGAGGAAGACAAGCCATGTGGTTTCTAAAACCAGCACTTTTTTATGTGGAAAGAATGACAGAATAGGTGACACTTATGGGATAGTTTCAAAGGAACAGAATTCCCAGTAAAGAGTTTTCTTTTTCTTTTAAATATACTAAACTAAATACAAATTTAAGACAAAGAAAACACTTTAAAACAAAGCACTCTGCTAAATAAATAAAAAGTAAAAATTCTTCTGTACTGTAAAAGTAATTCCAGGTTTGGGATTTTAAGAGGAGAACATCTCAAGTAATCCCACAGACTCCACAGGATATTCTAGGCCCCAAATCAGAGACAAGGATGCTAACTTTAGAATAAGCATTATGTAGTGTAATGGTGCCCTCACTCCTTAGCCTATATTATCATTCATTTCTTCTTCTAAATGTATATAATTACATTTTAAGATGTTCCTTAGAAGAAGCTTAGTGTAATTGCTGTGATCCCGCTTAATAATGTCTTGAGAAACAAAACAACAGATCCAAATAAAATACCCCTCCTTAAAGTATAAGTCAAAGGCTATCCACATGCAAGACTGAAAAATAATCAGATTTTGCATTCCATCCTTTCAACAATACAACTGCACTTTCAAATATGCTTTGTTGTTTTCTTTTAATTCACGAAAATTAATCTTATAGATGTAGATGCCAGATTTGCATTAATTAAAACTCCACTGTAGAAGCCAGGCTTAATTGCAATCAAATTTGCTTAATTATGCATGGCGAGAGATTCCCAAATGAGAAAGGTTTTAGTAAGGATTTTTGTTTTTTATACTGACAAAATAAATTGAAATTGTCATTTTTTGTGTTTTATGTAACACTTGTAAATAATTTGTGGAGCACCTTAAGTCTTCTATGTAAAGCAATGTTATTGCTTAAGTAATTATAACAATCTGCATTTTTCATTGTTAATTGTGGGTGTCAGCCTCATTAATTTTAATTTACAGCCTGTAATGAAATTAAGAAAATTTTGTGCTGATCTGCTGAAACTTGTCTTATGGAAAGTTACTTAATAAAACTGAAGTTCAGAAAAGTAAGGAATTTATTCGTGCATTGTCAAGACAAGTAACAAATGTTCATTTTTCTCACAAGTTTTGCTTCTAATTTTAAATCAATATCTAGTAAAGCAATTTGTGTCAGAAAGTTTGAGAAAGTTCAATCTGCAAATTTTTCACTTCAAAGAGTAATTACATAGAATGTAGACATAATATGTAGTTTTATTGCCAACAGATAATATGTCACTGCACTCAAAAAATTTGTTGTAACTCTATTCTATTGTTCATACACTTTTATTCTGTCTGTACGTTGCTTGATTAGCCAGACAACTTAACTCACTGTGCAGAACATTTAAAAAGGCAAATATTAATAACTTTTGAAATCACAAAATAGCACATCATGAACTGCATCTGAAATGTGTGAACACAACTGTGTAAATGGAAGCAGCTGAATATTTTCCATAAAGCTATAAGAAAAAACACAAACTGAAACAAAACATGAGTTTTATGAGTTGAAAGTGCAATGTCCTACCAGCTGCCACTGTCAGACCCAGAGAAGGATGTGCTGTGCTGCAACTCTGATCTTTCCAGTGCACGTGGACACCAGCACAGCTGCTCTGTGACCCTACTTTGGCAAAACCCTTACACACAAACTCTGCTCTAAGCATGAGATGTCTTACAGAAGTCAACAGGACTGAAAATCGTGTTCAACAAGGCTGCACTTTTTCTTGCATTAAGATGCATTACATTTTTTAAAAAACTAAAAATGTTACTTTTAGATTTGTTTATTACTGCACTTGAAGATGGCAGTTATCCTTAGCTCAGTTCGATCATCATCCCTGTGTTTAGCAAATAGTTTAAGTTTAAACCTAAGAAGACTAAAGCTTTAAACAGTCCAAGAGAAGGTAAGAAACTTTATCATTGTTTGTGGAGAGCACCCAAAGTTGGTCAAATCTTGTTGCTTCTTGTTTTCAGGGAAAGTTCCACATTCAAGATATATAAAAAAGAATTCTAGTTCTGCAAACCCCATTAGTTTCCTGTCATCAGGAATTACTTTACAAAGCAAGTTCCACTTTCTTATTTAAACAAATATTCTTTGTCTCATAAGAATAGTATTAAAGAGGACAAAAAATTCTCACCATTAATTTTGAAGTGTTAAGATAGAAATTGTTTTGTGACAAATATCACAGTTTAATTAATGAATATGATATTATAATGTAGTATTAAAACATTTTTTTCTCTGATTAATCTAATATACTTTCTATCTCAATTAAGTGGTTTTAAATATTGGAATTATAACTTTTTAAAGTTAACATTTTGAAGATGTGAAAATATATTAGAAATATAATGAAGGGGTCACACAAAATACAATATATTTATGCAATATGAAATTCAAGATAATTGAAAAAGTCTGTAGAAAAATCAAACAGAAAGAAAATTCCAGTGTGATAAAAGTTTTCAGGTAGCTCTGTCCGGAATCTTATAGTAAAACAATCTAACAAAACCCCTAAGCCAATTCTATAATTCTAATTTCTACAAAACTGCATGCTTTATTTCTGTATTATTTTACCTTTTTGATTGTATTGGAAGATAAATTCTAAACATATTGCAGGTTTGCTTTTTTAAAGTTCAAATACAATAGAGAAAAACTGTTTTGTTCTTTGTTGTCCAGCACCTAAAATTCTGTGGTCTCATTCACTTTTTCATTCTTTCGTTTCACTCAATAAAAAAAATATCTCCCAGGACCAATTCCTTTTTCTTTCTTCATTGCTAAACTTTTTTTTCTGTACAATTCTGAAACTTCCATAAACTGTAATGTTCTTAAAATTAAGCATAATAGCATAGCCAAAAAACCTCTGCTCACGTTGGGTATGGCCCCTTTGTTTATAGTTTCTTTTTAATATACTCAGTCTTCTGCTTTTCAAACCTCAGCCCTTCAAACTCAATCCTTCCCTTCCTCTGTTCTGCTGAGTTTGCATCATTGCCCCAGCCATGCAAGAAAACAGAAAGATATGGCTTAATTAGGCTGCAACTTTATTAATTTAATTTATCTGGGGACTATCCAGCAGCAATTTCTACAATACAGGTCATAAATTTTTCATTAATTATTTTCACTTGTAGGAGGGCTGCCATCAGCTTTCATTCCCTCTGGTAGCAGGTCCTCGGCCCTCAGTGGGTGATCCACCACCATCTTTAAATGTTGGTTATGAAGGACAGGTTGTCTTGTCACACTAGACTTTGAGAGTGTTACCTCCAGTACTCACCTCCTTTCAAGGAGGCTTTTGATTTTGTCCTTTTCTGATTTACCAAGGAAGCAGATCCTCTATGGCAGTTCAAATATCTGAGATGGATTTTATTTTCTTGGAGAGGCAGATGACAGGAGGACAAGGCCAGACAGTCTAGGTGATAACCCCTCAAAAGATAAACAAGGTCATTTAGTTGACCTGAGCTCCATTGGCCTACCAAGCTATCCACACAGTTTTTTTCCGCCTGGATGACTAAGTCCCAAAATCTGTTAGGAATGCGATGCTTGAAAGAGTTAGAACTCTTTTTCCTGGGTAGTCTACTAAAACAAACAAGGATCCGGTTTTCGCATTGTAGATATCACCTCAGGAGTTCCCCTTTGCTCAGTTGAATATTCCCAGAGCTCTTTCCTTTTTTCATGTTTTGCTATCCATTGTGGATTTGCTTGTCTTGCTTTTTAATTGGTGTTAAGGGGCATTTATTGTTATGATCCTGCACACAATTGCACATTGTTTTGGTTGAAAAAGCATTATATGATGCCATATAATTTAATGAAAAAAAAAAGTGAATGAACAGAAATGGCAATGGGCAAATTGTGGGGAGAGGCTGTTATTTTTTTAGTATACAAAGACATTTCTCAAATACATAACATATATAATAAATATATAAAGTTATAAACCAAATAATATAATATTATGCATGATATTTTAAAAGGTATATAAAATATAGAATTTTCTTTTTATATATCTGCCTTTAAGAATTTTCAATCTGGAGATGTGGAAGCTAGCAGGAGAGGAGAAGAAATAATAAATCTATTTTTAGGAAGATGTGAGAAGAACCACTGAGCTTGTGTTCTGCTGTCTGCTGTTACTTTTCCTGCTTGCTACTCTAACTGAACACGAAGATGGAAAGCATTATCTTGTAAAACAGATGAGTCCCAGAGCATATTGTATGATCTAGCACATGCTTCTTCCACCACAACTGTACAGGTGAGAGATAAAAACACTGAAGCATAGAACTATTTTAATATATCAGAAATAAAATACTTTAAAATTCTGAGGCCATTTCTTCTTCAATAATGAAAACAGTTTTTTTTTTTTTTTCTTTTTAATCTTTCACATTGGCCAGTAGTAAAACCATTTTCAACGTGCTTTTCAGTATGAGCTAAAAATGAATAGCAGAGATTCCTAGGATTTGCCAGATATCATAGATGACGTCTAAAGCAGATTTCCAATCTTGTGTTTGAACTAAGTGTTCATGTTTGTAATGGATGATGGTCTTTTCAGTGTGCAATAAAACTAAGAATGAAAATAATCTGATGTGTTATAAAAACACACAGAATTAAAACCAGGCAGTAATAATCTAGGCTTCTAATATCCATAGAATCATAGAATCATAGAATGGTTAGAGTTGGAAGGGACCATAAAGATCATTGAGTCCCAACCCCCATGCCATGGGCAGGGACACCTCCCACTAGAGCAGGTTGCTCAAAGCCCCATCCAGCCTGGCCTTGAACACTTCCAGGGATGGGGCATCCACAACTTCTCTGGGCAACCCGTTCCAGTGCTTCACCACCCTCACAGTAAAGAATTTCCTCCTAATATCTAATCTAAATCTCCCCTCTTTCAGTTTAAAACCATTACCCCTCATCCTATCGCTACACTCCCTGATAAAGAGTCCCTCCAGCACCTAAGCAGATTTTCCTTCTTAAATGGATAGCAACTAGTACTTACGCACCTCAGCGGTCTACTGAATTTTGACTTTGCTTCTGAGGGATATATACTGAGCAATACGAATAGGAAGAAAAACACCCTTAGGAAGTGACTTCCAATCTACATGCAGCATGCAAGATATTTTTGCAGTGCTACTTATGACTTTTAATGTTGTCTTCTGGTAATAAATGTCACTTTTTTTTCTGAGAGCAGGAATAACAGTGAAGCACAAAATAAGATGGGTTCTCTAAAAGGGTGAAAACTATTACATGTTCTAAGGGTATCTGCAGATCTAAGTCTTCTGGTCATGGAAGTCACCTCCTACTCCCCAGTGTTCTAGTGAGCTGCAAAAATGTGGAAAGGATGAGGTCATTCTTATAAGAAGGGTATAGTAATAATAATACAAACAAAGCACATAGTACTAAGTAGATGGTGTCTTTTTGCTGTTTTCAATCCATGGTTAAAAATATGTTAAGTTCACAATGACAGAGGCTGAAATTTTATCAAAGACTACCTCTCTTGGCTGTCATTTTTAAATGGTGGGGCATTTAGAATGACATTGAATGTAATTTTAAAGCTAGGATGGCTACAGGGTGGGCAGAAACTAGGGTGGCCACCAGAAGCTACTGGGCTGGTTGGGCTGGATCCTCCCACAGGCACCACCTTAGCCTTCCACTTCTGCCGTCTTCTCACTGGCAACCATTTTTCTTCAGGGCTTGGTCTTTCATGCTTTTTCTCCTTTGTGGCTTTCCACCGTATCACTGTCCTTTCTTCTTTCTCCTCCATCCCTCTCTGTTTCCCTGAGCAAGACCAGTACAGGTTCAGCCCCTCATTTCTAACACAGCCAAACTCCATATTGCCTGCCTGGCTAAGACAAATCACATCAGTTCTGCATAGAGGGGCTGTATTTAATCTCTTACAAAACAGATTATCTTTAATCTTTTCAAGTACACCTGGATGCTTACCTAATAACAGTGTTCTGCTGGGGAACATGTCAGTAGTATGCATAGCAAATTATAAAAGAATATTTTTGAAACCCTGGGTGTAAGGTTCGCCTTAGATTTTAACAAGTACCAATACGGGAAAAAAACATTCTTTGCTAAAAATTGTGACATTTTCATATAGCCTGTATGAACCAGTGTAGCAGAGTACCAGTGTGTCCTGGATATGTAAAGAAAGGTATCAACAACTTTTTTAATGGTTTAACTAGCATTTAAACATATTTTATTGTTCTTTTTCTTTCTATTCACAAGGCAGGAGGACATTAATGATTATGAAAAGCAAATGAATAATAGAAAATAAAATGAATAAAAAAGAAAGAGGAAAAGAAAATGAAAGAGAAAGAACAAAAATTAAAAAAAAAAAGATAAAAAAAGAGAAGAATAAAACAAAATCTTGTTTGGAAAAGAAGGAACTTTGGCATTCTTATTTAATTACCAGTGGATACACAGGATAGAGTAAAGAGATCTATTTCAAAACTGTGACTTAATGACAAGTTGATGTGTAACACTTTGCCTGGAGACCCAGACAACATCGTTAAGAGAGAGACAAGTAAATTGTAGGTAAGAAATAAAAATAAATGTTTCCACACCTCTGACATAACTGTAAAAGTTAAAAGGCTACTGATAAATTGGAGACAAATGACTACTGTTCTGGCAAAATAAGGAACCTTAATTCATTTTTGGATAAAAATATTGCCAGCTCTTGCAATTTTATTATTAGCCTCATGATATTTGATGCTTTTCTTAAAGACCTAGCTCCTAGATTTATATTAATTAGGAAGCTATTAACTTTTATAAAAAATATCATGTTTCCAGTCCTGTTACCTAAGTGGAAAAAAATTAAAACATTTCCTAAAAGTGTGAAAGATAGAAGTCAAACAAGGAGAGCCCCAAACAGGTTAGTAAAAAAAACCAACAACCTAAGCCTATGAATTCTGGAAGTCTTACTCATGATTTCTGAATATTTGGCAACACTATATTAACTATAATTAAGTTAGAGATTTATTAGGTAATAAAAACAGCAAAGCTGATAAGAAGCTTCTGCACTGAAAAAGCAGAACATGTTGAAAATCAGCCAAAAGAAGGTGAAATTCCAAAAGATTTCAGTTTGCAATGGAAACTGACTTTTTTGTTGTTTTCCATCAACAAAAAATCTGACTAATTTTAAAAACTAGTTTTCAGAACCTGACTTGTTCCACTGGCAACACATTCAGTCATAATTTTCACCACTTAGGGATCCATGAATATTGCTGAATTCCTGTCCATCACCATTTTAATCTTCTCAGATTACAGTGATTTGACATTGTTCAGGCAGCATAAGACCGTACTACTAATAAGGTGACTTGAGTAGATAGCTCAATTTATTTTTTAGTTTCACAGTTTTTAGAAAAAATGTGCAATTTAGGAATTGCACTCATCTAGTAGCCAAAACCCAATCATTTACCTTGATCTCAAACATTCTTGGATAAGAAACAATCATTGAAATAATGTACCATACGAACCAACTCTGCTTCCTGCAACACAGTCCATCTCAACAACGCGATGGATATGTGAATGGTTATTCAAATGCTGTGCAAATTATGAAGAAGTCCATTCACATTGCTTTGACAAAGGAATACAAGCCTTGAAAGCAGGCTGTATTAAGTCAAATGATAAACTAAATAAAAAACATGACCTCAATAGTGTCTGCAGCTCTACCACCTCCAAGAAACAAGAACAATGACCAGGTATGTTTTTAACCTGAAGAAAACCCCAAGGAGTTGCACAGATTCCTACCTGTCAAATAGACATTTTTTCTGTTGCTACTCCTTGTGCAATTTTTTGAGGAAAAATTCTTTCCTGTCTCTGCTTAAATTTTCTATTTATATGACTATGTACTACTGCACCACCATATGAGTGTCCGGATCTTAATTACCAGGGCAGTTCTCCACTGCCTACACTCGCTTCTGCTGTAGTGACACCATAGCTGTTCCTTAACACCCGATTTATTGGGTACAATGGGCACAGTATAAGTCCTTCAGGTCTACTTGTCTCCCAGTGCCTGAAAGCCCTATCAGATCTGAATCTGGCAAATCTGGTAATTCCAAGACCAGAAACTCCAGCCTGACCAAAAATGTCATCATAGTCAATTTTGGGCAGCCTAGTCACAACTCCAGTCCCATAGTCTGTTGCAGTAGTGCTATCACCAGAATATTGCTGAGAAGAAGCGCCAAATCCCAGATATCAGTCACATATTCTACATAGAGCAATCTGTATATTCTAACTGGGTCCGTAACACTCAGCTCCAGTACAATACTGGCTGGAGGAGCTATACCAATTAACGGATGAACTTTGGCTTCTTGCCCCATGTAGCTCCTGCATCCTGCTCTGTCCTCACGCTCTAGATGTGATTTGAGACCTAGCTGTCCTTGCACTTTTCCACACCTACTGACTACCTGCGACACCTTGTATACATGTCCATGATTCTATGGCAGACCAAGAATACCTGCAGCTGTCTTGGATGACACCAAGTTCCTTCTTATATTTCAAGGAGACACAATTTTTGGTATTTCTGCTGGCCTTGTCCTTAATTCTGTGCCATTCTGTCCTAGACTCCCTCCCTCATCCCTACATTCAGGAATAAAGGGAGAGGAAGGACTGCATTTTCTATATTTCCCCTCTGGAGAGATAGAATATCTTTTCAGAATCATTACATCCCTACCCATTGTTTTCTCATTTGACCTACCTGCAAATACACTGTTTGGATACTGCTGCTCAGTCCTAATTGCTGCTCTGGAGTCAAGCAGTCTTCCCCGAGGTGAACAAAGCATCATGAGCTCTCCTGTTTCTTTTTCCCTTAGATCAGTGTTTCCCTACCCAAGGCCCCATAAGGGGAAAGGTTAAGGTGGCCGATCTAGAACAATTTTGCTTGCTCACTCTGTCTCCCTCTCATAGGAGACAGAGCCTTATCACACAATGGCAACTTTGGAAAGCATCAAGTACTAAAACGGTGCCAGGTGGAGATTTCCTGAGTCTTTTGACATAATTTTTGAAAAGCAATATTTTCAGAATCTTCCTTTTCATCTATTTTCATCTATTAGAAATAGGAAATATGTACAAAAACTTAATTTATTACAAAAGAGGTGAGGATAATGAGTGCAGGAATTGGCTAAATTATCTAAGAAGTTATATATATTTCAGCACTACTGAAGAAATAAGGTGATAAAGCTCCTCTTCCAAACTATTTTTATGAAAAAACACATTGGTTGTTCAGGAGCTGGATCTTCTTCACAGAAAGTTCTGGATCATCCTTCAAATCATTTAACTGAAAAACTTAATAACAAATCACAGTATATCCTTACCAATCACAGCACTTCCTGAGCAATGGGAATTAATTAGCAGGATTTTTATTTTTTTAAAAGTATTTGGGGGATGTCTTGCAAATTAGAGTTTGTTACAATGACTGAAAATCAAGTAGACAAAAAATAGTGCAGCATTTGGGGAATTATAATATATACGGCAAGGGAAACTTTCTGTAAC
Organism: Numenius arquata; assembly: GCF_964106895.1. NCBI lineage: Eukaryota > Metazoa > Chordata > Aves > Charadriiformes > Scolopacidae > Numenius > Numenius arquata. The sequence goes on along the minus strand of NC_133576.1, from coordinate 97,016,418 downwards.
AGAAAATTGTGCCTCTCTAATGTGTTGGAAGGTTCTGAAAATATTAATAAGACAGTAGATGAACGTGACCCAGTGGACATAATTTACTTGGATTTCAAAAAGCTTTAGAAAAGGTCCCTCATAAAAGAATATTAAAGACAATAAATAACAATGAAGTAAGGGGCAAAGGCTTGTCATGGATTAAAAAGTGATTAAATGATAGGAAATAAATAGTTATAACCTCAAAGAAGAGATATATTAATAATGGCATGTCTCAGGGGTCAGTATTACGATCAAGTTGTTTAATATACTTTTTTAATAATTTGGAGTAAGTGGATTGCAAGGTGGCAGAGTTTGCTGATGACACTGTACTATTGAACAAGTAACCACTTGCATAACCTCCTACTCATTATAGTAGTCTAAAACCCAACCTGTACTGCTCTGAAAATCACGAACAGGAATCCCAGTTGAATACCAGAAAAGAACTTTAGCAATGTACATGGAGAGAGGGAAGAGTTACAAATTTGTCTGTACATCGACTGTTCAGCATTATCTCAAGATTCACACAGTGAATGGTTACATTCTGGTAAATCTAAAGCAGAATGTGGGACAGAGAAAAATGCCTACCTGGCCTCCATCATGAAATGTTTGTAAGACATGCCTTTGGTACACTATCTTGTCCCGGTTTGAAGTAAAACCGAACCAATTTTCTGTTCTGTAACTTTACATCCTAGCTAGGCCTCCTCTAACTCTCTGAAATTAACGGCATATTGTGGAGAAAACTGCTCGTTCTCAGAGTGATAAGACCAATGTTTGTGCTCCATGCCAAGGAATGGTATGCAGGGAGGCCCTTGCTTATACTTATTGCTATAACAACCAAGGTCAGCCAATTTTGTTATTTGCCCCCTTAGAGGGTCGGAAACGGAAAAGACGTAGAGGGGTCACATCGGTGGGGAGGAGTGGACAGGACAGGTGACCTAAACCTGACCAACTAGGGTATTCCATCCCATCTGCCCCATGCTCAGTATAAAAGCTGAGGGATCAAAGGGTCAACCCCCTTCCTGCGATGTCCGACGTCCAGAGAGGACTCTGTCTGTTCATCTGCCTTTGATCCCGATCCGTGTGTTCCTGACTCCAGAGCTGGAATCCAGTTCCCATTCGTCACTGAGTCCAGTCTGGGACTTCCCCAGTGCCTGCCGGTGATGTGACTGTCATCCTGGGAGCTTGATACGGTTTTGTATATATTGTATCTATTTCATTATTTTCTTCTTTATTTTTATTTTAATATTAATTTTTCATTAAAGTAGTTTAGTTCATTCTAAACTTCTGAATCTCCTTATCTCTTTCTCCTCCTCTCTCCTCTTTTAGGGGGGGGAAGGGGGGGGGGAAGGGCCATCTGCCGGTCCGGTTTTGGTAAATTCAGCCAAAACCACGACAATCTTCAGTAAAATCAGAAGTTTTCTCACATAGTTGAAACAAGCTGAAATCATACCTATGGCACTCAACAACCCCATGCTAATCCGACCAACAGAAACCATGTATTATTCCTTTCTCAAATTCTGGATAGCTGTGAATGGTTACTAGGCATAACATCATGGGCAATCTCATGCAATAGTTTTTCCTTGCAAAATACAAATCAGACACAAGCACTTGCACGAGAACTAAACATTCTGGTTCAGGTTTTCACTCTTCGCAATCTTCTGCTCATCCCGATCAGCAGTGATCAAACATCCCAAGTCTTAGCCCCCAGGTTTTCATATTCCCAGAGAACTGTGCTCTTTGACCCATCTGAGAGCTGACTGTTGTAGAGGGATCTTCAAAAAAGGTAGTCCTGCTTTCAGACTCAGGAACAAATTACCCTATTCATTGCTAGCTGTAGCTTTCTATTTAAAAAAAATGAGAATACCATAGGAGTTCTCAGTGGTAAGGACTTAAAAAAATACCTTCCTGTAACAGCACTTTTGTCTAATTACAATCCTTCTTCTCCAGATATAAAGAATCAGACCTTTTCAATCTAATCATATCTTATGTGTCTCATGTCCTGGGATGAGTTAGTCTCTCAGAGGATACCATCTCAGAAAAAGAAAGGTCAGGATCCATCTCTAGTAAATGGGAAATGCATTACAGTCACTCTGGATACATTTTATCCAAAGTTTGTGCCACAGAAAAGTTATTTTCCACAGTCTGTCTCTAAAATGGGAAGAAGTAACAACAATCACCCAGAGAAAAACCTCTGGTCAAAGACAGTCCCAGCCCTTCAAACAAACTATATTCCTTCAGAACCCAGATGCTTTACTCCCAGGCACAGATATGAACCTTTATCCATGACTTTACCTTTTATTGTTACCCTTGCAGAAAAAAATGTCCTGATATTAGGTGGCTGAAGGAACAAGAGGAGATAATGTAGACGGACCAAAGAACCTGTTGCTGTTGAAGCAGAGTGTTAATCAACAGACTTTTTTGAGAGGCCAGTGCAGGCATTTGGACTAATGCAGTTTTTACTTTATGCAATACAAAATAATGTTAAACTAGCTTCATCATTTAGGACACTAAATGATTACTACCAAAGTTCCAAAGTATTTGTTTTACTCATGTTAAAACTGCTGAATTATCTGATTGTTTTGGGGGATATCCTGAAGTATTTGGCAGTGGCTTCATTTGTAAGCAGACCACTGTCCTGGGTCTGGCGGGGATAGGGTTAATTCTCCCCAGGACCTAGCAGGGACACAGGTATTCCATCCCGTGTGAGCCATGCCCAGGGGGTAGCAGGAGCTAGCCAGGGAAGGGGAGGGACAGTAAGTTGAGAGGGGAAAGAGGAAGTCATCCCCCGGGGGAGCAGAGCGGTTGGGGGGTGTCCCGGGTGCGGTGGGCAAGTGGTGGTATCGTACTCGTGGTTGTATATTCCTCTGTCGGTGTTATTATTGTTGTTGTTTCTTGCTCCCCTTGCTGTTCTGTTAAATTGCTTTTGTCTCAACCCACGAGTTTTTGCCTTTTTCTTCTGATTCTCCCTTCCCGGCCGCGCTGGCGGTGGGGGCCCGATCTGAGCGAGTGGCTGCCACCTGGTCCTTTGTTGCCATCTGAGGCTAAACCACGACAACCACTGACTTTGAAAGGCCAGCCATTTAATCCATTATATAGTTTTGTATTATTCCAAATATCATGGGAGAAATTCAGTCTGTGTATAGGTTGATACAACTTGCAGCAACTTAGCTGGTAGTTATAGCCATTCAACAAGAGACCTGACTTTGGCTCACGTGTTTTACGCATCTGATGAAATGTATAGTTTTAAATGCATTAAGTTTAATCAAGCAATTGATTTCTGAATTTGTAAAAAAATAAATTAAGGGATTTTAATGTCAGTCTTTATTTTTATTTTTAATAAGACATTAGATACAAATTTTAGTTCATTGTCAGCTGGTCGAGAATTACAGTATGTTGCAGTATAATCACAAACAAATATTATAATTACAAATACCAAGGGAAATTTAGGCTATAAGGCAAAAATGAAAAAAGAATTTGACTGTGGAAAATTAAATTAATAAAACATTAAAGCACTAAAAAATGAAACCTACTGCCTATTACAACTAAACTGTTTGCATAGCTAAAATAAAGAAACAATCTCAGTGTTTGCGTTTATGAATGTTACATGGTAATCAGAGCAGGTAAAGGAGAGAAGCACTGCAGTTAAGGTTACAGTCTCCTATCCGTTTCTCCTATATACTTGCACACTGAAATTAATTTAATCCCTAACATTTTTATTTCAAGCAATGAAATTAGGGATTTATCTGCTTCTATAGTTTCTAAGAAACAACACGAGCATAGGTTACCTATATAGCCATGGTATGCCATGTCATGGCATATGCTGGGAACTCTTTTTATGTAGAAGTCAATGGGAGCAGGATTAGGCCAATGATAAAAGCTCATGAAAAATCTTTCCCAGGATGACTTTCTCAACGTCAAATAGTAAGTTTGTAGCAGAACTGGGATTGGAATTGCACTCAGATCATCTAAATCCCAGTTAAGTGCCTTAATCACATGACTTACCGGAGCTCTCCTAAATGAATTCATACATGTTCCCATCAGTTCTTCACCTGTAGACCCAGGAATTCTGGTCAAAAGCAATCTGAGTTTGCTGCAGTTATGAGTTGTCTCCATCAGCTACCTTCTGCCAAACGTGTATGAACTAACCCACATCATTCCTAAAGGAGGGAAACGTTCAAGCGGAATCCATCAGAACACAGAAAACAAGTTCCTCACAAGAACACCAGTTCACCTAGCAGTACTTTTTTTTTCTATTAGTGTCTTATCAGTCAAATGCACAATTCATTTATGTGATTGTTTGCTTTCTTGCAAAAATGGAGTACAAAAAAAATAATACAGAAATGCTAACTTCAATGCAAAATCATCTTTCTTAGAAGAAAAAGACTCACAAAAAGACAAAGCTTCAAGGACATTTTTTGTGGAAGTTTGAGAGCCACCTAGACCAGCTGTGACATCTGTACTAATTGAAAAAGCAAACGAGGCCACAAAGGACTGTTATTTGACCATTTAATCAATTTTCCACTCAATGCATTGTTCATTCTTAGAGACTTTAATGCTAGAATTGATTTTAACAGCCATTACTGAAATACGTAAGTCAGAGGTCTCTCAACCTTTTTTAAGTTTGACCAATGGGAAAAAAAGATTATGGATATGGGAATAAATCAGTGACTATGATTCAAATGCCTTACTAAAAAATACCATGTGAATCACAATCTACCCCTATACTAGTGGTCACACAGGCTAACTAGAACACAATGTGAGAAGTAGTAAGATGGTGATCTCTGATAACATCTGGTCTGGACTCTGTAAAATTATCTCTTAAACTTTCAATAATGTTTCAATAATGCTCATATAGTTCACTTCAATACAGATTCATGCAGTTTAATTCGATACAGAAAGAGTTCAGTTGTCAAATGATTATAAATACATTTAGAAATTGCGTATTTGACTCAAATAAACAGAGGAGTCCAGAAGGATGAAGACTATTAAAATTACCTGTTAAGATGCTTTTAGACACAGTTAGTGAATATATGCCCCGCAAAATAAAGGAAAAGGAAATATGGAAATCTGTGCTTTACCTTGCAGTTCTACATTCATCATAGAGAGGGAAAAGTCAGCAAAATTAATGCTTAAATAAATTTTCACTCATTTTTAGCAACTTCCCTTAAATAGAAAACATACCTAACCTTCCATTTGCACAGTACTGGCCAGAGCTAAAACAGAGGTAAGAAAAGGAGGTAAGCTGCAATGAAAACAGAACACACTAAAATGGATATAAGTTAAAAAACTCTACCTGATCTTATTGTCCTACTTCTGGATTTTGGGAAATACTTGTTTTCAATGGCAAATAGCTGTGATCCTTAAAGCTTCTGTCTCAGAGAATAAAAGTTTCTGTGAGGATGAAAGTGTCCATAAGAAAATTCTTTTTCATGATACAAATATACAGCAAAAGGCAGCAATGGCTGTGGGACACAACATGTTGGCAGTGACTTCTTTAGCATCACTGTAACATCAGTGATTCTCTCATGTACCACCTTCTCCGTCTTCTGTGTTCTGGGGCAATAAGAGTTTGGCCCTAATGAAACAGATTTACAGTGTGACCTTTGCATATATGCATGATATATCGTGATGACAACCACTCCACTGTGAAATATGATGCTATGATCTTTCAGTTGTTTCCCTTTGGAAGATGAGCCTTACATGATTAGATTGATAAGCATCAATGTATCAGAAATTGTGCCAAAACAGCAGCTACTGGCATGTTGTACTGTAGGAGCTTTAAGGATATTGACATAGTTCTAGAAAAACAAGCTTAAGGACAAGCTGAGCCACAAAAATCAAATAACGTAATTGACAGATTATTTGATGCAGTTCCTGATTAAAACTTTTCTGCTTTACTGAGATACACTGACTTACAAAAGACCTTTGACACTCCACTGTAAGGTGTATGAATGCTTTAAGATTTTTCATCATTATCGTGCATGCCCGAAATTTGTTTAGGCTGTCAGGTGTTTGTCATGGAGTCTTCAATATTGTTACAGGATAAAAGGGTATCCATCAGACACATTAAACACGGTGTCTGTTCCTTAAGGAGATTACCTGTATCTGTGATATGTTGCACTATTGACACACACATGACATCCAATTTAGCAATCTGCGTTTCTCTGGAGATTTGCATGCACCATAAAGCAGAGCTTTAATTTTGTTTTTCTTTTCAACTGGTAAACAAGGGAGGTGGGAAAAGGGTGCTGCTTTTTGCCATCCATATTCAATGACACTGTTGAGTGTTATTCATTCATCTGAATGTTCACATTTGGTTTTAATCTTCTTGTTTTCCTTTATAAAGGTCAAAGCCAGGATGGGCCCTACTGGTCCAGCTGCTGCGCAGAAGTAAGTAAAATATCAGTCATTCCCTCAAAAAGCTTTAACTAGACAAAACGTAACCAGTGGATGAGACAAGCAGGCAGGTTAAGGTAGGTTGAGAAAGATGAGTCAAGAGATAGAACAGAATGTGTACTTATACAGTACCATGAGTACAGTACCATCTTCTCACATACCTTAACGCTTACAAAATTTACCTTTCAGCTCAATCCTGATAACAGTCTAAGCTAAAGTTTCTGCAGTACTTGTAAACTTTGGATGTATGCCAGGTCTTTATGTGGTCTTAGAATACTAGGTAATGTAAACACCTACACTAATTTTGAATGTTGTAGACCGTATAATACAAATGAACTCTGTCTTATTTTGCACGTAACAGTTGTATGTATTCTTATGATGTCTCACGTAATGCAATCTATAAATAAAGCACAGCGTTATTTTCATGCTTGAACTTCTTGGTGACATGTATAGCAGTAAACCGAAAAAAAGCCATGGTGCAGGCCAGAGCACAGGCACAAGATGATGTATATTGTTAACTTGTTAGCTAAGTGCGCATCAGGGTTTCAGACTGTGGCAAGTAGCAGTTTTTCATACTGTGTGTGCATATCCTTGAGATTATTATGGGCCATGGAGTATTTCAGCAGGTTCTTTGGAGGTGTCCAGTCTGTTCTGGAAGGTAAAAGAGTTTTTTTGTATAGATATGGCTTGTGCCATGCAGGTTTTTTTATTAATACAGATACAGCTATAATGCTGTGCAGTGACGTACATCCTATCTCAAATACAATTTTGTAGAGCAGATGGTTCAGAAAACAATGATCAAACAAATGGAAAATATGTCAAGGAATATTAAAATTATTTGTATTGAGTAGCTTAAAATGGAGACCCAACTCATTGTTCAAAGAAGCTGCCAAATATTGACAAGAAAATACACCTAAACATGCAGACACTGGTAAGTCTAAAAAGCTCTTCTCTTTTCCCATTTGTAGTGCGTGTCTTGAGGTCTTCCTTCACGACTATAAAGCAATTGCTTCTAGTTTAAATTTAGATACTTGGAAGACAGTGCAGCAGGCACAGTTCTAAAATTCCATGGCAAAGGCTGAGTAATCTTTCGGAATAAGCTTCATATTAGCTTGAAAGATTTCACTATAAAACAAAGTGTGTTAACTTACAACAGGGAGTGCAAAGAAACCTATGTACACACAACACCAACACCCACTTCCATGGCTGCTATTTGAAGTATTAATTCCTTCCAATATTCAGTTAATGCTATTAAGTGAGTGATACAGTCACACTTTGAGAGGGGAAAAAAAAATATAAGCAGCCGAAAAGGCAAGTTAAGATTATAAATTATGGGAAAACAATTTTTGAGAAGCTATTGGAAAGGAACTTGGCCTTTCAGGCTGGATTCTTACAATTATAATAACAGTCCCTGAACCGTTTGAATCAGCATTTCATTTTCTCAAGTATTTTGCTAACCTATGAATTTTTCAACAACTCTAGATAACAAAATGTGCAACAACTTATGGGGATTTGATATATTTCTGCGATCCAGGCTATTATTAAATAGAGTTATGTAATTATCTGGTTTGTGTCATTTAAATTCTTTCACATCGCAGTCATCTAAAATCAGTTAACTCTGGTATGCATCTGATATATTTCAGACATCATATGGCTTTCTTTGCTTGTTTTCACATAAGCAGCAGGACTTTGGGGGGGGGGGAAGGATTTAAATAGTTTCAATTGTTTCTTTTATTGTTGTTCTATTATTACAACTATGATCTTGTTAAAGACTCTAGGCAAATTGATTAGCTCTGAAAAGCTGCCATCCATCTGCAAAGGGAGGAATAATCTGTAAATAAAGCTGCAGATAAGTCTGTTGAAAAGAATATTTCACTCTTTCTGGTTGCTGAAATATCCCATCAGAAAACAACTGTTCGCCTCCACCTGAGGAAGCGTGTTGTCTGCTAGCACTGATGCAGAGTAGTGTCGGGATACGGAAAAAAAAAATATCATTCCACTCTTCTTTTCATTTTGTGACATAAAATCCAAAGCTTATTAGGAAGAGTCAGGATAGTCAGTTGTATACTGTTATGTTGGTCTGACTTAAAAAAATAGTTTTTACCGTCTATTAAATTTTGTACCTGTGCTTAACACTGAAGGTGTTTCAGGATGCAATTTTTAATAAAATATTGTATAAAGTGCTGCACTGGTCAACTCAATATCAATATCAATTCAAATTTAGAATTAATTATATGGTAATGCTCCATTTTGGTTGGAGGTATTGCACATGCCATTTATACAAAAGCCCAGTTCCTGCTCCACACAACTTTTATGCTGAAGTATCTTGACTGACGACCATGGAGCCACTCCTTGTTTGCAAGGTGCCTAGATAAAGAAACAAAACCCTCATGTAAACCAAAGGGACACAGACACATGCCAGCTGACAAGAACTTAGTGAAAATACCAGGTAGCTTTTAATTTTTTGTTTTCCCTTTTATATTACTTTTTAAAAAAATCTTTCTAAAAAACCTGAAGAGATCTGAATGAGAGAAAGTTTAAGAAAGAAAGGTTCCCATCTACTCTAACAGGGTGTATGAAGGAGATCACTGAGGCAAGGATAATGGAAAGATAAAAAAAAAAAAAAGAAAGTAGGCAGGGAGACTTGGGTTAACGAAATCAGAAGAAATGAAGAGGAAATGACCATAATAAGGCAGAGATATGCAGAGACTTGAAAGGACAAGTCAGATGCTGTGCAACAAATCCAAGACTTCCACATTAGAGCAAACAATCAGAATAGGGTTGGTAATGTGCATTTTATCTTAATGTCAGAGATAATTTTTTCCATCCTTTGAGCTTGTCTCAAGCTTTTTTAATGAGCTTTGCTAATTTATCAAAAAACGCTATTTGGATAATAAACATGAATATTAAAACAAAAAGAAGTATGGTTTATGGAATTTCATTGCCCAAATGTCTAAGCCCTCTATTGTGAAGCAAAAGTATTCATCTGCTCTTTCAATTGCTTGGTTAAAATGCTAAATTATTCCTGGTGCTTTGTAGCAGATCAGTTAACATTACTTTTAGTTTTATTCAGACAGCATGTTCTAGTTCTTCTTTGTATACGAGGCACCAGCAGCTTGACCTTCCTGTTTATTCCTTTATAAGACCATTATCATCAAAGTTCTGTAGCAGACAATTCACAATTTTCAAATGTTAATGTTAAAAGACCTAGATTTCTGACCGATGTCAAGCTTTATTTACACGTTTAGAAAAGCAAAAAAGGTTCTTTTCACACTTTGAATGAATAAGCTCTAGATAAATTGTGAAATACAGCTTGAAACGTTGCTTATCACATTCTTGAGAAAAACAAGATCACAGCAGATGCTCTGGGGAATAGAATCTAGATAAAATATAAGTTGGGAATCCATTCTCTGAGAGCTAAATGTCAGCACATTTTAATTCTTGTCTTAAAGCAAGGCCATTTGAAGGCAGGATTAAAAAAGGAGTTCCATTGAAAGGCTCCTTAAAAGCAGCTCCTCTTTGTATGAGTTCACATCCTAGCTTCACACATAGCACTCATGGTGCTAACCAGACTGAGCAAATAATTAGTGAAAAATAATTCAGCTGACGAATTCAGCCTTATATGTGCCTGTAATATACATGATTATTTCAAGCATGGACCAAATTACTGAATAGCTTCCATCTGTGATTTCTTAATCACAGCTTCCTCGGAGTTTTCATTGCTCATATCTCTACAGTTGTGATGGGTCAGACAAACGATGTAGGGATGTTTCTGTCTCTTCATTGATCAATGTGGGAGATGGCTCGAGGTTAAAATACTAGTCCAGGGTAGGGATAGTGGGTTTTCCATGGGTCTTCTGTACACATGAGTTTGGCATTCACCTGTGATGGCAAGGAGTTATGCCCTCATGCAAGCACCCAGCCGCTGCTTCTGGTGACAGCGATGGAGGAGTCACCTTCAGCTCTGAACAGACAGGAGGAACTAAGGCAAACTCTGAAGCCTATCAAAGAAACAGTTATATCAATTTGTACCCTATTAAAACCTATGCAGCTTGTGTACGTTATTCTGTTTCTGTGTTTAATGCAAGTAATTTGACAGTGGAATGCCCCGTAAACTTAAGAACCTGGTTGGCATATCTAGGGACCAAAATTATATTGATTTATTTGTGGTTCAAACTAAAAGCTAAAGAGGTAGATGCTGACTTTTAAAAATGATATTCAGTGCAGAGCTGATAACATGACCCTTATTTACCACACCATATATTCAGCTTTAATTTTTTGTTGTTTATCCTTTTTCTCTGCAAGCTGCAGCACTTGCACTGAATATAACAGTGAAATAGTGGGTAGACAGGCAGTGTTATTCGGTTTTGCTGGCTGTTCTAAGTGATGAAACTATAATTCACTGGGTGATAGATAACAGAAGGTAATTTTATGGTTACTAAGAATGAGTTTGCATTTGTTGGGATAGTTACTATATAAATTTATAGATCTATTTTGTATGTACCGCATTTTAAATTTTAGTGGCAGCACAAGGAACGGTATGAGAGTAACACAAGTAGTACTGTCATGAACTCCTAGTTTAGCAGCCACTTGTAAAGGTATACTGTAATTCAACATGAAATAGCTTCAGAATGTTCTCACAATCTTGTTATAAATCATGGTCTTTGGAAGGGAAGGTGTTATTAAGTTTGTTTTTTTATTTTCTCTTGCCCTTCCTCCATCATCTTATCTAGGGAAAGTGTTGAAAGGTAAGAAAGGCAATTCTGTACAGGAGGTCCTTTTAAGTGCTGGATTTAAGTGCTCTTTCAGGATTTAGCACTTTTCTAAGCTTAACTGACAGGTCACTTTGCCCCTTGTTATCTGGGCAGATAGACCCTGGGACCCTACAAAGACAATAAAATTAATTGTTGGGCAGGCAGTAGGATACTACAGCTTCTGATCACAAAATTCAGAAAAGCCTCAACACCTGTCAAGCTATTATGACATTTACATTCAATAAATATAATGTCTCCAGAGAACCAGAACTGTTTTTGTTTAAAGATGGAGATTGGGCCCCAGGGAAGCCATTTTGTTGAACATGCCATTCTCTGGCGAAGAAATACCAGCTTTTGTCAAAGATTTAATTGTTGGAAGAGCCATTAAGATTTCAGTTCAGGTTACAAATCTGAAGGAAGCCTAGACTGACAGAGGGGTGCTTGATTTGATGATCATGGAAGCAGAAGAGGAATGGAGGTGGTATATGTGCTAAATTTGCATTTAAAAAGCTCACCTAGGAACTTAGCAATTAGACTTTTAAATATAAAAATTTAACTTTGGAGCATCCCAGAAGTATTCGGAAGTACTGAATTATGTAATGGCCGAACCAAGGACATTCCTTGAAAGTTAGGTTGTCTGCAAAGTACTTTAGCAGAAAGTGGCAGAATTCTGAGGAAATGCAGCTATGAACTTCAGTAGCAGTACAAATATTAAAATGAACATAATTAAGAAATTATTTTTCCTAAATAATAAACGAGATGATTTCTTCCACCATGTTCTTAAAGAAAATGCTCCTACTCTGTAACAGTGTACCCACAAACAATAACACGCCTGGGAAAGACATAAAAGTTGGGGAAAAAATAGGGTGCTATCTGATAGCAAAGTTATTCCAAATCCTGCTTTACCAACACAAATTGAAATGAAGGCTTTATCTTGTGTAACTTACCTTGTGGGGATATAACTTGGGGTTTTCACAGAGGAAAAACAGGATGATTCAAGATAGCCTTATATAGCTATTAATAATAATAGTAATCAAAATTCTTGATAAGCACCTATAGAAAATATAATAATGCAGAAAATGTACAGTAATACATGTTTTAAGGCCTCAGAATGAATAAGGAGTTGGATACAACACTGCTTTCAGTTCCTAAAAAAGATCAGTTGCTTTTCTCCTTCTGACAGCAATGGGAAGGTATTCTGCATTTGTATCCAAATTGTAAAAGTGAAGAAAGCCAAGTTACCAAATAATTTGCCCATTCTATTTGAGATTTTAGGGCAGAGCCCACGGTCGAGCATATATGTTCTTCTGGGTGCCTGTATCTCCCAGGCTGTTTTACCATAGCTTTACCATGTTGTGTATGAAAGCAGAGGGTAAGTAACCAGTGGCTGAAAAGTCACTTTGGGAACTGTTCACACGAGCACACAGTGATGTAAAAAAAAAAAAAAAAAAAAAAGAGAAGCAAAGTCAGTGCTGATCTCCTGGATCCTCTGAAAGCCACACTCTCAACACTCACAGCTGAGTCACAGGAGAGTCATTAGTGAGACCTGCTGCCTTGTTGAAGTGGGGAGATCCACAGGTAACGGGAAGATCCAGAGGCAGCTCCTTCCTCTGAGAGGGATTTCACGCTCTGCTTCACTTCAGCATTTAATCAACCGCAAAAGCAGTTTATTGCTGTGTGTACTCCAGTGCCAGAAACATTATTGCCTAATTAAATTGTTTCATTGTTTTGCTATATCAAGCAACATGTCTCTTTAACTCCCTGTTTTATTTAGTAGTGAGTTTGCTTTAACGTCATCAGAATGGGATGTTAAATTGAAGGGGTGGCTGTTTAAACTCAAGTTCAAATCAATAATACAGGTAGCCTTTCACTGCCAAATTCTAACTTAGTGCTTTTCACTTTGCTGAAGTCCTGCATTTAAGCACCATTGACAGCCTCTTCTTCTGCATTCACACATGATTTATGACTATTCCTTTTGGTGGGACACATGTTTCAAGGCCTTTTCACCGTTTAAGCTTCCTACAATCAGTGGAATTTCCCTTTTCTGCAGTTCTTTGGTTATGTTGCCATGCTCAGTTTCATTATGTCATCAAGGCATAACCCACTATTTTTATAACAAGTTACTTAATTTCAGGTGTCAAAAAAGGCAAATATTTACATATGACTGGCCCTCACAAAAAACTTAAATTCTAAATACACACACTGAAGCGCCTCTAAATAGAGAATTTATTACAAATACCCCAGATTAACTTTTGTGCTCATCTTTTATTAGTTTTAAGAGCTTTATATGGATGATTCTTCAGTGTTCAAGGCTATTCCAAATATTCTTAGATGGTTCAAGCTGTAAGGTTCTCATTCCTGCAACTATAAAACATTAGCTATGTTACATTACAGCTATTTTTTAAAAATTTAATTTGCATAATGAAGACTACTATATAAATAACATTATCAAAAAGCTTCATATCACAGTATAAATAATTACTAGCTATTTAAAGAGAAGAGAAATAGAACTCTGTCACCCGATGGCTCCTAAAAATTGTTGTAATTCCCTTGTCCATAGATGAAAAGTTTATTGTGTCTGGTAAAATTTGGAGTTACACAGATAAAAGGAAAGGAAGAAGTACATAAAAGTTGTTTATCTAGGGTTTTTTTTAGGAAGACTATTTTAGGGAGAGAATGCATGTTAAGAGTAGACTGTTTCAAACTCTTGCCTTGAGCTGAAGTGTGGCGTATTACAAGAAAAGACAACTTCTTTAACTTCTGTCAGTAAACCCAGAATCCAAGGAATTCAGGATCCCTGTGCCTTCAAGTGCTACAAATGCAGAGGAGTAGCCCCGAGCACAGCACTGCCCAGGTTGGTGGATATGCCATGTGTCACGCTGGTCACCCCTTCCCTGCCGCACAGACACCTACAGCAATGCTACTTCCTGAGCACTAACAGGGGCAAAATGTTTACCTTGCGTAGTGGAGGACATCTTCAGTAAGCACAAGTGGAGGACACCTTTGGGTGTATGGAGATCTGCATTATATCCATACTTAAATTTACTTATCGTACCTTCATATTAACTGATGAAAATTAACTGATAAAATTTTGCTTTCTGCTCATAACCCTTGTAAAAAGTAATTGCTTCCCATGACCTCGTCACTGACTGTTCACTTCTCCCCCATTAAAGAAATAAAAGATATGCTTTACTGTAATTTCTTTCAAACACTCTGTTTAATTTGTTCTCCGTTTATCCCATAATGATAATCCACCTACCCTATTTTCTGGAACGTAAGAGCTGCTGCTTGGAGATAGTCCATTTACTTTCCAAATGCACAGAAGTTATGCACATATAACAGAAGTTATAAAATTAACCTCATGTTTAAATTCTCTGTGTTCTTATCCAAGGCGGCTTAGGGCCTTGTCCTCCCTGAAATAGGAACAAGTTGCAAAATTCTTATGAGAATTCCAGCTGTATCTGAATCTTTATAGGTGCTGTAAAGTAACCTTCTTTACAAATGCTAATCAAATGTGAAAAAGGGAAATGCAAAGTCAACAGAAAGGAAGCAGTTTCAATCACAGGTAATATTGCTTCCTCCCCTCCCTCCCCCTCCCCCCATTGTTTATGCCAAACAATGATTACAGGACAGTTTTTATAGCTCTTGGTCAGTTTAAATAATCTATTGATTTAGATTTTATAACCAAATTATTAACATATATGAATCATCATCTTTTATAATCCAGAAATGGTGTATTCAAATGAATGTTGACAAAACAGAGAGAAGGTGTACAAAAATAATCAAAAGAATAGAAAGTAGTGATAGGTTCCAGCTCTTTCTGTTAATCAATAACAGTGCTAAGAGAGAATCACAGCCTAAAATAAATTACTTCAGAACCAAGAATTGCTTAGCAGTGACTCTTCAGTCTGGTAGTCAAACATTCAAGGGCTAGAAGTTAAAACCAGAAATTTTGACATGAAATTTCTACCTCCAGGTAAGAATGTCTGTGTAAATTTCCGTGGTAAGAGTAGCTAATTGTTCACTAGTGGTTTGAATGGATTCTTCTTTAATGGACGTAATTGAACCTTGGGTCAGAGTCAGCTTAGGGGCAGGGAGAGGATAGGAGAGGAAAGGAGAGACCTGAGGAAAATTCTATGGTCTTTATCAGACATCAGAGAAGGTTATCACAATGGTGTCACTGGATTTTCAAGCTAGGAGGAAGCCATAGTTAGATACATTGTGATAAAGTAATAAAAATATGCTAAGATGCATAATTAATTTTTGTGCTTTTTAAAAAGATTTTGACAGAGGACTTAATCTTTACAGAAAATATAACCTCATCAAAAAATGCGACATAATCACACAGGTTAGCTGTGTACTAGATGGGCTAAGCCACACCTACTTAAATTGAAAAATAAAAGGAAAAATGTTTAAAAAGCACACTGAATGAAAAATGTAGAATCACTGCCTTATGAGTGAAAAGCACTCACAAGTCTCTATTTCTTGCATTTCAGAACTTCTATTTTTAAGGAAGGAAAATAACCTTTACTGTGTTGTTGGAATAAAAGGAACTAGATGATTCATCTCTGTGAATCTGCTTGTTGAATTTGATGGATCATTCTTAAAAGCGACGTTGCTAATCTTCAGGTTTTCTTTTTTAGGTTATTCACAGATCAGTGGGTTTTCCGGCTAATACAGGTCCTGATGCTCTTCTGTCTTCACACATGGTATTCATCATATCTTGACAAGAAAAGACCTTCAGTCTACAAATAACCTTCACTGAAGTAAGACATGTAAGTGGGTTTCTATATGAAAGATAGATTTTATGGCTGAATAAAAACCAACGGTAGTTTAAAAGTATCATTGCTTGGCCTTATTTGAAGATTTTTCCTCAAAAGAGTATTTACTGTTTGTTGTTAAAATCACTAATAGACAAAAAAAAAAAAAAGATTAAATTATTTTATCATTAACCACAAATTCAACAGGAAAGGAAGATCAGTTGAGTATTTTATCATTCTGAAATGTGCAGCCTTTAAAATATTTAAGTATCCACATTAGTTCTTGTCAAACTAGCACAAAGCAGTGCATAATATGACCTATGTGTAAGAGCAGAACAAGATAAGAGGATTTGGTAAGGGTGAAATATTCACAATATGGTTACTTTGTGCAACAGTTAATAATTTTCTTTTCTAACACTATACTACTACTACTGCTGCTACAATTTTTATTATTATTTATTGTTGTTGTTGTTGTCTTTGTTATTATTATTTAAAAAAATCCTGAACAAAAATAAAAAAGTCTTTCTTTATTAGGCAGTTCAGCATCAATACTATTAAAAAATAGTGAACCCTTGTTGGTGACAGAAAACTTCAGCACAACAGAAAGCAGATTAAATTTCATTGTCCCATACTACAGAATCAATTTAGCTTTGTATCAGAAGGATTGGTCAAATTTTACTATTTGCCACACCACCACTACCCTAGTGAAATCAACAGATCTCTCTTATCGCAGACCAGAACTCTTCCTGAAGTGACTTACTGATTTCAGAGGGCATATGTAGAAAGACTTTGTCTCTCCTCAAAGAGAATATTGAAAAAAAAAAAAATTAAAAATACATCCCCTAGAAATAGAACTAATGACATTTAATTTCTGACATCTCTTGCATACCAGTCCTGTAAGGTATTCTAAAGAAAGTTAGTTTTTTCCTCATTAGGAAACTTTTCCTCATTTCTAGATGAGGATTAAGGTCTCCCTTCTTTGAGAGCAACACATTTCATGGAATATGAAGAAGCATAATATATTCAAAACATCCATTCCTAACAAGTCAGCTGGAAAGTGGACACAGGTTTCCAAGAAGACGTTGCTGGGTGGGAGAAAAGGCATTGATCAACAGGGAAACTTGTTGAAGCAGTGATCTGTCTGAAAATCTCCGCTCTAAGCAAGTAGCTAGAAACTCCACTTTAAGTAGCACACTTAAGCTGTGATGATACCAGAGTTTAATATTTTTATTTTCATGCTGACAATAATGAAATAAAAATTATACTAACAACAATAAAGATGTCAGGACATGCACCTTCAAGAGCTAAATGCAATGTTAACATTTAATTGACTAAGTTGCAGTGCAGGAAGGTAAAATACAGTGAAATAAAACATTACAAAACTAGGATCATATAGTTTGATCATTCTCATGAGCAATTTCATATTATTATCTTTGTTGAAAATATCTGAAAAAGTAAACAATTCTGTTAAAGGCCTAAAAGCTCTCTGAAAGAAATGCTGGGTTATAGCAAGATGGTTTCTAAAAATGAAGAGCAAATATCTATCTCTAAATGCTCAAGTTACTACTGCAGTTATAACTGAGATCAAAACAGCGTAGAAGCAGTTAAAGACATAATGCATTCAGATAGTACTATGTAGTCCAACAGATCTGATGCTTTTGATTTTGTTGGTTTTCTTTTCTTTTTGTTTAAATTATTGGACTTAAATATTATCTTATATGTTTGCAGCTCTTTGATTTGAAAAATTGCATTTTCCATACCCCCAAATATAACATCCTGTCAGAGGACTAGTAAATGACTGGTGGATGAGAAGCTCAACATGAGCCGGCAATGTGCACTGGCAGCCCAGAAAGCCAACCACATCCTGGGCTGCATCAAGAGAAACGTGGCCAGCAGGTTGCAGGAGGTGATTCTACCCCTCTACTCTGCGCTCGTGAGACCCCACCTGGAATACTGTGTCCAGCTTTGGAGTCCTCAACACAGGAAGGACATGGACCTGTTGGAACGGGTCCAGCGGAGAGCCATGAAGATGATCAGAGGGATGGAGCACCTCCGCTATGAAGACAGGCTGAGAGAGCTGGGGTTGTTCAGCCTGGAGAAGAGAAGGCTCCAGGGAGACCTCATAGCAGCCTTCCAATATCTGAAGGGAGCCTACAGGAGAGCCAGAGAGGGACTCTTTGTCAGGGAACGTAGTGACAGGACAAGGGGTAATGGTTTTAAATTGGAAGAGGGGATATTTAGATTAGATATTAGGAAGAAATTCTTTACTGTGGGGGTCGTGAGGCACTGGAACAGGTTGCCCAGGGAGGTTGTGGATGCCCCATCCCTGGAAGTGTTCAAGGCCAGGCTGGATAGGGCTTTGAGCAACCTGCTCTAATGGAGGTGTCCCTGCCCATGGCAGGGGGGGTTGGAAGTCGATGATCTTTAAGGTCCCTTCCAACTCTAACCATTCTATGATTCTATGATTCTATGAAATACAAAACATCACAACTTCTCTAGCCAAAGCAGAAAGTTGTTTAAAAATATTTTAAGATCTTGCTGTGGAAATAACTGAAAATGTTTAATAAATACATATGGAGGTGTGTTCTTAAGCAAAAGCATCATATAGTAGTTTACTTTGCTTGACAAGAGAAGAACCTCATGGACTTCAAAATTTGAATTCTATTACAAAATTAAAGCTTTCTCAGGAAACCTCTATCTCAATTTTCAGTGCAAAGGTAATTTCTTACCGATAACTCTTTGAAATGCCTAAAAAGGAAAACACTATGCTCCCCATCTTCAGCAAACTCAAGTGGAGCTCAGTAGTGACTATTAGTAGTATCAGAGACTTAGAATGTTATTGATGTGGTTCTTCACTGTATTTTTTTAATTTAAATTGAATTTACAACAAATCAGAACAATTATAGGACCTCAAATTAAATATATAGTAGTGTGCTGCAAATTCAGTTCAAAATTATTTTCTCATCAAAAAAACAACCAAAACATAATCATTTATTGCACTGGAGCACAAGCCCACCACGTGCTATTACAGTAAAAGCTAGGCATTATTTCCATCTGGCTTTGCGCACACAGGACGTTGTATAAACTACCAGAAGAGCTCTATTTCATTGTAATTAAAATTTAGTGTTATACTTAAGCAATAAGGCAACTCCAGGAGATGTGATTATCATGAGATAATGACCTTGGGGTGTTACAAGGCAAGGAAGCAACCAAATGCCTCTAATCCTCCAGGGGTTGTGATTATTTCGGAATAACCACACCCCCTGAGGTTGTGTGATTAGTATCAGAGACAAAGTCTGTACCGAGAATACAAATATGATTTTGCAGGGAAATGTTGGGGGGCTGGTCTTGATAAAGTTGGTAACGAGGAGTGCTGAAACAGCAGTTTCGGATGAGTTGTGTTGTTCACGTGCTAATTCTAAAATGTCTTTAAGAACTCTCTGGACACATATAGAGCTGACAGTGATGTCATACTTGTATAAGTAATCCTCCATAAATGCACAGATCTAATCTTTTCCTCCTATTTTCATTTCATAATTTCCATTTCATAATAGCAATAAACCATGGTAAGCAATGCATTTCTAGGGGATTATTCCACTTCTCAGGTGGCTGAAGTCACTCAACCTTTAGCCTCGTATCTTTCAAGACATCTGAGAAGTGCAATAATTCCCCAGAAATGCACTGCTTGTCATGTCTTATTGCTTAATTACTTTGTACTTACCAAGTAGTTGCTCTTTAAATGAATGCAGAAGCACAGTATGTTTTACAATTATGGTGTGTATAGGAGCAGTATAACACTGTTATGGCAAAACATAAAATAAGTAATTGTTCCAGCAGAAGTACAAACTAAAGCTGCAGTACAAGCTATGTTGGGTGTAGAACACTTTATTATTCTGATAAGTATCTTGTATATGGTTAAGTAATGGGACATGCCCAGCTTTAATAAGGATGCAAAACAAGGACCAGAATGAAAAGATAAAACAGATAATGCAGAAGTAAGCTCTAATTATAGAGTCTATATTCCTCTTGCTATTGATAGCTTTGGGAATATGTTAACATTTCTGAAACTAGTGAAATCACATTAGTAATGATTCTAGTAACGAAAAAATGAGTCAAATGGTGAGGTATATCAGCAACAATGGGGAGAGGTCACATATTGCTATTGATCTTCCAGAAAAGAAAGTGCCCCAAAATGAGGCAGGAAAAATAAAAAGCAGTTTTTACTTGCAGTAAAAGGAAATCCTGTTTGATTTTTTTATGAAACCATTAAAAGATGAGATGTTTTTCACAGTTGTGAGCAACAGGAAGGGATGTGAATGAAAAACCCCATTTGCACAATTCCTATGAGAACTATTGTTGAAGCCATCACAGCTAGCCGCTGTAAAATCTCACTTAATTTTCTTAGTGGAGTGGTTTCCATCCTTCCTTTCCTATGGCTAAAACAAGGTCCTCTGGAAGTAAGTGTTTATCTTAACTGGTGAAAAAAAAGAAGCCCAGAGAGAGCTGCTCAGACTTCAAAGGCTACATTTTGTGACTTTTTTTTTGTGACTTTCTTTTTTGTGACTAGATTTATATGACTGTCTACATAAGTTCACGGTCTAATTCTGAGCTACAGAAGCTCAGAAATGAAAAATGAAAAAAATCTGGGAGCATGGATAGGGGTATCATGAGTTCAATATTTGTTGGAAAACATATGATAGAAAGCACCTTCCTCTCCTAGTGCTACTAAAAATAATGTTCAACTTTTTAAAGCAAGAAACATATGAACCCATATAACAAAATCTTCACGTTTGTCTACTGAGTTCAGAGCCCTATCTGTCAAGGAGGAGCCACACTCAAAGATTCAGCCAGCCCAGAAATTCTGTTGCAGTATATAGAACAGCAATTCAAAACCAAGGAAATCACTTGACTGCCAGCTGAACCAACTTACAAAGGTTTTATTCAAGGATGCTAAGCTCAAAGACAGCCTTAATTGTCTGGAAATACAAAAAGATAAATTTAGCAGTGTAACAAAATAATATTTATTCAAAACTATTTTTGTCTGAGTTGCCTACATCTTGTAAATAAACTGTTATGGAGAATAGATATGTTAATACTGATTGTCTCATTTTAAAGTGTTTCTTTATGCTAATGTAATATATTTCAATAACAGAACTATAATGCTTCATTAAAGGAAAAATGTCTGAAATTGAATTTTACTTTACACTTAGCAAATATCTGTCTTACATTCCCTCCTTACATTTGACTTGCTGGCAAAATTGGCACTTGGCCCTCCTCTGAGAGAAGTCCCTCCCCTCCAGAGAAGGAGGGCCATCCAAGGCAGCACTGCAAAAGCAACTGACTGACATATATATGACAGATATATAGATATAAATACAGTATCTCCATATTTCAGAGCAATTCTTGCTTCATATGATATATAAAGAAGAAAATCCCTTTTGGAGAAACAAGTCTGAATTTGGCTAAAATTAAATCCAAAGCCTCTTCATTACCCTGATAATACGTGACTCAAGGAAATCATAATATATAACAGGCAGCTTATGTGAATCTATAGTATGTAACTATGAACCTGAAAGAAAATCTTCTTGAAATTTTCCTCCCAAATTAATAGTATAGCACTATCTCTGTCCATTGCAGCATGAAGATTAAGTCATGTTCTAACAAGCTCCATCACTTTCTGCATCCACTTTGATGCTAGGAACTTATCTATTAAGGCTGAATACTTGTAGTGAGAAATTTTAATACTTAGCCATAGTAGACTTTCCATGCTAGCATCCTAATGTTCTCGATAGTTACTGTCACCGCAACCCTTAATTTAGAGCACAGAATTGGCACAATGGTAAATTATGGTACTCCTCAAAAGCTTCACCTTCCAACCCCAGCACTGCAATTGTGTCAGAATTTGAAAGAAGAAGAAGAGTTTATTTCTCAGAGAGTGTGATGTCACGTTGAGCAAGAAGGAACACATGAAGTGAAGAGATTTGCAGTGCCAGTGTGCTAGTTCAGAGCTCGTCACTCACATCTGAATTTCTGGAGCATTGTTCCTGGCAATTTTTTAAACTTGCCACTTCAAACCTCCTTGAAAACAGCTAATAGAAGTGGTGCACTGAGTTGGCATAATGTTGAATGTCATTTAGGTGTAGATTATATTTGCTTCATCTATTTAGACATCATCTGTTTTTATTAAAAAAAAAAAAAAGAGAGACTGCAAAGAGAAAATAAAGAGAAAATACAGCATACAGAAGAGCACAAAGAAGTGATTTTCTTCTTAACTACTAGGAGATTTATTTTGAACTGATCTTACTTGGGTGGTGGTAGCTTTTCATTCCTTGGGTAAAGATATGGAGGGTAGGTCAGAGATGAAGTTATATAAAAACTACAAATTGTTTTTCAAAGGCAGAGAGAAAAATTGTCAAAGTCCCTCATGATCATTGTTTGATCAGCAAGAACCTCCAGCAATATTGAAAATCCAGACTGGGGCCATGCATGAAGGTAGTCACAGAGGCAAAGAAGCATGATGTATTATCCCGGAAGATGGTATCATTTGTATGTTCTCTGTGGACCCAAAAGGTCTTGTAACCCTCAGTATGAAAATGTTCAATTAATTAACCTACCTGGTTTCATGTCAGCTAGAGCCAAGACTATAATATACAGCCTGTGAGTGACAAAGACTATATTAAAACAAGGAAATTCAGAAGCAAGTACCCTAGGCTACATTCTGACTGAAAAATGCCATCACCTTTTTACGTCTTGGTTCCCAGGAACATAGAAAGGGGATTCATTGCTGTCTCAGAGGAATAAAAAAAAAAAGCCAGGATCAGTGGGGGATCAAGACTCCGGCATGCCCAGCAGCACACTTCTGCAAAGAGACTGAGACATTGCTATACAGCACTAGCCTTTTTTTCTGGCCTGTCAAGGGGCGGAGATGTTTTTTTTTTGTCCACCTGGCAGCCAGGAGCCAAGAGACAGGCAGAGGAACAGGCTAGATGTGCAGTCCATATCAATCATCATTTACCTACCTTGGTCATCTGGGAAAAGCCCCACATTCCAGCCCAGTTTACAGACCAGAGAGGGAGCTGGAGAAAGTAGAACAGTGTCTCTAGGGTATTGCAAGAGAGAAGAAGGTGACAAGCATTGAAGTGAAAGAAGGCTGAGCGATACCTTGTTGGCATGGGGACACTCAGGGTACTAAGACAAGAGAGAGTTAGAAGATTAGAGGGAATCAGAGAATGTAAGGGCAAGGGAAACACCAGAATGAGCAGCAGGTGTAGAGGGAGTGGGTAAACGGAACCCTTTAATGGCTCACTTAAAACGTGTGCTACTGCTGCGATTAATATAATTTTAACACTTCTGATGTGAATTTTTGAGCAAACAATGAACTTTGTCTGGAGACAAAAGTATTATTTCCAGTAAAGTTGCTGTACTATCCTTCTAAGCAGAGGAAGTAATTTCTTCTCATCTTTTCCATCCAAATGCTGAACGGAACTACCTCAGATCAAAGGCATTATTTGGATGAGGAATGGTACAGTCAAATTAAAAAACCTGAGACCTCTAAGGCAACAGAGAAATGTAAGGGAAAAGCTGAGTCAAACTAATGTTGAAGTATTCGTGGAAGATAAATAATCGAAGAGTAAAAATTGTACCTTGAGCAATTTGTTACAATGTGGTAATTTGTACACCTCAGAATTCCCCTACTGCAAACTGGAGTATCCTTCATCTCACCTGTGAGGCTTCTTCTTACAGTAATTTTATTTAACTTTTCCCTGGTAAATTCAGTTCTGTGTAAGCACTACACTGCAGAAAACTATCTTGTTGCATCGTAAAATAAGTATATCAGTACAAAAATTACAAAGGATGGTATTTTTTTTTCTTAATGGTAGACAGCAAAAAGAATTTGCTAAAATATTCTGTATACAACAGTAAAAACCTATTATCATTCTGGATGCCTCCAACACAGTGGAACTCATGTTTTATAAATGAAATGTTAGATCTTATTTCTTTATTGACTGGCAAAAGCCAGGTAAAATCCCAGAAGAATACCTACAGTACATCTTTTCTGACATGGGGCAATTGGCTGTTTCATTACAGGGAAATCAAACCAGATGTAACTTGATTCTTTATTACCTTCTTGTAGGGCAGAAATGGATCAATCTTTGGAAATCAGTATGGATGATAATTTAGATGATAACTTGAAGAGAGCATATTTTAGTGTGCAAGGCTAGACAAAATCATGAAACTTTGCTTGAAAACCTTTAAAACCTAGTGAAAGCCACTTCTGCTTAATTCCAAGCATTTAAAATTTAGGGACACTTCATCAATACTTGTAAAATATTTTTTTACAAATTTTTATATCATTATTAATTTTAAAGCATTTTATGTTGTGAGGACTGGAAAATATTTAGTGTTGTATACATGGCTGTTATCTGATGGGTAAATTCACATGCTTTACATCCATGTTAGGTAAAAATGACAATACATCCCCAGATCCCCTTATTTAGGGTGACTGCTTCTCATCTATCTCTAATTGACAAATCTAAACTGCTCACGCAAGTTCCATCTGTAGTCACTCAAGAGCAATAGGATTTCCAGATGGTGATTCATGTGTTTTAGATATTTTTCTAAGGATGGAATGAAACTTGCTTTGGAGACCTTCCTTTCCCCTAATCCTTCATAAGGTAGATTTACCTAAGCTTACAATTAAGCTTGAAAATTGGTCTGTAACTTGAAACAGTTAAATTAAATGAGAAGTATCCCAGCCTCACTGATTTGTTTTTAATTACCTAACTATATAAAGAAATTACATGGCAAAAAATAAAGTGATATTTACTGAGCGCTGACTGATACAACACTCAGCAGTATACAAGTAAATTGTGATATATCAACAGTTAGATTAGGTACATAAGCTTAACTGTTATTAAAACGTGATAAACTTTGATAAAAGGAATTTCAAGAACTTCAACAAAGAGAAATACAAGGTCTTGCACTGGGAAGGAATAACACCATGCACAAGTACCAACTGGCTACCAGCTGGAAAGCAGCTTGACAGAAAAGGATCCGGAGGTCCTGGTGGACACAAGTTGACTATTATGCCCTCACATCAAGAACATCCTGGTGATGCATTAGGAAGAACGGTGCCAGCACGTTAAGGCAGGTGATTATTTACTTCAGTTCAGCACTGGTGAGAGTCCAGTTCTGGGCTCTCCAGTATAAGACAGACATGAACTCAATGGAGCAAGTCCAACAAAGACCCACAAAGGTAATTAAGGGATTGGACAATCTGTCACACATGGAGAGGCTGAGACAACTGGGACAATTCAGCCTGGAGAAGAGAAGGCTCAGGAGGGATCTTATCAGTGTGCGTAACAAATACTTGATGGGGGCGAGTAAAGAACATGGAGGGAGTCTCTTCTCAGTGGTATCCAGTGAAAGGACACACAAACTGAAACATAGGAAATTCCACTCAAACATAAGAAAAAAACATTTTTACTGTGGGGGTAGTCAAACACTGGAGCAGGTTGCCCAGAGAGGCTGTGGAGTCTCTGTCTTTGGAGATACTGAAAACCTGACTGGACACAGCTCTGAGCAGCCTGCTCTAGCTGACCCTGCTTGACAAGCAGGGTTGGACTAGACCATCTCCGGAGGTGCCTTCTAACCTCAGCCTTTCTCTGATTCAGTGTTAAAAAACCTGAGGGTACTCATTCTCTTCACCGCCCCCCAAAGAAGTGAAACAGCACCAAGTCATAGCAAAAATGAGACAGGAACAGTGTGCCTCATTGAGTGACCTGGTCCCTATACGTGATAACCCAGGTGAAAGCACATAGTCAGTGAACTTAAATAGAGCCATTATTAAATATATATCTTACACATTATTGTCAGAGGTCTTACTGTGCCTCAAACAGTAAGGGAAAAACGATGGGCTCAGTCAGATGAGCCTCTTCTGCAAGGGATTTGGCAATCGTTCACTAAATAAAGTTTTTAACAAATACCAAATGCTACAAAGCATAGGCTTTGTAACTAAGTCAGTCATGCTAATGAAAGAAACTTAGCCTGAACTGGAAAATGTAATTAAGTACAGGACAGGAAGGAGTCAGGAATTCATCTAGTCTTTTCTTTTCCTCTGAGATAAAGTCAAGACCATACTTACCAGAAGTCTGTTTAATTTATTCTTGAAAATATCCAGGTAAGGGGATTCCAGAGCACCCATATGTTATCTGTTCCACATAGTTTCACTATACATATGGCTGGAAAGCTTTTTCCTGATACGCATCTTCACCTGGTCAATGAGCAAGGAAAGCTGATCTTCTTTACAATAGTCATATATTGGCAAATTATTATGATAGACATAACCCCTCAGTAGTCTTTTCTCTGTCTTCAAACAAACAGACACCCAAAACACCCAACCATTTTTCCCTATGCAATATTTTTCCTTAGAACTTCATCTGGCAATCTTCTGGCAGTCTGTGATATCCCAGACATCGTGCATATATGACTTACATATAACAAGAAGAAGGAGAGACAATGGAGAAATGACTGGTATGCCCTAGAAAAGTCTGTAGATTCACTGGGATGCTACCTGAAGGACAGAATAAGCATAAGGTAATTGAAGAATGAGGGAAGAACAAATTTTACTGAAAGTTGTGGCAATTTCCAGGTAGATTTTAATGTGCATCTTGGCACATGACAGCAAATGCAAGATCTAAAAACTGTCACAGTACTAAACCTTTCCTAGCTGTGGTGGATTAAGGTCTTTACTATACCTTTTCTCATAGCTAAAGGTCATCCAAGGTTTATGCCTGCCCAAACATGAAGTTTTCTTATCCTGGGCTGCTAAAACTAGCAGTAGCTAATATAACCAGGCCCTGTACATCTGCTCATTTTCAGTTCATTTAGCAGAAGTCATGAATCCCATTGAAAATGAGCAAAATGAAAAAAAGAATGATGTATCTTTTTTAGGAATACACTATAGCATTAGAAGCAACAGTGGACTTCAATATTTGAAACCTGAATTTTGCAATAAAGTTCTTAACAGTTTCTTCAGGCTTTTATAAATTAAAAATTTTAATTTAAAAAGTAGGATGTAGGCATGACTTCTACATCTAAATTAGTACACATCTGAATACTTTGCTTAAAAAAACCTCAGGTATTTCTGGTATCTTTTTTCAACAAATCACAATAAAATGAAGTCAGCATTTTGCTAATTGTTGCAAACTGCACACAGAGTATAGTTATTTCTCTATGATATTTTTCAGGACCAGCAATCTCATATTCTCTCTGTCAGCATGAAACCCCTTGATATGATATTGAAGTAAGAGCTACCTTTTGACAGCCATCTTCATGTAATATTCAAACCCTTTTCACCATCACAGGTACAGTACAAGTCTGAGATCTTTGCTTGAAGAAGATGGAGAAGTTGATTCATCCCTTTGTCATGTCTAGGTTGGGCTACTGCAATTTATTATTTTAGCTAAGTCAAGCTAAAATGTCTGCTTCAGCATCTCCAATTTTGTCAAAACATCAATTGCTACAAATCTACCCAAACTCAATACTGTTTATCAACCTACTTCTTTAAGTGTTTCCATTTACTTCTAGTAAAATATCACATTTATTTTAAAGGAAAGCTTTCAGCTGGAGAACCATACTAGTCTTGCTAATTTGCGCGTTTATTTAAGAGACTAAATTTTGAAAGGGGCTTTAAAGTGTGGAGGCATAAGCATTCACACGTGTAAG
Source organism: Numenius arquata (assembly GCF_964106895.1). NCBI lineage: Eukaryota > Metazoa > Chordata > Aves > Charadriiformes > Scolopacidae > Numenius > Numenius arquata. The sequence continues at coordinate 96,988,760 of NC_133576.1, read as the reverse complement.
TAATAGAGTGTATGCTTGCAAAGCCCATTTTGACAAAAGGGATTTGCTTCAGAAAATTCTATCCCGTGTGTAGGTAAGTGCTAGATTCATCACATGCATGCAGAGATGACAATGTTTTTAAAATATATGAACAAATTCTTCCATGAAGAAAAAGTTTTGTGTACACCCATGGAGTCAGGCCTTTCAGGATTTGGCCTAGAGACAATGTGGATTTTCTGTTGGAGGCACAATTGTTAAAGCAGCCATTTCAGGACAGTACTGTCACAGCTGACTTCCTGTTTTAGTGTGAAACAATCTGGTAGTTTGTATCACTGTCTCCTTATTGTTTTTATTCCTCATAACCTTACTTAGCATTAATAGCTAAAAACAGAAGTGGAAATGGTACTAATCTAGACCAATTTTCTGCATGAAAACTGTAGATTTCTTATCCTTATTTGTGCGTATAACCTAACAAAGTGTTATTGAAATAGGTTGTTTCTTTTAGAAAGACATCTGACATTGATAAAAGGACTCCAACTGATGGGGAATTTACCATATTCTTCACTAATCCGTTGCAAAGCTGATTGTCCTCACTGTTATAAATGTGTATCTTGCATCTACTCTTTCAACTGAAATCCCCTGTGACTGCACGTTGGTTCAAGTAAGATGCCATGACTTGTGTAAGAGCTTAATACATCAATGACTGCTCCAAGTGCTGACAATACAAAATGAGTGAGCTTTCCCCAACTATCAGATCAGACACAATAATCTTGTTACAGAACATTTATGCTTAAATTTAAATTTATAAAGCATTGCACAGGATTTTAACCATGCTATTTCACTGACCATAATGGAAATTGGCTGACTGCATGCCCTACAAGCTGCTGATAAAATGTATGTGTTAGACACTAAGGGCAAGATATATGAAATGAATTGGGTGCTGCTGTGCTGGGATTTGTAATGCCTAAACTTTTAAGCTGCTTGACTTCCTTTCCACTATCAAGATCCTGGATTAGATGGCCAACACTCAGTGGGAATAACAGTATAAATCAGTGGGAGCACATAGCTGCCTCACAGCAGCCACCAAGTTCTGTAGGAAGCCTCTTTATTCTAGCCACTATAAAGCTTTAGCTATTGCTGAAGAGGAAACATATATTCAATTACATTTCTGGCCATGGTTTAGCAGCTTACTCTGCAATTAGAAGGCACTGAAGATGCCTTCTGTACTTCAAAATCATGTGTCCAAGAGGTAGAGGCACTTATTCCCTTCTGTGTGAGGGGATGAGGCAGAAGAAATACTTCAAGAGAAGGCAGTAAGGCTGATGGCTGTTTTACACCAAGGCTCCTAAGTTAAACCTCCCTTCCAGTATGGGTGAAATAAACAATAAGTTGTTTCCTCTGCCTGAAGTAATTACATTCCCCACCACCCAAAAGATCAATCTAAGCACAGCAGACATCATCAAACTCCTTTCTGAATTGCACTGTAAAGTTGTGTATGGCCACCATCTTCAAAATTCATTCCCTAAGCCAGCATGATGTTCCCCAGCATGTTGTTCCTGACATCACCATTCTCTAACCCTCCACCCCCAAATAAAGATTTTAATCCTAAATGCCACATGCCCCTTGGCCTTTCACAGAATCATTACGCAGTTGAGGTTGGAAGTGACTTCTGGAAGCTATCATGGTCCAACTCATTTGCTCAAGCACAGCCACCTAGGGCTGGTTGCCCAGGACTATGTCTAGACAGCTTTTGAGTATCTTCAAGGAAGGAGACTCCACAGCCTCTCTGGGCAATTTGTGCCAGTGCTCTGTCACCCTCACAGTTAAAAAGTGTTCGCTGTTGTTGAAACTGGACATCCTGTGTTTCCGATTGTGCTTGTGGTCCTGTCACTGGGCACCACTGAAAAGAGCCCGGCTCCCTCTTCTTTGCACCCTCCCTTCACATATGCATACACATGGATAAGATCCCCAAGCCTTCTCTTCTCCAGGCTGAATAGTCCCAGCTCTCTCACTCTTTCCTCATAGGACAGATGCCCCAATCCCTTCACCATCTTTCTGTCCCTTTGCTGGACTCTTTCCAGTGTGTCTTGTACTGAGGAGCCCAACACTGGACACAGTACTGCAGGAGTGGCCTCACCTGTGCTGACTAGAGGGGAAGGATCACCTCCCTTGACCTACTGGCAAACTCCTAATGCAATCCAAGATACCATTCTCCTTCTTTGTGGCAAGGGCACATTGCTACTTTCTGTTCAGCTTGGTGTCCACCAGGAGCCCCAGGTCCTTTTCTGCAAAGCTGCCTTCAAGGCAGGTGGCCCCAGTATATATGGGTGCATTCCCACCCTGCTGTTTCCATACTTCCTATTTCTCAAACTCCTGTATCACGAACAATCAAGATGTGCTGGGTTCTTTGGTCATGGTTGCCTGAATCTTTACTTCTGAAGTGTATGGGTTACCGTTTTAGGAAGCAACTCCAGTACCACAACGCCTCAGGGCTAGGACCTCCTGTTCTGATGAGGTGAGGGGAAGTGGGGAAAAGAACTGGGATGGGCTAAGGAAAGAAATAAAAGAATCTAGCACATACAGCTGGATTGTTGTACAGGGAGATGCACTTTGCCTAATATGTCACTAGGGCTACAAGTCATTTCATGCTCATGTGTAAAAGACCTCACCACTAAGTACAACAGTTCTTTTCAGTTTTATCTCCTTCATTAACTGGCCAATTTAATGCCAGATTATTCTATATAAAAGCATTTTCAAAGTATACTTCAAGAGTTATTTATGCATTTCATAGTAAATGGATTTTTTCTTAAAAAATCAAACATTCCTGAAGTATTCATCACCATAGGGATCAAAAATTATGTTTAGTCCTTTCACTACAGTTGTCACTCACAAAGAGAACAACCACTTCAAGAAAAGCCAGTGGCCTGTACCCAAATGTATAGTATAAACATGGGAGTGTAACAGGATATTTCAAGATCTGAATCACACAGGGGTAAACAATTACAGTCCTGAGACAGATACAAATTTTTGAGTCCCTTGTCCCATGCTCCTAGTGTCTTGTTTAGCATTGCAGACACAGTAAAAGTGAGATCTAGTTAGGAGGACCCAGAGCAAAAGCTGGGAGACCTATGTACTATTTCAAATTCCATGATTTCTTTCTAAATGAACAAATCTCAAAACATGTTTGTCTCAGAATTAGGATTATGTATATCTATTTTTATTAATTAAAGAGATGTTACATGGTTAATAATTTACAAATTATAAATATCGTTGGTATTAGCAGGAAAGCAAGACATAACCCGACTGCATGATTTACATTTTGTGATAATCCTTTGAATAACTTCATTTTACAGGGCATTTAACAAAGAAGCATTCACAATGCACTACAATATACATGGCTGTGGTTTATGACCTGCTGGCATGAACTAAATAATACATATCTTATATAATGCTGATCTAAAATATCACAGATGTGCTCTTGAAACATGAGTTTGTGTCATGGTTTTGGCCAAATTTACCAAAACCAGACTGACAGATGGCCCTTCCCCCTTTCTCCCCCCCGGCAAAAGACAGGAGAGAAAGAGATAAGGAGATTTAGAAGTTTAGAATGAACTGAACTACTTTAATGAAGAATTAATATTAAAATAAAAAAAAAAAAGAATAAAATAATGAAATAGATACAATATATACAAAACCGTGTCAAGCTCCCAGGGTGACAGTCACGTCACCGGCAGGCACTGGGGAAGTCCCAGACTGGACTCAGTGATGGATGGGAACTGGATTCCAGCTCTGAAGTCAGGAACACACGGATCAGGATCAAACACAGATGAACAGACAGAGTCCTCTTAGGACGTCGGCCATCGAAGAAAGAGAGTTGACCTTTTGATCCCTCAGCTTTTATACTGAGCATTGGGCAGATGGGATGGAATACCCCAGTTGGTCAGGTTTGGGTCACCTGTCCTGTCCGCTCCTCCCTACAGATGTGACCCCTCTACATTTTTCTGTTTCCGACCCTGTAAGGGGGCAAATAATGAAATTGGCTGACCTTGATTGTTATAGCAATAAGTATAATCAAGGGCCTCCCTGCATACCATTCCTTGGCATGTAGCACAAACATTGGTCTTATCATTCTGAGAACAAACAGTTTTCTCCACAATATGCCGTTAATTTCAGACAGTTAAAAGAGGCCCAAGATGTAAAATTACAGAACAGAAAATTGGTTTGGTTTTACTTCAACCTCGGACAGTTTGCAAGCTGTTGTGTTAGACCCCTGGCTGAAGCCCTAGAAGTTTGTACACAAATCTCATGGTCACCTTATAGATCTTTGCTGTTATATGCAGAAACTTATCTTGTCCTTTCTGTTTTGCATCTAAGAAGAAAGGTTGAAATATGTTAACTTTTTTTGCTCTCATTATGTCTGGAATGTGACATTCACCCTTGCAAGTAGACAAGGGGATTCAATTAATGTTTAGCTCTAGGTAACATTACCAATTCTCTTACCATGTTTAACACGGAAAAGCCCTTCCTGTTGTTCATTCAAGATGTTGTGATGTGCTGATGACAGAAAGATACCTTCTGAGGTATGTGGATTTCAGAATGGTTGCATTTCTTTTTGCAGAGTCCTGAGATTCTCAAAAGTCCTCATGGGACATGGCAAAGGCAAAATTAAAGATTCCTGAAGTAATTCTGTATACAAGAAACGTATATGCGTAAATCATGTAGACTTTGCTTTGGAACAACCTCTAACGTATCTGGGGGATGGAGGGACTTCAAACAGCACCTTCAAAACCTATCACTCAACTCAGCTTTATATTAATATGTTACACACCAAGTGAGGGAACTCTTTCTTTCTGTTTTTTAGTAATCTAACAAAGCATTTTTGTGTCTCTCAGCATTTAACATTCAATTTGTTAAATGTCACTGTAGAAAAATAAAATGAAAAAGACATCAGTTAATAATGTACTCTTTAATGTTTCATCGTCTCATGACTCTGTGTTTCGCCATGTTGACCTAATTTGCCATGACAGAAACATGGCCCTTGTTTCAGAATATTCCAAGTGTAGAAGTGACTAAATCTTAGTGAGAATTGTATGCTACCTCAGCAAACAGAACCAGTTTTATTGACATTAACTGTTTTTAGTAAAGATATATTGTTAAGGAGACAGAACTATACTAAGTGGAACATGATTTGTTTAGGTACCTAATGTTTTGCCCCAGTCAGAGACTCATTCTTTCTCATACAGCACTCTGATACTCTTCTTACATCAGACCTCAATGTAGTTGTAGTATCTTGCCAGATAAGGCAAAATTGAGCTGTAAATCCAACTTTTGTTAGGACTGTCTGACACTCTAAACAAATCTCACAATATAAAATCTTCAACTGGAATAGGACAAGTAAACTAGGAGGTTAAAATAATAATACACCTTCCATCTATTGGTCATGTATTTAAATCCATCCATATCTGTTATCAGTGAAAATCCTTATGTGTTGACAGCAGTGGCTACTGCAGAAGTTTTGGACTTGGTGGACAGAAGTTTGCATCACAAACCATAAGTGGTCTAATGCTATAACATTTAAAGATCTTAAGTGAGAAGATGAGAACTGAAAAGCTGATAAAATTAAGCTTCTCTTTCACCTTCAAGACAGCCAACTCAAAACAAGATTGAGGCATTCTGGCATTATTGTGAGTAAGATTCTATTTCTATATTTAATTATCCTTTGAATACAAAAGGGCCTATAGCAGTCATTACTATTAGGTGCCAACTCACAAATGCAAGAATTCAGAAAACTGGAAGAGAAGGATGAGCAAAGTGGTGAAGATTTAGGTTAGATGTCAGACTGGAACATTCTGCTAAAATTATTGCAAAATGCTTGCTGGCAGAAAGAATAGTAAATCTGGTCAACTACATTTATTAAGAGTATTCTCTACGCATTATTTATTTACAAATAATCACCTTCCAGATATTTAAGTATTAGAGAGACTGTGTTTTTCCCTAGAAACTTAATTAATTTACCTATCCCAGTATAGCCCATTTATCCAATTTATCTTCTTTTTTATTCTACAAGCTACCCGTAATTTGAGCTGTCACATTAATATATAGTGATTCCAGTGCACTTAATCAGGACAACTCTAAAATGAAAAAATGGAAGGAAATGCATAAACATTTACAAGGTCATCTGCCAGCATATCATTTCATGAGTGAAAGTATCCTATGAGGCACTCTTTAACTTTAAAAGACAAGGTCAACATGAATATATATTTTTTTTTATTCCTAGATGCATAGGTTTCATATGTATTACTTAGTATTTACCATTCCTATGAGATAATTATATTGAAAATTAATAGCTCCAAATGCAGCACCACAAAAAGAGTAAACTCAGATAAAAAAACATTTGATCTTTCATGTTTGCAATCAGTTTCACACATTTCTCCCTTATGATCCCAAATTAGTTTTGGCAGTTTCCACTGCTTACTGTGTACTCTCACTTTTGAACAATTTATATTGATTCAGAATAATCATATAGAATCACAGAATCATTTAGGTTGGAAGGGACCTTTAAGATTATCGAGTCCAACTGTTAACCTAGCACTGACATACCCAGCATTAAACCATGTTCCTAAGCACTAAGCAGATCTACACATCTTTTGAATAACTTGAGGCATGGCGATTCCACCACTTCCCTGGGCAGCCTGTTCCAATGCTTGGCAACCCTTTTGGTGAAGAAATTTTTCCTAATATCCAGTCTAAATCTCCCCTGCCACAACTTGAGACCATTTCCTCTTGTCCTATCACTTGTTACTTGGGAGAAGAGACCAACACCCACCTTGCTATAACCTTCTTTCAGGTAGTTGTAAAGAGCGAGAAAGTCTCCTCTCAGCCTCCTTTTCTCCAGGCTAAACAACCCCAGTTTGCTCAGCTGCTCCTCATAAGACTTGTGCTCTGGGCCCTTCAACAACTCTGTTGCTCTTGTTTGGACATGTCCAGCACCTCAATGTGTTTCTTGTAGTGAGGGACCAAAAATAAACACAGTATTTGAGGTGCAGCCTCACCAGTGCCGAGTACAGGGGGACAAGCACTTCCCTAGACCATCTGGCCACACTGTTCCTGATACAGGCCTGTTGCTGTTGACCACCTTGGCTGCCTGGGCACACTGCTGGCTCATATTCAGCTAGCTGTCAAACAACACCCCCAGGTCCTTTTCCGCTGAGCAGATTTCCAGTCGCTCTTCCCAAGCCTGCAGCGTTGCATGGGGTTGTTGAGACCTAAAGTGCAGAATTCGGCACTTAGCCTTTTTGAACCTGCATTAATTCCCATTACTTGTGTTCTCAGAAGCTTGGAAATTACTTCAGATACACTTTCTACAATGTTAGTTTTTCTTCTGGTGCACACATATGATGGAACTATAGAGGAGTTTAAGCTGGGGATGTTCCCTGAGCTGCTGATGTTCCAGAAACCTTTAACAGGAAAGAATGTTTCCTGATGTGACATAAAATAAATTGACTAAGAGTGGAAACATAGGGTTTTGTTGTGGTTTAGGCTGGACCGGCCACTGAAACAAATGACAGATGCTTTCCCCAACTTCTCCCTTCAGGGAGAGTCAGGAGTCAGGAATGTATGGACTGGGATCAGAGGCAGATAAACAGAGAAGAGTCCTCCTTGGATGACAGCCATTGAAGAAAGAGGCTGAGCTCTTTGATCCGTCAGCTTCTATACTGAGCAAGATGCAGTACAGGGGGAATACCCTGTTGGTCAGGGTTGTGTCACCTGTCCTGTCCGCTCCTCCCCAGGTGCGACCCTGCTAATCTTTTCCGCTTCCAACCCTCCAGCTTTGTGCAGAACAAAGTGAGCTGCCCTTGGTGGTTCTAGCAAGAAGTATAAGCAGGAGGCTCTCTGCAGACCATTCCTTGGCATTCACTAGAAACATCAGTCCTTATCTGCCAGAAACGCACACTGTCTGAAAAGTATGCCGCTGATTTCAGAGAGTGAGTGAGTTAGAAGAAGCTTAGCTGCAAAGTAAAATTCCTGAAAAGAAAATAGGTTCTGTTTTACCTCAAACCAGGACAACCACCAAATCGGAGCAGCCCTGTACCCTGTCCAGCTCTCTCTGGACCGATGCAAACACACCCCTTTCTGCCCATCATCACCAGGGTTGTGAAAACAGCTTTTCCCAAAGCTCCAAATACTTCAGTAGCTGCTAGAGTGATTTGAGCCCTGTATGATGTCTAACGGGGTCAAGGTCCTTTCAGAAGGGAAAACACAAGTGCCAGCCACAACCGGGGAAAGAAATTGCATGGCCGATCTGCAGGTCTTGCAATGATTGTGGGTAGGAGTCATCAGAGCACGGAAACTCTCTCAGGTGCAGCTCTCCTAGCTGGCATCTGAAGTGTTTCAGAGGCAATGCCATCTTTTCTTCATGGCAAAGCCTCCCTTGATACCCTCAGCGATCCCTGCCTGAAGTAATTACACTCCCAACTTCCAGGAGCTCTACACTATGGCAAAACTGAGTGACTGTAGAAAAAAAAAAAACCCTAAATCACTCTTGCAAAAATAAAATAAAATAAAAATAAAAATCCCTGTGCACTCAAAGGGACAAATGTCAGATCTCTAGACGATCCTGCAGTCTTTTTTACCATTTCCCTGCCATTCACTGGCCTGCCTCTGTGGTTAATTGAGAACTGCAGGTTGGCATTTGCTCCGGAGTTACTCACTGGAGTTGATGGGGCTGTTGTACACGCAGCTGCCTATTTGCTAGTGCTTTCCACAGACTTTGAGTCTCAGCTGACACATTGGAATACAAAGTTGTGGCCCTTTCTCTTTTCTGTATTGCTGTTCTCCCACCGTCTATTGCAACCAAAACAATAAATAAAGGATACTTTAAATGCCATTAGGAACTGACAGCAGTCATCCCAGCTGTCTGCAAACAAAGCCTTCTCCCATCTGAGTACCGACGGACTCTCTTGTTTGTAACAGGACAGAATGACCGATATGTGCCTCTTTCCCTTGCCTTTGCTGGAATACAACTTATGGAGCACCTGCAGTTCTCACCATTTCTTCCTATGTCAAATGTCTATCTAGCCAGTCTCAGTATTTGGATGAGTCCCTACCCTTCCCTCCCCTCCTGTCATGCAAGAGTTGCCTTTTCTTCCTCCCAGGAGCTTTGTCTTTTCTCATAAGGAACCTGAGGAGACACCTGCACCGCAACAAAGGTCTTGAGAAGGCAAGAACCCGGTACGTTACTACTTCCTCTGATCTGGGAAAGCAAATCACTACTTTATTGCCCGTCACAGGGGGCCTCTGCTCAAGACTTCAATGCTCTTGTTATGCTTCTGATCTTCTCTACCTTCCCGTTGGCCCTGGGCTCAGTTGTTGAGTGACAAGAAGGTCCAGACCCAAAGGTCCTCTCCGTGCTTATCCGAGAATTGAAAACTCTGATCATTTCATGATCACTATGCCCCAGATGGCCTCCAACCCTTACATCCCCCACAAGTGCTTCTCTGTTTACAAAGAGCAGGGGCAGCAAGGCCCCTTCCCTGGTTGCCTCCCTCACCAGTTGTGTCAGGAAGTTATCCTCAACACACTCCAGGAACCTTCTAGATTTTTCCCTCATTTTGTGAAGAACAAAGCGGAAGCGGAAACAGCAGAGGTATGTCAGAGCCACAAACAGCATGAGAACAGAAGCCTCCCCCCTCAGAAGGTGGGACTACTGCCACAGAGACAAGCAAGGTCATTCAGCAGCCTGCAGCTCTGGAAGGCTGATGCAGGTTGGCCATCGCACTTTGTGCGGTGAGCCCAACAGAAGTGGCTCAGCTGAGCTGAGGAAACCCGTCCAAGGGATCTGCCTTTCAGAGCTGAGGGAGCAATGGGGCGGGTAGGTCCTTGCCACCTGTTAACGGCCACATTTCCATTGCAGGAGCCTCCAGTCGCTCCAGAAAGCGAACGCCTGCAGAGCTCCTCTCAGGAGAAAAGGTAAAACCAGCCAGCTTTGGTTAAGAGCAGAATTGGTTCAAGCTTCTCATGGCTTTACCTGTCTAACAATACTCTTGAATGGAAAGGTTGCCAGGCTCTTCCCCTGAAATCAGAAAGAGAAAACCAGGTGGTGAAGAGGGCAGCGACTGGCAACCCGAGAGGAAGAGAAGAAAGTTGGAGGGAGCGCTCTCAGGGATGGGCAACTGAGGACGTCCAAGCAGGAAAGAAGAACAGGGAGCCCAGGTGCGTGTAGCAGACTCTGCTGTCCATCTTCCAAAGCTCCAAACGTTCTGCTCTGAGTAGATGAAATATTTCCGAGGTGCACAGGGATAGCCCCAGAAGGGAAGCACGCACCTGCCCTTGGGAGAACCTGTACGTCAGGAGCAACATACCGCTCTAGCCTCAGCAGTTTTCATTTCGCACTTGTTGAAGCTCTCTTTGTGCAGGGCCGAGCAGATCCCTCAGCAAGGTCACAAGACTCACAATTTGGAGTTCTTTGTGCCGCTGCCTACAGAAAGAGGCAAAGTCCCACTTTTCTGCTCACGTCAGCTGGCAATCCTAGCTAGCACTGGCTGGTGGTGTCTGCATCCCAAAGACACAGCAAGGAGTTGTGCCAAGGAGCTCTAGGTGCTGAGATACTGGCGCTTGTTATCTTTTTCACTGGGCTTCCCAAAGAACGGGGGACAAAGTCACGCCTCTTCCACCCTCCATGGTTTCACCAGGGCTTTCTGACTCTGTCCTTGCAGGTGCCAATTCAAATTTGATGCTTGGATTCCCTGCATGAGCTGCGACGCCTGGGCTTCGTGGGGCTGCATCGTGCAGCCCCAGTACCACCTCGGCGGAGGCGAGGAGAGAGGCCCCCCTGCCCTCTGCTCCGCCCAGCACATTCCACTCGGGCACCACTGACGTGGTTTGGGCTGGGCTGGCCACTACAGCGAACGACAGGTGCCCTCTTTAACCTCTCTCCCGTTCCGAGAAGGAGGGACAGAAGAGAAGAGAAGGAGAGAGAGAGACTCTTAGGAGTTGTAAAGAAACTCAAGTACCATAGTGAAATATTAAGAATAAAATTATAAAAAGAAAAGATTATAATATTAATCACGAAATCTGTACAACACTTAAGACCCATATCGAGCTCCCAGGGCGACGATCGCGTCACCGGCAAGCACTGGGAAAGTCCCAGATGGGACTCGGCAACGGACGGGAATTGGATTCCGGATCTGGAGTCAGGAATGCACGGATCCATATCAAAGGCAGATGAACAGACAGAGTCCTCCTCGGGCACTGGCCGTTGAAGAAAGAGCCTGAGCCCTTTGATCCCTCAGCTTTTATACTGAGCATGGTGCAGGTGGGATGGAATACCCTGTTGGTCAGGTTTAGGCCAACAGGGTATTCCATGCCCGTTCCTCCCCACAGGCGTCACCCCGCTACGCTTTTCCGCTTCCGACCCTCCAACTGTGTGCAGAACAAAGCGAGCTGGCCTTGGTTGTTCCAGCAAAAAGTATAAGCAGGAGGCTCTCTGCAGACCATTCCTTGGTATTCACGAGAAACATCAGACCTTTGCTCCGTGAGCAAATGCCCTCCAGCTGGCACGTGAACTTTGTACGGAGTGTGTTACGCATGGCAGTTTCTGTCACGGGGAGGGGAGGGACACGAGGCAGAAGGACTGCTTTCTTCCCTCTTCCGACTGGGCAGGACGTGTCTGCAACCCCCATGGGCTCCATTCCTCTGGGCTGCCCTGCTTCTTGGAGCTTCCCCTCGATGTTTTAGAGGCTGGGGTCTAAAAGAGAGTGCCAACCACCACCTTTTACCCAGACATTTTGTGAAGAACAGAGTTGGTGTCAACATCGCAGTTAGGGTAAAAAGACAAAGTTGGAGTTCTGTGGAAACTCTGTCTCTGGACTCTGTCACCAGGGCGCATCCTCTTTCTCCCTGTCCCGTAACAGGGGAGCGCCTTTCCACGTGGACCCCTGCTGTGGCTGGAGGAAACATGCCCTTCTCACCCTCACGCCAATAGCACAGGGAGACCTGCAGAAAGAGGGTGAGACCGACGGCGGGTGGTACCACTATGGGCAAGAAGTGTTCTAGGGACGCATCCACACGTACGTGTGACCAAACCCACAAGTCTGGCAAAGCTGAAAACCTGAAAGGAGGTTATAGAGAGGTGGTGGGGGTCGATCTCTTCTCCCATGTAACAAGCCACAGGACAAGAAGAAATGGCCTCAAGTTACGCCAAGGCAGGTTTAGATTGCATATCAGGAAAATTTGTTTCACCAAAAGGGATATCAAACATTGGAACAGGCTGCCCAGGGAAGCGGTGGAATCGCCATGCCTGGAGGTGTTTAACAGACGGGTAGAGGTGGTGCTTAGGGACATGGTTTAGCGGTGATTTGGGCAGTGTTAGGTTGGTGGCTGGACTCGATGGTCTTAAAGGTCCCTTCAACCTAGATGATTCCATAAAGCCTATAAAGCTGCTGGAAAGCAGCTCCCCAGTACGAGGGAGACATGGGCACACTGGGGAGAGCCCCCTGGTGCCCCTCCCCCGCCCACCCCCCAGAGCGACTGTTGGCATCACAATGTTGGGCCCGACGCTGGCCCACAAAAGGCCCCGGTGCCTGCAGGGCCGTTGCTGTGCCAGCGCAGAGCGTCACTGGGGAGAGTCCGGCTCTTGCCCAGTGTGCTTGTGGCACCGCGTGTCAGTACTGAGACCCCTTGGAGGCCTCCTGTGGGCCAGCTGGGAACTCTCCTGAGCTCTACAGCCGTGTCCCACGTGAGGATTCCCTTGATCCCGTGAGGATGGGACAGGTCAACTGCTGCCAGGGCTCCAGGTGAGCTCCCCCCATGGCTCGGGGACACGCCGGCACAGCCGGGCCCCGCAGCAGCCGCCTTGCTCATGCCCGACGCCCTCTGCTCCGCAGGGACGACCCTGAGCCCGGGCAGCCGTGCCTGCTCGTGCCGGCATCACCCGAGCTGCGGGAACAGCAGCGCGTGCGCGTGACCCAGGGCCGGCGGACGAAGAAGAGGGACCTCCTCCTCTTCAGGGACACCTTGGTCATCGCCAAGGCCAAGTAAGACTCGCGGAGCCCGGCTGCCTTTCCTCCCAAGCCCTGGCCCTGGCCCTGGCCCCAGGGCAGGGACACCCCAGGAGCTGCCCCAGGCCCCCGGCACCCTGCTGCTGGATGCGCCCACGGCCGTGCCCGTGGCAGGCAAAGGCTCGAGGGGAGCCACCGGGCTTGGCCACCTCCGGGTCACTCCCTGCCGGTGCTCTTTGCAGACGTGACAGCGCCCCACGCCCAGAGCTCTGCCTGGCCCTGGCCCTGCTGCAGGTGTTCAGCAGCGGGAAGGGGGCAGCCGGCGATGGCGCCAAAGAGGAGGAAGGCAAGGACGCCAAGTCCCTTGTCTTTGTCTGGCCCTGGGGCTCCTGCATCGTGACTTTCTGGTGAGTGTCGGTGCCTTGTCCCATGGCAGGGCCAGGCAGCGCCTCTGTCCTGCCCCACGGGGCTCTCTCCTGCCCCTGTGGCCATCCCCACGGGGCCGGGCTGTGCCGCAGCCCACCTCTGCCCGCAGGCTGGGGAGCAGCGGGCACTCAGGGTCTTTCTCTGCTCTTTCTGCAGCTCCCGGGTGGTGAAGGAGCTCTGGCTCAGCGCCCTCCTTGGGTAAGCCCTGCCTGGCCGTGCAGCCTGGGGAACCCGTGCTCACGGCACAGGGGGATGCTCCAGGTGTAGCTGTACCATGGGGAAACACCGCTCCCCAGCTGGGGAGAGGTGCCCCCACGGCTGTGGGCAGCTCTCCAGCACGCAGAACTGGTGCAGCTGCTTCGCCCACCTGTGTCCAGCCAACACCTGCCCAGCCCCAGCCCCGCCACTGCCGCTGCTCTGCGCTCCACTGCCGGCCGCTACCCGGCTGCTTCGGGGCAGCTTGGAAGTGCTCCCCGGGCTGGCAGGAGAGGGACAAGGCAGCTTGGGTCTCACACAGCTCTTTCTGGTCCCTTTCCCTGTGCACAGGCCACCAGAAGGAGTGGAGGGAGCCCGGGTGACCCGGCTGCCCTCCATCAAGCTCCTGCTGAAGGAGCTGAGGCGCCGAAATGCTGTGAGTGTCCCTCCCGTCTCCCCTCTGCCCCCAGAGCCCGCTCCAGCCCAACATCGGGTGCATGGCTTCTGACCTTCTGCTCTTTTCCCCTTTCCCAGCCGACGACACTAGATGCCAGCAGCCTGGAGAGGCTGGTCAAGCGCCAGGCAGAGGTGAGGATCGCTCGGGCTGCGGTCTCGGCTGTCTCCACCTCTCACACACGACCAGGGGCTGATGCAGCTCCCCCCCGGGCCCTTTCTGCTGCGGGGCTGCTCGGTGAGCGCAGTGCATTTCTTGCAGGCTGGTCCCAAGCAGCGGCCACCTCCCGTCCCCTCTTGCAGCCAAGGCGGGCCTGGCCACAAGGACGGTGAGTTTGGAGAACATGGGACAGGACGGCCCCTCTCCTCTCGCAGGCGGGCCCTCGTGCTGCACCGGGGCTGCTGCTGCCCTTCCCGCAGGGCACGTCCATCCCCATCGCTCCGCGGCCGGAGAGAGCTGAGCCCCCAGGGCCCCTCCTTCCCAAGCAACGCCTCTCCCTTGCTTTCGGTGGGGGGGGCACAGCACTGAGAGACTCCAGGAGCATTTGCCTGGCGCTTCTCCTCCAAGCCTCTTTGCTCTCTTTTCCTTGGCAGCAGGCGGGATTCGCTGGAGGAAGTATCTGCCCTGGCCATTTTCACGGCGAGGGACCTCGGCCGCCGCAGAGGTGACCAGGCCATCGGGCTCTGGCAGCAGCGGGGCTCTCTTTGGCCGGCCCCTGGCAGATGTCTGCAGCCAGGACGGGACACTGCCCCAGCCCATCCAGGTAAGCATGCCTGGCCAGGGGGTGCCCATCCCTCTGGCTCCTCCGGAGAGGCGGTGGCCCAAGCAGAGGGGACCCCACGTGCGGCTTGGGGACAAAGCAGGCCCCTCCCCATGTCACCCACCCCTGCATCCGGCCCCGGTGAGAACTGTGGAGGTGTCCATGCTTGCTCCTGCCCCTAAGGCAGGTTCACCTGCCCCAAAGCCTGTCTCCAGCCCAGCAACTCTCCTCCTCTGTGCTCTGCAGGACCTGCTGGCCCTCCTGCGTGAGCATGGGCCGTCCTCAGAGGGCATCTTCCGGCTGGCAGCTGGCGAGCGTGCCTCCCGAGAGCTCAGGGAGGCCCTGGACAGCGGAGCAGAGGTCCACCTTGAAAGCCAGCCTGTGCACCTGCTGGCCGTCGTCTTGAAGGTGAGCCCTGCTGACCTGGGGCCCAGCAGCTCCTGGCTCTCTCGGTGCCGATGGACACCTTTGAGAGCAGGAGCCAAAACCCAGCTGCCTGCTCCTGAGCCAGAGTGACGGGGATGCTGCCTGCGCTCCCGGCGGGAGTGCCCAAAGCCTCACCCGCAGCCCTTGGCATTGCAGGACTTCCTCCGCAAGATCCCCTCCAAGCTCCTGCACGCAGAGCTCTTCGAGGAGTGGATGGGCGTCCTGCAGATGACCAGCAGGCAGGAGAGGCTGGCGGCACTGAAAGAGTAAGTGTGGCCAGCAGCCTGCCTGCTGTGCACGGACTGGCAGAGGCCGGGATGTGCCTGCAAAGCGACGGCCTCTCTTGAAAAAGCCGTGTTCTCTGCCAGCCACCTCTGGCTGCTGTGGGGTTGGGCTTTGGGGGAAAGTGGCACAGAAAGGCATTTCTCTTCTGGAGCGCTTCCCACGGGCATTGGGGGTTTCTGCATGAAGGGACTCTTGCCAGAAGGGCAGGGAGGGAGGGAGGGAGGGAGGAAGGTGGCCGTACCTCAGCAAAGGCAGTCCCTCTGCTCTAGACCAGGCATGGCCAGGGAGCCTTCCCTCGGGTGGTCTTGGGTGAGATCAGCCTGGGCTACCTGTGTTGACAGCATCTACTTCATTAACGTTTTGTGCCTGTTCCCTCAGGGTGACCAGCAAGCTGCCCAAAGCCAACTTCCTCCTCCTCAAGCAGTTGCTGCTCGTGCTTCAAAACATCAGCAGAAACGTGGCCACCAGCAGGATGACAGCCCACAACCTGGCCATCTGCGTGGGGCCAAACCTCCTGAGCCCACCGGAGGAGCACACGCTCCCGCTGGACGCGCTGGCGCAGGTGACACAGAAGGTACGCTGTGTTGACCAGCTGCCTACGGCCTTCCAGGCCCAGCCCAGCTTTGCTGCTCAGAGGGACCAGGCTGCCTCCTCTCTTCAGCAAACGCTGGTGGACGGGAAGAGCTGCCGGGAGGAGCATCCTTGTGCAGAGCTGCAGCTTTCTGCGCAGAAGCAAGGGTGCGGAGTGCGAGAGGCTGCTTGACCCGTTTTGAGCCACCTAGGGGGAAACCAATGGTTTGCTGTGTGCAGGTGACGCAGCTGGTGGAGTTCCTCATCGAGCACCACGGGGAACTCTTTGAGGAGGAGGTGGCTGACCTTGCCAGGGCATCTGGTGAAGAGTTACCAGCAGTGCAGGTGGAAGCGGAAACAGCAGAGGTATGTCAGAGCCACAAACAGCATGAGAACAGAAGCCTCCCCCCTCAGAAGGTGGGACTACTGCCACAGAGACAAGCAAGGTCATTCAGCAGCCTGCAGCTCTGGAAGGCTGATGCAGGTTGGCCATCGCGCTTTGTGCGGTGAGCCCAACAGAAGTGGCTCAGCTGAGCTGAGGAAACCCGTCCAAGGGATCTGCCTTTCAGAGCTGAGGGAGCAATGGGGCGGGTAGGTCCTTGCCACCTGTTAACGGCCACATTTCCATTGCAGGAGCCTCCAGTCGCTCCAGAAAGCGAACGCCTGCAGAGCTCCTCTCAGGAGAAAAGGTAAAACCAGCCAGCTTTGGTTAAGAGCAGAATTGGTTCAAGCTTCTCATGGCTTTACCTGTCTAACAATACTCTTGAATGGAAAGGTTGCCAGGCTCTTCCCCTGAAATCAGAAAGAGAAAACCAGGTGGTGAAGAGGGCAGCGACTGGCAACCCGAGAGGAAGAGAAGAAAGTTGGAGGGAGCGCTCTCAGGGATGGGCAACTGAGGACGTCCAAGCAGGAAAGAAGAACAGGGAGCCCAGGTGCGTGTAGCAGACTCTGCTGTCCATCTTCCAAAGCTCCAAACGTTCTGCTCTGAGTAGATGAAATATTTCTGAGGTGCACAGGGATAGCCCCAGAAGGGAAGCACGCACCTGCCCTTGGGAGAACCTGTACGTCAGGAGCAACATACCGCTCTAGCCTCAGCAGTTTTCATTTCGCACTTGTTGAAGCTCTCTTTGTGCAGGGCCGAGCAGATCCCTCAGCAAGGTCACAAGACTCACAATTTGGAGTTCTTTGTGCCGCTGCCTACAGAAAGAGGCAAAGTCCCACTTTTCTGCTCACGTCAGCTGGCAATCCTAGCTAGCACTGGCTGGTGGTGTCTGCATCCCAAAGACACAGCAAGGAGTTGTGCCAAGGAGCTCTAGGTGCTGAGATACTGGCGCTTGTTATCTTTTTCACTGGGCTTCCCAAAGAACGGGGGACAAAGTCACGCCTCTTCCACCCTCCATGGTTTCACCAGGGCTTTCTGACTCTGTCCTTGCAGGTGCCAATTCAAATTTGATGCTTGGATTCCCTGCATGAGCTGCGACGCCTGGGCTTCGTGGGGCTGCATCGTGCAGCCCCAGTACCACCTCGGCGGAGGCGAGGAGAGAGGCCCCCCTGCCCTCTGCTCCGCCCAGCACATTCCACTCGGGCACCACTGACGTGGTTTGGGCTGGGCTGGCCACTACAGCGAACGACAGGTGCCCTCTTTAACCTCTCTCCCGTTCCGAGAAGGAGGGACAGAAGAGAAGAGAAGGAGAGAGAGAGACTCTTAGGAGTTGTAAAGAAACTCAAGTACCATAGTGAAATATTAAGAATAAAATTATAAAAAGAAAAGATTATAATATTAATCACGAAATCTGTACAACACTTAAGACCCATATCGAGCTCCCAGGGCGACGATCGCGTCACCGGCAAGCACTGGGAAAGTCCCAGATGGGACTCGGCAACGGACGGGAATTGGATTCCGGATCTGGAGTCAGGAATGCACGGATCCATATCAAAGGCAGATGAACAGACAGAGTCCTCCTCGGGCACTGGCCGTTGAAGAAAGAGCCTGAGCCCTTTGATCCCTCAGCTTTTATACTGAGCATGGTGCAGGTGGGATGGAATACCCTGTTGGTCAGGTTTAGGCCAACAGGGTATTCCATGCCCGTTCCTCCCCACAGGCGTCACCCCGCTACGCTTTTCCGCTTCCGACCCTCCAACTGTGTGCAGAACAAAGCGAGCTGGCCTTGGTTGTTCCAGCAAAAAGTATAAGCAGGAGGCTCTCTGCAGACCATTCCTTGGTATTCACGAGAAACATCAGACCTTTGCTCCGTGAGCAAATGCCCTCCAGCTGGCACGTGAACTTTGTACGGAGTGTGTTACGCATGGCAGTTTCTGTCACGGGGAGGGGAGGGACACGAGGCAGAAGGACTGCTTTCTTCCCTCTTCCGACTGGGCAGGACGTGTCTGCAACCCCCATGGGCTCCATTCCTCTGGGCTGCCCTGCTTCTTGGAGCTTCCCCTCGATGTTTTAGAGGCTGGGGTCTAAAAGAGAGTGCCAACCACCACCTTTTACCCAGACATTTTGTGAAGAACAGAGTTGGTGTCAACATCGCAGTTAGGGTAAAAAGACAAAGTTGGAGTTCTGTGGAAACTCTGTCTCTGGACTCTGTCACCAGGGCGCATCCTCTTTCTCCCTGTCCCGTAACAGGGGAGCGCCTTTCCACGTGGACCCCTGCTGTGGCTGGAGGAAACATGCCCTTCTCACCCTCACGCCAATAGCACAGGGAGACCTGCAGAAAGAGGGTGAGACCGACGGCGGGTGGTACCACTATGGGCAAGAAGTGTTCTAGGGACGCATCCACACGTACGTGTGACCAAACCCACAAGTCTGGCAAAGCTGAAAACCTGAAAGGAGGTTATAGAGAGGTGGTGGGGGTCGATCTCTTCTCCCATGTAACAAGCCACAGGACAAGAAGAAATGGCCTCAAGTTACGCCAAGGCAGGTTTAGATTGCATATCAGGAAAATTTGTTTCACCAAAAGGGATATCAAACATTGGAACAGGCTGCCCAGGGAAGCGGTGGAATCGCCATGCCTGGAGGTGTTTAACAGACGGGTAGAGGTGGTGCTTAGGGACATGGTTTAGCGGTGATTTGGGCAGTGTTAGGTTGGTGGCTGGACTCGATGGTCTTAAAGGTCCCTTCAACCTAGATGATTCCATAAAGCCTATAAAGCTGCTGGAAAGCAGCTCCCCAGTACGAGGGAGACATGGGCACACTGGGGAGAGCCCCCTGGTGCCCCTCCCCCGCCCACCCCCCAGAGCGACTGTTGGCATCACAATGTTGGGCCCGACGCTGGCCCACAAAAGGCCCCGGTGCCTGCAGGGCCGTTGCTGTGCCAGCGCAGAGCGTCACTGGGGAGAGTCCGGCTCTTGCCCAGTGTGCTTGTGGCACCGCGTGTCAGTACTGAGACCCCTTGGAGGCCTCCTGTGGGCCAGCTGGGAACTCTCCTGAGCTCTACAGCCGTGTCCCACGTGAGGATTCCCTTGATCCCGTGAGGATGGGACAGGTCAACTGCTGCCAGGGCTCCAGGTGAGCTCCCCCCATGGCTCGGGGACACGCCGGCACAGCCGGGCCCCGCAGCAGCCGCCTTGCTCATGCCCGACGCCCTCTGCTCCGCAGGGACGACCCTGAGCCCGGGCAGCCGTGCCTGCTCGTGCCGGCATCACCCGAGCTGCGGGAACAGCAGCGCGTGCGCGTGACCCAGGGCCGGCGGACGAAGAAGAGGGACCTCCTCCTCTTCAGGGACACCTTGGTCATCGCCAAGGCCAAGTAAGACTCGCGGAGCCCGGCTGCCTTTCCTCCCAAGCCCTGGCCCTGGCCCTGGCCCCAGGGCAGGGACACCCCAGGAGCTGCCCCAGGCCCCCGGCACCCTGCTGCTGGATGCGCCCACGGCCGTGCCCGTGGCAGGCAAAGGCTCGAGGGGAGCCACCGGGCTTGGCCACCTCCGGGTCACTCCCTGCCGGTGCTCTTTGCAGACGTGACAGCGCCCCACGCCCAGAGCTCTGCCTGGCCCTGGCCCTGCTGCAGGTGTTCAGCAGCGGGAAGGGGGCAGCCGGCGATGGCGCCAAAGAGGAGGAAGGCAAGGACGCCAAGTCCCTTGTCTTTGTCTGGCCCTGGGGCTCCTGCATCGTGACTTTCTGGTGAGTGTCGGTGCCTTGTCCCATGGCAGGGCCAGGCAGCGCCTCTGTCCTGCCCCACGGGGCTCTCTCCTGCCCCTGTGGCCATCCCCACGGGGCCGGGCTGTGCCGCAGCCCACCTCTGCCCGCAGGCTGGGGAGCAGCGGGCACTCAGGGTCTTTCTCTGCTCTTTCTGCAGCTCCCGGGTGGTGAAGGAGCTCTGGCTCAGCGCCCTCCTTGGGTAAGCCCTGCCTGGCCGTGCAGCCTGGGGAACCCGTGCTCACGGCACAGGGGGATGCTCCAGGTGTAGCTGTACCATGGGGAAACACCGCTCCCCAGCTGGGGAGAGGTGCCCCCACGGCTGTGGGCAGCTCTCCAGCACGCAGAACTGGTGCAGCTGCTTCGCCCACCTGTGTCCAGCCAACACCTGCCCAGCCCCAGCCCCGCCACTGCCGCTGCTCTGCGCTCCACTGCCGGCCGCTACCCGGCTGCTTCGGGGCAGCTTGGAAGTGCTCCCCGGGCTGGCAGGAGAGGGACAAGGCAGCTTGGGTCTCACACAGCTCTTTCTGGTCCCTTTCCCTGTGCACAGGCCACCAGAAGGAGTGGAGGGAGCCCGGGTGACCCAGCTGCCCTCCATCAAGCTCCTGCTGAAGGAGCTGAGGCGCCGAAATGCTGTGAGTGTCCCTCCCGTCTCCCCTCTGCCCCCAGAGCCCGCTCCAGCCCAACATCGGGTGCATGGCTTCTGACCTTCTGCTCTTTTCCCCTTTCCCAGCCGACGACACTAGATGCCAGCAGCCTGGAGAGGCTGGTCAAGCGCCAGGCAGAGGTGAGGATCGCTCGGGCTGCGGTCTCGGCTGTCTCCACCTCTCACACACGACCAGGGGCTGATGCAGCTCCCCCCCGGGCCCTTTCTGCTGCGGGGCTGCTCGGTGAGCGCAGTGCATTTCTTGCAGGCTGGTCCCAAGCAGCGGCCACCTCCCGTCCCCTCTTGCAGCCAAGGCGGGCCTGGCCACAAGGACGGTGAGTTTGGAGAACATGGGACAGGACGGCCCCTCTCCTCTTGCAGGCGGGCCCTCGTGCTGCACCGGGGCTGCTGCTGCCCTTCCCGCAGGGCACGTCCATCCCCATCGCTCCGCGGCCGGAGAGAGCTGAGCCCCCAGGGCCCCTCCTTCCCAAACAACGCCTCTCCCTTGCTTTCGGTGGGGGGGGCACAGCACTGAGAGACTCCAGGAGCATTTGCCTGGCGCTTCTCCTCCAAGCCTCTTTGCTCTCTTTTCCTTGGCAGCAGGCGGGATTCGCTGGAGGAAGTATCTGCCCTGGCCATTTTCACGGCGAGGGACCTCGGCCGCCGCAGAGGTGACCAGGCCATCGGGCTCTGGCAGCAGCGGGGCTCTCTTTGGCCGGCCCCTGGCAGATGTCTGCAGCCAGGACGGGACACTGCCCCAGCCCATCCAGGTAAGCATGCCTGGCCAGGGGGTGCCCATCCCTCTGGCTCCTCCGGAGAGGCGGTGGCCCAAGCAGAGGGGACCCCACGTGCGGCTTGGGGACAAAGCAGGCCCCTCCCCATGTCACCCACCCCTGCATCCGGCCCCGGTGAGAACTGTGGAGGTGTCCATGCTTGCTCCTGCCCCTAAGGCAGGTTCACCTGCCCCAAAGCCTGTCTCCAGCCCAGCAACTCTCCTCCTCTGTGCTCTGCAGGACCTGCTGGCCCTCCTGCGTGAGCATGGGCCGTCCTCAGAGGGCATCTTCCGGCTGGCAGCTGGCGAGCGTGCCTCCCGAGAGCTCAGGGAGGCCCTGGACAGCAGAGCAGAGGTCCACCTTGAAAGCCAGCCTGTGCACCTGCTGGCCGTCGTCTTGAAGGTGAGCCCTGCTGACCTGGGGCCCAGCAGCTCCTGGCTCTCTCGGTGCCGATGGACACCTTTGAGAGCAGGAGCCAAAACCCAGCTGCCTGCTCCTGAGCCAGAGTGACGGGGATGCTGCCTGCGCTCCCGGCGGGAGTGCCCAAAGCCTCACCCGCAGCCCTTGGCATTGCAGGACTTCCTCCGCAAGATCCCCTCCAAGCTCCTGCACGCAGAGCTCTTCGAGGAGTGGATGGGCGTCCTGCAGATGACCAGCAGGCAGGAGAGGCTGGCGGCACTGAAAGAGTAAGTGTGGCCAGCAGCCTGCCTGCTGTGCACGGACTGGCAGAGGCCGGGATGTGCCTGCAAAGCGACGGCCTCTCTTGAAAAAGCCGTGTTCTCTGCCAGCCACCTCTGGCTGCTGTGGGGTTGGGCTTTGGGGGAAAGTGGCACAGAAAGGCATTTCTCTTCTGGAGCGCTTCCCACGGGCATTGGGGGTTTCTGCATGAAGGGACTCTTGCCAGAAGGGCAGGGAGGGAGGGAGGGAGGGAGGAAGGTGGCCGTACCTCAGCAAAGGCAGTCCCTCTGCTCTAGACCAGGCATGGCCAGGGAGCCTTCCCTCGGGTGGTCTTGGGTGAGATCAGCCTGGGCTACCTGTGTTGACAGCATCTACTTCATTAACGTTTTGTGCCTGTTCCCTCAGGGTGACCAGCAAGCTGCCCAAAGCCAACTTCCTCCTCCTCAAGCAGTTGCTGCTCGTGCTTCAAAACATCAGCAGAAACGTGGCCACCAGCAGGATGACAGCCCACAACCTGGCCATCTGCGTGGGGCCAAACCTCCTGAGCCCACCGGAGGAGCACACGCTCCCGCTGGACGCGCTGGTGCAGGTGACACAGAAGGTACGCTGTGTTGACCAGCTGCCTACGGCCTTCCAGGCCCAGCCCAGCTTTGCTGCTCAGAGGGACCAGGCTGCCTCCTCTCTTCAGCAAACGCTGGTGGACGGGAAGAGCTGCCGGGAGGAGCATCCTTGTGCAGAGCTGCAGCTTTCTGCGCAGAAGCAAGGGTGCGGAGTGCGAGAGGCTGCTTGACCCGTTTTGAGCCACCTAGGGGGAAACCAATGGTTTGCTGTGTGCAGGTGACGCAGCTGGTGGAGTTCCTCATCGAGCACCACGGGGAACTCTTTGAGGAGGAGGTGGCTGACCTTGCCAGGGCATCTGGTGAAGAGTTACCAGCAGTGCAGGTGGAAGCGGAAACAGCAGAGGTATGTCAGAGCCACAAACAGCATGAGAACAGAAGCCTCCCCCCTCAGAAGGTGGGACTACTGCCACAGAGACAAGCAAGGTCATTCAGCAGCCTGCAGCTCTGGAAGGCTGATGCAGGTTGGCCATCGCGCTTTGTGCGGTGAGCCCAACAGAAGTGGCTCAGCTGAGCTGAGGAAACCCGTCCAAGGGATCTGCCTTTCAGAGCTGAGGGAGCAATGGGGCGGGTAGGTCCTTGCCACCTGTTAACGGCCACATTTCCATTGCAGGAGCCTCCAGTCGCTCCAGAAAGCGAACGCCTGCAGAGCTCCTCTCAGGAGAAAAGGTAAAACCAGCCAGCTTTGGTTAAGAGCAGAATTGGTTCAAGCTTCTCATGGCTTTACCTGTCTAACAATACTCTTGAATGGAAAGGTTGCCAGGCTCTTCCCCTGAAATCAGAAAGAGAAAACCAGGTGGTGAAGAGGGCAGCGACTGGCAACCCGAGAGGAAGAGAAGAAAGTTGGAGGGAGCGCTCTCAGGGATGGGCAACTGAGGACGTCCAAGCAGGAAAGAAGAACAGGGAGCCCAGGTGCGTGTAGCAGACTCTGCTGTCCATCTTCCAAAGCTCCAAACGTTCTGCTCTGAGTAGATGAAATATTTCCGAGGTGCACAGGGATAGCCCCAGAAGGGAAGCACGCACCTGCCCTTGGGAGAACCTGTACGTCAGGAGCAACATACCGCTCTAGCCTCAGCAGTTTTCATTTCGCACTTGTTGAAGCTCTCTTTGTGCAGGGCCGAGCAGATCCCTCAGCAAGGTCACAAGACTCACAATTTGGAGTTCTTTGTGCCGCTGCCTACAGAAAGAGGCAAAGTCCCACTTTTCTGCTCACGTCAGCTGGCAATCCTAGCTAGCACTGGCTGGTGGTGTCTGCATCCCAAAGACACAGCAAGGAGTTGTGCCAAGGAGCTCTAGGTGCTGAGATACTGGCGCTTGTTATCTTTTTCACTGGGCTTCCCAAAGAACGGGGGACAAAGTCACGCCTCTTCCACCCTCCATGGTTTCACCAGGGCTTTCTGACTCTGTCCTTGCAGGTGCCAATTCAAATTTGATGCTTGGATTCCCTGCATGAGCTGCGACGCCTGGGCTTCGTGGGGCTGCATCGTGCAGCCCCAGTACCACCTCGGCGGAGGCGAGGAGAGAGGCCCCCCTGCCCTCTGCTCCGCCCAGCACATTCCACTCGGGCACCACTGACGTGGTTTGGGCTGGGCTGGCCACTACAGCGAACGACAGGTGCCCTCTTTAACCTCTCTCCCGTTCCGAGAAGGAGGGACAGAAGAGAAGAGAAGGAGAGAGAGAGACTCTTAGGAGTTGTAAAGAAACTCAAGTACCATAGTGAAATATTAAGAATAAAATTATAAAAAGAAAAGATTATAATATTAATCACGAAATCTGTACAACACTTAAGACCCATATCGAGCTCCCAGGGCGACGATCGCGTCACCGGCAAGCACTGGGAAAGTCCCAGATGGGACTCGGCAACGGACGGGAATTGGATTCCGGATCTGGAGTCAGGAATGCACGGATCCATATCAAAGGCAGATGAACAGACAGAGTCCTCCTCGGGCACTGGCCGTTGAAGAAAGAGCCTGAGCCCTTTGATCCCTCAGCTTTTATACTGAGCATGGTGCAGGTGGGATGGAATACCCTGTTGGTCAGGTTTAGGCCAACAGGGTATTCCATGCCCGTTCCTCCCCACAGGCGTCACCCCGCTACGCTTTTCCGCTTCCGACCCTCCAACTGTGTGCAGAACAAAGCGAGCTGGCCTTGGTTGTTCCAGCAAAAAGTATAAGCAGGAGGCTCTCTGCAGACCATTCCTTGGTATTCACGAGAAACATCAGACCTTTGCTCCGTGAGCAAATGCCCTCCAGCTGGCACGTGAACTTTGTACGGAGTGTGTTACGCATGGCAGTTTCTGTCACGGGGAGGGGAGGGACACGAGGCAGAAGGACTGCTTTCTTCCCTCTTCCGACTGGGCAGGACGTGTCTGCAACCCCCATGGGCTCCATTCCTCTGGGCTGCCCTGCTTCTTGGAGCTTCCCCTCGATGTTTTAGAGGCTGGGGTCTAAAAGAGAGTGCCAACCACCACCTTTTACCCAGACATTTTGTGAAGAACAAAGTTGGTGTCAACATCGCAGTTAGGGTAAAAAGACAAAGTTGGAGTTCTGTGGAAACTCTGTCTCTGGACTCTGTCACCAGGGCGCATCCTCTTTCTCCCTGTCCCGTAACAGGGGAGCGCCTTTCCACGTGGACCCCTGCTGTGGCTGGAGGAAACATGCCCTTCTCACCCTCACGCCAATAGCACAGGGAGACCTGCAGAAAGAGGGTGAGACCGACGGCGGGTGGTACCACTATGGGCAAGAAGTGTTCTAGGGACGCATCCACACGTACGTGTGACCAAACCCACAAGTCTGGCAAAGCTGAAAACCTGAAAGGAGGTTATAGAGAGGTGGTGGGGGTCGATCTCTTCTCCCATGTAACAAGCCACAGGACAAGAAGAAATGGCCTCAAGTTACGCCAAGGCAGGTTTAGATTGCATATCAGGAAAATTTGTTTCACCAAAAGGGATATCAAACATTGGAACAGGCTGCCCAGGGAAGCGGTGGAATCGCCATGCCTGGAGGTGTTTAACAGACGGGTAGAGGTGGTGCTTAGGGACATGGTTTAGCGGTGATTTGGGCAGTGTTAGGTTGGTGGCTGGACTCGATGGTCTTAAAGGTCCCTTCAACCTAGATGATTCCATAAAGCCTATAAAGCTGCTGGAAAGCAGCTCCCCAGTACGAGGGAGACATGGGCACACTGGGGAGAGCCCCCTGGTGCCCCTCCCCCGCCCACCCCCCAGAGCGACTGTTGGCATCACAATGTTGGGCCCGACGCTGGCCCACAAAAGGCCCCGGTGCCTGCAGGGCCGTTGCTGTGCCAGCGCAGAGCGTCACTGGGGAGAGTCCGGCTCTTGCCCAGTGTGCTTGTGGCACCGCGTGTCAGTACTGAGACCCCTTGGAGGCCTCCTGTGGGCCAGCTGGGAACTCTCCTGAGCTCTACAGCCGTGTCCCACGTGAGGATTCCCTTGATCCCGTGAGGATGGGACAGGTCAACTGCTGCCAGGGCTCCAGGTGAGCTCCCCCCATGGCTCGGGGACACGCCGGCACAGCCGGGCCCCGCAGCAGCCGCCTTGCTCATGCCCGACGCCCTCTGCTCCGCAGGGACGACCCTGAGCCCGGGCAGCCGTGCCTGCTCGTGCCGGCATCACCCGAGCTGCGGGAACAGCAGCGCGTGCGCGTGACCCAGGGCCGGCGGACGAAGAAGAGGGACCTCCTCCTCTTCAGGGACACCTTGGTCATCGCCAAGGCCAAGTAAGACTCGCGGAGCCCGGCTGCCTTTCCTCCCAAGCCCTGGCCCTGGCCCTGGCCCCAGGGCAGGGACACCCCAGGAGCTGCCCCAGGCCCCCGGCACCCTGCTGCTGGATGCGCCCATGGCCGTGCCCGTGGCAGGCAGAGGCTCGAGGGGAGCCACTGGGCTCGGCCACCTCCGGGTCACTCCCTGCCGGTGCTCTTTGCAGACGTGACAGCGCCCCACGCCCAGAGCTCTGCCTGGCCCTGGCCCTGCTGCAGGTGTTCAGCAGCGGGAAGGGGGCAGCCGGCGATGGCGCCAAAGAGGAGGAAGGCAAGGACGCCAAGTCCCTTGTCTTTGTCTGGCCCTGGGGCTCCTGCATCGTGACTTTCTGGTGAGTGTCGGTGCCTTGTCCCACGGCAGGGCCAGGCAGCGCCTCTGTCCTGCCCCACGGGGCTCTCTCCTGCCCCTGTGGCCATCCCCACGGGGCCGGGCTGTGCCGCAGCCCACCTCTGCCCGCAGGCTGGGGAGCAGCGGGCACTCAGGGTCTTTCTCTGCTCTTTCTGCAGCTCCCGGGTGGTGAAGGAGCTCTGGCTCAGCGCCCTCCTTGGGTAAGCCCTGCCTGGCCGTGCAGCCTGGGGAACCCGTGCTCACGGCACAGGGGGATGCTCCAGGTGTAGCTGTACCATGGGGAAACACCGCTCCCCAGCTGGGGAGAGGTGCCCCCACGGCTGTGGGCAGCTCTCCAGCACGCAGAACTGGTGCAGCTGCTTCGCCCACCTGTGTCCAGCCAACACCTGCCCAGCCCCAGCCCCGCCACTGCCGCTGCTCTGCGCTCCACTGCCGGCCGCTACCCGGCTGCTTCGGGGCAGCTTGGAAGTGCTCCCCGGGCTGGCAGGAGAGGGACAAGGCAGCTTGGGTCTCACACAGCTCTTTCTGGTCCCTTTCCCTGTGCACAGGCCACCAGAAGGAGTGGAGGGAGCCCGGGTGACCCGGCTGCCCTCCATCAAGCTCCTGCTGAAGGAGCTGAGGCGCCGAAATGCTGTGAGTGTCCCTCCCGTCTCCCCTCTGCCCCCAGAGCCCGCTCCAGCCCAACATCGGGTGCATGGCTTCTGACCTTCTGCTCTTTTCCCCTTTCCCAGCCGACGACACTAGACGCCAGCAGCCTGGAGAGGCTGGTCAAGCGCCAGGCAGAGGTGAGGATCGCTCGGGCTGCGGTCTCGGCCGTCTCCACCTCTCACACACGACCAGGGGCTGATGCAGCTCCCCCCCGGGCCCTTTCTGCTGCGGGGCTGCTCGGTGAGCGCAGTGCATTTCTTGCAGGCTGGTCCCAAGCAGCGGCCACCTCCCGTCCCCTCTTGCAGCCAAGGCGGGCCTGGCCACAAGGATGGTGAGTTTGGAGAACATGGGACAGGATGGCCCCTCTCCTCTTGCAGGCGGGCCCTCATGCTGCACCGGGGCTGCTGCTGCCCTTCCCGCAGGGCACGTCCATCCCCATCGCTCCGCGGCCGGAGAGAGCTGAGCCCCCAGGGCCCCTCCTTCCCAAGCAACGCCTCTCCCTTGCTTTCGGTGGGGGGGGCACAGCACTGAGAGACTCCAGGAGCATTTGCCTGGCGCTTCTCCTCCAAGCCTCTTTGCTCTCTTTTCCTTGGCAGCAGGCGGGATTCGCTGGAGGAAGTATCTGCCCTGGCCATTTTCACGGCGAGGGACCTCGGCCGCCGCAGAGGTGACCAGGCCATCGGGCTCTGGCAGCAGCGGGGCTCTCTTTGGCCGGCCCCTGGCAGATGTCTGCAGCCAGGACGGGACACTGCCCCAGCCCATCCAGGTAAGCATGCCTGGCCAGGGGGTGCCCATCCCTCTGGCTCCTCCGGAGAGGCGGTGGCCCAAGCAGAGGGGACCCCACGTGCGGCTTGGGGACAAAGCAGGCCCCTCCCCATGTCACCCACCCCTGCATCCGGCCCCGGTGAGAACTGTGGAGGTGTCCATGCTTGCTCCTGCCCCTAAGGCAGGTTCACCTGCCCCAAAGCCTGTCTCCAGCCCAGCAACTCTCCTCCTCTGTGCTCTGCAGGACCTGCTGGCCCTCCTGCGTGAGCATGGGCCGTCCTCAGAGGGCATCTTCCGGCTGGCAGCTGGCGAGCGTGCCTCCCGAGAGCTCAGGGAGGCCCTGGACAGCGGAGCAGAGGTCCACCTTGAAAGCCAGCCTGTGCACCTGCTGGCCGTCGTCTTGAAGGTGAGCCCTGCTGACCTGGGGCCCAGCAGCTCCTGGCTCTCTCGGTGCCGATGGACACCTTTGAGAGCAGGAGCCAAAACCCAGCTGCCTGCTCCTGAGCCAGAGTGACGGGGATGCTGCCTGCGCTCCCGGCGGGAGTGCCCAAAGCCTCACCCGCAGCCCTTGGCATTGCAGGACTTCCTCCGCAAGATCCCCTCCAAGCTCCTGCACGCAGAGCTCTTCGAGGAGTGGATGGGCGTCCTGCAGATGACCAGCAGGCAGGAGAGGCTGGCGGCACTGAAAGAGTAAGTGTGGCCAGCAGCCTGCCTGCTGTGCACGGACTGGCAGAGGCCGGGATGTGCCTGCAAAGCGACGGCCTCTCTTGAAAAAGCCGTGTTCTCTGCCAGCCACCTCTGGCTGCTGTGGGGTTGGGCTTTGGGGGAAAGTGGCACAGAAAGGCATTTCTCTTCTGGAGCGCTTCCCACGGGCATTGGGGGTTTCTGCATGAAGGGACTCTTGCCAGAAGGGCAGGGAGGGAGGGAGGGAGGGAGGAAGGTGGCCGTACCTCAGCAAAGGCAGTCCCTCTGCTCTAGACCAGGCATGGCCAGGGAGCCTTCCCTCGGGTGGTCTTGGGTGAGATCAGCCTGGGCTACCTGTGTTGACAGCATCTACTTCATTAACGTTTTGTGCCTGTTCCCTCAGGGTGACCAGCAAGCTGCCCAAAGCCAACTTCCTCCTCCTCAAGCAGTTGCTGCTCGTGCTTCAAAACATCAGCAGAAACGTGGCCACCAGCAGGATGACAGCCCACAACCTGGCCATCTGCGTGGGGCCAAACCTCCTGAGCCCACCGGAGGAGCACACGCTCCCGCTGGACGCGCTGGCGCAGGTGACACAGAAGGTACGCTGTGTTGACCAGCTGCCTACGGCCTTCCAGGCCCAGCCCAGCTTTGCTGCTCAGAGGGACCAGGCTGCCTCCTCTCTTCAGCAAACGCTGGTGGACGGGAAGAGCTGCCGGGAGGAGCATCCTTGTGCAGAGCTGCAGCTTTCTGCGCAGAAGCAAGGGTGCGGAGTGCGAGAGGCTGCTTGACCCGTTTTGAGCCACCTAGGGGGAAACCAATGGTTTGCTGTGTGCAGGTGACGCAGCTGGTGGAGTTCCTCATCGAGCACCACGGGGAACTCTTTGAGGAGGAGGTGGCTGACCTTGCCAGGGCATCTGGTGAAGAGTTACCAGCAGTGCAGGTGGAAGCGGAAACAGCAGAGGTATGTCAGAGCCACAAACAGCATGAGAACAGAAGCCTCCCCCCTCAGAAGGTGGGACTACTGCCACAGAGACAAGCAAGGTCATTCAGCAGCCTGCAGCTCTGGAAGGCTGATGCAGGTTGGCCATCGCACTTTGTGCGGTGAGCCCAACAGAAGTGGCTCAGCTGAGCTGAGGAAACCCGTCCAAGGGATCTGCCTTTCAGAGCTGAGGGAGCAATGGGGCGGGTAGGTCCTTGCCACCTGTTAACGGCCACATTTCCATTGCAGGAGCCTCCAGTCGCTCCAGAAAGCGAACGCCTGCAGAGCTCCTCTCAGGAGAAAAGGTAAAACCAGCCAGCTTTGGTTAAGAGCAGAATTGGTTCAAGCTTCTCATGGCTTTACCTGTCTAACAATACTCTTGAATGGAAAGGTTGCCAGGCTCTTCCCCTGAAATCAGAAAGAGAAAACCAGGTGGTGAAGAGGGCAGCGACTGGCAACCCGAGAGGAAGAGAAGAAAGTTGGAGGGAGCGCTCTCAGGGATGGGCAACTGAGGACGTCCAAGCAGGAAAGAAGAACAGGGAGCCCAGGTGCGTGTAGCAGACTCTGCTGTCCATCTTCCAAAGCTCCAAACGTTCTGCTCTGAGTAGATGAAATATTTCCGAGGTGCACAGGGATAGCCCCAGAAGGGAAGCACGCACCTGCCCTTGGGAGAACCTGTACGTCAGGAGCAACATACCGCTCTAGCCTCAGCAGTTTTCATTTCGCACTTGTTGAAGCTCTCTTTGTGCAGGGCCGAGCAGATCCCTCAGCAAGGTCACAAGACTCACAATTTGGAGTTCTTTGTGCCGCTGCCTACAGAAAGAGGCAAAGTCCCACTTTTCTGCTCACGTCAGCTGGCAATCCTAGCTAG
This sequence comes from Numenius arquata, assembly GCF_964106895.1. Lineage (NCBI taxonomy): Eukaryota > Metazoa > Chordata > Aves > Charadriiformes > Scolopacidae > Numenius > Numenius arquata. The sequence continues at coordinate 96,957,744 of NC_133576.1, read as the reverse complement.
CACTGGCTGGTGGTGTCTGCATCCCAAAGACACAGCAAGGAGTTGTGCCAAGGAGCTCTAGGTGCTGAGATACTGGCGCTTGTTATCTTTTTCACTGGGCTTCCCAAAGAACGGGGGACAAAGTCACGCCTCTTCCACCCTCCATGGTTTCACCAGGGCTTTCTGACTCTGTCCTTGCAGGTGCCAATTCAAATTTGATGCTTGGATTCCCTGCATGAGCTGCGACGCCTGGGCTTCGTGGGGCTGCATCGTGCAGCCCCAGTACCACCTCGGCGGAGGCGAGGAGAGAGGCCCCCCTGCCCTCTGCTCCGCCCAGCACATTCCACTCGGGCACCACTGACGTGGTTTGGGCTGGGCTGGCCACTACAGCGAACGACAGGTGCCCTCTTTAACCTCTCTCCCGTTCCGAGAAGGAGGGACAGAAGAGAAGAGAAGGAGAGAGAGAGACTCTTAGGAGTTGTAAAGAAACTCAAGTACCATAGTGAAATATTAAGAATAAAATTATAAAAAGAAAAGATTATAATATTAATCACGAAATCTGTACAACACTTAAGACCCATATCGAGCTCCCAGGGCGACGATCGCGTCACCGGCAAGCACTGGGAAAGTCCCAGATGGGACTCGGCAACGGACGGGAATTGGATTCCGGATCTGGAGTCAGGAATGCACGGATCCATATCAAAGGCAGATGAACAGACAGAGTCCTCCTCGGGCACTGGCCGTTGAAGAAAGAGCCTGAGCCCTTTGATCCCTCAGCTTTTATACTGAGCATGGTGCAGGTGGGATGGAATACCCTGTTGGTCAGGTTTAGGCCAACAGGGTATTCCATGCCCGTTCCTCCCCACAGGCGTCACCCCGCTACGCTTTTCCGCTTCCGACCCTCCAACTGTGTGCAGAACAAAGCGAGCTGGCCTTGGTTGTTCCAGCAAAAAGTATAAGCAGGAGGCTCTCTGCAGACCATTCCTTGGTATTCACGAGAAACATCAGACCTTTGCTCCGTGAGCAAATGCCCTCCAGCTGGCACGTGAACTTTGTACGGAGTGTGTTACGCATGGCAGTTTCTGTCACGGGGAGGGGAGGGACACGAGGCAGAAGGACTGCTTTCTTCCCTCTTCCGACTGGGCAGGACGTGTCTGCAACCCCCATGGGCTCCATTCCTCTGGGCTGCCCTGCTTCTTGGAGCTTCCCCTCGATGTTTTAGAGGCTGGGGTCTAAAAGAGAGTGCCAACCACCACCTTTTACCCAGACATTTTGTGAAGAACAGAGTTGGTGTCAACATCGCAGTTAGGGTAAAAAGACAAAGTTGGAGTTCTGTGGAAACTCTGTCTCTGGACTCTGTCACCAGGGCGCATCCTCTTTCTCCCTGTCCCGTAACAGGAGAGCGCCTTTCCACGTGGACCCCTGCTGTGGCTGGAGGAAACATGCCCTTCTCACCCTCACGCCAATAGCACAGGGAGACCTGCAGAAAGAGGGTGAGACCGACGGCGGGTGGTACCACTATGGGCAAGAAGTGTTCTAGGGACGCATCCACACGTACGTGTGACCAAACCCACAAGTCTGGCAAAGCTGAAAACCTGAAAGGAGGTTATAGAGAGGTGGTGGGGGTCGATCTCTTCTCCCATGTAACAAGCCACAGGACAAGAAGAAATGGCCTCAAGTTACGCCAAGGCAGGTTTAGATTGCATATCAGGAAAATTTGTTTCACCAAAAGGGATATCAAACATTGGAACAGGCTGCCCAGGGAAGCGGTGGAATCGCCATGCCTGGAGGTGTTTAACAGACGGGTAGAGGTGGTGCTTAGGGACATGGTTTAGCGGTGATTTGGGCAGTGTTAGGTTGGTGGCTGGACTCGATGGTCTTAAAGGTCCCTTCAACCTAGATGATTCCATAAAGCCTATAAAGCTGCTGGAAAGCAGCTCCCCAGTACGAGGGAGACATGGGCACACTGGGGAGAGCCCCCTGGTGCCCCTCCCCCGCCCACCCCCCAGAGCGACTGTTGGCATCACAATGTTGGGCCCGACGCTGGCCCACAAAAGGCCCCGGTGCCTGCAGGGCCGTTGCTGTGCCAGCGCAGAGCGTCACTGGGGAGAGTCCGGCTCTTGCCCAGTGTGCTTGTGGCACCGCGTGTCAGTACTGAGACCCCTTGGAGGCCTCCTGTGGGCCAGCTGGGAACTCTCCTGAGCTCTACAGCCGTGTCCCACGTGAGGATTCCCTTGATCCCGTGAGGATGGGACAGGTCAACTGCTGCCAGGGCTCCAGGTGAGCTCCCCCCATGGCTCGGGGACACGCCGGCACAGCCGGGCCCCGCAGCAGCCGCCTTGCTCATGCCCGACGCCCTCTGCTCCGCAGGGACGACCCTGAGCCCGGGCAGCCGTGCCTGCTCATGCCGGCATCACCCGAGCTGCGGGAACAGCAGCGCGTGCGCGTGACCCAGGGCCGGCGGACGAAGAAGAGGGACCTCCTCCTCTTCAGGGACACCTTGGTCATCGCCAAGGCCAAGTAAGACTCGCGGAGCCCGGCTGCCTTTCCTCCCAAGCCCTGGCCCTGGCCCTGGCCCCAGGGCAGGGACACCCCAGGAGCTGCCCCAGGCCCCCGGCACCCTGCTGCTGGATGCGCCCATGGCCGTGCCCGTGGCAGGCAGAGGCTCGAGGGGAGCCACTGGGCTCGGCCACCTCCGGGTCACTCCCTGCCGGTGCTCTTTGCAGACGTGACAGCGCCCCACGCCCAGAGCTCTGCCTGGCCCTGGCCCTGCTGCAGGTGTTCAGCAGCGGGAAGGGGGCAGCCGGCGATGGCGCCAAAGAGGAGGAAGGCAAGGACGCCAAGTCCCTTGTCTTTGTCTGGCCCTGGGGCTCCTGCATCGTGACTTTCTGGTGAGTGTCGGTGCCTTGTCCCACGGCAGGGCCAGGCAGCGCCTCTGTCCTGCCCCACGGGGCTCTCTCCTGCCCCTGTGGCCATCCCCACGGGGCCGGGCTGTGCCGCAGCCCACCTCTGCCCGCAGGCTGGGGAGCAGCGGGCACTCAGGGTCTTTCTCTGCTCTTTCTGCAGCTCCCGGGTGGTGAAGGAGCTCTGGCTCAGCGCCCTCCTTGGGTAAGCCCTGCCTGGCCGTGCAGCCTGGGGAACCCGTGCTCACGGCACAGGGGGATGCTCCAGGTTTAGCTGTACCATGGGGAAACACCGCTCCCCAGCTGGGGAGAGGTGCCCCCACGGCTGTGGGCAGCTCTCCAGCACGCAGAACTGGTGCAGCTGCTTCGCCCACCTGTGTCCAGCCAACACCTGCCCAGCCCCAGCCCCGCCACTGCCGCTGCTCTGCGCTCCACTGCCGGCCGCTACCCGGCTGCTTCGGGGCAGCTTGGAAGTGCTCCCCGGGCTGGCAGGAGAGGGACAAGGCAGCTTGGGTCTCACACAGCTCTTTCTGGTCCCTTTCCCTGTGCACAGGCCACCAGAAGGAGTGGAGGGAGCCCGGGTGACCCGGCTGCCCTCCATCAAGCTCCTGCTGAAGGAGCTGAGGCGCCGAAATGCTGTGAGTGTCCCTCCCGTCTCCCCTCTGCCCCCAGAGCCCGCTCCAGCCCAACATCGGGTGCATGGCTTCTGACCTTCTGCTCTTTTCCCCTTTCCCAGCCGACGACACTAGACGCCAGCAGCCTGGAGAGGCTGGTCAAGCGCCAGGCAGAGGTGAGGATCGCTCGGGCTGCGGTCTCGGCCGTCTCCACCTCTCACACACGACCAGGGGCTGATGCAGCTCCCCCCCGGGCCCTTTCTGCTGCGGGGCTGCTCGGTGAGCGCAGTACATTTCTTGCAGGCTGGTCCCAAGCAGCGGCCACCTCCCGTCCCCTCTTGCAGCCAAGGCGGGCCTGGCCACAAGGATGGTGAGTTTGGAGAACATGGGACAGGACGGCCCCTCTCCTCTTGCAGGCGGGCCCTCATGCTGCACCGGGGCTGCTGCTGCCCTTCCCGCAGGGCACGTCCATCCCCATCGCTCCGCGGCCGGAGAGAGCTGAGCCCCCAGGGCCCCTCCTTCCCAAGCAACGCCTCTCCCTTGCTTTCGGTGGGGGGGGCACAGCACTGAGAGACTCCAGGAGCATTTGCCTGGCGCTTCTCCTCCAAGCCTCTTTGCTCTCTTTTCCTTGGCAGCAGGCGGGATTCGCTGGAGGAAGTATCTGCCCTGGCCATTTTCACGGCGAGGGACCTCGGCCGCCGCAGAGGTGACCAGGCCATCGGGCTCTGGCAGCAGCGGGGCTCTCTTTGGCCGGCCCCTGGCAGATGTCTGCAGCCAGGACGGGACACTGCCCCAGCCCATCCAGGTAAGCATGCCTGGCCAGGGGGTGCCCATCCCTCTGGCTCCTCCGGAGAGGCGGTGGCCCAAGCAGAGGGGACCCCACGTGCGGCTTGGGGACAAAGCAGGCCCCTCCCCATGTCACCCACCCCTGCATCCGGCCCCGGTGAGAACTGTGGAGGTGTCCATGCTTGCTCCTGCCCCTAAGGCAGGTTCACCTGCCCCAAAGCCTGTCTCCAGCCCAGCAACTCTCCTCCTCTGTGCTCTGCAGGACCTGCTGGCCCTCCTGCGTGAGCATGGGCCGTCCTCAGAGGGCATCTTCCGGCTGGCAGCTGGCGAGCGTGCCTCCCGAGAGCTCAGGGAGGCCCTGGACAGCGGAGCAGAGGTCCACCTTGAAAGCCAGCCTGTGCACCTGCTGGCCGTCGTCTTGAAGGTGAGCCCTGCTGACCTGGGGCCCAGCAGCTCCTGGCTCTCTCGGTGCCGATGGACACCTTTGAGAGCAGGAGCCAAAACCCAGCTGCCTGCTCCTGAGCCAGAGTGACGGGGATGCTGCCTGCGCTCCCGGCGGGAGTGCCCAAAGCCTCACCCGCAGCCCTTGGCATTGCAGGACTTCCTCCGCAAGATCCCCTCCAAGCTCCTGCACGCAGAGCTCTTCGAGGAGTGGATGGGCGTCCTGCAGATGACCAGCAGGCAGGAGAGGCTGGCGGCACTGAAAGAGTAAGTGTGGCCAGCAGCCTGCCTGCTGTGCACGGACTGGCAGAGGCCGGGATGTGCCTGCAAAGCGACGGCCTCTCTTGAAAAAGCCGTGTTCTCTGCCAGCCACCTCTGGCTGCTGTGGGGTTGGGCTTTGGGGGAAAGTGGCACAGAAAGGCATTTCTCTTCTGGAGCGCTTCCCACGGGCATTGGGGGTTTCTGCATGAAGGGACTCTTGCCAGAAGGGCAGGGAGGGAGGGAGGGAGGGAGGAAGGTGGCCGTACCTCAGCAAAGGCAGTCCCTCTGCTCTAGACCAGGCATGGCCAGGGAGCCTTCCCTCGGGTGGTCTTGGGTGAGATCAGCCTGGGCTACCTGTGTTGACAGCATCTACTTCATTAACGTTTTGTGCCTGTTCCCTCAGGGTGACCAGCAAGCTGCCCAAAGCCAACTTCCTCCTCCTCAAGCAGTTGCTGCTCGTGCTTCAAAACATCAGCAGAAACGTGGCCACCAGCAGGATGACAGCCCACAACCTGGCCATCTGCGTGGGGCCAAACCTCCTGAGCCCACCGGAGGAGCACACGCTCCCGCTGGACGCGCTGGCGCAGGTGACACAGAAGGTACGCTGTGTTGACCAGCTGCCTACGGCCTTCCAGGCCCAGCCCAGCTTTGCTGCTCAGAGGGACCAGGCTGCCTCCTCTCTTCAGCAAACGCTGGTGGACGGGAAGAGCTGCCGGGAGGAGCATCCTTGTGCAGAGCTGCAGCTTTCTGCGCAGAAGCAAGGGTGCGGAGTGCGAGAGGCTGCTTGACCCGTTTTGAGCCACCTAGGGGGAAACCAATGGTTTGCTGTGTGCAGGTGACGCAGCTGGTGGAGTTCCTCATCGAGCACCACGGGGAACTCTTTGAGGAGGAGGTGGCTGACCTTGCCAGGGCATCTGGTGAAGAGTTACCAGCAGTGCAGGTGGAAGCGGAAACAGCAGAGGTATGTCAGAGCCACAAACAGCATGAGAACAGAAGCCTCCCCCCTCAGAAGGTGGGACTACTGCCACAGAGACAAGCAAGGTCATTCAGCAGCCTGCAGCTCTGGAAGGCTGATGCAGGTTGGCCATCGCACTTTGTGCGGTGAGCCCAACAGAAGTGGCTCAGCTGAGCTGAGGAAACCCGTCCAAGGGATCTGCCTTTCAGAGCTGAGGGAGCAATGGGGCGGGTAGGTCCTTGCCACCTGTTAACGGCCACATTTCCATTGCAGGAGCCTCCAGTCGCTCCAGAAAGCGAACGCCTGCAGAGCTCCTCTCAGGAGAAAAGGTAAAACCAGCCAGCTTTGGTTAAGAGCAGAATTGGTTCAAGCTTCTCATGGCTTTACCTGTCTAACAATACTCTTGAATGGAAAGGTTGCCAGGCTCTTCCCCTGAAATCAGAAAGAGAAAACCAGGTGGTGAAGAGGGCAGCGACTGGCAACCCGAGAGGAAGAGAAGAAAGTTGGAGGGAGCGCTCTCAGGGATGGGCAACTGAGGACGTCCAAGCAGGAAAGAAGAACAGGGAGCCCAGGTGCGTGTAGCAGACTCTGCTGTCCATCTTCCAAAGCTCCAAACGTTCTGCTCTGAGTAGATGAAATATTTCCGAGGTGCACAGGGATAGCCCCAGAAGGGAAGCACGCACCTGCCCTTGGGAGAACCTGTACGTCAGGAGCAACATACCGCTCTAGCCTCAGCAGTTTTCATTTCGCACTTGTTGAAGCTCTCTTTGTGCAGGGCCGAGCAGATCCCTCAGCAAGGTCACAAGACTCACAATTTGGAGTTCTTTGTGCCGCTGCCTACAGAAAGAGGCAAAGTCCCACTTTTCTGCTCACGTCAGCTGGCAATCCTAGCTAGCACTGGCTGGTGGTGTCTGCATCCCAAAGACACAGCAAGGAGTTGTGCCAAGGAGCTCTAGGTGCTGAGATACTGGCGCTTGTTATCTTTTTCACTGGGCTTCCCAAAGAACGGGGGACAAAGTCACGCCTCTTCCACCCTCCATGGTTTCACCAGGGCTTTCTGACTCTGTCCTTGCAGGTGCCAATTCAAATTTGATGCTTGGATTCCCTGCATGAGCTGCGACGCCTGGGCTTCGTGGGGCTGCATCGTGCAGCCCCAGTACCACCTCGGCGGAGGCGAGGAGAGAGGCCCCCCTGCCCTCTGCTCCGCCCAGCACATTCCACTCGGGCACCACTGACGTGGTTTGGGCTGGGCTGGCCACTACAGCGAACGACAGGTGCCCTCTTTAACCTCTCTCCCGTTCCGAGAAGGAGGGACAGAAGAGAAGAGAAGGAGAGAGAGAGACTCTTAGGAGTTGTAAAGAAACTCAAGTACCATAGTGAAATATTAAGAATAAAATTATAAAAAGAAAAGATTATAATATTAATCACGAAATCTGTACAACACTTAAGACCCATATCGAGCTCCCAGGGCGACGATCGCGTCACCGGCAAGCACTGGGAAAGTCCCAGATGGGACTCGGCAACGGACGGGAATTGGATTCCGGATCTGGAGTCAGGAATGCACGGATCCATATCAAAGGCAGATGAACAGACAGAGTCCTCCTCGGGCACTGGCCGTTGAAGAAAGAGCCTGAGCCCTTTGATCCCTCAGCTTTTATACTGAGCATGGTGCAGGTGGGATGGAATACCCTGTTGGTCAGGTTTAGGCCAACAGGGTATTCCATGCCCGTTCCTCCCCACAGGCGTCACCCCGCTACGCTTTTCCGCTTCCGACCCTCCAACTGTGTGCAGAACAAAGCGAGCTGGCCTTGGTTGTTCCAGCAAAAAGTATAAGCAGGAGGCTCTCTGCAGACCATTCCTTGGTATTCACGAGAAACATCAGACCTTTGCTCCGTGAGCAAATGCCCTCCAGCTGGCACGTGAACTTTGTACGGAGTGTGTTACGCATGGCAGTTTCTGTCACGGGGAGGGGAGGGACACGAGGCAGAAGGACTGCTTTCTTCCCTCTTCCGACTGGGCAGGACGTGTCTGCAACCCCCATGGGCTCCATTCCTCTGGGCTGCCCTGCTTCTTGGAGCTTCCCCTCGATGTTTTAGAGGCTGGGGTCTAAAAGAGAGTGCCAACCACCACCTTTTACCCAGACATTTTGTGAAGAACAAAGTTGGTGTCAACATCGCAGTTAGGGTAAAAAGACAAAGTTGGAGTTCTGTGGAAACTCTGTCTCTGGACTCTGTCACCAGGGCGCATCCTCTTTCTCCCTGTCCCGTAACAGGGGAGCGCCTTTCCACGTGGACCCCTGCTGTGGCTGGAGGAAACATGCCCTTCTCACCCTCACGCCAATAGCACAGGGAGACCTGCAGAAAGAGGGTGAGACCGACGGCGGGTGGTACCACTATGGGCAAGAAGTGTTCTAGGGACGCATCCACACGTACGTGTGACCAAACCCACAAGTCTGGCAAAGCTGAAAACCTGAAAGGAGGTTATAGAGAGGTGGTGGGGGTCGATCTCTTCTCCCATGTAACAAGCCACAGGACAAGAAGAAATGGCCTCAAGTTACGCCAAGGCAGGTTTAGATTGCATATCAGGAAAATTTGTTTCACCAAAAGGGATATCAAACATTGGAACAGGCTGCCCAGGGAAGCGGTGGAATCGCCATGCCTGGAGGTGTTTAACAGACGGGTAGAGGTGGTGCTTAGGGACATGGTTTAGCGGTGATTTGGGCAGTGTTAGGTTGGTGGCTGGACTCGATGGTCTTAAAGGTCCCTTCAACCTAGATGATTCCATAAAGCCTATAAAGCTGCTGGAAAGCAGCTCCCCAGTACGAGGGAGACATGGGCACACTGGGGAGAGCCCCCTGGTGCCCCTCCCCCGCCCACCCCCCAGAGCGACTGTTGGCATCACAATGTTGGGCCCGACGCTGGCCCACAAAAGGCCCCGGTGCCTGCAGGGCCGTTGCTGTGCCAGCGCAGAGCGTCACTGGGGAGAGTCCGGCTCTTGCCCAGTGTGCTTGTGGCACCGCGTGTCAGTACTGAGACCCCTTGGAGGCCTCCTGTGGGCCAGCTGGGAACTCTCCTGAGCTCTACAGCCGTGTCCCACGTGAGGATTCCCTTGATCCCGTGAGGATGGGACAGGTCAACTGCTGCCAGGGCTCCAGGTGAGCTCCCCCCATGGCTCGGGGACACGCCGGCACAGCCGGGCCCCGCAGCAGCCGCCTTGCTCATGCCCGACGCCCTCTGCTCCGCAGGGACGACCCTGAGCCCGGGCAGCCGTGCCTGCTCGTGCCGGCATCACCCGAGCTGCGGGAACAGCAGCGCGTGCGCGTGACCCAGGGCCGGCGGACGAAGAAGAGGGACCTCCTCCTCTTCAGGGACACCTTGGTCATCGCCAAGGCCAAGTAAGACTCGCGGAGCCCGGCTGCCTTTCCTCCCAAGCCCTGGCCCTGGCCCTGGCCCCAGGGCAGGGACACCCCAGGAGCTGCCCCAGGCCCCCGGCACCCTGCTGCTGGATGCGCCCATGGCCGTGCCCGTGGCAGGCAGAGGCTCGAGGGGAGCCACTGGGCTCGGCCACCTCCGGGTCACTCCCTGCCGGTGCTCTTTGCAGACGTGACAGCGCCCCACGCCCAGAGCTCTGCCTGGCCCTGGCCCTGCTGCAGGTGTTCAGCAGCGGGAAGGGGGCAGCCGGCGATGGCGCCAAAGAGGAGGAAGGCAAGGACGCCAAGTCCCTTGTCTTTGTCTGGCCCTGGGGCTCCTGCATCGTGACTTTCTGGTGAGTGTCGGTGCCTTGTCCCACGGCAGGGCCAGGCAGCGCCTCTGTCCTGCCCCACGGGGCTCTCTCCTGCCCCTGTGGCCGTCCCCACGGAGCCGGGCTGTGCCGCAGCCCACCTCTGCCCGCAGGCTGGGGAGCAGCGGGCACTCAGGGTCTTTCTCTGCTCTTTCTGCAGCTCCCGGGTGGTGAAGGAGCTCTGGCTCAGCGCCCTCCTTGGGTAAGCCCTGCCTGGCCGTGCAGCCTGGGGAACCCGTGCTCACGGCACAGGGGGATGCTCCAGGTGTAGCTGTACCATGGGGAAACACCGCTCCCCAGCTGAGGAGAGGTGCCCCCACGGCTGTGGGCAGCTCTCCAGCACGCAGAACTGGTGCAGCTGCTTCGCCCACCTGTGTCCAGCCAACACCTGCCCAGCCCCAGCCCCGCCACTGCCGCTGCTCTGTGCTCCACTGCCGGCCGCTGCCCGGCTGCTTCGGGGCAGCTTGGAAGTGCTCCCCGGGCTGGCAGGAGAGGGACAAGGCAGCTTGGGTCTCACACAGCTCTTTCTGGTCCCTTTCCCTGTGCACAGGCCACCAGAAGGAGTGGAGGGAGCCCGGGTGACCCGGCTGCCCTCCATCAAGCTCCTGCTGAAGGAGCTGAGGCGCCGAAATGCTGTGAGTGTCCCTCCCGTCTCCCCTCTGCCCCCAGAGCCCGCTCCAGCCCAACATCGGGTGCATGGCTTCTGACCTTCTGCTCTTTTCCCCTTTCCCAGCCGACGACACTAGACGCCAGCAGCCTGGAGAGGCTGGTCAAGCGCCAGGCAGAGGTGAGGATCGCTCGGGCTGCGGTCTCGGCCGTCTCCACCTCTCACACACGACCAGGGGCTGATGCAGCTCCCCCCCGGGCCCTTTCTGCTGCGGGGCTGCTCGGTGAGCGCAGTGCATTTCTTGCAGGCTGGTCCCAAGCAGCGGCCACCTCCCGTCCCCTCTTGCAGCCAAGGCGGGCCTGGCCACAAGGATGGTGAGTTTGGAGAACATGGGACAGGACGGCCCCTCTCCTCTCGCAGGCGGGCCCTCGTGCTGCACCGGGGCTGCTGCTGCCCTTCCCGCAGGGCACGTCCATCCCCATCGCTCCGCGGCCGGAGAGAGCTGAGCCCCCAGGGCCCCTCCTTCCCAAGCAACGCCTCTCCCTTGCTTTCGGTGGGGGGGGCACAGCACTGAGAGACTCCAGGAGCATTTGCCTGGCGCTTCTCCTCCAAGCCTCTTTGCTCTCTTTTCCTTGGCAGCAGGCGGGATTCGCTGGAGGAAGTATCTGCCCTGGCCATTTTCACGGCGAGGGACCTTGGCCGCCGCAGAGGTGACCAGGCCATCGGGCTCTGGCAGCAGCGGGGCTCTCTTTGGCCGGCCCCTGGCAGATGTCTGCAGCCAGGACGGGACACTGCCCCAGCCCATCCAGGTAAGCATGCCTGGCCAGGGGGTGCCCATCCCTCTGGCTCCTCCGGAGAGGCGGTGGCCCAAGCAGAGGGGACCCCACGTGCGGCTTGGGGACAAAGCAGGCCCCTCCCCATGTCACCCACCCCTGCATCCGGCCCCGGTGAGAACTGTGGAGGTGTCCATGCTTGCTCCTGCCCCTAAGGCAGGTTCACCTGCCCCAAAGCCTGTCTCCAGCCCAGCAACTCTCCTCCTCTGTGCTCTGCAGGACCTGCTGGCCCTCCTGCGTGAGCATGGGCCGTCCTCAGAGGGCATCTTCCGGCTGGCAGCTGGCGAGCGTGCCTCCCGAGAGCTCAGGGAGGCCCTGGACAGCGGAGCAGAGGTCCACCTTGAAAGCCAGCCTGTGCACCTGCTGGCCGTCGTCTTGAAGGTGAGCCCTGCTGACCTGGGGCCCAGCAGCTCCTGGCTCTCTCGGTGCCGATGGACACCTTTGAGAGCAGGAGCCAAAACCCAGCTGCCTGCTCCTGAGCCAGAGTGACGGGGATGCTGCCTGCGCTCCCGGCGGGAGTGCCCAAAGCCTCACCCGCAGCCCTTGGCATTGCAGGACTTCCTCCGCAAGATCCCCTCCAAGCTCCTGCACGCAGAGCTCTTCGAGGAGTGGATGGGCGTCCTGCAGATGACCAGCAGGCAGGAGAGGCTGGCGGCACTGAAAGAGTAAGTGTGGCCAGCAGCCTGCCTGCTGTGCACGGACTGGCAGAGGCCGGGATGTGCCTGCAAAGCGACGGCCTCTCTTGAAAAAGCCGTGTTCTCTGCCAGCCACCTCTGGCTGCTGTGGGGTTGGGCTTTGGGGGAAAGTGGCACAGAAAGGCATTTCTCTTCTGGAGCGCTTCCCACGGGCATTGGGGGTTTCTGCATGAAGGGACTCTTGCCAGAAGGGCAGGGAGGGAGGGAGGGAGGGAGGAAGGTGGCCGTACCTCAGCAAAGGCAGTCCCTCTGCTCTAGACCAGGCATGGCCAGGGAGCCTTCCCTCGGGTGGTCTTGGGTGAGATCAGCCTGGGCTACCTGTGTTGACAGCATCTACTTCATTAACGTTTTGTGCCTGTTCCCTCAGGGTGACCAGCAAGCTGCCCAAAGCCAACTTCCTCCTCCTCAAGCAGTTGCTGCTCGTGCTTCAAAACATCAGCAGAAACGTGGCCACCAGCAGGATGACAGCCCACAACCTGGCCATCTGCGTGGGGCCAAACCTCCTGAGCCCACCGGAGGAGCACACGCTCCCGCTGGACGCGCTGGCGCAGGTGACACAGAAGGTACGCTGTGTTGACCAGCTGCCTACGGCCTTCCAGGCCCAGCCCAGCTTTGCTGCTCAGAGGGACCAGGCTGCCTCCTCTCTTCAGCAAACGCTGGTGGACGGGAAGAGCTGCCGGGAGGAGCATCCTTGTGCAGAGCTGCAGCTTTCTGCGCAGAAGCAAGGGTGCGGAGTGCGAGAGGCTGCTTGACCCGTTTTGAGCCACCTAGGGGGAAACCAATGGTTTGCTGTGTGCAGGTGACGCAGCTGGTGGAGTTCCTCATCGAGCACCACGGGGAACTCTTTGAGGAGGAGGTGGCTGACCTTGCCAGGGCATCTGGTGAAGAGTTACCAGCAGTGCAGGTGGAAGCGGAAACAGCAGAGGTATGTCAGAGCCACAAACAGCATGAGAACAGAAGCCTCCCCCCTCAGAAGGTGGGACTACTGCCACAGAGACAAGCAAGGTCATTCAGCAGCCTGCAGCTCTGGAAGGCTGATGCAGGTTGGCCATCGCACTTTGTGCGGTGAGCCCAACAGAAGTGGCTCAGCTGAGCTGAGGAAACCCGTCCAAGGGATCTGCCTTTCAGAGCTGAGGGAGCAATGGGGCGGGTAGGTCCTTGCCACCTGTTAACGGCCACATTTCCATTGCAGGAGCCTCCAGTCGCTCCAGAAAGCGAACGCCTGCAGAGCTCCTCTCAGGAGAAAAGGTAAAACCAGCCAGCTTTGGTTAAGAGCAGAATTGGTTCAAGCTTCTCATGGCTTTACCTGTCTAACAATACTCTTGAATGGAAAGGTTGCCAGGCTCTTCCCCTGAAATCAGAAAGAGAAAACCAGGTGGTGAAGAGGGCAGCGACTGGCAACCCGAGAGGAAGAGAAGAAAGTTGGAGGGAGCGCTCTCAGGGATGGGCAACTGAGGACGTCCAAGCAGGAAAGAAGAACAGGGAGCCCAGGTGCGTGTAGCAGACTCTGCTGTCCATCTTCCAAAGCTCCAAACGTTCTGCTCTGAGTAGATGAAATATTTCCGAGGTGCACAGGGATAGCCCCAGAAGGGAAGCACGCACCTGCCCTTGGGAGAACCTGTACGTCAGGAGCAACATACCGCTCTAGCCTCAGCAGTTTTCATTTCGCACTTGTTGAAGCTCTCTTTGTGCAGGGCCGAGCAGATCCCTCAGCAAGGTCACAAGACTCACAATTTGGAGTTCTTTGTGCCGCTGCCTACAGAAAGAGGCAAAGTCCCACTTTTCTGCTCACGTCAGCTGGCAATCCTAGCTAGCACTGGCTGGTGGTGTCTGCATCCCAAAGACACAGCAAGGAGTTGTGCCAAGGAGCTCTAGGTGCTGAGATACTGGCGCTTGTTATCTTTTTCACTGGGCTTCCCAAAGAACGGGGGACAAAGTCATGCCTCTTCCACCCTCCATGGTTTCACCAGGGCTTTCTGACTCTGTCCTTGCAGGTGCCAATTCAAATTTGATGCTTGGATTCCCTGCATGAGCTGCGACGCCTGGGCTTCGTGGGGCTGCATCGTGCAGCCCCAGTACCACCTCGGCGGAGGCGAGGAGAGAGGCCCCCCTGCCCTCTGCTCCGCCCAGCACATTCCACTCGGGCACCACTGACGTGGTTTGGGCTGGGCTGGCCACTACAGCGAACGACAGGTGCCCTCTTTAACCTCTCTCCCGTTCCGAGAAGGAGGGACAGAAGAGAAGAGAAGGAGAGAGAGAGACTCTTAGGAGTTGTAAAGAAACTCAAGTACCATAGTGAAATATTAAGAATAAAATTATAAAAAGAAAAGATTATAATATTAATCACGAAATCTGTACAACACTTAAGACCCATATCGAGCTCCCAGGGCGACGATCGCGTCACCGGCAAGCACTGGGAAAGTCCCAGATGGGACTCGGCAACGGACGGGAATTGGATTCCGGATCTGGAGTCAGGAATGCACGGATCCATATCAAAGGCAGATGAACAGACAGAGTCCTCCTCGGGCACTGGCCGTTGAAGAAAGAGCCTGAGCCCTTTGATCCCTCAGCTTTTATACTGAGCATGGTGCAGGTGGGATGGAATACCCTGTTGGTCAGGTTTAGGCCAACAGGGTATTCCATGCCCGTTCCTCCCCACAGGCGTCACCCCGCTACGCTTTTCCGCTTCCGACCCTCCAACTGTGTGCAGAACAAAGCGAGCTGGCCTTGGTTGTTCCAGCAAAAAGTATAAGCAGGAGGCTCTCTGCAGACCATTCCTTGGTATTCACGAGAAACATCAGACCTTTGCTCCGTGAGCAAATGCCCTCCAGCTGGCACGTGAACTTTGTACGGAGTGTGTTACGCATGGCAGTTTCTGTCACGGGGAGGGGAGGGACACGAGGCAGAAGGACTGCTTTCTTCCCTCTTCCGACTGGGCAGGACGTGTCTGCAACCCCCATGGGCTCCATTCCTCTGGGCTGCCCTGCTTCTTGGAGCTTCCCCTCGATGTTTTAGAGGCTGGGGTCTAAAAGAGAGTGCCAACCACCACCTTTTACCCAGACATTTTGTGAAGAACAAAGTTGGTGTCAACATCGCAGTTAGGGTAAAAAGACAAAGTTGGAGTTCTGTGGAAACTCTGTCTCTGGACTCTGTCACCAGGGCGCATCCTCTTTCTCCCTGTCCCGTAACAGGGGAGCGCCTTTCCACGTGGACCCCTGCTGTGGCTGGAGGAAACATGCCCTTCTCACCCTCACGCCAATAGCACAGGGAGACCTGCAGAAAGAGGGTGAGACCGACGGCGGGTGGTACCACTATGGGCAAGAAGTGTTCTAGGGACGCATCCACACGTACGTGTGACCAAACCCACAAGTCTGGCAAAGCTGAAAACCTGAAAGGAGGTTATAGAGAGGTGGTGGGGGTCGATCTCTTCTCCCATGTAACAAGCCACAGGACAAGAAGAAATGGCCTCAAGTTACGCCAAGGCAGGTTTAGATTGCATATCAGGAAAATTTGTTTCACCAAAAGGGATATCAAACATTGGAACAGGCTGCCCAGGGAAGCGGTGGAATCGCCATGCCTGGAGGTGTTTAACAGACGGGTAGAGGTGGTGCTTAGGGACATGGTTTAGCGGTGATTTGGGCAGTGTTAGGTTGGTGGCTGGACTCGATGGTCTTAAAGGTCCCTTCAACCTAGATGATTCCATAAAGCCTATAAAGCTGCTGGAAAGCAGCTCCCCAGTACGAGGGAGACATGGGCACACTGGGGAGAGCCCCCTGGTGCCCCTCCCCCGCCCACCCCCCAGAGCGACTGTTGGCATCACAATGTTGGGCCCGACGCTGGCCCACAAAAGGCCCCGGTGCCTGCAGGGCCGTTGCTGTGCCAGCGCAGAGCGTCACTGGGGAGAGTCCGGCTCTTGCCCAGTGTGCTTGTGGCACCGCGTGTCAGTACTGAGACCCCTTGGAGGCCTCCTGTGGGCCAGCTGGGAACTCTCCTGAGCTCTACAGCCGTGTCCCACGTGAGGATTCCCTTGATCCCGTGAGGATGGGACAGGTCAACTGCTGCCAGGGCTCCAGGTGAGCTCCCCCCATGGCTCGGGGACACGCCGGCACAGCCGGGCCCCGCAGCAGCCGCCTTGCTCATGCCCGACGCCCTCTGCTCCGCAGGGACGACCCTGAGCCCGGGCAGCCGTGCCTGCTCGTGCCGGCATCACCCGAGCTGCGGGAACAGCAGCGCGTGCGCGTGACCCAGGGCCGGCGGACGAAGAAGAGGGACCTCCTCCTCTTCAGGGACACCTTGGTCATCGCCAAGGCCAAGTAAGACTCGCGGAGCCCGGCTGCCTTTCCTCCCAAGCCCTGGCCCTGGCCCTGGCCCCAGGGCAGGGACACCCCAGGAGCTGCCCCAGGCCCCCGGCACCCTGCTGCTGGATGCGCCCATGGCCGTGCCCGTGGCAGGCAGAGGCTCGAGGGGAGCCACTGGGCTCGGCCACCTCCGGGTCACTCCCTGCCGGTGCTCTTTGCAGACGTGACAGCGCCCCACGCCCAGAGCTCTGCCTGGCCCTGGCCCTGCTGCAGGTGTTCAGCAGCGGGAAGGGGGCAGCCGGCGATGGCGCCAAAGAGGAGGAAGGCAAGGACGCCAAGTCCCTTGTCTTTGTCTGGCCCTGGGGCTCCTGCATCGTGACTTTCTGGTGAGTGTCGGTGCCTTGTCCCACGGCAGGGCCAGGCAGCACCTCTGTCCTGCCCCACGGGGCTCTCTCCTGCCCCTGTGGCCGTCCCCACGGAGCCGGGCTGTGCCGCAGCCCACCTCTGCCCGCAGGCTGGGGAGCAGCGGGCACTCAGGGTCTTTCTCTGCTCTTTCTGCAGCTCCCGGGTGGTGAAGGAGCTCTGGCTCAGCGCCCTCCTTGGGTAAGCCCTGCCTGGCCGTGCAGCCTGGGGAACCCGTGCTCACGGCACAGGGGGATGCTCCAGGTGTAGCTGTACCATGGGGAAACACCGCTCCCCAGCTGAGGAGAGGTGCCCCCACGGCTGTGGGCAGCTCTCCAGCACGCAGAACTGGTGCAGCTGCTTCGCCCACCTGTGTCCAGCCAACACCTGCCCAGCCCCAGCCCCGCCACTGCCGCTGCTCTGCGCTCCACTGCCGGCCGCTGCCCGGCTGCTTCGGGGCAGCTTGGAAGTGCTCCCCGGGCTGGCAGGAGAGGGACAAGGCAGCTTGGGTCTCACACAGCTCTTTCTGGTCCCTTTCCCTGTGCACAGGCCACCAGAAGGAGTGGAGGGAGCCCGGGTGACCCGGCTGCCCTCCATCAAGCTCCTGCTGAAGGAGCTGAGGCGCCGAAATGCTGTGAGTGTCCCTCCCGTCTCCCCTCTGCCCCCAGAGCCCGCTCCAGCCCAACATCGGGTGCATGGCTTCTGACCTTCTGCTCTTTTCCCCTTTCCCAGCCGACGACACTAGACGCCAGCAGCCTGGAGAGGCTGGTCAAGCGCCAGGCAGAGGTGAGGATCGCTCGGGCTGCGGTCTCGGCCGTCTCCACCTCTCACACACGACCAGGGGCTGATGCAGCTCCCCCCCGGGCCCTTTCTGCTGCGGGGCTGCTCGGTGAGCGCAGTGCATTTCTTGCAGGCTGGTCCCAAGCAGCGGCCACCTCCCGTCCCCTCTTGCAGCCAAGGCGGGCCTGGCCACAAGGATGGTGAGTTTGGAGAACATGGGACAGGACGGCCCCTCTCCTCTCGCAGGCGGGCCCTCGTGCTGCACCAGGGCTGCTGCTGCCCTTCCCGCAGGGCACGTCCATCCCCATCGCTCCGCGGCCGGAGAGAGCTGAGCCCCCAGGGCCCCTCCTTCCCAAGCAACGCCTCTCCCTTGCTTTCGGTGGGGGGGGCACAGCACTGAGAGACTCCAGGAGCATTTGCCTGGCGCTTCTCCTCCAAGCCTCTTTGCTCTCTTTTCCTTGGCAGCAGGCGGGATTCGCTGGAGGAAGTATCTGCCCTGGCCATTTTCACGGCGAGGGACCTCGGCCGCCGCAGAGGTGACCAGGCCATCGGGCTCTGGCAGCAGCGGGGCTCTCTTTGGCCGGCCCCTGGCAGATGTCTGCAGCCAGGACGGGACACTGCCCCAGCCCATCCAGGTAAGCATGCCTGGCCAGGGGGTGCCCATCCCTCTGGCTCCTCCGGAGAGGCGGTGGCCCAAGCAGAGGGGACCCCACGTGCGGCTTGGGGACAAAGCAGGCCCCTCCCCATGTCACCCACCCCTGCATCCGGCCCCGGTGAGAACTGTGGAGGTGTCCATGCTTGCTCCTGCCCCTAAGGCAGGTTCACCTGCCCCAAAGCCTGTCTCCAGCCCAGCAACTCTCCTCCTCTGTGCTCTGCAGGACCTGCTGGCCCTCCTGCGTGAGCATGGGCCGTCCTCAGAGGGCATCTTCCGGCTGGCAGCTGGCGAGCGTGCCTCCCGAGAGCTCAGGGAGGCCCTGGACAGCGGAGCAGAGGTCCACCTTGAAAGCCAGCCTGTGCACCTGCTGGCCGTCGTCTTGAAGGTGAGCCCTGCTGACCTGGGGCCCAGCAGCTCCTGGCTCTCTCGGTGCCGATGGACACCTTTGAGAGCAGGAGCCAAAACCCAGCTGCCTGCTCCTGAGCCAGAGTGACGGGGATGCTGCCTGCGCTCCCGGCGGGAGTGCCCAAAGCCTCACCCGCAGCCCTTGGCATTGCAGGACTTCCTCCGCAAGATCCCCTCCAAGCTCCTGCACGCAGAGCTCTTCGAGGAGTGGATGGGCGTCCTGCAGATGACCAGCAGGCAGGAGAGGCTGGCGGCACTGAAAGAGTAAGTGTGGCCAGCAGCCTGCCTGCTGTGCACGGACTGGCAGAGGCCGGGATGTGCCTGCAAAGCGACGGCCTCTCTTGAAAAAGCCGTGTTCTCTGCCAGCCACCTCTGGCTGCTGTGGGGTTGGGCTTTGGGGGAAAGTGGCACAGAAAGGCATTTCTCTTCTGGAGCGCTTCCCACGGGCATTGGGGGTTTCTGCATGAAGGGACTCTTGCCAGAAGGGCAGGGAGGGAGGGAGGGAGGGAGGAAGGTGGCCGTACCTCAGCAAAGGCAGTCCCTCTGCTCTAGACCAGGCATGGCCAGGGAGCCTTCCCTCGGGTGGTCTTGGGTGAGATCAGCCTGGGCTACCTGTGTTGACAGCATCTACTTCATTAACGTTTTGTGCCTGTTCCCTCAGGGTGACCAGCAAGCTGCCCAAAGCCAACTTCCTCCTCCTCAAGCAGTTGCTGCTCGTGCTTCAAAACATCAGCAGAAACGTGGCCACCAGCAGGATGACAGCCCACAACCTGGCCATCTGCGTGGGGCCAAACCTCCTGAGCCCACCGGAGGAGCACACGCTCCCGCTGGACGCGCTGGCGCAGGTGACACAGAAGGTACGCTGTGTTGACCAGCTGCCTACGGCCTTCCAGGCCCAGCCCAGCTTTGCTGCTCAGAGGGACCAGGCTGCCTCCTCTCTTCAGCAAACGCTGGTGGACGGGAAGAGCTGCCGGGAGGAGCATCCTTGTGCAGAGCTGCAGCTTTCTGCGCAGAAGCAAGGGTGCGGAGTGCGAGAGGCTGCTTGACCCGTTTTGAGCCACCTAGGGGGAAACCAATGGTTTGCTGTGTGCAGGTGACGCAGCTGGTGGAGTTCCTCATCGAGCACCACGGGGAACTCTTTGAGGAGGAGGTGGCTGACCTTGCCAGGGCATCTGGTGAAGAGTTACCAGCAGTGCAGGTGGAAGCGGAAACAGCAGAGGTATGTCAGAGCCACAAACAGCATGAGAACAGAAGCCTCCCCCCTCAGAAGGTGGGACTACTGCCACAGAGACAAGCAAGGTCATTCAGCAGCCTGCAGCTCTGGAAGGCTGATGCAGGTTGGCCATCGCACTTTGTGCGGTGAGCCCAACAGAAGTGGCTCAGCTGAGCTGAGGAAACCCGTCCAAGGGATCTGCCTTTCAGAGCTGAGGGAGCAATGGGGCGGGTAGGTCCTTGCCACCTGTTAACGGCCACATTTCCATTGCAGGAGCCTCCAGTCGCTCCAGAAAGCGAACGCCTGCAGAGCTCCTCTCAGGAGAAAAGGTAAAACCAGCCAGCTTTGGTTAAGAGCAGAATTGGTTCAAGCTTCTCATGGCTTTACCTGTCTAACAATACTCTTGAATGGAAAGGTTGCCAGGCTCTTCCCCTGAAATCAGAAAGAGAAAACCAGGTGGTGAAGAGGGCAGCGACTGGCAACCCGAGAGGAAGAGAAGAAAGTTGGAGGGAGCGCTCTCAGGGATGGGCAACTGAGGACGTCCAAGCAGGAAAGAAGAACAGGGAGCCCAGGTGCGTGTAGCAGACTCTGCTGTCCATCTTCCAAAGCTCCAAACGTTCTGCTCTGAGTAGATGAAATATTTCTGAGGTGCACAGGGATAGCCCCAGAAGGGAAGCACGCACCTGCCCTTGGGAGAACCTGTACGTCAGGAGCAACATACCGCTCTAGCCTCAGCAGTTTTCATTTCGCACTTGTTGAAGCTCTCTTTGTGCAGGGCCGAGCAGATCCCTCAGCAAGGTCACAAGACTCACAATTTGGAGTTCTTTGTGCCGCTGCCTACAGAAAGAGGCAAAGTCCCACTTTTCTGCTCACGTCAGCTGGCAATCCTAGCTAGCACTGGCTGGTGGTGTCTGCATCCCAAAGACACAGCAAGGAGTTGTGCCAAGGAGCTCTAGGTGCTGAGATACTGGCGCTTGTTATCTTTTTCACTGGGCTTCCCAAAGAACGGGGGACAAAGTCATGCCTCTTCCACCCTCCATGGTTTCACCAGGGCTTTCTGACTCTGTCCTTGCAGGTGCCAATTCAAATTTGATGCTTGGATTCCCTGCATGAGCTGCGACGCCTGGGCTTCGTGGGGCTGCATCGTGCAGCCCCAGTACCACCTCGGCGGAGGCGAGGAGAGAGGCCCCCCTGCCCTCTGCTCCGCCCAGCACATTCCACTCGGGCACCACTGACGTGGTTTGGGCTGGGCTGGCCACTACAGCGAACGACAGGTGCCCTCTTTAACCTCTCTCCCGTTCCGAGAAGGAGGGACAGAAGAGAAGAGAAGGAGAGAGAGAGACTCTTAGGAGTTGTAAAGAAACTCAAGTACCATAGTGAAATATTAAGAATAAAATTATAAAAAGAAAAGATTATAATATTAATCACGAAATCTGTACAACACTTAAGACCCATATCGAGCTCCCAGGGCGACGATCGCGTCACCGGCAAGCACTGGGAAAGTCCCAGATGGGACTCGGCAACGGACGGGAATTGGATTCCGGATCTGGAGTCAGGAATGCACGGATCCATATCAAAGGCAGATGAACAGACAGAGTCCTCCTCGGGCACTGGCCGTTGAAGAAAGAGCCTGAGCCCTTTGATCCCTCAGCTTTTATACTGAGCATGGTGCAGGTGGGATGGAATACCCTGTTGGTCAGGTTTAGGCCAACAGGGTATTCCATGCCCGTTCCTCCCCACAGGCGTCACCCCGCTACGCTTTTCCGCTTCCGACCCTCCAACTGTGTGCAGAACAAAGCGAGCTGGCCTTGGTTGTTCCAGCAAAAAGTATAAGCAGGAGGCTCTCTGCAGACCATTCCTTGGTATTCACGAGAAACATCAGACCTTTGCTCCGTGAGCAAATGCCCTCCAGCTGGCACGTGAACTTTGTACGGAGTGTGTTACGCATGGCAGTTTCTGTCACGGGGAGGGGAGGGACACGAGGCAGAAGGACTGCTTTCTTCCCTCTTCCGACTGGGCAGGACGTGTCTGCAACCCCCATGGGCTCCATTCCTCTGGGCTGCCCTGCTTCTTGGAGCTTCCCCTCGATGTTTTAGAGGCTGGGGTCTAAAAGAGAGTGCCAACCACCACCTTTTACCCAGACATTTTGTGAAGAACAAAGTTGGTGTCAACATCGCAGTTAGGGTAAAAAGACAAAGTTGGAGTTCTGTGGAAACTCTGTCTCTGGACTCTGTCACCAGGGCGCATCCTCTTTCTCCCTGTCCCGTAACAGGGGAGCGCCTTTCCACGTGGACCCCTGCTGTGGCTGGAGGAAACATGCCCTTCTCACCCTCACGCCAATAGCACAGGGAGACCTGCAGAAAGAGGGTGAGACCGACGGCGGGTGGTACCACTATGGGCAAGAAGTGTTCTAGGGACGCATCCACACGTACGTGTGACCAAACCCACAAGTCTGGCAAAGCTGAAAACCTGAAAGGAGGTTATAGAGAGGTGGTGGGGGTCGATCTCTTCTCCCATGTAACAAGCCACAGGACAAGAAGAAATGGCCTCAAGTTACGCCAAGGCAGGTTTAGATTGCATATCAGGAAAATTTGTTTCACCAAAAGGGATATCAAACATTGGAACAGGCTGCCCAGGGAAGCGGTGGAATCGCCATGCCTGGAGGTGTTTAACAGACGGGTAGAGGTGGTGCTTAGGGACATGGTTTAGCGGTGATTTGGGCAGTGTTAGGTTGGTGGCTGGACTCGATGGTCTTAAAGGTCCCTTCAACCTAGATGATTCCATAAAGCCTATAAAGCTGCTGGAAAGCAGCTCCCCAGTACGAGGGAGACATGGGCACACTGGGGAGAGCCCCCTGGTGCCCCTCCCCCGCCCACCCCCCAGAGCGACTGTTGGCATCACAATGTTGGGCCCGACGCTGGCCCACAAAAGGCCCCGGTGCCTGCAGGGCCGTTGCTGTGCCAGCGCAGAGCGTCACTGGGGAGAGTCCGGCTCTTGCCCAGTGTGCTTGTGGCACCGCGTGTCAGTACTGAGACCCCTTGGAGGCCTCCTGTGGGCCAGCTGGGAACTCTCCTGAGCTCTACAGCCGTGTCCCACGTGAGGATTCCCTTGATCCCGTGAGGATGGGACAGGTCAACTGCTGCCAGGGCTCCAGGTGAGCTCCCCCCATGGCTCGGGGACACGCCGGCACAGCCGGGCCCCGCAGCAGCCGCCTTGCTCATGCCCGACGCCCTCTGCTCCGCAGGGACGACCCTGAGCCCGGGCAGCCGTGCCTGCTCGTGCCGGCATCACCCGAGCTGCGGGAACAGCAGCGCGTGCGCGTGACCCAGGGCCGGCGGACGAAGAAGAGGGACCTCCTCCTCTTCAGGGACACCTTGGTCATCGCCAAGGCCAAGTAAGACTCGCGGAGCCCGGCTGCCTTTCCTCCCAAGCCCTGGCCCTGGCCCTGGCCCCAGGGCAGGGACACCCCAGGAGCTGCCCCAGGCCCCCGGCACCCTGCTGCTGGATGCGCCCATGGCCGTGCCCGTGGCAGGCAGAGGCTCGAGGGGAGCCACTGGGCTCGGCCACCTCCGGGTCACTCCCTGCCGGTGCTCTTTGCAGACGTGACAGCGCCCCACGCCCAGAGCTCTGCCTGGCCCTGGCCCTGCTGCAGGTGTTCAGCAGCGGGAAGGGGGCAGCCGGCGATGGCGCCAAAGAGGAGGAAGGCAAGGACGCCAAGTCCCTTGTCTTTGTCTGGCCCTGGGGCTCCTGCATCGTGACTTTCTGGTGAGTGTCGGTGCCTTGTCCCACGGCAGGGCCAGGCAGCGCCTCTGTCCTGCCCCACGGGGCTCTCTCCTGCCCCTGTGGCCGTCCCCACGGAGCCGGGCTGTGCCGCAGCCCACCTCTGCCCGCAGGCTGGGGAGCAGCGGGCACTCAGGGTCTTTCTCTGCTCTTTCTGCAGCTCCCGGGTGGTGAAGGAGCTCTGGCTCAGCGCCCTCCTTGGGTAAGCCCTGCCTGGCCGTGCAGCCTGGGGAACCCGTGCTCACGGCACAGGGGGATGCTCCAGGTGTAGCTGTACCATGGGGAAACACCGCTCCCCAGCTGAGGAGAGGTGCCCCCACGGCTGTGGGCAGCTCTCCAGCACGCAGAACTGGTGCAGCTGCTTCGCCCACCTGTGTCCAGCCAACACCTGCCCAGCCCCAGCCCCGCCACTGCCGCTGCTCTGCGCTCCACTGCCGGCCGCTGCCCGGCTGCTTCGGGGCAGCTTGGAAGTGCTCCCCGGGCTGGCAGGAGAGGGACAAGGCAGCTTGGGTCTCACACAGCTCTTTCTGGTCCCTTTCCCTGTGCACAGGCCACCAGAAGGAGTGGAGGGAGCCCGGGTGACCCGGCTGCCCTCCATCAAGCTCCTGCTGAAGGAGCTGAGGCGCCGAAATGCTGTGAGTGTCCCTCCCGTCTCCCCTCTGCCCCCAGAGCCCGCTCCAGCCCAACATCGGGTGCATGGCTTCTGACCTTCTGCTCTTTTCCCCTTTCCCAGCCGACGACACTAGACGCCAGCAGCCTGGAGAGGCTGGTCAAGCGCCAGGCAGAGGTGAGGATCGCTCGGGCTGCGGTCTCGGCCGTCTCCACCTCTCACACACGACCAGGGGCTGATGCAGCTCCCCCCCGGGCCCTTTCTGCTGCGGGGCTGCTCGGTGAGCGCAGTGCATTTCTTGCAGGCTGGTCCCAAGCAGCGGCCACCTCCCGTCCCCTCTTGCAGCCAAGGCGGGCCTGGCCACAAGGATGGTGAGTTTGGAGAACATGGGACAGGACGGCCCCTCTCCTCTCGCAGGCGGGCCCTCGTGCTGCACCGGGGCTGCTGCTGCCCTTCCCGCAGGGCACGTCCATCCCCATCGCTCCGCGGCCGGAGAGAGCTGAGCCCCCAGGGCCCCTCCTTCCCAAGCAACGCCTCTCCCTTGCTTTCGGTGGGGGGGGCACAGCACTGAGAGACTCCAGGAGCATTTGCCTGGCGCTTCTCCTCCAAGCCTCTTTGCTCTCTTTTCCTTGGCAGCAGGCGGGATTCGCTGGAGGAAGTATCTGCCCTGGCCATTTTCACGGCGAGGGACCTCGGCCGCCGCAGAGGTGACCAGGCCATCGGGCTCTGGCAGCAGCGGGGCTCTCTTTGGCCGGCCCCTGGCAGATGTCTGCAGCCAGGACGGGACACTGCCCCAGCCCATCCAGGTAAGCATGCCTGGCCAGGGGGTGCCCATCCCTCTGGCTCCTCCGGAGAGGCGGTGGCCCAAGCAGAGGGGACCCCACGTGCGGCTTGGGGACAAAGCAGGCCCCTCCCCATGTCACCCACCCCTGCATCCGGCCCCGGTGAGAACTGTGGAGGTGTCCATGCTTGCTCCTGCCCCTAAGGCAGGTTCACCTGCCCCAAAGCCTGTCTCCAGCCCAGCAACTCTCCTCCTCTGTGCTCTGCAGGACCTGCTGGCCCTCCTGCGTGAGCATGGGCCGTCCTCAGAGGGCATCTTCCGGCTGGCAGCTGGCGAGCGTGCCTCCCGAGAGCTCAGGGAGGCCCTGGACAGCGGAGCAGAGGTCCACCTTGAAAGCCAGCCTGTGCACCTGCTGGCCGTCGTCTTGAAGGTGAGCCCTGCTGACCTGGGGCCCAGCAGCTCCTGGCTCTCTCGGTGCCGATGGACACCTTTGAGAGCAGGAGCCAAAACCCAGCTGCCTGCTCCTGAGCCAGAGTGACGGGGATGCTGCCTGCGCTCCCGGCGGGAGTGCCCAAAGCCTCACCCGCAGCCCTTGGCATTGCAGGACTTCCTCCGCAAGATCCCCTCCAAGCTCCTGCACGCAGAGCTCTTCGAGGAGTGGATGGGCGTCCTGCAGATGACCAGCAGGCAGGAGAGGCTGGCGGCACTGAAAGAGTAAGTGTGGCCAGCAGCCTGCCTGCTGTGCACGGACTGGCAGAGGCCGGGATGTGCCTGCAAAGCGACGGCCTCTCTTGAAAAAGCCGTGTTCTCTGCCAGCCACCTCTGGCTGCTGTGGGGTTGGGCTTTGGGGGAAAGTGGCACAGAAAGGCATTTCTCTTCTGGAGCGCTTCCCACGGGCATTGGGGGTTTCTGCATGAAGGGACTCTTGCCAGAAGGGCAGGGAGGGAGGGAGGGAGGGAGGAAGGTGGCCGTACCTCAGCAAAGGCAGTCCCTCTGCTCTAGACCAGGCATGGCCAGGGAGCCTTCCCTCGGGTGGTCTTGGGTGAGATCAGCCTGGGCTACCTGTGTTGACAGCATCTACTTCATTAACGTTTTGTGCCTGTTCCCTCAGGGTGACCAGCAAGCTGCCCAAAGCCAACTTCCTCCTCCTCAAGCAGTTGCTGCTCGTGCTTCAAAACATCAGCAGAAACGTGGCCACCAGCAGGATGACAGCCCACAACCTGGCCATCTGCGTGGGGCCAAACCTCCTGAGCCCACCGGAGGAGCACACGCTCCCGCTGGACGCGCTGGCGCAGGTGACACAGAAGGTACGCTGTGTTGACCAGCTGCCTACGGCCTTCCAGGCCCAGCCCAGCTTTGCTGCTCAGAGGGACCAGGCTGCCTCCTCTCTTCAGCAAACGCTGGTGGACGGGAAGAGCTGCCGGGAGGAGCATCCTTGTGCAGAGCTGCAGCTTTCTGCGCAGAAGCAAGGGTGCGGAGTGCGAGAGGCTGCTTGACCCGTTTTGAGCCACCTAGGGGGAAACCAATGGTTTGCTGTGTGCAGGTGACGCAGCTGGTGGAGTTCCTCATCGAGCACCACGGGGAACTCTTTGAGGAGGAGGTGGCTGACCTTGCCAGGGCATCTGGTGAAGAGTTACCAGCAGTGCAGGTGGAAGCGGAAACAGCAGAGGTATGTCAGAGCCACAAACAGCATGAGAACAGAAGCCTCCCCCCTCAGAAGGTGGGACTACTGCCACAGAGACAAGCAAGGTCATTCAGCAGCCTGCAGCTCTGGAAGGCTGATGCAGGTTGGCCATCGCACTTTGTGCGGTGAGCCCAACAGAAGTGGCTCAGCTGAGCTGAGGAAACCCGTCCAAGGGATCTGCCTTTCAGAGCTGAGGGAGCAATGGGGCGGGTAGGTCCTTGCCACCTGTTAACGGCCACATTTCCATTGCAGGAGCCTCCAGTCGCTCCAGAAAGCGAACGCCTGCAGAGCTCCTCTCAGGAGAAAAGGTAAAACCAGCCAGCTTTGGTTAAGAGCAGAATTGGTTCAAGCTTCTCATGGCTTTACCTGTCTAACAATACTCTTGAATGGAAAGGTTGCCAGGCTCTTCCCCTGAAATCAGAAAGAGAAAACCAGGTGGTGAAGAGGGCAGCGACTGGCAACCCGAGAGGAAGAGAAGAAAGTTGGAGGGAGCGCTCTCAGGGATGGGCAACTGAGGACGTCCAAGCAGGAAAGAAGAACAGGGAGCCCAGGTGCGTGTAGCAGACTCTGCTGTCCATCTTCCAAAGCTCCAAACGTTCTGCTCTGAGTAGATGAAATATTTCCGAGGTGCACAGGGATAGCCCCAGAAGGGAAGCACGCACCTGCCCTTGGGAGAACCTGTACGTCAGGAGCAACATACCGCTCTAGCCTCAGCAGTTTTCATTTCGCACTTGTTGAAGCTCTCTTTGTGCAGGGCCGAGCAGATCCCTCAGCAAGGTCACAAGACTCACAATTTGGAGTTCTTTGTGCCGCTGCCTACAGAAAGAGGCAAAGTCCCACTTTTCTGCTCACGTCAGCTGGCAATCCTAGCTAGCACTGGCTGGTGGTGTCTGCATCCCAAAGACACAGCAAGGAGTTGTGCCAAGGAGCTCTAGGTGCTGAGATACTGGCGCTTGTTATCTTTTTCACTGGGCTTCCCAAAGAACGGGGGACAAAGTCATGCCTCTTCCACCCTCCATGGTTTCACCAGGGCTTTCTGACTCTGTCCTTGCAGGTGCCAATTCAAATTTGATGCTTGGATTCCCTGCATGAGCTGCGACGCCTGGGCTTCGTGGGGCTGCATCGTGCAGCCCCAGTACCACCTCGGCGGAGGCGAGGAGAGAGGCCCCCCTGCCCTCTGCTCCGCCCAGCACATTCCACTCGGGCACCACTGACGTGGTTTGGGCTGGGCTGGCCACTACAGCGAACGACAGGTGCCCTCTTTAACCTCTCTCCCGTTCCGAGAAGGAGGGACAGAAGAGAAGAGAAGGAGAGAGAGAGACTCTTAGGAGTTGTAAAGAAACTCAAGTACCATAGTGAAATATTAAGAATAAAATTATAAAAAGAAAAGATTATAATATTAATCACGAAATCTGTACAACACTTAAGACCCATATCGAGCTCCCAGGGCGACGATCGCGTCACCGGCAAGCACTGGGAAAGTCCCAGATGGGACTCGGCAACGGACGGGAATTGGATTCCGGATCTGGAGTCAGGAATGCACGGATCCATATCAAAGGCAGATGAACAGACAGAGTCCTCCTCGGGCACTGGCCGTTGAAGAAAGAGCCTGAGCCCTTTGATCCCTCAGCTTTTATACTGAGCATGGTGCAGGTGGGATGGAATACCCTGTTGGTCAGGTTTAGGCCAACAGGGTATTCCATGCCCGTTCCTCCCCACAGGCGTCACCCCGCTACGCTTTTCCGCTTCCGACCCTCCAACTGTGTGCAGAACAAAGCGAGCTGGCCTTGGTTGTTCCAGCAAAAAGTATAAGCAGGAGGCTCTCTGCAGACCATTCCTTGGTATTCACGAGAAACATCAGACCTTTGCTCCGTGAGCAAATGCCCTCCAGCTGGCACGTGAACTTTGTACGGAGTGTGTTACGCATGGCAGTTTCTGTCACGGGGAGGGGAGGGACACGAGGCAGAAGGACTGCTTTCTTCCCTCTTCCGACTGGGCAGGACGTGTCTGCAACCCCCATGGGCTCCATTCCTCTGGGCTGCCCTGCTTCTTGGAGCTTCCCCTCGATGTTTTAGAGGCTGGGGTCTAAAAGAGAGTGCCAACCACCACCTTTTACCCAGACATTTTGTGAAGAACAAAGTTGGTGTCAACATCGCAGTTAGGGTAAAAAGACAAAGTTGGAGTTCTGTGGAAACTCTGTCTCTGGACTCTGTCACCAGGGCGCATCCTCTTTCTCCCTGTCCCGTAACAGGGGAGCGCCTTTCCACGTGGACCCCTGCTGTGGCTGGAGGAAACATGCCCCTTCTCACCCTCACGCCAATAGCACAGGGAGACCTGCAGAAAGAGGGTGAGACCGACGGTGGGTGGTACCACTATGGGCAAGAAGTGTTCTAGGGACGCATCCACACGTACGTGTGACCAAAACCACCAGTTCGAAAAATTGCTCAGGTTTGGGTCACCTGTTCTGCCTGATCTTCCCCACAGGTGTGACCCCACTATGCTTTTTTGCTTCCTACCCTTCAACAGTGCATTTAAGATAGTTAGCTGGCCTTGGTTTTTCTAGCAATAAGTATAAGGAAGAGCCTCTCTGCATAATATTCCTTGGCATAATGTATAAACAATCACTTCTTATAGCTCTGGAAGAGGGCTACTGTTTTAAAAATACCTCGTTAATTTCAGAGAGTTTGTTAGTTAGAAGAGTTTTAGCTGAAAATTAATATTACTGAACAGAATGTTTGTTCTGTTTTACCTCAGACCAGGACAGCTTTTCTTATGAGTGACTAACTCCACTGATAGCATTTCCACAAGTCACTCAATGCCAGATATTATTTTATACAAAGATCTGTTTCTCATTAGATAATCTTCAGGCGATGCTCTGTCCTTCTGGCCAGTTGCCTTTTCTGCTGAAACATTAGATCAGATTTATGTCTCTGCAAAGCTTTCACCAGGTCTCCGTTTTCTGAGGGGTGTATGAGGACAGCACAGAAGCCCCTGTGCGCTGGACATGCATTCAGTTTGATTATCAGTAGCACCAGTTTTCTTCATTCAATGCCAGCGTAAGGAACCACCAGGAAAGCTCAAGCCATGGCATATCCAAGCTATTGACAAGATGTAGCTCCCTATTTTCATTTCTTTTGATTTACAAGTCTAATTAAATGATGAGAAGAGCAATGTGCGCATTGATGGCCTCGTGGAAAATAGGTGACAGAAATTAAGAGCAATATTTAAAGAAGGTAAAACTAAGAAAGAACTAATCACCTATCATCACTCCTTATAGACACAAAGGTTTTCAACATAAGGCATGTCATTAGATTCCCAGCTACTTCAAAGAATATTCAGTATCACTTTCAGCCAAAAGGGGTCTTTTTTGACTCAACATTTTCACTTAAGATGTTGTCATCTTAGTTCTTTGGGACTAATTCCTCCCTGTAGTAACACAGAGCTTTGTCACTTCCAGGTTAAATCATGGCATATGGCACTACCCAGAACTACCCCAAAAGGCAGAATTTGGTGAGCCTACTTAGTAACATATCTGAGCGAACACATGAACCTTGACTGCACTAGCTATAAAATGACCAGAATAAAGTTTGCATTGTTCTCTTGGAGACATAAAACTGCAAATAGACATGTTTCTGACTGTGCAAGATCCCTTGTCCCTCACCCTGTGATATTACTGTGGCAAAGCTAACCTCAAATGTTTGCACTTACACTGCCCTGTCATTAACAACAGCAACATTTTCTCATGGGAGATCATCTGTATTTTTTTTTTTTTTAAATTGTTACTATGTTATCAGCTAACATTTCTTATTAATGGAATATTTGTGACACAGACTTTTGTTCCTCAACCTATTCAATGCTAGGCTACAGACCAGAATTTAGCATGGCAAGGAACAAACTTCTGTTCTAGACAAAGTTTATAATTGCTTTAATTAAAAGTGCAAATGCAGATACAGGTTGAGATCCACTTTTCTCTGGGACCTTCTTTCTCTCTTGATTAGACTGGATCTTGTTGTCTTCAAACATCTTTTAGGTTTTTTTAAACAGACTGCTCACAGAGTTATGAAGGTTTAGCGAGAAGTATCTAAAAGACATTCTTTTGACATTAAAAGGGTTCACAAGAGTTCCGATATTCAATGCTTTTATATATACTTCTGTAAGATATAATTTTAAAATTCTGTTGTATTTGGAGAATGAGTGTTTATATGGAAAACTCTAACATATAAATAAATTAGTGTATCTTGATATACTAGTTTCATGCTGTAGATGCAGTCTGGCTAGTGAACCAGTTGTAGCGTAATACTGTAATTACTATAATTTACAATTACCATTTTTAACTAAGGCAGGTTTTAAAATCCCTTTACAGCTATAAACTAAACATTGATATTTACCATGAAGTCTATTCATGTTACAACTTGTCCTGTCAATCAATGTCTAATGCAGTGTTAGTCTAATTATAGACACACAATGTAATTTTATTGTAAGTAGAAATCCTCCTATTAAATAGAACAATGCTTTAGATATGGGTAGAATAACGAAACAATGCTCTACAGAGTTATGTACAATGATTCGTATCTAAACAAAGAGCTGAAATGTCTCATGAAGATGGAGCACAATAAAAGTGATTGATATGTCATTTTTTGTACAAGCTAAGATATTGTATGCTATCTGACTACCTTACAATGCACTCTAAACACACAAAAAAATGTGTCATAATGCTGGTTGAGGATATATAATTCTGTTGTTGATTTAACCTGTTTAAATCACGCTATTGTCTTCAAGGAAAGCTTATAATGCTTCTTAGATGAGTGACATGCTTTCTTTTTAGCTTTAGTACTTTACAGAAGAAAAGAGGAAGTAGAGAGAGCATCAGATCTAGGAAGCACGTGCATCAGCTATTATCAGTCACCTGGCTCACACTTGTCTCATTAATGTGGTTTCAGAAGAAGGTCAGACCTGTAGCAGATGTATTACTTAGGTGACAACAGGAACATCAGCACTGATGCATATCTCTCACAGAAGTAAAACCTCTCTGCTTGGGCCATTGCTGCCCAATCAGGACACCATTACAATGAATAAATTGTTGCACTTAGTCTCATAAGTGTATATAAAAAAGAACTGCCATCAGTGTACTTCCTTCAAATGTACAGAATAGATCTCCTCAGATGCAGACAAGGGAGGAATTTTGGAGAGAAAGGGGAAAAACGTGTATATATTCTCTAAGTAGGTCATACCATATGGGAAGAAACCTACAAGGCTGGTGCATTTCCAAATCATGAAGTAGACAACAACAAACATGGTGGACCAACATTCCCAAGAGGTATTCAGTACAGGCATTTTTTTTCCTGAAACACAGGAAATTCCACTCAAACATAAGAAAAAGCTTTTTTACTGTGGGAGTGGTCAAACACTGGAACAGGTTGCCTGGAGAGGCTGTGGTGTCTCCATCCTTGGAAATATTGAAAACCTGACTAGACACAGCCCTGAGCAACCTGTCCTGCCACTAGACAATCTGCAGAGGTGCCTTCCAACCTCAGCCATTCTGTGATCTTTTGATTTCTCAGTTCCATATGCCTGGTCTGAAGAAAATTATGAAGCAATAGAAGATTTTTAATACCTCTTTCAACCTTCTGAAAACTTAGGAATCATTATTGCTTCCGCAAGCACACACCATGAGACTATTTAGAAATTTGCATTGCATCAGAAGTTTAGCATAAGCACAGCAACATTTAACTTTGATAAACACAAATCAAAGTTTAAAGCACTGGTGACTTTCATATTCATTACCCCTTTTTGTTTATCTTCTCAAGCTTTACTTTCCCAGTTCTTTTTTATATTTTTGTCACTCAATTTCAAAGAGCATGTTCAAGATGAGAAACTGAATCCCTCTGTATGTGCCATAGTTGCCAGCTGATAGTCAGTGACTAGTGAAGGGAGATAATGCATTAGCAAAGTAACCTTAATCTACAAGTTTAATGGACCTCACTCATCTACAAAGCACACTCAGAAAGCTCTGATCCCTTATAACCCAGTCATGCACAGCTCTGAGCATCAGCTGGGGTGCACTCCCTGCCCTCCACTCTCATTTATATCCCCAGATCTCTGCTCCCTCTGAGGATATGCAGCATCTCTTGGAGGTACACCTTGGTGCACCTTGAGGCAAGTCCCCAGGCAGTAATTTTATCCCATTGAGCCATAACTGATTGTCCCCATTTCAGCCGCACAAAACGTGGCTTACGTTGAAGTCACTCACTGCATACATCGAAGCACTGCATTGAAAATGTATGCCTGTATTTTCAAAGTGAGGTGACTTTCCATGTACAGCTGAAGCAAGATTTAGAGGAGATCAATGAAGCTTCTCTCAGCTGATACAAAGAAAGATTGTGTACACTTTAGAATATCAAAGAGTTAATCTAGTTTCATTCCTACACGACTAAAACTCACTGGTAGGCTTTTATTATGTTAATTTTCCAAACTTGCAAAGCAAAAAACTCAGTAAAGTGAAAGTAACCAAAGGCGCTGTTTGGTAGAGACAGAAATGAACTGTGTCTTTTGAAGTGTTCCAGAGAAAATGTTCAGAATATTTAAGTCTCAAGTGAGTTACCAAAGGTTATTCATTCACAAGTGAGATAAATTCATACCTGTCAAATTGTCTGGATCCTCTGTGTGATCACTAGGGCCTCAAATAATTTATTTTTTTCCCCAGTGAAAGTTCAATATTTTCACATATCCAAATTTAGTAGCATTTCCTGTGTCTGAAAGCAAATGAATTCATTTTCCTTTCATCTTGCTTTCCACTTTTACCAGACTAGTGTGGAAACAGAAGAATCCAGAATGGCTGACATAAGTTGTTTTCAAATACAATTTCACAGTGCAAACAGTCTGTAATGTCCTTACAACGGATACTATATTTGTAAACAGAATCTTTTTAGTGAAATCCTATGGCTATCAGTGATTTTAAATGGGTGTGTAAAATATTATTTCAAACCAATTCAAGACCTGATTAGCCCTTGAACACTATTCCACTGCTTAAGCTCTTGTATGTGCAAAAGAAGGGTATATGAACCCAAAAAATTTCCTTTTTCCACTTTGATACTTGATCCAAAAGGAATTATTATATGCAGCCCTAACTTGCCTTGTTGTAATAACATGAATCACTGTTTCCAGCATGCAAAGTGTGGACTGAATTTGGTGTCAGCCCTGTGGATTGATGAAAATTCGGTGGATCAGGGTTAAAAAAGGAGATGAGGAGTTAGAAAGAATAGCAGAAACCTTACATTTAAAAAAAAAAAAAAAAAAAAGAGAGATGGTCAGGGCAGGCAACAGAGAAACAGTTTGCTCATGAAGCAAAAATGGTTGACAGAAGCACTTACCAGGAGTCACATTGCTGAGAGACTCAACAAGAGACAGAGACTGATCCTGTGGACTTTTGCTATATTTTTTTAATTGTTCTTTTTAGTAACTGCACGTAACAGCAATTTAGATTGCAAGTGGGTTCAAGGTCACAGTCACTGCATAGTGAAGTTTTTGTAAAAGAATCCTTATTTTTTACATTTCTGGCTGCATGGTA
This sequence comes from Numenius arquata, assembly GCF_964106895.1. Taxonomy (NCBI): domain Eukaryota; kingdom Metazoa; phylum Chordata; class Aves; order Charadriiformes; family Scolopacidae; genus Numenius; species Numenius arquata. The sequence continues at coordinate 96,923,715 of NC_133576.1, read as the reverse complement.
AATAGCTTAATTTTATTTACCTTCACAAAGAAAGAAAAGAAGGAAACAAGTCCCATATATCTTTCACATGCTTTATGGTTTGACACTAGCTTGACATTAAAAAAAAAGAATATACTTTCTCAAATAATAATTATATTTTTGTATTCTGTATTTTTTATTTTTTCTGGTTTTGTTATTGAAGTTCTGTTTCCTGTATCATTTATGTCCTACCTTTTGCTGCATTTGGCATCTCAGTGCAATGAAATATGATGGAATTTTAAATAAGGCGATGGGACAAAATTTGGAAAACCTCTGTATACTTTCTCCTGCCTAGATAAGGAATTTCAGGATTCTTATTTCTCCATATAGTATCGTTAGATCTCGCGGAGAGTAAAATACCTTCAAGAATATATCTTTCATTCTGTTCGATTTACATCTTTCTGGATAAAACCGTAAATTGTCCCATTCAGTCACACTGATGTGGTTGACATCTTTATTCTGAAAATCGATGTATAATTTTTATTTTGAAATCTATGCACTAGTCTTCAAACCTCATTTAGGATATGTTGGTTCTGAAAAATGCAGCTAATGTTATCTACTGTTTTGATGATGTCTGATGCATGATGGTGAATAACTATTGGAGGAGAGTTAAAACAATGAAATATTCAATCAAAACAAAAATGAAATATTCAGACTCCTAAGAATGAAAGACTGAAGAATTCCATGCTTGTACCTTGAATAAGACTCCTTTGGCTAACATTTTTTATAATTGCTCATGTTAGTTAGAATGTGTGTACAAGTGAAATATAAATATATATTCTTATTTTTACAAAGGAACTTCTTTATTTGACCTTTTATTATAACAGAAAGCTATTATATATATATAAAGTTACAAAAAATTATTTTCTGGGGTTCTGATAGTACTAATAGTGTACTATTTACACTATTGTAATCCACTACTGTAAAATTTACAAAGCTGACATCCTTTGATCCTGCTAAGGGGAGAATCTGGCCCAATGGGGTCAAAGAAGAATGTAGCAGCATATGTATATTGTATAAATACAAATAAAATAGATCACAAGGTACTCAGAAAATGACAGCTACTTTAATTCTTAAAGGGTTTAGACTTCCAACCTCTTTAGAAATTATGAAATGAAGAATAACAAAAAAACAACCCCCCATTATTATCCAAGCACAAGTGGTATAAGATCATTTATCTTGATGGATGTCACCTTAGAGCACATATTATCCCTATCTCTCAAAGTGTTTTTTCCCCCTTATTTCATCTCTGACATTCATTGTAAATTTAATGATCCACATACGATTTGCTGGTGTCTCAGTCTGGTGTTTTGAATCATGAAACTAGTACTAAATTTATGGCACTGCAGTACCACTTAGTGAATCATTAAGCAGTACAGTGATTTTAATGATTTGGATCATACTGGACCTCATCACTGTATAATGAGGTTCCATTTAGTGTAAATTCTATGTAAAAATTCAATTTGCAAACCAACAACATGAAACTACAACATTTTTTCTAACCTGACATTGTATTTATTTATTGTGATTTCCACCAGTGTTTCACATGGGGAAAGAAAATGTTACCTCATTACAAAAATAATTTTTTACAGTCCTTGCACCACTGAAAAATATGTACTTTCGGATTGGTATTTTTGTGGAAATCTGGTTTTAAACATAAGAGGTCTCAGACATGCTTATAACACTAAATTAGATGGCAATATGACTCATCTGGCTAAGCACTCAGAGAAGTGATTGTTCAAAGGGCTCCCAAACCCTCTCTGCTGTCCAAGAGGATCCACCAGCATGTAGGGGAACATCCATTTCTGCTCAGCTCAATAGCATGGGGTCACCCCATTGCTGTTTCCGTTATGAACTCTGTTTCTCAAACTGAAGGCTTTCCATGCTGGATGTTTATTCCTTCCTTCTCTAAAATACACTGAAGGAACTGAATAGATATATGTTACCAACCCAAACAAAAATTCCCCACTTTGAGCAATTTTACACTGTAGAAAGGGTGCAATGGAACTAATGTATTGTTAGAATTGCTAGCATTTCATATAGGAAATTTTTCATTTACAAACTATTAATTTTAGACATTTTTCAGCAAAGTTTGCTTTTCAAGTTGATTTTCATCAAACAAAAGCAGTCTAAAATTCACAGATAATACCTGGATCATTCTCTAATTCTATTTCACCTAACCTCTTGGTAGTATTAACTAATATGATTGAGCCAGAGTCCTAAACCAGAAGAACCTTAATGGGAAGGAAGTACAATTCTTGAAAGGACTGATGTTTTTTCAGTTCTTCTGGTCCAGATGACACGCACTGGAGAAGCCTGAGATTTAGTTAATTAAATTGTTGAAGCACTACACTATTTTTGAGGTGGTGTAAAACATGGGAATATACTAAAAATCCGTAAAATTAATGGATCTGTTAGTTCAACAGCACATGGCAGCTCAGACTAAGTACTTTACAGATGTCAAAGGTAAAAAAGAGGTGAATGAGATGAGAGAGGGTTTTTTTCCTCCAAAGGAATAATGAAAGCAATGAGTAATAGTCACCATGCGGTAAATCAAATGCGTATAACTGGCAAACAAGCAGAGTAACACAGTGACCCTAACAAGGTCTCCAAGAAGTGCTCATGTTACAAAACATCCTAGAAGAATGGTGCAGCCACATTTCTTCATGCCTTCCCAACTCGGATGCCCATTGCCAGACACAAAAAATGGAGAAATGTTCTGGTAAACAGCATCAGTGGCTAAGAATTATGTAGTACTACTTACCTCTGCATTTTTAAAGTGGAGAGGAATATAACAGAGATAGCAACTCCTCTCAGCCTTTTAGTTGTCTTTTTCACAGGGCAGTTGTAGGTACAATATTTTATGGAACCAAGAACATTCAGTAATCTGACTTGAAAGGCACTAAATCTTGCTGTATAAAGTTGCGTAGTTGCTGTGGACTTGGAAAGAATAGGAGAGGAAACATGATACAAGATCTCTAGCAAACAATTTGAAATAGATATTTTATAAAAATTTACGATTGAATCCATATTTACTTGTAACAGTGTTGTAGCCACAGAACTGCTAGCCCGGCAAAACAAAACCTGTCTTTAGCCATATATGCATTTTTGCTAATCTACGTTTAGGAAATAACAAGGCTTGCTTTCATCTAGCTGAAGGGATATACACATGCACACTCTCACATATGACAGATGCAGTAATACTCTTATACATAGATTTTCTTACTGTGTCCAGTTTTGGGCCCCTCAGTAGAAGAAAGACATTGAGGTACTGAAGCATGCCTGGAGAAGGGCAATGAAGCTGGTGAGGGATCTGGAGAACAAGTCTTATAAGGAGCGGCTGAGGGAGCTGGGGTTGTTCAGCCTGGAGAAAAGGAGGCTGAGAGGAGACCTTATCGCTCTCTACAACTACCTGAAAGGAGGTTGCAGTGAGGTGGGGGTCAGTCTCTTCTCCCAAGTCACAGGCAATAGGACAAGAGGAAATGGCCTCAAGTAGCACCAGGGGAGGTTTAGACTGGATCTTAGGAAAAATTTTTACACTGAAAGGGTTATTAAGCATTGGAATGGGCTGCCCAGGGGCTGAGGCACCATCCCTGGAGGTGTTCAAAAGATGGGGTTGACATAGTGCTGGGGGACATGGGTTAGTGATTTTTTTTTTAATCAGAGTTAGGTTGATGGTTGGACTAGATGATCTTAAAGGTCCCTTCCAACCTAGACAATTCTATGATTCTATGATTTGCCAGTACCAGAGCAAAACAAGCCCAGTTTCCTATGGATTTGTATGTCACAGCTAATACTCTCTCCCGTTACAGATGTTACATTTCCAGTGAATATTTCCTGTTCACAGAAAGCACATCTGTTTTGTGTGGATTCTCTGATGTCTAACGATGGTTGAGCAGTGGTTGCAATCTTTTCTTCAGCTGGGTCACTAACAGGGTCACTCTCTTCGACTTCGCAATCTGCATTACACATTGCCACAGACTCGTGATCTGTGAAACCTGTACTCTGCTGCAAAATTCAGTTCAAAATTAACTAAAGGGTATTAAGAGAGGAGCGGTTGAGGGAAATAGTCACACAGACCTAAACAAATGATAGTATAAATGCAGATCTTTTTCTTTTGTAATCAAAATAAAAATAGAAAGTTGGGTTAGCAGTTTCCTCAAAGACCGTCTTTTATTTAAATTAGGTGGAACGTTTTAATGTGCTCTTACCATGATCTCAAAAATTCATAACAAGATTTTTTTAACATGTTGTATGAATCCAGTTCAGACAGAACATTCAAATGAATTGACCTGCAATTTTTCTTTAAAGTGGGTACAGCAAAACCACAAAAAGGCTTTGGAATCTCTAAAGGATGCTTTTATTATAGTACAAACCAGAACAAAAAAAAAAAAAATTAAAGAGAAAAAAATCTGGTCTGCCAGGTGAGACAAAGTAAATTACAAGGGTTGGCAGAGGTACCCCAACATGCACCTCTGCCTGACACACTCTGTAATTCCCAGCTACTTGTGCTGATTTCCTAATGAAAAAAGGGTTTTGTGGAAAATAAAGGTCTTCTACTCATCCATCAGTCCTGGTCAGCTCCTGGACATTGACAAAACTCTGGTCAATTTTAGCCAAGCTTGGTAGAGTAATAGAAGAGCCAAAGATAATTAACTGGAACAAGTCTTTCAAGAATTAGCAGGTGGGCTATGAATGGTCTCCATAGGTTGCCATAAGCCTCCTGACCTAACTGGTGCATGCAGATGGCCTGCTGGCACATGTGCAGCCAGTGAGCCCTCTGTGGCCACTTGCCCAGGCAGAGCTTCATGTGTATGGGAGGTGACTGTGGGCATTATAGAAAAAGAAGAGGAACTTATAAGGAGGCGTGAAAGAGAATTTAAGGTGGTGCAGTAGGAAATACAATCATTTTGTGAATTTAGAAGATGTAAGATTCACATCCACAGTTGACTAAAAGTCTCCGTAACTCAATGAAAGCTTGCTTCTTCTTATTCTGATCTCTTGACAAATTAGCTTTACATAGTTAGCAAACAAGTGATAGCCTACCCTTTGGAAAACAGGAACTACAGGTTAGCAGCAGCACCAGTTGTAGTTATGTTATTGCAAGGACTTTCTCTGGTCATTCAGATCACCGAAGGCATCTGGACCATACAAGCAGAGTGATCCATACAGGCAGTGTTCATAACAAATAATACTTTGAGACAATCCTCAGCAAAGGTTAGCTAAATGATGGGGTAGCATGACAGCTTTTTGTTGATTTCCTGAGCAGCGTTGTTCCAGCTCATACAGAGCACACAGTTCATCCCACACAGAGATTAGATATCTAAACAGATACCAAATAAAACTTCAAAGCAGGTAATATGACACTATTCAGAAGAAAGTCTTGTTGTAATGTTTGGGAAGTGAGAAGGTAATGGTGTTCAGAAAAAAACCCTACCACTATTGTCAAAGGTGTCTTGTGATTCTGGCCAACAGTCTAAAATATCTCAAAGGTTAATGTATTTTTCAGAATATTTCATGTACAACAGACACTTTAAAGGCAACTTGAATTATCCACCTCATAAATCAGCATTTTTTTAAAATGTTGGCTGGAATCTTTCTGAAGCTTGAGTTATTTCTCTTACAAAGTATAAATCAGTCATGTATAGCCTTTATTTTAAGGGTAAGACAAAAGCTAAAAAGTTTTAAAATTGCAGTTTCTAAATGTGAAAATATAATTTTGGGGCTGTGAATTGCAAAAAAAAAATAAATAAAAAGGACCCAAGGAAAGCCTGAAAACAAAAAAAAACCCAACAAGATACTCCTCTTTACACGCACACAAATCCAATTTTAGTCATAGATGAGCTGGAGGATGAACAGCATTTGAATACTTGAAAGTCTGTGTACTCTATGATTTCAGACAGCTTTGTTTTGCCAACTGCATTTTCAAGCAGCTGAGAACAAAAATAATAGACACAATAAACTTGGTTTTGGCATCTTACCCATAATAAGACTAGATAAACTTGTATTTTTCTAAGTTTTTATTCAGTCATTTTTTGTAATAACAAGTAATTCTGCTTACAATTTAGTTGTATGCTGTTGATTTTTTAAAACATTGTGTAATGTATTGCAACTTAGTTATCTGGGACTAGCTCTGTATCAGGGCATTGTCATCTCCAACGTCAGCTTAGTATGTTTTATTTAAGATCATAGTGTACATGGCATGATCTGATTTTTTTTTTTTTTTTTTTAAATTTGACATTTAATTGGTGTGTAATAAAAATCTAGATCATAAAACCAAAGGAAACTTTCCCATGGGAAGAATTTCCATCTCTTTGGTCACTTGCATTTTTTCAGGATGCTTTTCTCTTCTATACACAACAGCACCAGCCACTTTACTTATAGTGTTACCTCTTCTTATATGATCTTAATTTTATGGGTGAGTAGCAACTAACCATATGAAAACCAATAACAAGCAGAAATTTGTTTGAAAATGGCATGAGTAATATCACAAGAAATCCTGAATGAAAATGACAATGAAAACAGGATTCTGCTAAAGGATATCGCCATCAGCCTAATAATCCAGGGAGGTGTTTGGATAAAGTAAGATAATTGAAGGTCCTATTTGTAAGAAGAAGTGGGCAGTAAAATAAATGGAACCTTTATTAATTCTGAGGCTGCAAATGAATTTCTTGTTCTTAAAAAAATCTCATATTTCTCCATTCACAGGCATTTGTTTTCCACAATGCTTTCAGCGTAGGCGCTTTTGCTCCCTTCTTCCTCTGCACACTCCATGATATTAATGAAAAGTAGCAATATGTAGACATTTACAGTGTAAGCGTTGGTACACATATACATGTGGGTGCATTTAGTGTACTATGTTGAAACAATGGCAACGGTGGAAAAGTTTTGGAGATAGTCCAGTTTTTATGAAAATCTCAAGGAGCCTTAATTTAATAAACACAGCTATGTAGTTAAATAAATTGTTTCCTATACTGTTGCTATTTATTTACTTTGATACTGAGTTCTAAAATATTCTTTTTAACATTAAGAAGCCTGGGATACAACATGATTTATTCCAAACCTCTGAAAATTGTTGATAGCCCATTGTTGATCTTATCATTCAGATTTTAAAATATCTGATCAGGGATTTTTTCTGCTCCAACAGTTTTAATTTTGCAAGCCACTGGACCTTAATGTGAGCTAATCTCTTTACCTATTTCCTATGTGTGTGGGAGAAATCTAAGAAGGCTTTTTTTGTTTAAAATAACGAGTTTATGTGTGTGCACAGCAATTACTGACATTTCATAAAGTTCATATTGCTGTTCTGTATATCTCAAATGTCTGTATCAGGGCACCAAAGAGGAGAAAAACACTTTGAAAACAGCCTGAACGAGACTCTGGGTTAATACAGGAGTGCGTCCATTTTAATGGCACAATTTTTGCTTTATTGCATTGTACTTCAAAGAGAGTTGAACATAATTGGTTTCTATTTTCCTCCTCTTTTACACTAATAAAGTCTGTGCAAGGATTTTCTGCCATGGACAGTAAATATATCCTTTCTTGTACCACATACAAAAACTATAGGAAGAGTTACACTAAGAGAAATAAGTGATGTATGGCCAGGGAATCCTTAAAATAGGGGGAAGATAAGTGGATTCATGCCTGTAAAGCTGTTTAAAACCAGAGAAAAGCGAAAGTAGCAAGTTTAGAAATATCACAAAAACTTATGGTGGTGTTAATATATAGATACAAGATATCAGACTGTATCTCACGTTTCGTCTTAGCTTTGACTTCTACATAGTTGTCCAATAACTTTCTGAGAGTTGTGCTTGAGCCTTGTCCAGTGTCAACTACAACATTACCTAGATCAGTTCACATTCTGATACTTTGGACCATCAAGGACTATATTGGTTTCCGTGTTTGAACACTGACTACTCAGTCAGCACTTAATGAAGGACTAAAATCTCCCTGATGAACATCAAGTGAGAATTTTGCAAATAAGAAGAATAAATTTGAAAAATAACAAAAGTACTGTAAAACAACAATAATAATAACAACAGTAATAATGGGAAACTCCTCAAGCCTGGATTTTAGACTGCCGTTCTCTTTGAAGGGATCTGTAAAGTTTGAAATCACACTTTGAAATGCTGTCTTATAATACTGGATATATTCTGAGACTATCTGAACATGCAAAGTGCCACTTTGTATAAACTTACCTAACCAACTTGCACTTTATCCAACTTCATGTTTTTGTGAATCTCAGCTGTATCATTCTTAGTCTTCTCCTCTAAAAACTGAAGACAAGCCTTTCAACTCTCCTCATAAATCAACTACTATGTCTCCTAATTCTCTACAGTCTCCTAAAATCCATTATGTCCTTTTATGAAGAGGCTAGAACTACCCACACCAGTCAAGATGTTGAGTTAACATCCTACACAGTAGGAAAACGAGAGCTTCTGTTTTGCCTTTCCTTCCTTTCTTTGAGAGGACCAACATTTTTAAGTCTTATTTTTTGGAGTTTCCTTGCCCACCAAACTGATGATTTCAAGGACTATCAACCTTTCCAGTAGCTGTGACTTTCAGGTCTGTGTTCAGCAGCTTAGACATAGTTTAGATTTTTTTTTTCCTAGATGCTTTACATTTATCTGCATTGAACTTAATTTGCCATGTTTTTGCCCACTGACTCAGATTTTTTAGGTCATTCTGGAGTTCCTTGTCATTGGTGTAACATCTTACTCAAAAGGCTGTCATCTACAAACATAAAGATTTCTTGGTCTAGTCCCTTCTCTAGATCATTTATGAAGATTTTTAATAAAACTGGTCCAACCAGATACCCATGTAATATCTCAGTATGGGTTTGTCTCTGTCGTGAAAAGGGGCTAGTAAGGCCTGTCCTGTGTTTGCTATCCTTTAACCAACTTTCATAAAGGAACATTTCTTCCCATCCTGTGTCAACTCAGTTTCTTTAAATGGTGAAAAACCTTGTCAAAAATGTTTGAATATAGAAAAATTTCCAGACGTCCGTAAGAAAGATCACACATATTTAATGTAAATAGCTATTGCAAATTCCATAGGTTTGGGGGAGAGGGGAGGGAAGTGCCTATCATTTTTATCAAAAGTTATAATGTCTGCAATTTTCCTAGGAGACCAAAATAACAACAAAAGTTTCCTATGTTAAAAACACAAATAAAGGAAATGCATGGAATTTCATACTTTTACTTGAAATGTACCATATGTCCTCTAATACCTATGCACAATAGGGTGCAAGTTTAATGACTGCTTTTTGTGCCCCTGTTGTAATTAGGTATTAGAGGACATATGGCATGGTGCAGCCCTAGCAGTGAATTTTCTTGTTTTGATGGTTTTCTGCTGCAGGCATAACATTACTTCAGTGATGATAGTGTTGAGAGAATTCATTCACATGTTGATTTTGAGCTTTGAAACCTGAAATTCCTTTCAGATTATACATATTTGTGGAATCTCAAAATCAAATATATAGATAACATCAACAAGTGAATTATCAATAGCAGAAGAGCATAATCAGTTGAAAGAGAAAAATTTTAGACACCAGAGTAAATGCTGCATTTATTATGCTTCAAATTGTAAGTGGAATTGAACATTCTTTGTTGAAGGAGTGGTTATCTCTTTCCTTTTCAAAATCTTCTCCTTCTACATGCATGCTCCCCAAGTGAGCATCCAGTCCCACATCTTTCTCTCCCTGGTGTGTAATCTCCAGTTCTCCTGCTCTTACTTAAGTCCCTGAGTTATGTCATTTTCCATATCTGCTTTCTTTATTCAGTAATTTTGACTGAGCTTAGATATTTCTCATTTTTTATTATAGGAATCTGTGGTTAGCCATTGTCTGGTATCGAGATGATACAATCCTTTTAAAAAATGTTTGTTTTGCAGATATAAGCAAATTATGTACAGATAAGGTATTCAAAAACACGAAAAAAAGAAATCTCAAGATGATATAAATACACAAAAAGGATTTGAACGAGTTAAGTCAGACTGCTCTATATACACATTCTTTACTGTTGTAATGTCACTCAACTAGTATACGAGAGTTATTTCTAAAGATGATACATAAGCATACAGGCTTTTTTTTTTTTTTTATAATGGCAGGTATCAGACCACACAACAAAGTGTTTTTTAAGTTGCTGTTCTTCAGGCAAGATGAATTTGCCATGCGTTTTAGAGGACATATGGTATCTCAGTAATTCATATTGAACCAACCTCCTAAACAGATTAAAACATTTCTTCTTGCATGACAAAAGCTGACACCGTTTCCCTGGCTGATAATCTAGGGGACATTACTAACATGCAGCAGTAGAAAAACTGTATCAACACATAATATTTCACTAGTACACACAACGGGCACCAGTTTTGCCAAGAGTCATGATTTTATCATGAATCTTGTAACAGCTAATTTCTTACCCAAAGTATTCATCCTTGAATAGTGTAAATAAATTAGAATTTGTATATATTTTATGAATATGTCACTATCTTTTCCAGGGGCACCAAAAACATGATCCTAATGCCCCTGAAAAGATTAACATGCAGAGAGGAAAGAACTACAGAATTTTATTTCTATTTTATCTCACGTTATTCACTACAGTTTAATATCTGTGGAAGGAATGATTCAAAATCTTTTAATTTGGGGATTGGCATCACTGTGATGAATCACAGTGATACAAATCAATAGCATTTTAAAATTTAAAAGAAAGCATTAAATTACTTCAAAGTGATCATAATCTACAAAAAATATCATGGGAAAAGTCAAGAGAGAGCAAACATTGAAATTTGCAAAGTATTGTCACTGCTTCTTTTGATTGATGACAGAGTTTCAAGAGTGGCATTAATATTTGTACCCACCTTTTCGATTTTGCTTTTAGAGTGAATTCTGCAAATAACTATCCTAAGGGGTATAGAAAAGGTTAGAAAATTTACATTAAAATCTCTATATGAGTGTCTAACATTTGACATCAAATCTGTCAGGTAGAAGTTGTGGAATTGTTAGGTCAGCACTATCTTTTTTGACTGAGAAGAGATTATCTCGTCACACAGAACTTCTTCAAGTCCCCGTTCTTAGAAGTACTTATGGCTGCTTGCTCCTGTCCCAGTGAGTGCTAGGAGTAGATCACAGTGTAGCCAGCCTCCCAAATGAGCCATGAAGACTGATAAAATACAATCTCAAGTAGCTGCTGGCACCTCCCTGTCAAGCTTACTAATGAGTGCTGTGTTACTGCTAGAGTCAACTGTCACATTATCTCCAAACTAATAAACGGATCCAGTGACAAACAATACACAAACAAAAAGGAGCTGATGATAGAGGATCTTTCCTTATAATTCCATCTCTGCATGTCCTTAGGACACAATCAAATTGCTGGCAGAGATGATTTTCATGTTGTAGAAGGAATTGTTCTGCTGTTTGTTGGTTTATGCATTTATTTAGTTTTAGTTATAAGAAATAGAAGCCAGATAAGTAAAAACATTGTGGTTCTTTGTTTAAAAGTTAAATCCACTGCACATGAAATTTTTGAGAAAGTCGAGTCTTTCCAAAACCAATTTTCATGTTTCTCACTGTTTCCTGGTTTTAGTGATGACTGGAAACAGATATGCCAAATCTCAGGACGAAAATCTTAGCTGAGGTATTCCCTGCACTAGAAAAAACAACCAAAAGGATAATTACCTACAAAAAAGTGGGTCACAGAAAAATTAATTCCTGAAGATTCATGTAAGATTTAAGGAATGGCAAGGTACCTGTGTAACCTTAATTCAGCACCCTTGCTGAGGGTCATTAAAATAGTTTGAACATTGGCAATTCCCAAAGTTCTTTTCCTCCTGATGCCACCTACCAATCAATGGATTTATGTAACACCAAATATTAGAGGAAAGCAAATTTCTAAGCAGCTGTTAATGTCACTTGCAAATTCTACATCTCTGGTACTCAACAGTGCTAATTTTGGAAGTTATTATATCTGAGAAGACTTTATCATGTGTTTCTTTGTGCATAGGTTGTACAATAAAGAAGCTCCAAATTTATCACAGCCTAAGTATGCAATTTCCCAGTGAAACAAAACAAAACAAAACAAAACAAAACAAACCCACAACAATAAAAATAGGAAGAAAAAAGAAGAACTAATGAATAAAGCTAGAAAACACATCATACAAAACCATGAAAAGTGAAAATAAACTCTTCATCCTTGTGAACTAAACTCCAGTGGGAGCGAGATGCCTGTTTTGTTGGTTGTACAGCCGTTTCCCATGTGGCTGAGGGATGTTGCCACTCAGCTACTCTGTTTCAGGCTCTGGAGAGAAGCAGCCCTTAGTGCTTACAGGCTTTCCTTCCCCATCCTCAGTAATGTCCACCCCCAGCTTGTCTCCTGCTTTGCCCGTGCCAGTCCTTTCTCTCTTTGTTCCTATCAAACTCTCCTTCTTTTGTCCACCTCTGCACATGTTCCCTCCAGCCTGCCCTTTTCTGGTCTCATTCCCTCTCTTCCGCCTTGATTCAGACCACTTTTGACATTTGAAAAAGCTGGTGTATTTGTTAAAGAACTAATATGACCTTCCATAAGGATAACTTTAGATATTAAATACAAGCTAAAAAGACCAGCACTTTTGGACACATGTAGCAGGAGTGGTCCCACATTCACTTAAGCACTAGAAATAATGAGGCTTGCTCTATCCCAGTAAACACCAATTCCTTTCCTCTAGGTCTATTTACAAAAATTGCTTTTGGGTAAATCCTACATGCAATGCTGAATTGTCTGAAGACATTTTAGGATTCACACTGAGCAGGAAATAGATGAATATTGGTTTTTTTCTCTGTTGTCATTTGAGACCTACTGTAGTGATTATTTTAGGAAATTAAGTTCTGTCATTTAGTTGCAATTATCACAGGCAATTTTTAGGTAGAATTTTATCCTTTTTCAGTTTACTTTTTATACAGCAAAAAAGAGGAATTTGAACAATAAGAGAGTTCACAAAAGGTAACCAAGATTTAAAAGATTTTTTGTTACTGGCATCCCTTTATATTAATCACAGGAAGAAAAGGTTAATATAGAAGAATAAATCAAATTCTTATATCATGAAGTATCTGCAGAAAACATTATTAGTCCTTGAATTCATATCTTACCAATCTGGACAGAAATTCAAAATACAATTTAAACTTACAACATAGTATATTGTGTGACACTTCATAAGCAGCATTATTACCAGAGATGCTTTAATATTTGCAAATCAGGTCATGAACACTCAAGTGTACCTACAAGTGGCTCCCTCCCAAATCCAGGCCCTCTTCTCTATAAGAAGCCTAGTGAACTTTATTCTGAAAGTAAAATGGAATAATGAATGGAGTAATGTGATATTTGAGTCATGCATGTAACAACATTGCACATAACCCTAGGTACTTGTACTCAGTGTGTCAGGGAAAAATTTCTCTTGCACAAGGGCAGAGCTTTACTCTTACAGTTTCTGCAGTTCTTAAGGCCCACTATTCCTTTAATACTTCAAGTCTCTTGTACGTTGTGCTAGAATCATAAATATTGGGGGTGAAATACAAAAAAATGCCACTGTTTATGCTGTTATATACATGTTCACACTGATTTCAGTGGAGACAAAATTCTTACAATAAAGATAAGGGAATTTTATTCTACATAGTAATTAATACAGTTTTGTATTTCTGCATCCTTAGGTGTTGGAAGTTCAGGCTATTTATATAGGTTACCTATAGATTTATGGACTTAAATAAATTTGTCTAAGCTTACTTGCATTTCACCAGAGGTCTAAGTCAGTAGATGATTGTTATAAACTTCTGTCTGTGAGTGGCCACTACTCAAGCAGTAATTCTTGAAAGTAAATTCTTCTCTTACAACTCTCAGATATCCATGTAAACCCCTAGATCTCAATCCTTTTCCTACCAGCTGTGTGAGAAAGGTGGTTGTCACCGTGGTTCATTTCAGAATGTTTGCTGGAAGTTTCAGCATGATAAAACTTGGAAAAAGAAAAGTCACCATTTTCGTCCCCCAAAAAACATTGTCCAAAATTGCATTCAGGCACATTTTGCAACACAGTAGGAAACAGTACCATTGTTCTAGAAACAATTCCAACACTTCAATTTTCAGCAATTTTGTGGTTTTTAAAAAGAGAACATGGGCTACAGCAAATAGATAGATATCTACATAAATATACCTGGACAGCAAATCAGAGCTTTATACATTTTCTGTCTGGAGAGCTTGCTTTTGTTTTATAAAAAACACACATGAAAGCCAGGCTGCTTCTGTAAGTATGATGCCACAACAAATAGTACTGCTGGTTATCTCTGCTTTGTTTTTATGTCCTGCAGAGAGTGACATCTGTGTGCAAATTAACAACAGATTTGTGTAAGCTAGCTGTAAGTGCAATATTGGGGGGGGGGGGGAAGAGGAAACTTACCTATAAAATAATGAATGTTATAATGAAGTAATTTAATTCGATTTTGAAACACTTTTATTGCCTTCCAGGTGTATATATTGCTAACAAATCAAAGTATTAATTACTAACATCAAGTTTTATACTTAGGTTTTAAATGGCTAAAGGCACCCTTGTTTTGTCCTACACACAATGTCTTCAGAGTAAAACAGCTGGTACTGAGAACCCGACACACAGAGAAATGTTTGGGGGGGATTTTACTTCAGACTTGTTCTAATCTGGTCCACAAGATGACTATAAATTAGCCGCTGGAGCTCATTAGGTGGCTCCTAGATCACATCTTTTGTGTTAGTTTCATCCAGAAGGGAATCCAGTTCACGCACTCTAAAACTGGTCACATCCATTGAAGTCAGCCAACACAAAGCATTATCTGTACCCAGAACGAGAAAAGAAAATTTCTTCAAGAAGAACGACTGTGAATTTATTCTTCAAAACAACACTAATATTATTTGTATTTGTATTCTTAAAACTCCTGAAAGGCTAGAAATCCAGGTTATTTCCATCAAAGCATCTAATCCTACTTGATACTAACATTATATCAAGTGGTATTAAATGCATAAACAGTCTGTGGAGCAGGGGCTGGGAAGTAGTCCCACCCTATTGCTCAGTTAATGCCCAGCCCATGACATCAGGGGAATCCTGTTCCTTTTTCTGCTCAGTAAAAAATATCATCATTTATGCAACGCAGACCTTCATCTGGAGAACTTCTACCACCTCTGCAAAGCCCATCATCTCACTTAACCCAGAACAACCAAAAGCTCGGAATCTTATGTGGGATTCAGCTGCCTAAACATTGGTGTCCATTACCATTTGAAGCGTCTTAGGGGTTCCAAAGTTTACAGGACCAGCAGAAGCAGGGTAGGCATCACAGGAGACCTGCACTCTGCTGAAGTGGTAGACAGAGGCCTAGGTAGGACACATCTAGGTACCTACAGTGACACTAAATACCTGGAAATTATTTTAGCATGGCATGCAATGCCCTCACAGTCTCTCTACTGTCTCACTTGGCTACGAAGGGAGCTAGGGAGCTGACTCAGAAGAGGGATACACCTCTTCTAGCACCTGGATAGCTGAAGTTTAGGGGAGGAATGTTGTCCACAGCTTGTCACAGAGAATACCCTGCTGGGAGGGCGCATTTCTTGCATTCTCTGTGGCAGACACATGATTTGCACTTTAATTTCCCATTGTCTAGTTGAGCACTTTAACTCCTCAGCTATTCAAATAATAGCACCAAATGCACTGGCTACGTTTTCAGAAGAACATGGGGCAGCAGCTATTGCTGTGTTCTTGGTAAAGGCTGACCTTTGCCTGTTAAAAATGCCCCCTGGAGAAGATGGTGAGAGAAAAAGTCAATTTAGTGATCCCAACAAAGCTTAAATACGAAACAGATACAAGACAACCCATCCTGCCAAAAAGCGAGGTAGCCAGAAGCAGAACTGGAAGCACCAGCAGGCCTCTCCTACCAAACTCTGGGGCACTAAAATACTTCTTCAGGACTCTTAGAGTTAGGCAGCAGGCAGGTGTGAGCGAGGCCAGGTGAGTCAAGGTTTCTGACTGAGCTGATTAGCTTTCTCATGCTTCCCTCTTTTTTGTCCTCAAGCTTAAATTGTTCCTTATTTACTGCCTGTAACATCAGAGGTGTATGCAGGAATGTGCTAGATAGCCATCAGGCAAAACAAGGCTCCCAAATCCCATCTTCACTGAGCCTCCTGTCCTGTTTTAGCTTTATACATCATCCTGAATTTTACTTACTGGCCTCTTCTGTTATGTTTCTTGACTCTCTGCTCTCGTTATTTTCCCCTTCATGATTAGCTGTGAAATAACTATTTAGATGGGAGTTCTTTCTGAAAGTGTACCTTCCGTTTAAAATATCTGTGCCTTTGATAATTATTAATGCACGCACAGCAGCAGAGGGATGCTTTATTCACGATGTCATGGTACAGCTATTAATGATACTCAAAGGACTGAAAATTACCATTTCGGATGTGTCCAGAGCAGTAAACTGGTAAACAAGCCTGCAGTTAGTGCTATGGATGATTTGAATCAACAAGGGTGAAAAGATTTGGTTACTCTGTGTATTAGTGTTAATAGGAATAGATTATAGAGGAATATTTGTGATGTGACCTTCTGTGCACTAATTGAAATAGTATTCAGAGTCAGCAGTGGAGTAATCAAGTTAAACACTGAATCATAAATCATCATGAAAAGTGCTGTCACAACTTAGCCATTAATGCCCTGTATTGCTGGGCAGCCTTACGAAAATATCTGCTATGCCGATCTTTAGGTTAATAGGAACAGAAATGGCATTTAAAGACTATTTGGATCAAATCTGCTCTGAGGTTGAAAGTGTTACTCTGTTAATTTACTGGTAATTTGAAGTGATGTAGTTAGGGTTAGAAGCAACACAGCTGAGCCCCATACAGCTAAACAAAGGGTGGTAGGAATTCATCTAATATTTATTTAATAGCTATAAAATGCAATACTGGCACAACTTTAATGTATATATTTGTACCTTCCCTTTATCCTTCAGTTAGCATTTGGTATGGAGGTCTAAATCAAAACGCATAAAAATTTAGCTTCAAGATATGGTTATGTTGCTAAAGACCTTCAAGAAGATACTTCTATGTATTTTATACATTGATGGTAAAATCTGATTTTACTGTTATCATGAAAACTGAGGGCTTTTTAACAAAGGGCTTATATGAAACAAAGTACCTTACTTTGAGTTATTTTTTAAATGTAGAGTTCTTCTAATCTTGTATTTGCAGGAAGAAGAAATAAAGCTTACCCTCCAGAATCAGAGATAAATGGGGTTTCTGAAGGCAGTAAATTTCTTTAGACTAATTTTGTGATTCAGGTTTGATCAAAATAATAAGCATAAGAAATATCACACCTGGAATGATGTATACTTTTTCTAATAAAGACCTATGTCTCAACACTGGCAAAGCTTGTGCTAATTTGATTCGTTACTCATCAGATTACTTAGACAACTAGATGCATAATGTTGGGGGGGGCATCTATTTATCATGATTTGCTTCAAATATTGTTAATTAACATTAACATAAATTGCACCAGGCATCTGGTACAAAGGAACTCATTTTAAACAGCAAGCAAAACCAGTCTTTTAAAAAATTTCATAGATTCTTACTTAAGAAAACATCAAAATGTACATTCATACAAGTATGTGCCAAATGCAGGTATGACATTAAAATCTGGAAGAAAAAATCTTTTATGCACAACTATTTTTCATAAAAATTCAACAAGTATGGTTTTCTATAAAATTTATCTATTCATGAACAACGAAATACGGGGGGAAAAAATTCACTCTATTAATGGATTGTAAAATGAACCCAAGTGTTTGGCTAACTCAAATTCACTTTTTTTTTTTTCACATTTATTTTTTATTGGCATGTGCCTATGAAGTTCTCCACATTATTGAGATTAAATTCTGTTCTCTAGTTTACTGTTGTAAATTAGATTAATATTATCCCAGAATTTCCCTAAGTAAACTGACAGCAATATTTAGCCATAATTTCCGAGGAGTTTGTCTTCTTAGTGATAAGTGATAAAGAAAAGAAAGTAATAAGAGAGCTACAAATGAATAAAGACATGCAATGTATTTCTAAACACAAAATGACTGGAAACAACCGCTAAGTAGAACTGCCATAAAATCTATCTGAGTTTGCAAGGACCTGACATTGTTTTGTGTGCAGCTCAAGGAGATTTCCGTAACTGAGTTATTCTGAAGTGTTGAACAGTGTTGGAATTTGGTACATTTTTGACATTTGCTTGTGAATTTTCATTCACTTCAAGTTCAGATGCCACATACAGTAAAAAAATATGGTGTGGGATTTATCTCATGGTAACTTTAACTAACTGACAGGGATCTAACCTATGCTCTGAAGTCAATGATGAGAAACAGTCACTTCAAGGAAAAGATTCATTCACCACTTACTTTAGGATGGACCCTGTTGCCCTACCAAAGTGCCTAAATCTACTGCAGATGGTCACATAGGCTAGACCTGTCCATCCTAAGATGCTGAATTTGTCATCCAGGACACCTAGAGCCTGGTTGGGTTGCTTTAGTACAGAAACCTAGTACCATTTGAGGGAGGGTACCCCAAATGTCTGCATCTGCCTGGGCCAAGAGTTGCGGTACAGATGTGAGGATCTGCAGGAACAGCAGCTGGAAGTAGAGGAGATACCACAGGGGATCTCGCATGACATTGGACTCCTCTGAGTAAGCAACTAAATCATGCTTGGGTGTGATGAATTCCACCCATAAATCTGAAACAGGTTTCATGCAAACAGATGTGACTGTATAGTGCTTGGAGAACTACATTAACTTGAAATTGGTCAAAGAGTAAAACATCCTCTTTCTACTAGTAAAGCAATGAAATTCAGGCAAGCCAGGTTATTAACTGGTTCACAAGTCAGGGATCAATTTTAAATTGCCTAAATTTATAAGTGAAGAGAAATTAGTTTGTATTCTTTCAACACATTTTTCTTTTCTTTGCTCTATTCTTTCAAAGATAACTTTTTACACATCTTAGCATCTTTTTTAGCACCTGGCCATGTGATGCAAAAGAGGAATGTTTATGTTTTGCATCATTTAATATGAAATCTTCCAGAATTTGCCTCACAAGTGTTTATGAAATTTTCCAGGGCATTGTCTAAAAAGCCAAACAGCTGTTCCCAATTTGTATGCATTGTAAGCCTAAATAAAATTACCAGAAAGAGTTTCTTCCCTCATAGAAAATAAAATTCAAAGCACTAGCTGGATCTGAAAATTTTGATATTTTCAATATGTATTCATTTAGTAGCACGAGACTTTATTTCAATACTAAACTTTGACCACGAAAAATAAATTTTTCACTAAAATCTATGCCTTAGTATAACCTTGCTGCAGAGAAGTACTATACTTGCTTTATGATTATAGCTTTGGCGGACAATGAGAAATCAATGTTTGGAACAATTTTGCAGGTCCCAGCAACAGAAGCACACCCCTTCATCCTGAAAGTCATCTCAGCTGGTGAGTGAAACAAAACAGACTTACCACAATATAAACTTCAAGGTAAACTATCCTCTGTGGTCTTGACTGATCTTAAGGTTATTCTGCAAGAAAATTTTTGTTTCAGGATATGATCCCTTCCACCCAGAAAGTAATTTCTAGGCCCCTTACCATCTGGGTGACACTAACAAACTATACCTGATACAATACAATATCGTTTTTTTAGAACTTTAAGTAATAGGAGATTTCAAGCAATTTATTTCACAGAGTTTTATGAGAAATTACAATTTATTACCTTTTCTGGATATGTTCATTTTTAGCTGTTATTGCCAAATTCAGCCTCAGTATAAAAGGGTATAATTCTATTGAAGTCAGTGGTGGTATATCAGTGCTGTATATTCCCTAGCTGGACAATGAAGCTGTAAATAACCAAATACATCAAAAATAAAAATTGATTACTCTATTTTATAGTCTCTTAGAGTGAATAAGTTTATGATTTAAAACCATGTCATAATAAAACCATGCTGGGAGGAAATCAGAGAGAGAATGCAACATAATGGGCCAAATCTAGTTTTCAGCCAGAACAATTACATTAACTTTCACAGAATTGTGCTCATTTGAGAGTTTATTTTGTTCTAAAAACAAGGGGAAAATATGCTACTGGTTTGCTTTCTTGTTTGCCTATGAAATGGTACTCCATATATTCAATGGTATTCTGTATATGCTTTAAGTTTAAACTTCATTCCTAATAAAAATTGATGAATAAAAGGAGCAAGTTATAGCAATAAACAACATATTTTGCACATTTCAAGTATTTGTAACAATCCATAGATTAGAAGCTCAGGCTTGCTCTAGGAACACTTTAAAATAATTAGGTCTGTTGGCCAGAAAGAAGCCATGGACAGAAAAAGCAAGTTGCATTTCCAGACTAACCGGCAACTCTTCAGAGGTACAGAAGGTGGAGAGCTGCCATCTACTAATTGCGTTTGTGATCCCTAAGTGCCCATGGTGGCTCTTTATTGTTTACTTGTGATATTTGATGGTTATTATTTTTACTACTGTTCTCTTATTCTGACTGTGTAGTCTTTTTATTTATTCATTACCATCTTTATCGCATTTAATAATATTCCTATTCTTTCTGTTTGCCTGCTACTCTGTTGCCTGTACAGCCTGTACTACCAGATAAGTTCAGTAGAACAAGAGCCAATTCCTGGCCTCAAAGACTTTGAAAATTGCTCTAAATTATTCACACAGTTCTAACTGGAAATCATTCTTACATATTTATGCATACACACAAGTGTGTGTGTTTCTGTATATAAATAAAAACAAAATAAATAAAAAGTCAATGCAATATAGATTGCACAGTGTAGCTCAATGTTCTACTTTGCTATATTCTTATATAAATCCAGCTTGTACAAATTTAGCAGGTGCTTTTAAATTTATATACATAAATGTAAATCATGTATTATTATGCACACACAAATTACATTTTCACACAGTGTGCAGTTTACCTCATTTGATGCTGAAAAATATGTAATTTCATTCTAGGTAATGATAAAGGAAAGGGGGGAAAAGTCATATATGTTCATTTAAATTGTTAAAGCTGATTTTTTTTTTTAGGTCTGAATTAAAAATCTACTGTAGTGACCCTGTCTTGCACAGTATAATTCCCTAAAACTTCTAAGTCACTCAATGATAAGAGGCTGATCTAAATGCTTCCACTGCATTAATCAAATACCAGGTCTAATTAAAAGAGCCATGCACAAAGCTTTTTCAAAATGTTGCTCAGGTATTGCAATAATTTCTGATCACCCAAGCCTGGAAGACAAATAATTAGAGCTGCCAGAGCATTCTGATGAGTGATGTCAGCATCTCCAAGTGACCTTCCCTCCACTAATTAATTTTCATCTTAAGAAAAGAGACCCTGTTGTTGCACATTATTAATTGAGTTCACTAAAAGATGCGCCTGATTAATTTTTGTTGATAATACTTGTCATTCTATGCAGCGGCTGTAATCATTCTATTGGGTTTTATTTTTTTAAGTTGATCTAGGTCTTTTACAATGTGACTGATACAGTATCTTTCATACAGAATATTGTGTATAAGGGCATAGTCTATAATGTGAGTACACAGCTTTCATTGTTGCTGATAGTTTTAGGTCAAGTGGAACTTCGACGTCAAGTTTGCTAACTTATTTTCAGTTGAGTTGATAGAAATTTTTCCCTGCTGCCTCCTGGGACTTCCTTCAGTTTCTCAGTTTAAGGGATTCTCACCTTTTTTCCACATACTTCCCATTTCTCACCTGGCTTTGATCATCCTACCAGCCAAAGAGTACTGTGTGGCTGGCTCAGAGAAAATACCCAGGAACCCAAAAACTGGTAGGAGGTCCAGGACAAAAGCCATGGTCAGAAGGATGACAGCTAATGGAGCCACGGTAAGCAGCTGAGCCTTGTTCACAATGAAACATCAAAACTATGAGTTTGATCTGTCCCAAGCAGAGTTCTCCAAAGCATCTGTTTTGTGAGAGAGCAGGGCCACAGACTTCAGTACAAACATAGTCACTTTGGAGTTTTTGTGATGGAATGGGAAGAGGGGAGGTGTGTAGTGCCCCATGGGTGGGAATTTGTTAGTTGTTAATTTAGATGTGGCTACAGAAGCATCAAGCATTAGATAGACTCTCCCAAAATAACTGAATAACAAAGCTATGGATGCATAACCGGGTCTTCTATTTCCTCATCTCGATGGCATTGACTACTCCAAAAGTTTGATCTCTTAAACTCTCCTCTGAAGCTCATCTAGTTTGTATAGTCAAGTGTTTGTAGGACCAGGGAGAGACAAACACAAGGACCACCTGCAATTAACAAGTTTCTTCCACTGCCTTACATCATACTTCACAGGTTCCAATAATTTCATAAATACATATATATTCCTATGCAGTTCTGTACATGAAGAGAGCTGAGCACTCGAACATGTTGGGGATCATAAGTGCTCATGAATCCCATGCCTCTAATGAACACAGCTGAGCATAATGATGTGTAATAATATGCAATACATTACCAAGGGTTTTTCAGGAGGTAAAACCGATTTCCTGTTAAATGATCTTAAAATGTATAGGCAATGTAAGCCATGAAAATATACATATTTTTCCTACTTTGAAGAGTATTTTAATCATGTTTTAATCAAGATAGCCATGATTACCAATTTATCAAATATCAATTTAACAACAAGGATTATGGAAATTTTCCCCAAGCCAGCGAACAAAATATGATTAAAAGAGTTCTTCAGAGCACTGTGATGAAAATATGCATAACTCTATTCTTCAGCTATGTTCTAGTACATGAAGGGATCAACATATTGTAAAAGCAGTAGGCTGTCTAGACAGAAAGAAAAAAAAAAAGAGAAGGAGTTATAAATTGCAGTAAAAATAATTATTTTACAATAGATTTGAAGGTCTCTTTTCTTGTACATGCAAGCCTGGATCGCATTTCCTACACCTCAAACTACGATGAAAGCAACACTGCTCCTTTATTTATCTTTGCAAACTTTCTTTACTGAGTGGTATGGTTCCAAAGTTTGATTGACAGATGGGTAATAAAATTATCTGAATGTGGAGAAACGTTTGTTACCTTGCAAATTTTTAAGTCTCTAAGTGTGCACTAAAAAACTAGCACTGAATTTTAATTTTGTGTTTGTTTTTCCTAAAATTTTCTCCAGAAATAAATGTTGATTTCTGCATTTTCCTTTTGTTCCTCCAAAGCCCTATTCCTACAGCTGCAATAGCGGCTTTGATTTTTCATTAAAGAAGATATTGATACATAAGCGAAGACATTAGCGGAGAGCTATTGGCTTCATCTCATTTCCTTTGTTTTTTCTTTCTTTGGTTAGGCACACAAACACAGATCACAACCATTAGATCCCTTTTGCTACATCAAATCGCTTTTCATTTATTCAGGTTTCCTTTGATACTTTCTTCAAACAGATTCACAAAACATTTAAAACACAAACAAGCATCTTAACATAACGCAGATATTTGCCCCAAGACCTGGAAAGAAGTTGGGAAAAAATGTTTTGTTGTTTGTATTCTTAAATATTTTGGATACTGCCAGAATGAGGATAGGAACATACACAGAAAAGACAAAATAATTTTGATATAATTTGAGTTTTACTAAAAATACCTTTAAACTACTGAAAAAATTACCTGAAATATTAAGTATTTCACTAATGTTTAAAAATCGTTAATACAAAAAAGCCATTTATTTTAAAATATTTGTCTTCATAATATACATATCTGATGGTATAATCACCAAGAGGAAGTAGTGGGTTCAAGCATCCCCAGATTCATCCTGAAGTGCACACACACACACACTCTAGCTTACTCAACAACCTGTGGAAAAATAGATGCCTTCCTGAGCATCTCTAAGAGTTAGTGCTTCCTGCGAGACAAACACTGAGTGTGTATGAAAGAAAGAATGAACTTGAGAAAATACAACAACTAGGTGTTAAAAGTTGTTTTCCTTCTGTCCCAATGCCTTTAGGCCAATGCTAACATTACAGTTAAGCCAAAAAAAAAAGTCCAAGGTGCTGCAGGAAAGCCTGCATTTTCCTCCTTCTTTTTCTCCCTCTGGATAACCAAGTGGCTGTAGGATGAGTTGATTCACTGCATGGTGATACGGTATAAAACAAATTCTGAAAAGTACAAAGTTTAAAAAAATATTGTTTTCCGTCCTATCAGCCTGCTGAACCAACTCACCCTGTAGATATAATCATTAGATTCACTTAAATGAAAAAGGAGAAGCCCATGACAGAGTCAAGGCCAGGCAACAAGGACTGCCCATTTCAGAGGCAGCTCGACATTGCATTAACTGACTCACAAGAGATCACTTCCTTGGTTTTACCACCCACCCATGTAAATATCACCAAGCAATATTTCTTTGACAACCAAACTATGCTCCCTTTTGCCCTTGGACTCCCTAGCAGGGAAATTTCCAAACCCACTCCTAGTTCCAAAAAAAACACTTACCTGGTTTTCTGTAAAGGAACATCGGGGGTGGAAATCAGCTCCCAGCTGTAGCCACCTAAATTAGGTATCTACACGTCTACTAGGTGTCAAAGCTCCCAATATGTTTAGTAGAGGACAAGGATTTATCTATTTAATTAAATAAAGGTGCTTGGGGACACCATACAAAGCTCGGGACAACTGCTTGGGATTGGCAGATATCGCATAGGACCTATAGAACACACATACACTTATAGAGAGACAGCCACAGACTGGTGAAATATCTTGAGGTGTCTCAAAAGGCATTAGATAACACTGTAGAGGCCACTGACTGTAGTGACAATTTGGCTGGCTATAATAGAAGCTCAGGCACCTCACTCCTCCTTGCCTACATTTAGCTATCAAGTCGTGAGCTGAATTCAACCCCCTGTTGCTAGCTTCAAACTGGCAACTTCCTCCAAAATCTTTTTTTCTCCAAACTCACTTCTATGCCACCCTTTCTAACCAAAATGCCAGGTTAGCATAATGTAAACAAGTCATATAATGCTGCCGCCATCTAGCTCAATTTTTATATTTTACACCTCAGGAACTGCTGGGTACAAGCCTCTTACTATTAGTTCTGCTTTGCTGTTTCTCACCACCTTTAGTTACCTCTGGCTTCTGTCATCAAACCAGCTATTAGCTATTTTTGTCTTTTACAGCTGTTGACCAGTCGAGAGAATTTCAGCAGATGCTATTCAGCTCTGGTTATTTCATTTTAATAAGTAGAAAACCTGCCACTGTGAAGAGTCAAAGTGACCTATAAGAAACTTATCCCATATCTTCACAGCTAGGTAGCCCACTACACTGATCTTCCCTCCCCATTTCTCTGGCTTCAATTTATTTCCCCAGAATTAAAGCTGGAGAGTAAATACGAGAAATCTGCCTTGAATGGCTTAAAGAAACTGCAACCCCATCAGCTTGCAAACACCATTTATCAGCTGTGCTGTACACTTCCTTACTCCCATGCAAAGTGACACGAGTTAGATGAAACCGCTGCACCCCACGTTGACTTCCTGCTGAGAGGAACCCAACGTCCCTCTATGCAATTCATAGAATCATAGAATTGTCTAGGTTGGAAGGACCTTTAAGATCATCTAGTCCAACCATCAACCTAACTCTGACAAAAAAAAAATTATCACTAAACCATGTTATTAAGCACTATGTCTACCCGTCTTTTGAATACCTCCAGGGATGGTGCCCCAGCCACTTCCCTGGGCAGCCCATTCCAATGCTTAATAACCCTTTCAGTGTAAAAATTTTTCCTAATATCCAATCTGAACCTCCCCTTGCACAACTTGAGGCCATTTCCTCTTGTCCTATCGCCTGTGACTTGGAAGAAAAGACCGAACCTCCTTTCAGGTAGGTGTAGAGAGTGAGAAGGTCTCCCCTCAGCCTCCTTTTCCCTAGACTGAACAACCCCAGTTTCCTCATTCCACTTGAATGAAATGACAAAAGAAGCATCTTTACAGATGACAGAAAGGCCTGACAAAATCAAGAGAAGTTCAGCCTCTCCTAGTGTGCCTTGACAGTATACTTCCAGTCTTGTGAAATTGGCAGGGTTTTTTTTAATATCTGAAAGAAGAATGGTCTATCTAATCAGCATATCAGTGAGAGTTCTTGCTACCCAGACCTGTAGACATCTGGAGCCACTGGCAGTTTCAAACTTTATCTGACAAGTAGTAGTTCTAAAGACACTAAGCTCCTAGAGTTTACATCCAGGCATGAAACAATCAGTATTAATTCCTGCATTAAGGACAGGTTTAGAAGGGGAACTTATCTCCATTAAACACTAAGACTCCACATTGGAGACAGCTGCAAGGACTGCTTCAATCACAAGAAAAGCAGCTCCCAATTTGCTGTATCTCAGAGAACCAGGCAGGAGCCATAGATCTGTTGAAGCCTGGCTTTGCGGGGTTTGCCCTGCCTCCAACTGAGGACACTCCTGGTACCAGACCTCAGTGGCCTTATTTGTGCAGTCCCTTTGACTGTGGTGGGACTGTTCACATCTTCAGATGGGTGACCTGAGCAAGGTTTGGCTTGCTGGTGAGGGTTTTGTTTTGCATGACTTTTGAAAGAACAACATCAGCTCATCGTATGCTGACTACCACAGATATGCACCAAGCAACAACTTTTGTCTGCAGCTGACCTGGGCTGATTGAAACTATGAGTTATGGATGAGAGACTTTTCTGTCTATTACAGATCCCCTGAGTCTTCCAGTCCTTCAAATAGTCTCCAACATTAGCATTGGGCCAATGACACACAATGATAAAGTTTTATTGCTATTGTAGACTTTTCCAATTTAGAGTATTCTCAGAGTCATCTTTGTGTGTAACTTTATGCCAGCTGTGCATGTACACACAGTATATGTGTAATTGTTTTGGATGATATAAGCTTCCATCAGAAAGAAGATAAGCTGAAATTACCAAATGTATTTTCATCAATGACCTCCTATTAGGCTCAAGAGTCACTGGGTTAAATGTCAATGATCTGATATCTACCCAGTAGCAAAGCAATCTCTTTATTCACAGAATATCTACTGTTATACCAAGTACAAATCAGAGCAACTGTTTTCCCATTTATGAGATTTATACAGCCATTTAAAGAAATTTTTCTTGTGAAACCACTGATAATATCATCTCAATAGTAAAGTGAATGGTTTGAATCAAATTTCCTCCAAGCTAGGCACAAGTTTTGTGTGTCAGCAGGAACTTTCAGAACATGCTGGCTTATAGAAATAAAGATAGATATAGGCATATTAAACCTGTCCTTTTCCAAAGCATGATTCAAATCTCCTATCAAGGTTTTAGGTTACCTTGGAGGAGGGAGAAAGGAAAAATAACACCATCACCACCCATACACACACACACACACACACAAAAAAAACCCACCCGAAAAACCATAGCCACAAAAAACCAAGCTAAAGCAGTCCCAGAAGAAATGAGGAAGGACTTTGTAACCCCTCTGTCCAGTTATCTTTTTTTTCAGAACTATTCTTACAAGGTCCTGAAGATGAAAGAGGAGGCCAGACCTCCCAGCAGACTGTAAAATAGCTCGACTGGCCAGCTGATGATTCCCATTCCATCCAGAGCTGGTTCCCTTCCTCCTGCTGATCACTGCCCCACAACTATGAGACTCCTGCTGCTCATCACTTCTACCCTCCTATTTAGAAATAGAAAAATGTGCCCTGCCAGTGGCCTTTTGCACTTCTGCCTTTGCTTGCCTTCTAGCTGTGGTGTGTGCAGTGGTCCCTGTGACCCCTACTCTTTTTTTGTTTTCCTTCACCTCTCTCTCAAAGATGTTATGAGAAACAGAGAGCACGACATGTGTCTGGCATCCTGAACTGCCTCTGCTCCTCTACCTTTAAGG
Organism: Numenius arquata; assembly: GCF_964106895.1. NCBI lineage: Eukaryota > Metazoa > Chordata > Aves > Charadriiformes > Scolopacidae > Numenius > Numenius arquata. The sequence goes on along the minus strand of NC_133576.1, from coordinate 96,895,827 downwards.
ATGACATTGTCAAGCCAACAATGGCTCTGCTGGCTTCTCTTTTGCTCCCTGGGATACAGCCCCATTTGAATTTCTTGCATTCATGAGCTTCCTATTACTTTCTCTCCAAAGTTCATCATATACAAAACTCTTACTATTCTCACTCTGGGAGATATTAATCTTGTTTCCCAGAGTAAGAAAGTTTGCCTATTACCATATAACACAGTCCCTCTCCTGGGTGCAATAGGTAAATATTCCCAACATTTCTTTTAAAGCTAACAATGAAAATATGTTTAGAATGGATTCAACTAACACTCAACAGCAGTCTCATTATGGTCTCAGAGTGGAGATGGAAGAGGAGCGTAGGGAGAAAGAATGTTAAAAAAAACCCTGGATATTAATAATTAAAGGTTCCAGACAAGTCCCTCGTGCCATATAATGCTTTGTCACTCATTATGTTGTAATCATAGGCGTGAGGAACAAGTTCCTCTACACAAACTGGGATTACAGCCATGAGAAGACAAGGACTTTAATTAGCTGCAGTTCTAAGTTTTAACTAGTGCCCTTATAGCAATAGAAGCATTCTATCTATCTGATTTAAAAACGTACCTCCTACTACACCCCTTCTGCTTCTACACAGCACTCTGGGTGCTCACAGTGTTGGGGTTGTTTTCCAGTTTCATTTTCCAATTGATTTCCATTTGCTTCATTATCTCTTGACATATCAGAAATCATCAATCACATAATTAAAAAGGAGCTGCAAAATCATGATTAATTACTATCTAGAGCAAAGGAATTTGAAATCTCCACAACAATTGAGTGTGTTCAGTGAAGGGCTGAATGCCTCTCCAAGAAACAAGCTTAACTAGTTACACCAGCTTCACCCATTTGGGAGGCAGTGTTTAGAGGACTATTTTTCTTATAATAAATTTTACTTCAAAGTTGCAAAGAGAAATCACCAAAAGTCAGGAAATGAATCCTAAAAAAGTCATTGTTTCTTTTGGCATCTTTATTTTAATGAATCTTTTATTATAGAATTGCACAATATATTTCCATAGGAAAAATTGCCACATTTTGTCTACAAGACGGACAATGCTCCATGAGTGAGACAGCTGTTCTGTGTTTCCTGTTAGCCTCACATTTCAGAATACAGTCCCGTGCCTCATTTACTGAGCAACATCCATGCCCCACCTTGAAAATAAGGTTTTTTTTTTCCTTGATAGGATTTGGTTTTATGACACATCTAAAAAGTGTCAGAAAACCTCACAAACATTAATGGATGCATGCATGCTTACAACACTTTGGGGGACAGGAATGTAATCTGCATTTTCAATTGTTTTCTCCATTGAAACGCGGTATCTGCTTTATTTCAGATGGTCCTTTTGACGGCAAGTGCAAAGAAAGAGCCTTCCTTCGCAATGCTGTGATTGCATTCTTCACGTCTGCACATTTTCAGTAGTCAAAGATATAGCAGAACTTACGGACTTCCCCAGATACCACATGTGTTTACTATTACTAAAGTGGCATTTGTAGTAAATAAGAGATTTGCTGTTAAAAATTCAGTGCATAAGCAAGAAATACGTTTTGAAGAACCTAAAAAGCCACAAAATGTGACTTATTCCTTGCCAGATGTCAGCTCCTATTAATCACTTACTGACATAAGACATCAGTCCACAGAAAGTGTAAGATTGTATATTAGATAAAGTATTAAATTATTATACTACAGTATAAATAAAAAATCACTGTCTGGGTTTTTAAAGATGTCTGAACTTTTTCTGCTCTGATATCCCAGACAAACTCTCTTCTGTGCAAAGAACAGCCCAGCAAATTCAAGTCTGGTATAATAATCAACTGAAAATTGTAACTTAGAATTGGACAAAGATGAAATGTGAAAACAATAGGATTTGCTAGAGTGAAGCATGGGTTTAATGATGCTCATAAATAACAACTTTGTCCGGGAAAAATTAGAGGCTTCTGTAATGTAGATGTAAGGCATCTAAGCTCCACAGAAGTATGTGAAAATGTTCTCTGAAGAGACTATTTAACAAAGTTCATCCAGACACATAGGTCCAGTTACATTAAAATACAAAATCTTCACAACTGAACTAAGTGGCAGAGCCAGGACATAATGAATCATGCCTCATCCCACAGTCCACGATGCTACATTAATTAGCATTTTCAGTCCACTGCCCATGGCTATGCTGTTAATTTTACAGGCTTTTGAGTAACTCCTCTGCATCAGTTGTGGATGGCAATGTATCTTCTGGAGAGACACAGAGTTAAAAACGCTTTTGTAACCCGTAATTTGCAGGAGAACCCAGTGGTCCCAGCTCAGAAGACAAGTTACCTTTTACAAATGCTGGATACAAAAATTACAGAACTGTACTAAAGCAAACACTGATGTTTTAATCAGTGTTGAAAACATTTTTTAGCTTGGAGAAGCAACGGGAGCACCAATTCTGTATATGTGAAAGGTAATAAATGCACTGGACTTCCAAGAGGCTTAAAGAAATGGTGGTAAGAGAGGGGAAATGGTGAAAGGGTGTTTTACCAGCATGCTAAAAAGCTTTGCTTTGGTTCCAGGTATCTTAATGCAGTGTTGACTTCAATATTGCCCCATTAACAGACAAGTGCAAAATATGCAGCTGAATTCATTTCCTTGGTTATCTGCACAGTCACTGAAATCACTCTTTTAAACTCAGCTTACATTTAGTATATAAAACATTGCCCTTAGACATTCCCTAAGTAATACAACTTTAAATCTATTAATACTATCTGAGTAGTAGTGTTCAATTCACAAAATGATCAAAAGGGCTTTAAACTAGGATCGAAGGGGGAGGGGGTTAAGCGTAGGTTGAGCAGGAAAAAACTCAAAGAGAGCCTTCAACCTGCCATCTCAGCTAATAAGTCGGCCCCTTTAGGCACCCAGCTGAAGTGCCTTTACACAAATGCACGCAGCATGGGGAACAAACAAGAGGAGTTAGAGATGTGCGCACGCCTCCAGGGCTACGACATTATTGGCATCACCGAGACGTGGTGGGATGGCTCTTACGACTGGAGTGTTCGAATGGAAGGTTACAAGCTCTTCAGGAAGGACAGGCTGGGCAGAAGGGGAGGGGGTGTTGCCCTCTATGTCAAGGACCAGCTGGAATGTATGGAGCTTCACCTGGGGATGGGTGAAGACAAGACAGAGAGCTTATGGGTCAGGATTAAAGGGAGCACGGGGGCAGGTGATGTTACAGTAGGAGTCTGCTACAGGCCACCAGATCAAAGTGACAGCGAGGATGTGGCCCTCTACAAACAGATAGGGGCAGCATCGCGCTCACACGCTCTGGTCCTCATGGGGGACTTCAACCACCCCGACATCTGTTGGAAGGACAACACAGCAGAGCACAGGAAATCCAGGAAGTTCTTAGAATGTGTCGACGACAACTTTCTTCTGCAAATAATAGAGGAACCAACGAGGAAAGGAGCAGTGCTGGACCTTGTCCTCACCAACAAGGAGGGGCTGGTCGGGAATGTCAAGTTCAAGGGTAGCCTCGGCTGCAGTGACCATGAGATGATAGAATTCAAGATTCATAAGGCAGCAAGGAGGGTGCGCAGCAAGCTGGCTACCCTGGACTTCAAAAGAGCAGACTTTGATCTCCTGAGAGATCTGATTGGTAAGGTAGCGTGGGAAAAAGAACTGGAAGGGAGAGGGGCCCAAAAAAGCTGGGTGGTATTTAAGGATTGCCTCCTCCAAGCTCAGGAGAGGTGCATCCCAAAAAAGAAGAAATCGGGCAAAATAGCCAGTAGGCCGGCGTGGATGAACAAGGAACTGCTGGACAAACTCAGGACCAAAAAGGAGGCCTATAGAGGGTGGAAGCAGGGAAAGGTAGACTGGGAAGAATACAGAGAAGCTGTCCGAGTCACCAGAAACCTGATCAGGCAAGCGAAAGCCCAGGCAGAACTAAATCTAGCCAAGGATGTGAAAAATAACAAGAAGAACTTCTATAGATATATCAGGGATAAAAATAAGACGAGGGAAGCTGTGGGTCCCCTCCGGAAGGAAACGGGAGACCTGGTCACCCAGGATGTGGATAAGGCTGAGCTACTGAATGACTTCTTTGCCTCAGTCTTCACTGGCAAGGGCCCTAACCACACTGCCCAAGTCACGGAGGGCAAGAACAGGGGCTCTGGGAATGAAGAAGCACCCACAGTACAAGAAGACGAGGTTCGAGACCTCTTAAAGAACCTGAAGGTGCATAAGTCCATGGGACCTGATGAAATCCATCCACGGGTCCTGAGAGAACTGGCGGACGAAGTTGCTAAGCCCCTCTCCATCATATTTGAGAAATCGTGGCAGTCTGGTGAAGTTCCCACTGACTGGAAAAAAGGGAACATAACTCCAATATTCAAAAAAGGAAACAAAGAAGACCCGGGAAACTACAGGCCGGTCAGTCTCACCTCTGTGCCTGGCAAGATCATGGAGCAGATCCTCCTGAAATCCTTGCTAAGGCACATGGAGAATAAAGAAGTGATTGGAAACAGCCAACATGGCTTCACCAAGGGCAAATCGTGCCTGACAAATTTGGTGGCCTTTTACAATACTGCCACAGACTTGGTAGACAAGGGCAGAGCGACTGACGTCATTTACCTGGACTTATGCAAAGCATTTGACACTGTCCCGCACGACATCTTGGTCTCAAAATTGGAAACTCATGGATTCGATGGATGGACCACTCGGTGGATAGGGAACTGGCTGGATGGCCGCATCCAAAGGGTTACAATCAATGGCTCAATGTCCAGGTGGCGGCCAGTAACGAGTGGTGTTCCGCAGGGGTCGGTACTGGGACCAGTACTGTTTAACATCTTTGTCGGTGACATGGACAGTGGGATAGAGTGCACCCTCAGCAAGTTTGCTGATGACACCAAGCTCGGTGGCGCAGTTGACACGCTGGAGGGAAGGGATGCCATCCAGAGGGACCTAGACAGGCTGGAGAGGTGGGCTCGTGCAAATTGCATGAAGTTCAACCAAGCCAAGTGCAGGGTCCTGCACCTGGGACGTGGCAACCCCAGGCACAAATACAAGTTGGGTGGAGAATGGCTGGAGAGCAGCCCCGAGGAGAAGGACTTGGGAGTGCTTATGGATGAGAAGCTCAACATGAGCAGGCAGTGTGCACTGGCAGCCCAGAGAGCCAACCGTGTCCTGGGCTGCATCAGGAGAAGTGTGGCCAGCAGGTCTCGCGAGGTGATTCTGCCCCTCTACTCTGCGCTCGTGAGACCCCTCCTGGAGTACTGTGTCCAGCTTTGGAGTCCTCAACACAGAAAGGACATGGACCTGTTGGAACGGGTCCAGCGGAGGGCCACGAGGATGATCAGAGGGATGGAGCACCTCTCCTATGAAGACAGACTGAGAGAGCTGGGGTTGTTCAGCCTGGAGAAGAGAAGGCTCCGGGGAGACCTTATAACAGCCTATCAATACCTGAAGGGAGCCTACAGAAGAGCTGAAGAGGGACTCTTTGTCAGGAAGAGTGGTGACAGGACAAGGGGCAATGGTTTTAAATTGGAAGAGAAGAGATTTAGATTAGATATAAGGAAGAAATTCTTTACAGTGAGGGTGGTGAGGCACTGGAACAGGTTGCCCAGGGAAGTTGTGGATGCCCCATCCCTGGAAGTGTTCAAGGCCAGGCTGGATGGGGCTTTAAGCAACCTGCTCTAGTGAGAGGTGTCCCTGCCCATGGCAGGGGGGTTGGAACTAGATGATCTTTAAGGTCCTTTCCAACTCTAGCCATTCTATGATTCTATGATTCTATGATCTGTACATTAACTATCATAAAATCACTTATAGTTGATTGTCGTCCAGAGTAGTTTTATCAGATCTGAAGTCACCGTTTTGGAAATGTCCTTTTACATAGTCATCATCTGCTCCAGACAATCTCATTAAGATTCAAGGTTTTGACATACTGGATCCATCTTATATTTGGATTTTATCTGTGGTACAAATGTCATTTTGGTAGATTCCTTATTTGCAAACAGAAAATGGCAACATTTCTCATTGTTTGAATTGTTCAACGTTTGAACAACTCAAAAAACCCCAACCCTTCAAAACAAATAACTAAATAACTTCCTGAAAACATGGTATACTAATTTGCTTACGGTTGTAGTATAGACATGAATAATAGGAGAGGTCTATATTACATTAAATGATGCTTTTTTTCAAGTTTCATTATGTTTTCAATCTAAGTTTTATATTTGCATAGATATTTTTAACATAATACTGAAAATCAAATGCCAGGTACCTAATTTGAATTTTTTATAAGCCATTCTTAAAAAAAGGTGAATTTTAATGTCTTCCATACGTTTCTAGTTGTAGCCTAAATGAATGATTGCATAATTAAGATTACTTAATTTCATTTATATAATGACCTCTACTATTTGCTAGTGTTATGCATTTACAGTAATGCTTTAGGATATTGTATTAACCTACTAATGTGATATTCAGATTTTTTGACCTTTGTGGACTGCATTAAAATCTGCCTGTAAAGGGTAGAGTGTGATTATAGTTATAGTGTTGTAAATTTGGGGCAATCATTTGAGTGACAGTGAAGTTTAACTGTTTAACCGAGTACCCAATACGGTTGTAAGAAAAAAAGGCCAATTACAATAATACAGAATACAATATCAGTAAAACATGGCAAGAGTTGAGACAAGCCCAGATGTTTAAAGCTCATTTCTCTTCTCCTCATGCAAGCGGATCATTAGAAAAACCAGAGTCAGTGCCATAATTTTATCTCACACATCAACTCTCTGATTAAAGCATATATATGGGCTTTGGCATCTGACTGAAATAAGGCTATTCTTGCACTCTCATAGAGGAAACAGAGGCACCATGGGGGTGAATATACAAGAGAGAATGGGAAATGACATGATCCATCAATACAGAGGAACAGGGCAAGGATGTATAGCCTAAAATGAAAGGGTCACAGTAACTCCAAAAGTCCTATGTGGCTCTGTGTGATGAGAGACAACCTATATGTCATTTACTAGGGTGGCATTTGAAAGAATACACTGCACAGGGTTCCTCATTATTCATTAGGGCTGAATCCCCATTCATTCTCCTTTATATGCCATCCTGAATCTGCCCTACAGAGTCTTTTACAGGGAAATAACAATAAACTCTCTTATCAACAGCTTGTTGTAGCAGATACAATACATGGGGTACTGAGATCAAAAAGAGCATGAAAAGCATTTCTGCCAACATCGTACAAAATATTGAACATCTGCTATATCTGGGATCCTGGGAGTTGTAATTATAATTTTTGAAATCTGCACACAAGAGTTATAAATATTAGAACTGTAGCCTGTGAAAGCCATGAAATATTTAAGTTGTTTGGCAGGCTTAAGAAAAACTCATAAACTTAATTTAAGCAGCCAAACACAGTATTTTTACAGATTTTACATCTTTCATGTCATTAGTCATATAAATTAAAGCAACCACGGAGCAGCACAGAAGTTGCAACGGCAAGTCCTGTGGGCAAAAAAAAAGGTCAGCTAGAGATTTAAGACTTTCACCAACACTTCACCTTTCCACTTACCCTGTATTTCAATTCTTGTATTGAATTTGTCATAGGTATTTTTAACGCATCCATTATCTTATTGTCTGTTGAGTCCCAATAGTGTGCTCGTTGCTGTACACATGCATAGAAATAGTGAGCCAGATTCACTGGTTATCAGGCATGACTCTAGCAATGCAAAATAGTCCTTAACCCACACGATTTAGCCTCCCTGGTGGGGTAAATCCCTTCTCTGAGCTATTGGTGAGACGCTCAGAGTCTTGCCCACCTTTCCTGCTCTAAAGACGCAGGAGACACTGCATCCAAACAGTGATCTACCCTTGAGGCAAGGCAGGTAGCTTACACAGATCAATGATGAAAGGCATTGAGGAAGGAGTCTAGTTGGCTTGGCAGGAGACAAGAAAAAGATACTGCCACATCTAAAAGGGTATCATGAGCCAAAACATCGTGATAAGAGAGGAGGAGGAGGGGTAAGACTGAGAAACATAAAGTTGTGCATGGAGGCTTTTCACTTTGCTGCCGTCTTTTAAACTTGTTGGGACACATCAGAAATATGCTGGCTGAAGATGAGTAAAAAACTAACCGAGTTTAGAATAGTAAATGCAACAGCCAAATTCACAGAAGCTAGAGTATGAAAAAACCCAAAGGCAAATTCTCATTTGTACAGTGTCTGCTCCACCTGCTAGATAGCCATATGCTACTAGAGAAAATGTAGCTCTGCAAAAGCATTCAGGAATTGCCAACTGTGCCACCAAAAGTGAAGCAAGAAGTTAACTTGAAAAGAAATAAAGCAAAGAATGTAAGGATGAGAGCCTGAATTCTGCTTTCCATAAATCCAGTATTCAGCAGAGAGCACCGCTCTCTGGACAAGAAACTCATCTGACGTCAGAGATGCTACAGTGGACTAGTGTAAGGAAAACAAAGGAGAATGTGCCTCAGGGGGCATAAATATATACAACATATTCACAGAAATTCTCCTTTGAACTCCTGAACTATGAGTAAACAGATAAACACATCCCCACCCTTGACTTATCTAATAAAACATGTATCTAAGTGCCAGATGCCATGGGACTATAAGATGTTAGGGTGGCTATTAGTTAATTTAATGAACCTAATTATGATCTCACTTATACCTATTTTACACCAGCGTAATACCATTGCATTCAGTAAAGCCATTCATGAACTGCACCTTTGTGCTGCACTGCCAGCAGATCCTCTTTGCAAAGGTGCTGTATCCAGACTGAGACAGATATACTGTAATTATAGAGGAATCGCTATGATTTAGAGCCTCGCATTTAAACCCTTTTCCTAGTTGCCATTTTAGGATTAGAGGAAAAAGGTGTACCTTGAATGTCCCCCATGCTACAAAGGTGCGGCCCTCTTCTTTCAAATCGTCAGGGTCTGAGAGGGTTTCTCACGTTATATAGGAGCCTAGCTATTTCTTTAGCCAAAGAAGGTAATGTTGCAGAGAGAAGGGCTTAAAAGGCTCTCGGGAGTGCTTACCTTCTTTCGTTAATTAATGGGGAATCTGGTCTCTGAATAAGGTTTGGAATTTAGTGCAACTTTGCAAATAACTTTTGCCCCAAAGAGCAACCCCTATTCACACAGCGTGGCTGTGAGTCTGAACTCGTCATTCTCTTCCCAAGAAATTCGCACACTGTACAGCAACCGATTCATTAAATATCACAAACAATGTGACTAAACATTCCACATACAAAGTATTTTACAAGAGTTTTGTTACAACTAATTAGTTCAAAACACATAACTTCCACAAAAGTCCAACAAATTTTCAACATTTCATTTTTTCATACACACATGAACAATAATGTTTGTGTTAGAGAGTACAGCACGAGGAGCTTCCACTCATTTTCACATGCAACACTGAAAAGAGGTTTCCTGTCATTTTCAGCACAGGCAATTTTAAGTACAATCAGAAGCTTGGTATACAAGTGTTTTAGGGGAACAAGGACATCCCGTTCCCCTGACAGGTACACACACACACACACGTCCATCCATCCAGTGATGAAAACATCAGTCAGGTGTCATCCACACTACTGTTATCATCCTCATTCTCTCTTCTTAAGTCCTTCCTCCGATAAATGGGTTTTTTCCCTGTCTTATAGGTGAACTATTGCAGATAAGCTGAGAGGACACTTAGGAGGGTTTTGTGTTTTCTCCTTTACTACTTCTTCCCTCAATTTTGTTGGCATCTACAGGAAAGAGGAATCAAATTCCATGAAAGAGGGTGCCTGTCAGAAAGGAAAACCTACGGAAGACCCTAAAAAGGCCCTGAGAGACCTGAAGATAATGACAGGGTCTCTGCCTAAAGTTACCTGCATCTCTGAATTTCATGTTCATGTTTTGCTGCATGTTCATCTTAGGCCAAGCTCTCTAGGCTGTCTGTGGCAAAGCAGCAAAGCTAGTGTTCTTAAAACAGCACGTCATGTTATTGCATCTGCATATGTGTAGGTCAGTACTAAATTCCCACCTCAGCTTTTATGTTGAAAAATTTCTTCAACATTTTGAATAAAAGTTAAGGTCAAGTTAAAATAAAAATCAAAGCTTCATAAGACAAGCAGTAACATATTTCTAACACATTTCTAAGAGAAGGAATAGAAGATGATTCAAAACAACAAAGAATCCCTCCATTTTCCTGTCTAAAAGTGAACAAGAAGTTGGAATCATTAGTATGAGGCTTTTCAGACAGCATCACAGTGTTTGTTTCCAGATGGTAGAGGGCTGTTTTTCTAGAATGTTAATTTCTCAGTTTTGCCACAGGTATCAGTAAGCTGATAGCTATGATGTCTGTGTCAGTCATCTCTGAATCTTAATAACTTTCACTTTCACCTACATTTCTACAGCATTGCCACGTGTTTGTAAATACTAATGATAAAGATTTTAGGATGACCTAGCTATATCCCTAGGAGTTCAGGCAAGCTTCCATTCACCTTAACTGGACCCCAAGTTCTAGGAAAAAAAAAACAAACAAGAGTACCATTTTAACACGTATTAAATACTTTTTAAAAACTGAAAATTAAAAAATAATATTTATAGTCATTTTAAGGTGGCATTCTTGCTTGGCTCAAAAATTAACCAAAACTACATTGAATATAGTATGAGGCCCACATGGACTCTAATTTCATTACTGGATACACCAGCCACATTTCAGGTGGTTGATATTTCTGCATTACTGTCTATTCTAAAATATAAAAAAAAATTCCAGAAAGGATACATTGCTCTATATTAATTGCAATAGTGTGTGGACTGGGCTGTCAGATGGGTTGCAAATTGGCTGTACTGCCATGCCCAAAGGGTAGCGATCAATGCTTCAGCATATGGCTGGTATCCAGTAGCAAGCAAAGTACCCCAGGGGTCAATACTAGGACCCGTGTTTTTCAACATCTTCATTAACAACACAGATGATGTCACAGATTGCACCCTCAGCAAATCTGCAGACAGCACTGAATTTAGAGAGCGTGTCTGACAGGATGAATGGCTGAGCTTTCATTCAGAGGTACTTTGAGAAACCGGAGGACGGGGCCAACAAAAAGTTCATGAAGCTCATCAAGGAAACCTGCAAGTTTCTGGTTTCTTCAGCCTGGAGGTTTCTTCAGCCTGGAGAAAAGGAGGCTGAAGGGAGACCTTATTGCTCTCTACAACTACCTGAAAGGAGGGTGTAGAGAGGTGGGGGTCGGTCACTTCTCCCAAGTCACAGGCGACAGGACTAGAGGAAACGGCCTCAAGTTGTGCCAGGGGAGGTTCAGGCTGGATATTAGGAAAAATTTTTTCACTGAAAGGGTTATCAGACATTGGAATGGGCTGCCCAGGGAGGTGGTTGAGGCACCATCCCTGGAAGTGTTCAAAAGACAGGTTGACGTGGTGCTGGGAGACATGGTTTAGTGATGGTGTTGCATTTTGTTGTTTTCTGGGTGTTTATTTTTGTCAGTTAGGTTGGTGGTTGGACAAGATGATCTTGAAGGCCCCTTCCAACCTAGAAGATTCTGTGATTCTGCACCCAGGTGAATAATAAGCCAGGATGCGACTGCCCAGCAGACAGCCCTGCCATTATCTAGTGCTGAGTTAGTTTACAGTAGACACCACCAGTACGAGCCAACAACGAGGTTCAGTACGAGTAAGGTGCATGAGAAGGAGTGTGCCCTGCAGTGTGTCCCTCTGCACAGTGCGGGTGAGGCTGCACCCAGACTGCAGCCTCCAGTGTGTGTCCCCCAGCTCAGGAGGGACATGCAGAAGCTGACAAAGGATCCCAAGGTGGTAGCAGAGGGCTATGAAGATAGCCAGGGACCTACAGCTTACAGTTTATGAAGAGAGACTGAGGGGTGGGCTTTAGTCTGGTGAAGAGGAGACTAAGGGGTGATCAAACAGCAACCCACAATTACCTGAAGAGTCATTAGGAAGACAAGGAAGCCAAACTCTTCTGTCAGTGGGAGACAATAACAAAGGCCAAGGGCCACAGGCTGTGGCTTGAGAATCTCCAGATGGGCATTAAGGATAAAGACTTTGTATAGAGGGAACAGGTTGCCCAGAGTGGTTGTGGCATCTCCAATCCCAGACATCTTCAGCACTCAGTGAGATACAGCACTGGCTGATGTGCTCCACAATTGGTGATAGCCACACTTGGAACAGGAATTTGCATTAGATGACCACCAGATCTGCCTTCCAATGAACATATCTGTGACTCTCACAGTTGTTTCTGTGACTACTGAAAGTGTGCATCAGCTGGAAAAACTGCAAACACCTTTGTAAGAACTCAGTGACAGCAATGTTTTGATCTGTGTTTAACTATTAAAGATAGGAATGTCAGTTAAAATGGAGGGGGACCGGAACAGAACAGAAAGCATTTGCTCTCACTGGCACGTCCAGGTGGAGCAACTTGTTTATATTCTCTGAATCAAAAATCTCTAGGGTCTCTGCAGGGATCATGAGCACATAGCATGCACGTATGCACATCTAAGGAGGTCTCATGTAATATTCTTAGTCACATCAATGCCATTGGAGTTCAAAATAAACAACCCAGCTAGGACAGTAAGGACAGAGGCAGCAAACTGACAAGGACCAAAGGGGGAGAACCCTTTACACACCCCAAGACTTACAAAAAGAACCATTCACAGCAGACAGGAAGCAGACAAACACAGACACATGCACACACAAATCCCCATCTGAGCAGGTCAGATTGAACAAGGGTAATCATTTTAAGTGCCCAAATTGCCTGACTCCACATGGTGCCATCAAAAGCATTTTCATTTTTATCCAAATCAATGTCACCATTTTTCTGTAAAAATCGATGTGGAAAATAGAAGCAAGGGTAGAGGAAGATGCAGTTACTGAGCCCTGTGGAAGCCATCACAAGGCAGGATGACTGTAGGAACTCAAGACTGTTGGCTTTAGCAGCTAAGACATGCCCAACAACTTGCAGAGGATGAGTGGTAAAAACAACTAGAGAGAAATTCTGGTTTTGCACATAGATAAAAAAACTGCTGTTTCATTATTTTTTGCCATGATAACCTCTCTTTTCCCCAATCTCATACCTAAAAGCATAATGGTCAGTCTTGCTGAACATATTTGTCTTTTGTTTTCCCCTAACTTGTATTAAACAGCAAAGTGCCTCTAAGTGAAAATTCAGCAAGTCTAATAACACGTGTAAGGAACAAATGAACTAGGGCACACTTGTTGCCAGCCTGCAAAGAGTTAATGTAAGAGCACATGCTGTAAAATTTTGGGGAAGAAGTACCCTTCAGCTTAGCACCCTGCCTAATGAAAGCAGAAAACTGAGGCGCACACTGCAGACCCATAATGTGACTGACGGAAACTCTGAAAATCCATTGAAAAATTACCTTTCCAAAGACATCTGTTGTAAATCTGGCCTTCTAATATTTATAGCAAAACACCTAGCGTATTTGTCCAGAATGTCCATGTTCTCCATTTCGATTTTCTTAGGAAATAATTTTAGTGATCCCCTTTTTGGAGAAGAACTGTGTATCAGCACACCTTTACAGAAGACTTCCCTTCTGATTTCCAGAAGGAGCTCTGGGTAGGACAAGCACAGGTTTATCAGGAGCAGTCTGGGACCTATAGACTTCTCCCAGAAACACCAGCCAATGCAGCTTGCACCCCCCGATCACACCAGTCACAGCTATCCAGCTGCATGATAGCTATAACTGAATGGGGGCCGTTATCAATCCTTTAAGAAACACACTTTGACTTAATCGAAAGCCAGATTGTTCTTCCCCTCGGCACTATATCCTTGTGGTATTTTTTGACACATTTCAAAGAAAAACTGACGTTGAATGTGTGGCAAAATATCCGAATCATAAGAAATTTTCCTGTTGCAGCCCAATGATCCTGAACTGGAATATCCACATGATTTTGGGTTAAAATACCTGGGAGTGAGCGCAAACAACACTTCACCATCACTGGCTTGCAGGTAGCTCAGAAAATCCTGCTGTAATTTACCTAATATCAGGCTTCTCAGATGAACAATCTAAATTCTCCAGATAACTTCCCCATTAGAGGATTGGTGTTGCAAATCTATGTAACTGAATAAGGTTATTCAAGAAGCACCACGTTTTGATAACAAAATCCTTTGTGATGATTACCTAATAGCCAGCATTTGTTCAAACACTTTTAATAGACCCTTTTTATCACATGCAAAAAGAATTTCAGTGCTAGTTCAGTCTCCTGTTTCGTTCTGTCATGAATCACTTTGTAGAGACATTTAGAAGTCAATAATCCACTGTAGCTTTGATGACAGGTGATTAATTTCTACATTTTAGAGACATAATAAGATTTAGCAATAAAAAGGCCTTGAAGTAACCTACCAAACAGCTTTAATCTCAGCCTTGGGACTGTTGCTAAATATGAATGCTTGTACACAAATGCGGATGATTTAAGTTAGTAGGTTTTATTGCAGACTTCTTGCCTTTTCATATTAATCTTGCTTTACAATCAGGCTATCTATACAATCAGTTTATGCTGAATATTGTTTCTAACACAGTACTTGGGGGAGGAGAGTTAAATTATTTACCCACAAGGGCTATATTCTACTGAAAACTAGTTTTACATGCTTTCCATTATGTGGCTTACCAACACTCTCTGTGTGGCAAGGTTAGATAGGTAAAAAAAAATAATGAACTAGCAGACACACACAACTAGTCAGTACCTGACTGCGCAGCCACACAGAGCCCTTGGGGCTCAATCCATCACACAGTGAAACCAGTGGGAGTATTTTGTTAACTTCAGTTGGCAGATCGTTGTAACAGACGAATTAAAGAAGAAATTCCAAGCTCTCCAGCCATGTTCTGGTTGCAGATACGGACATATCTATATATAGATATACCTATATAGTTCCTGATCCAGCTTTTCTGAGCTCTCCCAAACATTGCCTGGATTCTTTTCTTTCAAAAAATGGTTTTATACTGAAAACAGTACCTGGGAATACTGAAAAATTATTCTTTTAAAACCACAGTCTCCTGTGTTTTCTTTATACATGTTCAGGAATGCTTCATTCTTCTACTCAAAGTACTTCAGTCTGAAACCTTTGTGTCTATAAACCACTAAATCTTCACTGAAATTCCCTCAGCCAGGAATCTCAAGATAAATTCACAGAATGGTTCTACGGGCTGTTTCCTTCAGGGAGAAGAAAAGACACTACTGCAACAACTGCCTTAGAAAACCCATTTGCTAATGCTGAATTGTGAAGACTTTCCTGGGCCTAAGGTGCTTAACCTAAGTTACTATTTGCTGGTGATCACATATTTTCCTGTGTAAAAATACAGCAACAAAAAGCACAAACAGCCCTGGTAGCTGGGCAGACAAAGCAAGTCAGAGACCTCCCTTGTCCTTCTTGCAGTCTGCTAGCTTTGAAGAGATCAGTCCCCAGCAGAAAAAGTGATAGAGGAACTGAATTTCTCACATCTGAGAGCAGCATCAAAATGCTCAAGAACATTACAAGTATCGTGCTGCTCCTGCTCTGTATTTTGTGGAGGGCAAAGCATTAACAAAGCAGGAATGGGTTCCGGTTCTCTCAGTCTCTCAATACCTTCGGGAGTGGATGAAGTAGAGGAGGAGAACTTCCACCCCTGAAGAAGTACCACCCTCAAAAATCACCTGAGCGAGCCCTAAAGGTAGGAATTTTTTTAAAAAAAAACACCAAAAACAATAACAAAACACAGTGTGACAGAAGCAAAGGCAGCAATAACACCTCCTTCCTGTCAGCAGACTTTGGAGAGGAGGAACAGAGGCCTTAGCAACACTGACAAATGGTGTTTTATCAAAGACAAATGGTGGCAATATTGCGTTTCACTAGCATCTATTAAGAATCCATTTGAATTTTAAACTCATTTAAAGTAAAGGAGATTTCAATGTCAGGAGACATGGGTAAAGATGTTTAGGACAAGTGTTAGGTGTGGGCGCAATTGGAAGGTTGAAAGGAGTGGGTGACAGGGACTGGTGGTGATGAGGATGATAGCAAGAAATCTAGGGGGGGGGGGGTATAGTTGGCAAATTTTGGCTAAGTATAAAGTAGGATCCAGGAGCAACTTCATGTCCTAACCATATTCCAAACCTTTATGAAGGCAAGACATGAGTGCATATCTTCTCTTCCTTTCTTTCCCAATGGACCTTTGTTTCTGCTGGAAGAACTCACAGGTGCCTTCGTTGGAAGGAATTGAGTAGGTCACCATTCTAGATAATGACAAACAAGGACACCGTAGTCTAAATGTACCTCTCAACTTTCTTTATAAACTTCATATTTATATTTTCTTTAAGTTGCAATTTTCAGTCTTACTCTGCATTCGTAAGTGCTGAAAACTCACTCTTTTATTTCCTTCATTTTTCTTGTTAAGTAACAGAAAAGAAAATTAAGATCTGCTCATGAGAGTTTGAATATAAGAACCTGGTACTTAAGAAAAGCCCTGATTACCCCAAATGTTGTGCTAAAAACAAGGTTAACATTTGTCAGACCTGTAAAGGAAGTAATATTTGGAACAGCTAAGGTGAGTAATGAGGGAAGCAGAAGGAAAACACGTAGATCCAAGTTAAATCTGAAGGCAAGGAAAAGTCAATCCACAGCTGAAGCCAATGTTGAGCCATGATGTAAAGGTGGACGAAAAATGA
Organism: Numenius arquata; assembly: GCF_964106895.1. Taxonomy (NCBI): domain Eukaryota; kingdom Metazoa; phylum Chordata; class Aves; order Charadriiformes; family Scolopacidae; genus Numenius; species Numenius arquata. The sequence continues at coordinate 96,879,160 of NC_133576.1, read as the reverse complement.
AAGCACAGAGCTATCCAAAAAGGATGCAAGAAACAGAACCCCTTCATACATTTACAATGTGTAAAACCCTAACAGTTTTCCCAAGCAAAGTACAGAATATACTATTTAATTTCACTATTTCAGAACATAATTTTTACACTTCAAATTTTCCAGTATTTGTATCGCAGCAGGGGAAAGAGATGCTTCTCTATGTAAAGTAGCAAAATTGTGTGTGAGGACAAACACATATTAAGGAAATGAATCACAGCAAGAGACTGGACAGCTGAGGCAGATTAGACATATCAGAGAGCAAATGGCAGGGTGAGGTACTGCAGTGGAGCTGCCTCTGCTGCAGAGTGCAGGAAGAGTTATGACATTTATGCATTCTCATTTCTACAGGTGGGGACCTCAAATCATTCCATGGGTTAGGCTCTTAGTATCTCTAATCTGGTCCTGCTGAGGCACACAGTTGATATACTTCTGGCTTGTCAAAAAAAGGCACAAGACACACTTAAATCTCTTCATGGCCCTAGCATAAGACATTAAGTTTGAGCTACTTGTGAATCCAACAGTTATTTCAGGATGCTGTGTCCCAAGCAACATATTGCATTTTCAGTTTCCAAAATTAATTTCTCTTTATAAACTATGGTCTTTAATTCTTTTGTGTATTTCTTATGTAGACCTCCAATATGAAATAGATTATTCTAATTCCTGTGCAAGGGCATTTCTTATCGATTACTCTGCTGAATCAGGTGATTCATGATACAAATTGTGCAAACATTATTTTTTTTTAGATCTAAGGGATTAAATCCTGCCTCTGCTCAGGTAAAAGAAGAAATAAAATGGCTTTTTTAAGGTCCTAAAAATTCAACCTATCCTACCTAGGCTGATTGCTGGTCATGAGCTAGGAGTGTCTTTCACAGAAGTTTTGTGAATCTTCTGTAGTCAGTTCTGCAGGTTCAGTTTCTAGGGAGCAGAGTAAAACACCTTAAGCACCAGCACTGGCTCAAGCCCTTTTAGAAAAATAAGCAGTCAAAAAAGCTATTTCAGAGGGTTATATAACCTTATTAAATATCTATGCCATTTAAAATAGTTATTTCTGCTGCACATCATCACTACTAGCTGCTCCAGCTTGCTGAGCTCAACGCAACTGCTCTGGACTACTGCTACTGGTTGCTAGACCACCTTAAGGACTTAGTACTTTTAGTATGGGAACTATGACATAAGGGTGTCTTTGCCACAAACAAGTACTAATGTTCTCTTTCATTTTCTCTTTTACAGAAGGAAAATGCAAAACTAAATGTTTACTCAATTCTGCCTCAGCCCAAGGGTGTAAGCAATATCAGTTAATAAAAGTCCTGTTCATGACAGGCAAGCCTGGTTTGCCCATGTTTTCTCCAATATGAGTGTAAAATTCATTGTGTTTCTATGTTTATAGCCTGGTTGTTTTTACTAGAATACATTTCCAAATATGTTAAGAAATATAGATAAAGCTTATTTAGGTCTCCCCATTTCACCCTCCTAGTTGTATCTACCCAGGAAAACAAAATGACAGCACATTCCCCTTCCTACCATCCTACCAGACCTACATCTCTGTTAAATCTTCAGGGAAAGTCATCCTTAGGGTTTTTCATCCTCAGACTGAAGCAATTTAGATCACATTTTAAAAGGCCCTGCCTAGCTAAGGAGAAGACTTTTATCCAATCTCAAAAAAGGTATCTTTTCATTCTTTTGTTTTCACCACAAATTTTACTCCTGCAATTTTTTTTCTAATAGAAACATTTGATCACCATAAAAACTTTTGACCATGAGAGACTAAAGCCTTTTCACAAAACAAACACACCCCCCCCCCCCCCAAAAAAAAAACCCACACACAAAAAAACCCACCCAAAACCCAAAATCTAAAACCCAGGAAAATTTCCAGGCCTCTGTATTCATGGATGCAATTTCTGCTTTGAAAATCCTACAAGTAAGTGCACCTTTGATGTTGTGCTTCTTTCATGGCACTACCCATGGGAGGGCTGGGTCTTGTACAGAAGGTACACTAATCATGCACAGTAATTCCAGCACCAATATGTTTATATATTTGCTAAAAACCAGAGTGGTATGACAAGCACAACTGTGAAGGGATGAGGCTTCAAGGAACGGGCTTCAAGGTCATCTTGAAGGCATGGTGCACTGAGCATGACTTACTAACTTCTTGAGTGTTCGGGTGCAAGGAAACAGTAGCAGAACAGCATGCGAGGGAAACCACAGGCTTCTGTGAACAGAAACCAAAAAGTCCTCCATCAGGCAAAGCCCACAAGGTGAACTACATAGCAGACTGGTGTCTGCTACAAAAGGCACCACAAAAGTTGTGACGGGAAGCGGTGATCACATAAAGGTCTGTGCAGTCCTCTTCACACTGCTGTGCTCAGCATATCCAAACCAACTGCAGTGTCACCTTTGACTGTATGAATCACAAAAAAACAGGGCACAGATAAGTGCATTTTTCAAAATGAATGACGTGGCTGAAACAGGAGCTAAAGTGCAATGAGGTACCAATCACAGAGTATGTTATTTTGGATTGGCTTCTTTAACAGAGATGTTTATGCATCCAACATATCAATGTGCCTACATAAGCAAATTGTTTCAAACAACTTCATACTTAGTTTATTGCCTTCTACCATCCCTTGGTCTCCTTGAGTATTACTTGCCAGGGGCTAAGTATTGGCTGAGTTGATTAAATGGCAAAGCTCCCACAGAATTCAGCATTCTCAGGTTTTTATCCAACTTGTCTTCTTATCAATGCATTTTAGACTTTTTCATTTTGTCTTTCAAACTATTAATTTAATCATAGCTCCTGCTTCTACTTGAACCACTGTAAGGTTCTTTGGCTTTGTCTTCTGTACATACTGATTCTATTATGTCATCTCAATTTAGTATTTCTGTGAAATCTATGTATTTCCACACCTTCACCTTCAGACACACCAAAAGTCAAAGGTAAAAGACATTATTTTAAGGGCTACAACATATCATATGTGCATGTCACTAATAAATTACAAAGGAACAAGTATACTGATTAAAAGCTGGACTTCTAGAATGAAGTAGTAAAATAATTTTCATTTTCAGCTAGATGCAATAGCAGGCTGAGCCTATCACTGGGTCAACCAGGAGAATAGAATTTTGGTATGCTGAGAAATTGCTATACGAAGAGACTTTACAGTTACGTTTACTGCTGAAGCAAATGGCAGTAGCTTCTCTGCAGGCAAGTCTAGAAAAGCTAATGTTAGCAAGATGTGCAAGACTAAATAACAGGCATCAGGGTCACGCATCTTATTAAAACCAGTATTTTAAAAACTGCTTGCTTTAAACATTTACCTTGGCATTGTAGATTATCTTTAATACCAAGCCAGCTCTTATTCAGTTGACCTCTATATGAAGCAGCTAAATCCCAGATATATGATTGATTTTTGGTCTTCTTTATTCAAAGAAAAATATGAAGCAAAAATAAAACTTCGATATATTTAAAATTTATGCATGCAGAGACAGACTATGGTGAAATTCAGCCAGCTTCATTTTGTGCTGAACTAGACCAGAAGACTGGGCAAGATAAATTTTGAGGGGACCTTCACCAACAGATAACCTAGATGGTTATAATTAGCAATTTGCCCTCATTTCAACTGTGTTTAGTACAATTCACAGTCTCAGGGTTCCTCCTGTCTTGGTGGCACTATTTAAGCCTCTGTTGTGCTCCTCACGACCTACCTTTGAGATATGACTACCTTCTTTGTAATTGTTATCAAAGTTAGCATGAAAGGAGAAACAGGACTCTTGCAGAAATCTGTTGATTTAGTAAAAAGAATTAGTGGCATGAACATACCTTCCTTTCAAATTATTAATTGTCAAGTACTGTAACATTTTCCTGCACCCAGAATTTGGACACACTGGAAACCTAAAAGGAAAACACAAAAATTATATACCTGTTATAAAAGAGTAGTTGTCCAAAGCCTGAAGTTTCTCTAGGTATCAGGTAACAGTACAACAAAATGCTTACTCAAATGTAACTAATGCACAACAACAAAAATTGTCAGCCATGACTGGTAACTGAGAGTTCAATTATCTTCCCTTTCCAGTCAGTTCAAATGATTCAAACAAAAAAATTGCCACGAGAACAAAAGAAAAGCGAGCAATCTAAAAATCTCAGCATAATATTTTAACAAACTTTGCTTTTTTCCTCTTTTGGCTACTATTGAGCTCTTGATGCTCACTAATAAAACTTCAGTAATATCGGCACTAAAGTTTCGTTTTACCTGTCAGCAGATAAGTAACAGTTTAGTAATGCCTCAGGGTGATTGATGGCAAAATAGAAAAAAAATAGCTAGTACTATAAACCCTATTTACAACATCTAAGAAGAACCTTGAAAAGATAATACTATGGATTACCTTTGTGTTATTTTCTATACTTGTTATAAAATTTGTCACGGGGTCTTTAATTGTCTCATTTTCCATTTTTTATGGTCTTTGTCATGACAATAAGTTTTCACATAATTCAGCATCTGCTAGATGGCTTCAAAGTATGCAGCACAAGTCTGAATGTGTTAGAGATGCTGTAGTGTGATCATCCAGCTCTTCAACCCTTGTTCACCTAGTGATAAAATTTGCGAAAGGAGAGCGATAGAAATTTTTATGCCCTCCAAATGAGCAGACATTCCTTACCCGTTGTTTTCACAACTTTCTTGCTTCTTTCCCTGGGCTGTCCACTCAAGGACTAACTAATCAGATTGCAGAGGAGTCAGACCTGTGTGGGCCCCTTTGTGGTGCCAGTGAGCCTCATATTTTTCACTCCAGCCTCCAGAACTCTGGGATTTTCTCATGAACAGAGTATTATAAAATAATCCTATTCTTATTTTTCTTTTAATGAAAAATAAAAGTTAATGAATTAATAAATGAAATCCAAGACCCTTAAAGAAAGCTAAAGAAAATGGAATCATGAAACAACCTAGAGGCTCAGTAAGATGTATAAAACCAAACTTTTTTTTAGGTAAGTTTCAAGTTGTTTTGGGGTCTAACTAATGATTTTTTTAATGCAGATGGTTGGCAGTGTGGATGCTGACTGAAAAGGGTTGGTGTCAGATACTCAAAATCTTATCTTCCAGCAAAAACCTTTATAGCTCCTGGTGCAGCCTCAGGGAAGCTTCCTTAGAGCCTATCTGGGAAAGCTCACAAAAAAATGCTTTCTTCCCTCTCCAGCTGGCTCAGTGACTCCATTTCATCCTAGAAAATTGTGGCTTGGCCTCAATTACTCACATTTGTCACATTTTGCCTACACTACAGCAATGTGATACTTGGGCATAAAGACTTCAGTGCCCAAGTCCAAAAGATATGTAACAACACATATATTACTTACGTTATACTGATCACTGCAAATATGTTTCATGTTTCTGCCGCCCCTTACTTCAGTTGTACAGACTTGGGCATACTAGAATATAATGTAAAACAAAAGGATGAGGGCAGTTTTTCTCTTTGGCACAATCGAACTCCCTTCAACATAAGTAAAACTTCACTTTTCGGAAGTCTTCAGGCAGTTCCAGAACTGTAAAACAGCATCCACAGAAAGGAGAATCACCACAGATTTAACTTTCTTCAGTAAAATGTGAGTTTATCATCTCCACTCATGTAATCATTCTGACATAGGCATAAACTAATATACTTATGAATACTATTAAGAAACATTTTAAAACTTTTTTTTTTCCTGTTTCACTGACTTCTCCTTCTGAAAGTTTACAACAAGAGCAATGTATGGCAGTTGTTAGTCACTACCACATGTTCACTAGGTGGAAGGGTAGGATTCTGGCAGGCAGACCACAGGAACACAGTAAAAAGAATAAATTCAGGAAAAACCTCTTTCCCTTGCCATTCTGTGTGTCTCCTTACATCACTGGATTCAAAGTAAATGATGGAAATAGATACAGCTGTTGTGCAAACACCACCTCTTTTATTATCACAGTTACAGAAGCACCACAGGCTCTACATCAGCTTCAGAAATCTTACACAGAAGTCAACCTGTGCAAAGATGCCCATGGTGCAATGTAACCATTCTTTTGGGAAAGGTAAGAGACACTAACCAAAACCGTAGGTTGCACCAGCAGGACAAAATGCTTTGCTGTCTGTGGCCAATGCACTTATTAGCTCTTAAGAGAATTTCAGTTCCAGAATTTCTACTTCTGAGGAAAACCCGCAAGTATATGATAATAACACAAAACCAACATTTTTATCTCTGGCAAGCAGGCTCATTAGTGCTCAATGCACAAATATCAGCTTCAGTAGGTAAAATAATAATTAAAAAAATAATAACACTCCATAAAAAATAACAGGTTATAGATGAGTACCTGACTCCCAATGCATGTTTACAAAGGAAGGGAAGGAGCCACGCGTCATTCTTCCCTCCGTTATGCTGGCCAGTAGTATGATAAGTAGTTAGGCCAGTGACAAGGAGCGAGGTGAGGTACAGATGGTGTGGATGGAAATTACACATTTAATCGCAAGTATTATGTCCCATTCTCATTACCCATTATTTTTATCAATGTAGGGCCACCTTTTAAGGCACTTATAAAAGAGCAGAATGATATATAAGCAAGAGAGCCTATGTTCTAAAGGACAATAAAAACGAAGCTTTTGCAAGAGTCATGGATACTGAGCAAATAGACCTTCATGGTATACATGCATCAGTGATGACAACGGAAAAAGGAATGTTCAGCCCTTCAAACAATCAGATCAATTTCCTTTACTTAATGTATATGAAGAAGCAAATAAACTGTCTGTAACTTCTGTTATAAAGGGATGAAGCAGATGAGAAAACACATTGTGAGCCTTGCTGGCATGATGCTGTCTGTTGCACTTCAGGAACATGTGCTGCAGCGTGAGATGTGCAGTCTGATGCACAATCCTGACTGACAGCCTTCGGGAAAGCCGTGCCTGGACCTAAGAGGCTGGGTAGTGTTTTGAGGAGGTATTACTATGAAGATGCTAGAAAGGAGAAAAATCCCTGAGTGTGGTTTATGAAATTTAAAATAAGCCAAGAATCCATATGCTTGGCCATCTTCCTACTTAACGCTGGTGCAAAGAAGCAGAAAGACAGATTGGTATTAATCCAATGAATAAGTGAGACTGAATCTGCAGGTGTTGATTTACTGGGGTGGGACAGACAGCCCCATGCCCAGTGCCCAACACCTTGAGTGTGCCTTGTGCTCAGCTTGTGGCTTTGCCCAACCCTGGAGCCTGGATATTTCGGGTGACGTGATGCAGGAGAGAGTCATGTAACAATTTTAAAGCCATGAAGTGGCCTACCAGGGAACATCTGCAGTTGGGTTTCTCTGCCTGAATAAAGCAGAAATGTCACGATCTTAAATCACCCTCTGCTAACATATAATTCTGCAAAGGAACTTGTCAGGTGGAATGGCAATGGGAAGAAAATGAACAATATTTGGGTGCCAAGTAAAGATCGGGAGATTCCTTCAAAAGGAGGAAGGAAGGTAAGGCTCCTCAGCTTTTATTCTTACCCTGTAACTCCCAACATTCGCACGCTAAAATTGGATGTTACAAAGGACACAGAAATCCTTAGCATGACAAGCAGTAAAGCACATAAATTCGATCTCCCAAGAGCTGACTTTGAGGAAATGTTGTCACATCTATTTCTCATCTATTATCATTGTAGAAACTGTACTCAGTGTTCCCAGATAAAAATTAGCAATCCAGACCCACTAAAAAAAAAAAAAAAAACCACAAAAAAACCCAACCAACCAACCAAAAAAAAAAAAACAGAAAAAGGAAACCCTGTAGATAATATAGTATACACGCATGAGTACCATTCTTAAGAATTTGAAAGCAAATTGGAAAAAAAAATTATATAGCTTTTGTTTTAATTTATATTTAGCATTGTTAGGTTTTCTTTGGTGATGTGTATTCAACAGTAGTCTATCAAGCCAGTTATTCAACAAGCAAATCCCTTATCTTGAACATTGCCTCAGCTTCTTAGTTCATGATTTTGTTCCCAGAAATAAAGTGGGAGTTTTCGTTCATTGTACATTTCACATTAGCAGGCTCTTACCAGACAGCAATAGGTCTGTTTAGTGCTGAATGTTTAATGGGGGGGGACCAACAAAAAAAAAAACAAAAGGAAAATGTATTTAAAATGATACAATGAAGCATTGTTCCCCTAGTGTCATTGAACATGGGCCAACTATACCATTCAGAGGTAAATGCAGAGCTCTGACATTTAACTCTGATATTACAGAATGATGTTTTCAAAGAGTCACATGTTCAGTAGCTGCATCACATTTACAATTGTCTTTGAAGTTTTAATCTCGGTTCATGCTACTAAATCACCATGAAGGTTTATTTTTAACTTTTTTAAAAAAACATTTTATATAACAAGTCAAAGAAACATCACCAAGTATGAAATATGTCAAACTGAAAGCTGCTAATTGTATAACTTCAGTATAGTGGGTTTTTTTAAATGTTTTTTTTGAATTTTTATGCAAGAGAAAAAACTGTTTCTTGTATTTTAGCAGGCTTCAGGTTTTATTTTTAAGTTGTTCTAAGGGAAGTAGGAATTTTAAGTGTATCATCTACTGTGAAATATAAATAAGACTAGAACAGATGATCCCACTAAGCCTAATTTTCTCAATAAAGCTCTGAAAAATAATTACAGTAAAACTATAAAGAGAAAGGATAATGTCCTATTATTGAATTGCTAGCACATTCCAATATTTCAGCATTTAGTTTAGAAAACCTGTTTTCCTTTACAGCATATACATCTTAGACAAATGAATTTCACTTGGGATTGCTGTGGCATCAGGGTCTGAGCAGATCAAAGCCAGTTGCAACCTGCTGTGACAAGAATTACCATTGCCTGAACATGGCCACATCTAATGCTTCCATTGAACTGCAATATGTAGTCACCAGGGCCGAAACTTCTCACATCTTATGCCTCCCACTCATCTCTGCCTGGCATTGCTCTTCCCCTTCATCTCTAACCTCATCAAACATAGTGTTTACAGTCACCATTGAGAATTTCCTTCCAAATTGTCTTCTGTTGAAACTTCTTTATTCATGGCCTCTGTTTCCTCACTGTCAAAGTACAGACTCAACCTTTGTTTACTCCTCAAACGTCTTCAAATTGTGTCTTCCCTTGGTCATCCAGCCATTTTGCTGTCCTAATCCTCTTACTTCTTTACTTGATTTGGAGAAGGTTTATAAAGGTACATGAGCCTCCACTACCTTAGCTTTAAGAAAACCTCACCTGCAAATGCAAAATTAGCAATGAGGTGTATGCAGTTAAGTCACTGCCAGCAAAACTGGTTTTCCTCTTTCCAACACCACTATCTAAATGCCTTTCTGACATCTCAGTTCAACTTTCTTATTCTTTCTCTGCTATTCCTTTTCAGAGTTTCTGGACAGTACGTGAAAGTTATACTTAAGTTTTGCAGATTTTCTATGTATTTCTTCTTTAAGACACAGGGCTTCTTGCATATTCACACAACTAGGAATGTTTACCCAGGGTTTCATCCTCTCAGTCTTTGATTATGACCACAATTCATGACAAATGCAAGCCTTTCATTTTTCTAGGCTGTTTTTTGACCGTATCACCTCTTTTTATAAATCCCTCCCCTAAATACGTCTTTTACTACCCAGGCCCTTCATAGTCTAGCCCCCGTGCTATTTTTTCCCTCTCTGTTTCAGAGTGTCAGCTCCCAGCACCAGCCAGCGAACGATGCCCATGCCCATCATTCATTTGTTGCATCCTCAAACACTTACTTTCGTGCTACCCTTCATGCTTGGGAGCTCTCCATAAACATCCACCTTCAAATCCATTTGCTGCAAGGCCTGTGAAAGACCCGACAGCAGTTAGGTTGGTAGCGCTGGTATCACTTCTCATCACACTGACTTATTGTTTCCTTCTACTCCCTCATCTGTCTATATCAATCTGTTGTGGTTTTTTCAGTTTTGATTCAGAACTTGTTATAACCGTCACCAACTTTTTGTTCTGATTTTGTCCAGCACCTAGCAAAACTCGGACATGCTTCATGGCAGTGGTTTATAGTAATTCAAATAGTGGGGACAGAACACAGCTTTTTCACGTCTATGAGAACAAGTTTGAGTTTTATTTCATACATTGTCCATGAGATTATAAACATCCTATTTTTAGATTACAGAACACACGTACTAATATCTCCAGGGATGGAAAACATTAAAACTTCTGTCTCTCAATCCCATTTTGTATCTTGGTAAACCGTCCTACTTGTTAAATTTGTAAATTGTTAATGAAAGTTGTATGGTACCAAATGGTGAAATGCTGACTGAGGTGAATAAGTATCTCTGAGGAATGGGCTCAAAGCTCTTCATCTCAGCAGAATTATTACATAACATTGTGTTATATGATACATACTGTTGAGCAGCAGTTTCCATTGAGTTTCGTGGCAAAACAGACTCCACAGAAGTAGATTTCTCTGAAATAAGCTGCATTCAAGAGCACCACCTAAACTGGAATTACCAGATTTATTTCACAGTTGATTAGATCACATTTTCTCGATGGAAATGAGCATCTGTAGGTCATAATGAAAGTGCAAGTTTTCAAACCTCAAAGATGATGATAGAAGCATCCCTTCTCAATCAGGATGTGTAACAGAGCATACGCGGGCCCTTGAGGACCTCAGGAAACAACGGGCCTCAGGCAGCTGGCAGTATAAATGCTGGAAACACGAACACAGTTATCACATTAAAAAGTGACTCGGTTCAGGGGAGAGCAATAGGTTTGGGTCCAGAAATTTGCTGAAGGTCTCAAAGGGAAAAAGCAGAGTACAACTGCAGGTAAAGGTAGGGCCTTTCTACAGGTCCAGAAAAAAATACAACCAAAGGACTTACTTGTCCCTTACTCATCAGATTTAATGTTTGTTTTAACCTAGATTTATCTGTTGTCTTTTTACCATTTTGAAACACAAAATTCAATGAAGGTGTCAGCAGCCTCAGGTATTACACGAGAGAGAGAAAAGAGAGCAGCAAATAGCGTACAACACTTACTTGTAACGAGTGCATCAGGCTACTTGCTTGCTACGAAGAGATCCAGCAAGATTAAAGTTAACTGCAGTTTCCCAAACACTTTGATCCAAGCTGCAGCTTTAACTTCCTGTTTTCCTCATTTTTGCCTAAAAACTTACAGCAATTTGCTACTAAAGGATGTACATGAGCAAAACTAATTGCATTCCTAATTCTTATTAACATGCAGTTTACTCTGAAATTTGAGGACATGAGACATTGTCATTGAGACAAAGTTTTACTTTGTCTAAGAACATGGTGTATATGAAATAAAATGGTACATTTGTGAGGAAAGGCGTTTTCCATTTGAGTTTTTTATATAAAAAACACAATCATGTCAGGCAAGGAAATGGTTAAAAAAAGTACTCTTACCACAGTATTTTCATTCAGGAGTTTACATCCCTTAGAAAGGTAGACCTAAATAGCTGTAAATCTGACGAAGAAGTTAATTATGAGGGAAAAGGGCCAAAAAGTGAGGAGGAGAAGAAGAAATATCATTGGTTTGACAACGATGGCTGCCAGAAACAGCTTGCAAATCATGGAACTATGCGGGGACGAAAAGTTGACTCTAAATTATGGTGAGACTGGGTCTCTAAATCACTGGGGAGCAAAATGATTTCAGTAGACCTTTAATTTTCAGTTATTGAAAGTCAACATCATGGCAAGTAGCTGCAATGTTTTACAGCAGACCATCATGAAAGTATTTTATTTTTCATTTCCCCAAAATGTATGAAATTTTCAAACACAGGTGAAAATCAATCATCTCACCAATCATACGAAAAGCAGCTCCCTTTCCAAGCGAGGTATGGATTTGCAGGATAATGAAGGAGATGCACAAAGTCATCTGCTCAAAATATCTTGTGCTTGTATTGCGCTGCCTTTATCCAGGCACTCCCAGGTGCTGGACCAGTCATCAAACTGGGTTACCTTAGCAAAGCCAGCAGTAGAACGATAAGGAAGGAACATTCATTGAAACAAGCAACCTCTTTCATGCCCCAGCTCTCCCCCCCTCAATGTCACTTTCTGAATACAGGAACTCCTTCTTGGTTGAGTAACTGGAGACTTTTGCACTAAAACAACCAACAGCCACCTGATAAAGTTTTTGCGGTACCGCATAGGACAAAATTCTTTCTGCTTTCCACCTTCTCTCTCTGAATGTATAGAAACCTACCTAGAACTAGGTCTCTAGTCCCCTAACCAATAATAAGTACTAAGCATAAGGGTAAGACTAAAGTTCTGCTTTTTCCGAGAGCTTAGGCAAATATCTCAGGGCTGTGACCATTTGCTCTTTGGAGCCCAAAATCCTTCCGTGGGAATAGGCCCCTACTTTTTACAATATTTCCCTTGCATATCCAACCACTGAAAAAGCTGACGACACCAATGCTATCTGCCTTCACGATTCACCTCGGCCCTGGAGATAGTGGATACCTCTCTGTTAGTGAATTAAATGGAGCCAACACAAAAGCTCAAGCTTTTCCCCATGATTTTCCATACTGTCTGTTACCTCCTTCCAAATTCTGACAAGGATTGGTGTTAAGGATAACACATAGGTATAGCATTAACAAAGAAGTGTTTCCAATATTATTTTGGATATAATCACCCTTTCTTAGAAGCAGAGAAGAAAGAATATGACAAATTACTTTAGCCTTTCAGGATGTTTAAATGCTACTAGCACTAAAAGCTGGAATTAGGTGCCGAATCCTGCATGTCTTATTCATGTTAACCTGCCAAAATGTCCCTGGCTTGGTCTAGAAAAACCTCCCAAGCCAAACCGAAAGCTAAGCCTTTGTATTTACTTAGTCCTTGACCAGATTGGTTGGCCAGATTGGCATGACAATGCCAACACAGTGTTTTGGAGTCATGTATACCACCCAGATTGGAAAAAAAGTGACCTTCAGATGCCTTTGATCAACTTTCATGTAAAAACAATTCCTAGTTACTATGAGATTGGACTCGGTTTTGGCTTGTAACTAGAGCTGTGCAAATTATTTTGGCTCCAATTTTTTACTCTCTTAACACTCTTTCTTTTATCTTTTTTTTTTTTTTTTTTTTTAATAGAAACAAATTTTTGTTCCAAAGATCTGAAATGTAAAAATGAGAGATACTAAAAATAATAAAATTTCTTTTTCCCTTTTTCTTTTTCAATTTCATTCACCAAATTCAGAAAAAATTTTGGCTTTTCTCAGAGAATTTATTATTGCCAAAAATCATTTTGTTTGACTTTTGCATATTTCCAAAGATAACGTCCCCTTCTTTCCCTGAATTCCACATTCTTTTCAGAAGAGGACATTTGTTGTATTACTGGAGATGACACAGTGAAAACAAAAGGTCTGCTGGTAATTCTCAGGCACTGTCAATACCTTAAGCTTGATTTCTTTATATTACTACTCTCAGTTACACCATCTTTACATTTATATATTCTTGCATGTAACCCACAAAGAATCAGACAATACAGGTTTTTAAAACAGTAAAATAGAGAAGGAAAAATTAAATATCTGTTTTTCAGAAGAGTAAGCCTGTGTGCAAAACCTGAAGACAGGCTATCAGAAATCTGCCTCAAAACTTGGTATCTGAACACAGAAGTGACTGTTGTATATTGAAACCTCAAGCCAGGAGAACTCATTTTCAGAATCTGTGTTTTTCCTTACAACCAGAATAGGATAGTAATGTACATTAAGGGGCACAGGATAATCTTTTGTTCTGTTTTAACTCAAACTATAGATATCTAAAGCTGTCTTTTTTTTTTTTTTTTTTTTTTTTTATGAAAGCCCAAGAAAATGCACAAAAGGAATTTGGTGAACAAAAAGAACATGAAAAATGACTAAGATATCTAAGAGCAAAATAATATGGCAATGCTGGCAAAACGTATTGTGATCTATTCATTCCAACCACTATTTGAAATTTTAAAGTGCTGTAATTCCCTCCCCACTTTATGTAAAAATATGAAGAGGGATGGCCTTAACTAGATCACGTTCTTTGAGACTGTAAATCCCTCCACTGGATGTAAGAACTCTTCAAAGAGGATAACCCTAATGCAAAAGGAGGTTATTCTGGACCCATTTCAAAGGAATGAGCCAAGCATGATTAGCACCATAAGGCTGCATCTACAGAACATCTTGTACAAGCAATATTAGAAATATTAAGTCAGGAAGACACAATGTGTACAAGAAAATACAAGCACAGTGATTTTAGGGAGGATGACATTGATGGGAATTTAGTACTACGGAACATATTGATTCAAATTTCATAACTGTTACAGATATGCATAATAAAATTCCACAGGTAAAGTCTACTTCCCCAGATTTGAAAATGCCTAAAAAAGCAACAAAAAACATTAAAAAAGCCTGGTAATATAAAATTTTTCTCATAATCTACTACCATATTTTAATTTTTGATTATTATTAATTAATTGGTGCACTTGGTGCCTGGATGCTGAAGTGATGGGTATGTTATAAATGTAAAGTTGTAAAACTTTGCATGGGTTCTTGATAGGATTTAGCATTAATATTTCCATTTGCAAGAAGCCATAGTTGAAGATCAACCTGATCTAGTTGAAGATGTTCCTGCTCGTTGCAGGGGAGGTTCGATTAGAAGACCTTTAAAGGTCCCTTCCAACCCAAACTATTCTATGATTCTAAGAGCTTGCCATTTGTTCTAGTTCACTGTGATGTTCATTGTGTCAAAAATCAAAGAAAATATTTCTAAGTAGGTGACTAAGCTATCTGGTAGGAAACTGATATTTTAACTAAAATTATTTCTAAAATATTTGAGAACTTAAAAAAAGTTACATAACCAGCAATTAAAGCAACAATACAGAATTACTGGCAAAGAGAAGAAGCTTCAAGAGAAGCCAAGGTATTAAATGCCTCATGTCATTTATAGCAAAAGCTTAGTGTGATACAGATATAAAAGGACATGTAACAGTGATTAGTCGATAGAGCTGACCTCCCAGCAATGGATGGCTGAACATATCCCTCAAAAGCAACTGGGTAGGAATGGGCTTCTGAATCAGGAAGAGCCATCAACTTATCTAACGTCTTCAGGAAGAATACTTTTCACCTAGCTTCAGCAATTCAACATGTAGTCTCAATCTATAATCAGTGCGCGGAGAGCAATAGCTCCAGACAATAATTCATCTTGTGCTTAGACACCTACAACATGTGGACTGACATTCCCCCAGGAAGTTTTCTCCATGACTGTGGAGGGAGTCAACATTACTAGTTTAGGCTGGGCAAGCCTAATCCCCATCCCTGGAGGTGTTCAAGGCCAGGCTGGATGGGGCTTTGAGCAACCTGGTCTAGTGGGAGGTGTCCCTGCTCATGGAAGGGGGGTTGGAACTCAACGATCTTTAAAGTCCCTTCCAACCCGAACCATTCTATGATTCTAAGTTAGCTGGGACAGTCTCAGATTCTGCCAACTCTGATTTATGACATATATGCCCTTTCCTCTATGCCTTCTACCAGCTAGAAATGTTACCCACATACAGCTTGCAGCCACGCTTAACTTTCTTACCATCTACCATTTCTGGCCTTTACCAGTAACTGCTGTAATATATGCAAATGACAATCTTTATACAGAAGCTGCCAGAACCTGCACTCTTATATATCTTCCCCCACTTTTTACAAAATGATGCTATGCCAACATATATATTTCCATGAAATAAACCTATTAAAAATTAACATTATTTTACCTACTGAATGAAAATACTTCTTACATTAAATGTTTAAATAGCCAGTGAAATTAAGTTCAACGTTTATACTAAGATGTTTTTAAAGCTTCAAAGACAAACAATCATAATAAAAAATGTTCTTGTTTAATCTACAAAATAAGTACATTTGATTTTAATTATCTGGATAATGACCAAGCAAGTACATCAGGCACATCCCTTCCAAGAGATAATGAAAGGCACAGAGGAGCAAACAATATCCCTGAGAATAGACCAACGCATTCTGACTCTAAAGATGACTCCAGTAATGAAAATCTGTCTTTTGCAAATGACTCATCTTCTGAGGACTGTACTGAAGATGTTGAAAATCAGGATGATGCATGTGAAAATAAAATTATCAATATGAAGATGAGGAACAGCAGTCTATCACTGAAGAGCTGTTTGATAATAATGAAATTGAGGAAACAGCTAGTGGTACAGAAACAAATGAAAGCAGAGGAAATGTCAATGATTATAGTGAATCAGTAACTATTTCTTTAAATGCAAGAGGAAGAGATAGCAGACAGTGAGGAAATACACTAGACAATGATGTTCCTGACTCAGTAATGAGCTGAAAAGACTAAAAAGGTTAGATTAGAAAGAAGGAAAAGAAAAGAAATAAACTTTGCTCATGAGCTAAGACTGTTAACACACTGCATTCAGATCTAAGTAGGCATTTGGTGGCATTATGACTACACCCAGGTCCTTAGAGGGGCAGAAAAGGATGAATCAGTGGGAGGTGTAGGTGCTTAGCCCCTCTTGGGATTTGGCTCTTCATCTTCCCTGAAATTAAGACTCATATTGACTATACAAGGAAATAATCTTCTGTTTATCTTAATCTTCACGTTAGCTGATGATACTAGTGGCAGTACTGATGAAAATGTACCTGATGTAACACCACCACAGGAAACTAATGATCATAATGAATCCACTTGCATCTGAACTACAAGGATGCAAGTACATACATCTGTTTAAAAGTAAAAACAAACAAACAAAACCTAAAAGCAGACAATTTTTTAACCCAAACAGGTGTTTCCATTATCAGTGTCTTCCTGCTTGATACATTCACTTGTGGCCCTGTTTTCCCCCTCTTTAAATACATTTTTCATAAATAATCTTTAAAATAATCAGCTGCTTCCACCCATCACTGTCATACCACCACAGAGATTGCAAAAGGCTTTCAGTTTTTACTAGCTGTAATTGACATTCTGTGATGGCTGATTAATCTCTTTCTTTCCTTTTTGTCTAAAGATAATCAATGGTTAACTGGTATATAATATCAGCTCCTGAAGCAGTTAATGTTCTGTTGGACCTATTTTAGAAGTTTGTAACTTGACCATAAATTACCACCTTCAACTGATTTTTAACTGGAATGATTATTTACAATATTCTGTTAAAGAATTTTGAGAACCAAAATAACACAAAAATGTTACTGAACTTTTGAACAAATGTGGCCTTCATAATTTCATAACAAGTGTTTCATTTTCTGTCTAGGCTTAATCACAGTGTTGAATTGTTGGGCCATTTTTTAATTTTTAGACAACAGGGCAGAAAACAAACCAAAAAGGAAGTATTCTTTCACATAATACACAACTAAATTGTGTGATTCATATTGGATGTTGCAGAAGCCACATCAAAACAAAACCACATCAAAATGAAATAGTTTTAAAAACAATTACATAAAACCATGGAAGAAACGTGTTTTAGAACTGTTAGACATCAACGTTGCAGATACAGCCACCAACTCAAGATGTAACACATGCATAGGAAACTGTGCCAGTGGTTATCTAATGCCATGCACTGAAACTGTTGATATTGAAGAGAATTTGTTCTTGTTGTAAAGCAAGAATTTGATCTCTAGGTGAAAAGAAGTAGATCAGCATTATTTTTTTGAAAGAGAAGAGCTTTAGCCTTTAAGAAGTTTTAGATATGAAAGTCAAGGATGTGTCTCAGCATATAGAGGTAATGAACTGACAGTTAAAAGGGTCAAGAAAGGTCAGAGTGCTGAAGTTGCAGTTGAGGATGTGTCTAACAGTGATTGAAGCAGCAAAGACATCTATGGGTATGGAACCAACTTAGAAGGCAAACCTATGGAGGTGATCAAAAAAAGTGGAGATGATCAAAGGTTACAGTTACAAGTGCAAACAATCTCACTGGACAAAAAAGGGATATAATGTGAGTGAAGGAATGAAGAGTCACACAGCAGCCGCAAACGTGGCATTCAACAGGTTTAGATATGGCGAAGGGAGATAGAAGTTTGCTGAGACAGGTGTACAAGTAGATGATTTCAGAAACTTTTCCTTCTCTCCAGTAGGATAAGGATAATTGAAAATAATAGAAACGCCTAGTAGATGCCACATAGAGATTTCAAGAAGAGGCCCAGAACCTAAGGATAATGACAAATCCATAAGGCCAAGATAAAAGATCCTGTAATGTGAACAGGTCATAAAATAAGACAGAGGATATATAAGAAACATTGTTAGAAGAAAAAGAGAAAAAGTAAAATGAAGGAAGATC
Source organism: Numenius arquata (assembly GCF_964106895.1). Taxonomy (NCBI): domain Eukaryota; kingdom Metazoa; phylum Chordata; class Aves; order Charadriiformes; family Scolopacidae; genus Numenius; species Numenius arquata. The sequence continues at coordinate 96,860,883 of NC_133576.1, read as the reverse complement.
CTGGCAGGTACCACTGTATAATTTCTTTTTGGTAGTCTACTGTAGAAACAGACAGGTGTGACACCAAAAGTCCAGGGAGGAAACATCAAGTCTATAACAAAAGAAACTGACTTCTTTGGTTTATTCCCCTTTCCCAAATAATGAAAACATTTATAAGGTAACTATCAACTTCTTTATTCTGTTGTCTGAAGTTCTGAGGGAGGAAAAAAAACATATGACAAATTACTTTTTCCCTTTACCTTAAAAGTATCAAGGAGCAAAAAGAATCTGGAAGAAACTCTCAGTTAAAATTATTAAAACCTGTATGCATCACATGAGGATGTGAAAATAACAGATTCACTGTTTCTGGTAAACCAAAGAATTAGAGGCAAAAAAATTGGGTAGAGACTTGTATGCTCATGTATAGCAAAAACAATTTTGTAAATTGATGCTACCTGGTTACTGTGTTGTGAAGCGTATTGTACTTCAGAGAATTATCTGTATTTTAATTCAGGTCAAAGAACGTGTTTAAGGTATCTTATATGATTCTTGGGCAGACTTAGATGAATGAAGATTGAGACGATATTTGGTACTATAGATGTGTAAAAATCAAAGTAAAAGAGCTTCCATTCACCCCTTTGAGCTTTCAGAATGCCTCTAGGTCTTTCCATTAGAAGACAGAAATCCCTTAGAAGGATCAGAAAACAATATTCTATTGGGAGCAATTTGATACCTGTATAACAGTTGCTCTTTAAAAATAAAAAACAACTTTACTGTTGAAAAAATTCAATGTAAAAATGCTTAAGATAAAAAGAGCATTTTAGATCTCTTAGCTTTGCAAAGTCAAGCACACAAGAAGTTATGTTTTATTTGAAATGATGCAAATTATCTGACATTATCTAACCATCTTGGCTACATAGCCAAGCACATCAAGGGCTTGTCGGACTATTAAAGTGGTAAGAAAGAACACAAGAATTGCCAGTGCTACTCCACAGTTTTACAGAATACAAGCAGGCAAAAAAATATTCAGGACGCTGTTGAACACTGCTGTTTAAACTAAGTCCTCTTTCACATACAGAAGATTCATGCAACAACTGCAAAGCGATCCAAACCTAGCATGTGTTTAAACATAACCAATATACATACCAATTTGGTAGTATTAATGTATCTGTCTGTCTTTAGGAGCAAAGGACTAGAAGGGTGCAGGTAGATCACCAAGGCTAGCTGCCCACAGCTGTGGGCAGCAGATGCTGGGTTCAAGGAGGTCTGCTGAGCACCTACTCCGAAACTACCACATCCAACAGGCCACAGAATAAATCCCTTCCCTTTGTCATAAACAGCAAACCTGAAGTGCAACCAAAGCTATAGCGTGTCCGAGAAAGACGATGAGATCCATCAGAGTTCTAGGCCTCTCCAAACAGCAAGGGCATAGCCAATATAACTGCCTACATGCTCCTAGAAAATTGGCCATGAAACTTGCTGCAGAGAGGTACAAAATAACCCATCTCTCCCTGAAACATCGGTCCTGAGAGAAAAAAAATAAATAAATCTATCATTGTTCTTCAATCCAGTGGTTTGCTTAGCCCTAAATATTTAAAAAAGGTACACAGTCCAAGTACAGGAGGTATTTTAAAGACCCTGTAAGTACAAGTGCACTCTGTTTTATAGCTATGATAGAATTTTAGAATGCATTAAAAATTTAAATTTTAAAGTTTAAAATTTTAAAAGGTGTCCCTGTAATAAGACACTGTTATTACTTAACATCTGCTTCGCAGGTATCCAAGAAGACGACTGTTTTCAGGAAAAAGAAGGAAGACCCTTCTGAGGTTCCTCAGCAGACACACAACACTGTTACTATTATCTCATTCTCTTCTTTACTTTCCTTCCTTTCCTACACAACAGTGGGATGGATGTTTTTTTTATGTTCTGAGATGTAAGAAGCAACCTTCTGAAGGTACTTTGCTGAGAACAGCTCTTTCAACATTACAGCTTTGTCTCTCCAGGTTTGGTACTGTTAGAGGGATTTATCTCAACTAACTTCAGCCGTCTAAAAATTAAATTTCTTACCTGAGGTAGTTATCCAGCAGCTTCTCATTAGGTATAAAGAGGAAAAGCACCTTCAGAGGGTAAGTCACCCTAAAATGATGTGTAGGACAGTAGGGAAGGGGACCCGTTGAAGGCCATCTTTATGAGGACTAAATTTTTGGCTATTGCTGAGTAGTGCTGGATGGCAGGTCCTTGTAGGTGATTTCCAAATTTGAAGTGGGGAAGGGGAGATGGGAGTGATCCAGAGTCTCTGTCCTATATGTGACTTGTTTTACTCACACAGATACATACACATATGTAGATACAGACACAGAGGGTAGCTAATTGCACTCAAAAATTACTAAGACTGCTAATTATGGCTTTGGCCATAATTTTTCAGCAAATACATTACTGGGGGGAGATAAGAAGAATCGCTGTAACTGAATTTAATTGGAATTAACACCTGACTCTAGAACACCTACGAAACACTGTGCGGTCCTCTGAATGTCAATGAGACACCATTTACCATAAGAAGTCGCCGCCACCTTCTCATACCTAACACCACTAAAGCTGTGCTGCCTCTTCTCTCATGGCCCGAGGACAGTGGCTACTTTCAGTGTTGTTAGAAAAACAAATCTTGACAAATACAGGTAACCTTAGCATCCCCAGCTCCAGCACTGAGTGCTGGGTGAGCACAGATGGGTGCTGTTCTGTGACAGGTACAAGTAAAGAGCCATGATAAACATCTTGCTCTTCCCTACAATATCTTTTTCTTTTCTTTCCTTTTCTCTCTCCCCACAGTTCCCCTTTAAATCTTGGCATCAAATGGCCAAGAAGCTGAATCTGAAGGCCTTAGTGCAACTCCCAAAATTTAACAACTGCTGCACTCGAGCCCACTGAAGCAGGATAGGAAGGGAAACAGGAATTTCCCCTTAAGAAGCCTTGTTTTAGTGATCCTGCCATGCAGCACTTCAAAGGGAAGCTGTTCCTTCCCCTCCCAGGCCAGCTTCCACCCTCAGCAACTCTACAGAGCAGCTGGGCTCATTAAAGCCTTAACAGCACAGGAAACGGCGCAAAGAACTAAATGAAGTTAAGCGCTTCATTTATTTATTTTGATGTATGAATTAAACAACATTGTCATAAATCTGGTAGCAAATCCTGGCCACATCAGAAAAAGAAGCCAGCAAACATTTCCGAGGGAAAATTGAAAGTCCTTTTAGTTCTCTAGATAACAATTCTTCTTTGTCAAAGCTCATCCCCAAATCTGCTTTACAACAGGCTGATTTAGATCAAGGCAAAACTACAAAGAGGAAAATCCCTGTGGAGAAGAGCCCAGATCCTTTTTAAAACAATTGGGTTCCAAGTTGGACATTAGGCCAACAAAAGGATGCTACCTCTTTAAATAGGAGTTTTAACTCATCCCTTTCTAATTATTCATGTAAATTAAATTCTACAAGTGAAGAAAAATTCATAAAAGTCGTACTTATTCATCTCAGAGGGAGATCTGGCATATGAATAGTGCCCATAACCTCAGAAGGTGAAATGTAGAAAATATCACAGGCAACTCCCACTTCAAGTTAACTGAACCAAAAAAGGGAGAATCCTGATGTGAAGGAGACTTGAAGGAGATCCTCCCTAATCGCTTCTTAATAGACTCGCAGCCCTGACACAGGAAACAAATCAGGAATTCTGAGGACATGTAATTGTTAATCACTCGCATTCGCTATCAAATTCAGTAAGAACTTAGAAGCACAGACAATGAACTTCATCACACTGAAAAATAAGGTTTATTGCTGAGTGTATTCACAGGCTTCTATAATGTACTAAAGCAAAAGCTCCAGCCATGACAATTCCATTGTACTTCCATAGTTATTTATTTGCCTCCAGTGAAGAGAGAAGGGAAAAAATCATTATCAGTTGTAATCAATACATTTCATAAGCAATTTTTTTCTGTAGGATTTAGCAATACTAGATTTATAGTTCTAACCTGTTCAAAATACTTATTAGACTTTCAAAAGATGAAGCGGAGTGAGCTTCTCTGGGAAAAGAAAAAAAGGCCACAAGAAAGAAATTGAATTAATAGCTCTTACCACACCACCACACTCTGTATTAATAAACATTTTGTCAGAATGACATTGCAACTTGGAAAACTGAAATTTAATTTTTTTCATATTTGCTCTCCTAGAAAGGAACAATGGGGTCTGCAAACAGAGTAGTCAAAAACAGCTAGAAGGTCTGTGGAATAAACCACATAATTTGACACAAAAATAGTTAAAAGAACGAGGAAAACTATATTAAGGCTAATTAGGCAGGTGTTTATTTGGTGCCAAATGAACAGACCCATATATACCTCCTTTTCATTAAACCTTCCTGTCCAGAGGCATGAAAGAATACCGCACTGGGGTTTTCTCTGCCCAGAAAAACTACACTAACAGAAATGGTGCAACCCCTGGTGAGGTTTCCAGATCATGTATAGTTTGTTGTTTTATTCCACTAAGCCTTTCCAGTATAAATAGAGCTTAGGCTGACAAAAGGGTGCTTTACTTAGTAAAACTTCTTAAGCCAGCTCTTCAAACAGGAGCTCTAGTAGTGAAAGCAGGTTTTTTCCCTTTGGTGTTGTCACTGCCTCTCCACTTCACCTTCTGTCAAAATGGAAATACCGTAAAAACTAAAATTGCATTCTGGCCAGCACGAAATACAAGCCAAAGTTTCGAGTATAGCCTCCACCCTAGTGTGAATGCAATTAGAATAGGTACCTCTCTGCATGTGTGTATAGCAGCACAGCTTCACTCATTACAGTGTGAAAAGAGATTGCCCTGATATAGAACTTTTATATATATATATATTCTGTACACACAAGCATGTAAACACCCACATTTACCATATGTGTATATAGATAACTGCATCCATAGTTAAATTGCACCAGTGTATCAGCACAAAATAAAGATGACCCCTCCACCAGGTAACAGAGTAACTCACATTTTGACTGGAAGCGGAGCCTCGTACAATACCAGAATTACAATGTTAGGCTGAGATGAAAGTTCCCAGAAACAGCTTTACCCTGTAATTGGGCCAGTTACTGGTTCCTCTTCAGTGAGTTTCCTGACAGGAGGCCCTATCCTCAGAAGGTTTGCTGCTTACAATTGCCTGCTTCAGCCTCTCCCTGCATCTAATTGATGGCTTTCTGGTGTTGCAGATGGAAAGGCTGATTGACAGGTGTGAGGGACAGGAAGGATTTTTCCCATACCAAAAAACTGCTCTGTGTAGTTCGGGGTGGGTTTTTTCCTGCCACCTTCTCAGTGTCCAGCAGGTCTGGTTTTGTTGGTATTTAAATGAGCGTTCCCTCAACCTTGGTCAGCTTTGCCTTCTGAGGAGGTTGGAAGGGCCCCAAGGACTCTGCAACCCAGTAGGACACCAGCAGGTGAATCCTGAGCGTGTATATATATAGCAGGACAGGGAATACGTTTCTGCACCATAAATGGTTCATGTCTCGCTACGTCTCCTGTCCCAGCAGAGTCCCTTGTGACAGATCAGAGAAAGTATGGCTGTTACTATATACCACATTAGAAGTTATTATTCCCAGGTGAGATCCAACTTTGCCAGAAACATTAGCTGGTTTTACCCGAGGGAGACTAACAGCTGTTAAATACAGCTACAGCATCCTCATTTAGCCAAGCGGCACGTCTCTTACCAGGTACCTACTCAGGGCTGGCTCTGCTCACACAGATGCGCCTTAATAACACTTTTCCTTTAGAGTTTCAGGGAATATTGGAGGTTTTTCTGTGACACTGCTATGCTGAACTCATTTCTAGAAGGTTTGTTTAGTTTTTCTGTTCCACTGGGCTGCGAGGTAGAACTCTGTGGCTTCCACGACAGGGAGGTTGTGCGGGAGAATAACTTACCCCATGAAGTGTGGACGCTCGCTATTCTTTGTAGCCTGGCAGAAACTTGCACAATATCCTCTAAAGTTTACTAGTGAAGTGCTGAAATTCTCCTCCCTATGACTGATATATTTAAGAGGCTCTCCCAAACTCTTTCAGAATCAGGCTAAACATACCCAGTAGTATCAAAATTAAGGTGACGTATGTTCCCAGCACAGAGATAAGCAGTACTTCTGAGAGGTCAGCAATGTAGAAAAGAATTTTCTATGGGTAAAATACTAAATTATGTCTGGTGCAACGTACAGTTAACCACAAAACTTCACAAAATTTTCTCCAACTATCCCACGCATCTTAAGTTTCTATTGCATGGATCTATTCTAGTATAGTTAGAAGAGAGATCAAAACTGGCCTTACAGCTCAAAGCTAGTTACAAACTTAACTATGAAGAGACTAGTGTCTCTCCATAATTAGCCCATCAAACAGGGAATGTACTTGTCAGCCAGTGAATGCATATACAATTATTCGGCAATGTTTAAAGGAGTAAAGGAATAAACATGATCAAAGAGCATCCAAGAATTAGGGATATATCATTTTAATCTCTGAAAATTGCACTACACATCAAACGCGTGACAAATAGAATAAATAACAGACAAATTTGATTTATAAAGTTGGAATACCACCTAGGGGTTATGGTGACATCATGCAGCAAAAAAGAACCAGACAATAAGATTAAATTTCACCTTCAAAATTCACCAAATTTTATTTTCTGTACTGCTGAAAAGTACATTGAAACAGACTTCAAACCCCTGTCTTTCGCAGACCCACATCTCACGTCTGTGTTTTTCATTAACTGTTCAAATCCCACAGACTGAGTATCTATACTGTTGAAGGAAGCTATAAGCTATCCTGGTAATTACAATTGTCTCCGCAGTCCTTCATGCATATTTTTGGTTGATCTTAACACTAGAGCTACTCTTCCTTGTCACTGAAAGTTACAGCCACAGTTAACGGAGTTCCTTCCAGATTTTTTAGGTGCATGTAAAACCCAGTAAAAGCGTGAGTGATCACTGCTGTGTGTTTGATCATGCAGGGTAAGCCGCTCTCAAAGCTCCCCGTCACCACCTGCTCCAAGTGCTCGTACCTCTTGCACAGGTGAGATAAGCCGGGGCGGTCTCCCTGGGCCCGTTTCCCTACAGCTGAGCTGGTTCCCAGCTCAAACCACAGGGTATCAGCTTCTGACATCTACGCAGATACGAAAGACTCCCACAGAAATTCTCCTTGTTATCAGGTGTTTGGATCTTGAGCTGTTTGGTTGTGTTAGATCAACCGCGGTGTATTTACACCGCACATTTACTGAGGCGTGTGGGTAGTTTTTTGAGTCACGGAAATCTAGAAAGAACAAAGAGAGAAATCCTCGATGCAGTCCACTTCAGAAGCAAAAACACTGGCACATTCTTTATGTTTGTTTTTATTTAAGTTAAAGCAAAACAACCAGCAGGCAAAGAGCTCGGCCTCCTTTTTCTTTTCCATGCTAAGATTAAGATGTGACTGTCACCCGTCCCTCCTTAACGCTTTATGTGGCATGAACCAGCTCAAAAGCCTGTTTGTACGGCATCTGTCCAGGTGGCAGCATGAATACGCTGCCGGCTTTGGGAAAGGAGGTCCACGTAGCAAGAAAGGACAATGTAGATGGGACGATAGGATGGGACAGTGCAGCTTCTGCATGGTGACATTAACAGAGTTTTTTACACATAACACTACATGTGGACCCAAAGTCACAGAATCACAGAATGATATAAGGTTGGAAGAGACCTCTGGAGATCATCTAGTCCAACCTCCCTGCCAAAGCAGGTCCACCTAGAGCAGGTTGCACAGGAAGTTCTTTTCTTGCATATTCTGTGTGAAGCTACTGTGCAGGAACACTGCAAATAAACATTCATATAAATAAAACTCTTCCATTAAGAAAAAAATATGCTGACAAATCATCATGTAAAGGATGTCTGCCCCTCCTAACTAATGCAGCCCTGAAACAGGACCCCGACTCAACCAGAGCCTTTCACATGAATCTTCATCAGCCTGTTTATTCCACCTCAAAGACAAAAAGAAAAAAAAGTTTTTACATTCCAAATCCGGGCCCTATTACCTTTTTTGAAATGAAAACACTAAAAATGACAGAGAACAGAAATAAAAGGCTTGAGGAACAGCTATTCTCCTTGCCCACTGGCAGGATGCATTATTTTCTTCAGGCTTGTACTTTTTCCAACAGTCTTTCTATTGCAGAAACTCTGTGTGTCTTCCCAGATCCCTGGGAGAAGTCCGGGGGGTGTTCCCCCCTTCAGAGCTCTGGCCGCATGCTGGCTTCCCGCTCTCCACGGCACTCGCCATCCCCAGCACCCCGCAGGCTCCCTCCCAGCGGTGTCACTTGCTCCTGCCTGCCTGCAGCAGCACCTAGGAAAGTTTTCCCACGACTCGCTCCCAGGATGAGCCAAGCTCTCCCTCTTCTTTCCACAGGTTCCCACAATTCCAGTGCATCCGCCAAACTAAAGGGAAGAGGAGCCTTCTATTTGGCTGCCTTTCCTGGCTACCTCTTTAGAAGGAGGACGACATATATTGATGAAAAACCAGCAAGCAAACGCATAAACCAGATGCCATCTATCACAGGTCTCCCCGTCCTCAAGTAACTGACAACTCAGCTTTATTCCCTCTCCTGCCCTGTAGCTCATGGTGTGCCTCAAAGCTCACTGAAAACAGGTATTGATCCAAGACGCTGCAAGGACAGAGCCCTTTGAGCAGCTTTGTGCCATCGTTTTTCCCGAGGATGTGAAAATACAGAAAGGCTGGGTCAGCTCGGAGGGAGCCTGGACTACGCCCTGGGAGGGCGCAGGAGTGGCAGTGTCTACCCAAACTCAGTACACCCATGACGCAATCTCTCTGCAGACTCACTGGCAGGAAACAATTGCACTCTGCAAAGGTATATTTTTTATTGCTCAGCCACTCTCAACTAGATTAAGGTTTTTTTATTACCTTCATCAACTTAGTATCTGTCACTTTCAATTATACCGACTCATATTTAAGAATAATGCTAATTTTTTTAATGTGTTTGCTGTAAATCTAGCCTATGCTAACGGCTATAATGCAAATCATTTGTGACCTGAATTTTGATTTGTAATTAAAAAAATGCTTTGTATTGTTTGTATTGCCATAGTGTTCAAAAACCAATGAAGATTCAGATGTGACTACAGGAGAATTACATCAGACACGTAAGACGACTGGCTTCCTGTCTCAAATACTTCCCAAAAAACAAAACAAAAAAGATTAAAAATTGATTGAAATTATGACAGGTCCTGTATTGTTGTTTCAGACATCTCTTCTATCACACATGCAACATTAAACAATAAAGAAAAGGAAAAAACACCAACAAGAAGTTAATATAGGTAATTTTCATAGCAGTTTGGTTTGTTCTAAATAAATATATCTAATTTAGAACTAACAAGTCTTAGCAGCAACTCACTTTCAGGGTGCAGGGGCACAGGCAGCAGAATTTTCAGAAACATTTCAGAAAAAACAAAGCTCTTGAATTTGGAAAAAAAATACTTGGTTTTCTTCTGATTCTTCAGAAGTATTTTAATCTAGACTTTCATTTTTCAGCTTGCAAGTTTTAAATATAAAATATTACTCCCTGGGTTAAAAAGGGATAAGAGGACTAAAATCTCTCTTCTAAAGAAAAAGGTATTGCAGCCAATTTGTAGAGAGATTAATAGCCTGTGCAGTTACACCAGATTCTTAGAATAAGGCAAACTGAGAACTAAACATATATCAGTTAGTTACAAGCTGTAAGATGCCACAGGTGAAAATGAGATACCAGTAACAGCAAGTCACAAAATGGCCATGATAAGTCTGAGGTTTTTCTATGATTTTTTAAGGGTTGGGTAACAGAAAACAACAGTTGGAAAAAATTTCTATAAAATGTTAAACCGGCAAGAAAGAAGAGTCAAAAATAAATAGATGGCTATAGATAGGATTCTGACATCTGCTGAGGAATTAAATAGAAGAAAGAGGTAGCACAGGAGTGCTGCTTTACCTACTCATGGCCTCATCCAGCTGAGGACCTCACACCTATGGCTTAGTCCAGAACTCTGGTTCTTGCTGTTGTCACTTTGTTCACGCATTTTGATTTAAAGACTCATTTTGAGTGTTGCATGGGGAATCACAACCAGGCCCTTCCCTTCCAAGGCTGTTTATAGTGTGTCAGTCTGTACCTCTTAGACTACAGAGGCCTCTTGCCTTGCTATAGGCCATAGGAATATTATATTATTTGCTGCAAACTCCAGCTGGAAGGCAGTAGATAATTCCTGCCCTGCCTCACTTAGAGCATGAATGTTGAGGATTGTGTGGTTATACCCAGTCAAAAGCCAACAGAAGGTGCAGATTTCATCTTCTAAAGCTTACGAAGGCGCTGGACCTGAAATTACCTGAGCAGACGTCAGCAAGTAGCTGCCCTTAACCAACGGAGAGGCAACCTGCCTTACTGTCTTGCGATAAGCTTACATGATAAATGGAACCAAAACCAAGACCCTGATCCTCGGTCGTTGTGTCAGGAAAACAGAAAATAAGTAGCACTTTGATATGTAAAGCAATAAGACAGTGTTTCTCTATTTGTCACAATTACCAAGGGACATACTTTTGGGTAGGGAATGCTTCTGTACAGCTGTATAATCATTCCCAAGCATGTGTGATCTGTTGTGACGGGATCGATATTACAGGTAATCTCTTTTTTTTACTGTTCTTAGACAAGTCTAAAAAATGTTCCTTTGTACAGTGACAGTCATCTAAGTGGAAGAAGTGGTACACCTCATACAGATGTGCATCTCAAGAAGTCCATATCCCCAGATTTTATTGTCTGTAAAAGATCTCATCCACAAATTACCCCCAAGTTACGTTACTTTTGGCAAAAAGTTTATTGAAAACATTTAAATCTTCTTTCAAAGTTAGTGTATGGCTTAACTTTCCATCCTGCTCTTACCACCCTAAATCTGGAAGACAATCCCAACCTTGCTTACAAGTATCTTGGATAAAGAAATATCAAGCAAATGCATGTGATGGGGTGTCTAAACAGAGAGATTCTGGGAGCAGCTCACTTGACGCAGAACTACAGACACTGGGACCTCAGGGGCAAGTTCTCTGCCAGCAGAGTGAAGGGGAAAAATGGGCAGGATATCCTGTAGAAATGCTATGGAAAAGCTTTTGGGTGTTTGGTGCCAGTTTTATTGCATTGGTGTGGTTCAAGGTGTCTTTTCATACCAAGCTGGCAGTGATGCCAATATTCACTTTCACGAATATAGAAGAAGGGGCAGGTGGACAGTCAATAGGGGTTACTGCTGGTAGCTCCTATTTGAACTGAGTGTTGACATCAAATATTTTCTTGTCATCCTGATCAAGATGGGGGACACCTGAGATGTGGAACTGAATCTCCCTGTATGCAGGCTACCTGACACATTAACTTCCCCTATAAAGCCCTACCACACCAGAGAAGACTTTTTGACAAGGTATCCCTAGAAAATTTGCCATTCCTTCTGGCTACAAACTGTAGTGACCTCAGCAAATTTGCTCTCTTGTCTAAGTGACCTCACTCTGCAACACGGTTGAGCTCAGTCACTGTGTCCTCGATTCAGCCTGAGAAGAGATGGAGCAATAACCTCCATCCTAAGCCTCCTGAGAGTACTTGTCCATGCACTTGCAAAGCAACATGTTCATCTAGGTATCTCCCAAACACACAGCATGCAGGAGGCAAAAACCTGGGAAGGTGTTGACGTGTTCCAGACAGCTTGCTTTCTTTCTCCCTATGGTCACAGGTCATTTTCCATAGCTGGATGAATTTGAAATAGAAAATTCAGGTTTTAATCACATAAATATGTAGCATTTCTTCTTATTTCCATTCATTTTACAAAACAGTTTAAAGCCATTACTGTGATTTTACACTTTGGGATAACATTTTAAAAAATATTGAAAAAAAACCACCCTGAGACTACTTTAAAGGACTTGTCTCTCCCCTCATTCCTTCCTTCTCTACTCTCTTTTCTTTTCCACTGACCAATCATTACTAGGTTGTATGTACATGGGTTGCTACATTCACCATACAGCAGAGCCTCCTTTTGTTTCTTTACCCCACAGCCAACCAGCCTGTGAAACTAATTCTGTTCCTAAACCAACACAAAATTACTGGAGTAATTAATCTTGTTTCAAATTCTGGCCATCTGTATGGAATCTCAAAAGGCAGGTGCTTAAAATTATCTTTGAGAATACCTGTGGAAAAATACTGATCATCCAGCTATTTGCATACCTACAACATTAAACACAGAGAGGGGGAGCTTTGAAAATTCTGGCATAGATTTCAATGCCTTCTGCAATAATCTTAGATAAAATGCATTGTGTGTGTGTGCTTCAAAACTCCACTTCAAACACTTGTGCCAGCAAAATGCTGCCATTTTAATTCTGAGCAAACAGTGGATCACCTGCTGAGTCCAATGGTAGGTCTAAAGTTTTCTGTCATTTAAAAGCAGTCTTCTGACTTAAATATAAAATCAGTGGCTTACACAGAGAATCATTATAAATCTCTTGCAAGCTTTTAAATCAATCAGTCAAGCTTAGGAAGCAGTGATTTGGAGAATCATAGCTCTGAGGCTTTGGGGCCTTTTTGTGCAAGGGTAATAAAAGTAAATGATTTTGTAGCTTTTAGGAATAGCGGTTAGTTTGCTTTTTACCTCCCAAGGAGTACCCAGGTTTGACTAAGTGGGTTTACCACAATATGTGAAAAAAATCCATGGCTTAATATTATTTTCAAACACTAAAGAGAGAATAACACCAAAAAAAAAGCATTTAATCTGTTTAACCACAAAACTCAGTCTAAAATGATCCTTTACTCAGATATAAATTATTTTCTGGCTAATAATGAAGACTGAAAATTGTAAATGCTTTTCCAAGTATAGTTAGAGAATTGCTGCACTGGTGGCAAAAGAAGTGCCACCTGGAATTAAAAATGCTTAGCATTTTCCATAAATACAACACTGTTTTCAACTGCTCATAACTTTGGCAAAGCTGAATCATGAAGCTGTAATTTTCTATGCTTCTGCCTGGTTATAGCTTGTTTGGTGGAGAAGCAGCAGCAATTCAGCAAAGGACTTTGGAAGTTTCTCAGAACAAGATTAGATACAATTTTTTATTCATGAAAACTGTCCTTGACTCGATACATCTTCCACAAATTTTCCCATTTGGATAGGGACCGCTGGCCATCAATTGTGCTTTTTAGTTACCTTCATAACCCCTGGTGTCGGATGAAAAATGTGCCTTTGTGAGAAGTGGTATGGTGTTTGATTTGCTCTGTCTCTGCTTACTTTTGTGTGTGCTTATACATATATATATGCATGTGCATACATTATTTACATATGTGTATGTACGTATATATATATGTGCGTTCATATACAAATAATATATATCTATGTGTGCATATTTTTTCTTTCTTTTTCTTTTTTTTTTTTTTCTATTACAATAGGTGTGCCTAAGCAGCAGAGAGGAAGACTGCCTGTTCGCTTTGTTCTGGCACCTCTACTCTGGCTTAGGTGAAACTTCTAGAAAGAGAGGGGTGCACCTTTCCTGAGAATATTTCTTTCCTGGGAAAGGAAGAAGATAAAGGTGGGAAGACCTGGGTACCCGCAAGGTGGGCTAGGAGGCTCCTGAAGGAGTGAATGGCCTGGTTGAAGCGGGAGGTGAGGTGGAGGGAGCTGCAGCCTAGCTTTCAGGGTAACAGAAAGTGGAATATTTTTCCTGGGACAGAAGGTGTTGCATGGAGTTTGTGTAGCTTTGTGAGGAAATGAATCTTGCCACTCTGGAAAGCCAGGATGGGGAAAAACAGGAATCAGCCGAGAAAGACACAATACGGAGAGAGATATTTATTTTCAGACCCTTTACTTTAAGCAGTGCCACTGAATATACTCTCTAAGGACAGAATGATTTTTTAGGGGGGTTATTATTATGTATTTTAACCAAACCGAGCTTTATTGACTGGAAGGCCCAAGGTGCATCTTGGCAAGCTCGCTACACTGCAGCCTCACTACAAGGATCTGGCTGAACCCGGGTCCTGCTGCCCACCACATCCAAGAGTGTGAATCCCTGCTCTGGTCTGGGATCTGCATCTGTCCCTCAGCTGCTGGCAGAACTATCAGCTCTGCTGAGCTCTCCTCAAGCTGGGTGCCCAGCTTTCTCTCTGTAGCACAAAGGAAGGAAGAGAAAGACTTTAGGCATCCATGAGTCATTTTCCTCCTTCCCAGCAACACAAAGCGCCTTTGGCTATGGATCTGGAGGACTATGCTCTGTGCCATATTCCTGACTCACTGCTGTGTTTCAAAAGGGAAAGAGGCACCAAGAACAAAAAAAAATGACAGATAATTGCTTGATATTCGCTGTGATTTTCCTGATGTGGTGTTTGTGACTGTGTGAGGAAACCAGGGAGCAGCCCGTCATTACAGCGCAGGAGAAGCCACACGCAATCAGCACAATATTCCATCTGTTTGAGTCATCTGCCTTTGATAGCATCTACTGCGGGTTAAATCAAGACATAAACTCACTAATGGACAGTTACAAAATTTCCTCTGGAAAGCAAGTTTTTCTGCCCTCTCTGATGGCTTGTACTTTATAAAATGGGTAGGGACAGACATTCTAAAATTATTTTATCAAACACAACAGTGCACACAGTCATGTCAAGCAACTACACTTTTAAGTTATATTCTTGCAATGAATACCAGGCCCTTGGCCCCCATCATCTCTTAGGATAATGAGTTTCACATATTAATTATGCATTGTGTAAAAGAACATTTCCTTTGATCCATTTTAAATGTTGCTCTTCAACTGCACGGAGAGCTCCTTCGTCCTTGCATGATGAGGTGGGGGGGGACGGGGACGACAGCCCCTCACCTGCACTTCTCTTGGCTTCAGTGAGACTGGGAAGTGCACAGCCCCCCTGAAAAAAAAGGCTAACTGTGTGACTTCTTGTGGATTTAGGACCCCAAAGTTACATATTCTGTGTTAAAACAATTCTGCAATTAAGCATAACCGATGATTTTCTTTTACAATGACTGGGCCCTTCCTGCTTTCAGAACAGAGTCAGAGGCTGTTCTTACTGTTATTACTATATTGCTTAAGTTATACATGAAATTTATCATGTAAGTAATACAAACCCTACTTTTTAAACAATGGGCCTAAAATAAACCCTATATAGTCGGTAGAAGAATATCTCTACATATGGTCATCTTCAGATCATACCTAAAGTTCATTTTGTTCCTAACATACACTTTGCTCCAGCAAATTTTGCTAGTAATTCCCCGAGCTTTGTGCCTTTCTGTCTATGGTATCGCATTAACATACTTTTATTGAATTACATTTCTTCTTCATGTTAAACTGAAAAAGAATTAAGAGCTTGCAGCAAACTAAATTCAGGTAGATATAACATCATAGGAGCAGTGTTTGAATAGAAACATGAATCAGGTAATAAATAGCTCTCTTTGATCATTGTTTTTAAAATCTCTTGAACCATACTTTGATTAGTTCTATTTAATATTTAACATCTGGTTAGTCAATTTCAATCTGCAACGAGCGCTGCTGGAAAAATTCTATGCTGACTAAATACATTTATAATACTACAAAGCTGACATGTAATTGATTTTAGTTCCCATAAAAGGATTATGTTAACTTTTCTTAATCCATATATTAGGGTTTCGTGAAGTCCAGTGAATTCACACCAGGGGTACTAAGAGTTTATTCCTTATCAATATTTTATGTAAAAATGATAGGATTATATTTTAGCCTAAGTACTCCATGCTAGCTTTTCCACTGGAAAACAGCTAAAATGCAGAAAATATTACAGTGCTGCTGTAACATTTTGTACAGTGAAGGACTATTTGATTTGGTGTTTTCTGGTTTTATATTAACCAAATAAAATCATACTGCACTGAAATTTGGTAGGGCTATAAACTACTAAAGATTGTTTCTCCTTCTGCTAAAAGGGTATGGTAGATGCATATTTTTAAATTTTCGTAATTGAACAAAAAGTATTAGACTGCAACCTAGTTAAAGGTTTGATTCAACACACATAGTATTTCAGACCAAAGTGAGTCATGAAAATTGCCAGTAGCCATTGATGCTGTCAGTACCCAGTTGCCCAGGGTTAACTTGGGCAATTTGGTAACCCTGTTTATCTCCAGCCTAGCAGAATAGGTACCATATTAAAAGTAAATGTAATGCCCCTATGCATCTTAAACAAATGCAGAATTAATAAAAGACAAAATCAAAGGTCTTTGCCTGTCTGGGGAGAGTTTATTTTATGAAAATTTCTCTGCTCCATTGCTCAAGACCGCTCAAGACCACGTGCAGCGCTGTATGCAACTATAAGCAGGAGAAGTATGAAATTGGACAGAGCTTGTTGCCAAGGTCTATGTCTCCCCTTTTGCCCTAGTAAACCCACCCCTAATCTAGAAAAGTAAATCGAACTGGGTTTGATCCAAACATTGGACTTAAAGTGAGTAATGAAACAATATCCACCCCACTACATATTATTGGGTCAGGAACCAACACTTTGCTCCAAGTGCCATGGACCACACAGACTACACCCCTTCACATGGAATTATCTTAGAGGGAGGCAGTTGATGTGGTCTAACCTAGAGCGAGGGGCAACGCTATGTTTATCACAACAGTATGCATATCATTTTTCAGAATCAATGCTAATTTATCGTTCTATTACACGAAATTCATGTTGTTCTTGCTTCCATTGTAATCTTAAATGAATCAAAGCAGCTTAAAATTATCTGATCAACATTACAAACACTTCTGCCATTTCCAGGAACAAAGGGAACTACATACAGTGGTTTTTCTCCCTACAGTAGCTGTGCTGCAAAGAAGTTGGATTTCCATTGCTCATAAAGTATCCCATTATATCCTAGCTATTCCTTTAGATTAAGACTAACTCAATGAAGTATTTTACACTGTGAGTGATTTGCTGAAGGCGGGCCTGGGAATGTTAAATACAAACTCCTTGGTTATGAACCAGGCTCTCAGTTCAGGCAAGGTTGGCGCTTATGAAACAAGGGTGCCTAGATGACTTTATTGGTATGTGCTTGGGTACAAATGGACTTTCAAGCACCAGATAGTGGTCTTGTGCTTCCTTTTCTTGGATTTAGATACCTACTGTCCACTAGAGCCCTTCAAAAGGCAATTGACTATTTTAAATTTTTTTTGCATCTTGCCCTACATGTTCCTCACGGGAAAGAATCAGGCCTCTGCTTGCAATCCAGAAATGAATTTCTGAGGCAGAAAATTACTAAGTAATAAGGACAATCTAAAAATTAGTGTCTCCAACAATTGTATATCCTACTTTATGTTTCCATAAATCATTTTATTCTGTTCTTTTATCTTCACTAGAATGCAGATTTACAGCACAATAGTAATATTTACATGAACTAGTATGCCACTGCTCTTTAAAGCACTTGTTGATGTAAGTCTTCCTTCCCCCTGAAACTACTCACACTAATAAAAAAGGAAAGGCTTTCACTTTGGTTTGTCAAGAGCATCCAGAAGATCCCTCTGCTTAACACATAAGCAACAATTTACACATTTGGGCCACATGCAAATTAGTGTTTTACACATAAAAGACCCAAATGCCAACTCCATTATGCCAACTGTGATACATAAAATCTACATTATTTGCAGTACTAAAAACACTTGAGAAATATTGAGGCATTTGCTTTGGAAGCAGGAGCCTGCAGCCCTGAAAAGAGTGGATAATAATGGAAAGAGTTTATTTGTTAGCAGCAATGCTACATTGCGAGCTCTGAACACTTCTTTTTCAAAGTTAGCATGTGGCATATAAATGATACATGACTTTGGGGCATATTTCCATGAAAAACCTATTCCAGCCTCTGTTCTGCCTAAAAAAGATCATCCCTTTGTATGTTTAGACAATTGAATTATAAATATATGATCGCATGTCCCTGAAGACTGTTCACCTGCTAATATTATCCTCTTCACAACTCTGTAGCATAAAGTATGGAAAAATTTCTGTCGATTTTACAGAATTCCTCCAAATAGACTATCTGAACAGACCCGATGTTGTTGCCGTGTAAGGTAGCGGAGCTCACTGCAAAAAGTCCTTCACCCACTAGTGCGGAAAAACAGACCCTGAACTGACAGAAAACCCCTAGGTGGGATATTTAAATCTTAAGTAAGTGGTCAGTTAAGTGCCTGCAGAAGCAAAAGGACAGATAACATATTTGGTATGCTAATAGAAGCCTATTTACTGGAGGAAGTGACAAAAACATCAATCAAATCAGAAAGGGCTATTAAGAACCGTTAACTCCCTTTCAGATGAGCAATGATTTCCATTGGGAAGTAAATAAATATTCATGACAGGGAGCAGTGACAGAAATTTCACCAAAATTACACTCTGGCAAGGCTTTCACACCAGACAAATCTTTAGGAGAGGCAGTTGGCCTGCATTTTGGAAGGGGATTGAATATTTAGAGAACTCTACTCAAGTCCCAGAAAAATCTATTTCGACATTCTCTTTTCCTTCCTTGGAAATCTGCTGTAGATATTGTATTTCGATATTGCCCAGTAAATGATACAAAACTGAGATTTTTTAAGGATTTAAAGATTACTTAGATATCATTAGAAGCCTCAACCCCCTGATACTTGTTTTGTTATCTTCTCAAAAATATCTTTTCATTTTTCCCAAGGTAAAAAATCTTGCAAAAATTAATAGCATATCCTGATGTCCCACATCATTTGAAAATAAGGTTTGAGCTTTTTTATGAAGATAATTCTGCCTACAGAGCTCTAAATTTATCAATAATACAAAGTAAAAAGGGTCATTATGCATTTACAATGTCCCAGAACCAGACTGGAAAACAAACACTTGCTGGCTTTTCCTTTATTTCTGCGCAAAAAAAATAAATCCTTGCCTCCTATTTCCTCCTTTTAGGCTGACACATGGGAAGGCAATTCTAACTTCATATATCCCCTTTCTACCTGTTCGGAAAAAGAATATTTTTGCCCTTTTTTAAGAAAAAATAAAAACAATGCAGGTTAATAAATACAACAGCTCACATTGCATTAGTGTATTAGTAACGTAACCTAAAATTAAATAACCTACTTACAAATATGGCACCCTTCCATGCCAAGTTTCAGCCTGGAGCAAATTTTTATCATTAAGTTATGAACCTCTAAAATACTGACATGTTTTTAATGTCTTAAATGTTTCCATCTTTACCATTTGCTTCTTTTTGATACCAGTTACAGGGTATTTTTCAGATAGCTTTGCAGATTGGCTACTTGCGTGGAGTTAGCTGGTAAGAATAAAGGCTTATGCCTTATCTCAGTGCATGGAAGAAGATATTTTTGCATAGAGAAGCAGAATATTTTGCCTGAGATCTTCGGTGGAAAGGGGAAAAGGATACCCTGGCTCATTTCCTTAAAAGCCTTCTCCTTTATCAAGATTACATGTAAAAATCACAGGAGGAAGAGATTTCTTCTCTCTCTGCTGAGCAGGTTAGCAATTTGAGGAATAAGGATTTTTTTTTTTCTGTGAAGATTCACTGATCTTGTAAAGGGTTTGAGGGACACTTCATTCTGTATTTTTCCCTTCCTTGATGCATCATGGTAATCCATATGTAGATCACTAAGACTAGGACCTAAAAGATGAAAATATCTACAAAACTCATCTGTAAAATTTCATTTCAACTTGTTGCTGGTGTATAGCAACAGGGACTTGAAAATGACAAATGTAAGACTAAGGAAAAGGCTGGTGATTTTTATAGACTGAAGTAAAAAAAGCTTCAACACTAAGGGTTCAGCACAATTCAGTCACTCCAGTTAGGCACCAAGAGTCACCTGAGGTGCCCCGAGATATCTAAAAAAGCTTACAGGGCTGACAGGTACAACACACAATTTATGGGAAGCCCAGGCTGGATTGGCAGACTCAGCTGAAAACCTAGGTTACCTCAAGTGACAGCAGTTTTGTGCTCAGGCAGCTAAATTTTGCTTGTAGGGTGGGATTCAGTTTGAGATCAGATCTTCTACTCATCTGTGTCTATGTGCAGGTATCTCCACCTAAGCTAGGAGCTCGATTCAGCTCAGTCTAAACATCGATGTCCGGTGCCATTTGAACCATTTCGGCGTTGGAAGAACCACCTGCCGTTCCAGAGGTGCTGAGGTCTCCCATGGGTCCTGTGTCTCTTCTGCCAGCCCCTGTGCAGGGCAAAGGTGTCTCAAATGACATGAGACAGCTCTTTTCAGACAATTGACTCCTGATCTATGGGTCTGAGGACTCTTTACAGTAAGTAGAGGTGTAGTCTATAGAAACTAGAGACCTATTTGGCATACTCTAAAATAGACACACAGGGTGAAATTCAGTTGCCTAAAGAAAGGCACCTGTGGCCATTTCAGAGGTCCACAAGAATCTAAGACATCCTCACAGAGCTGGTAGAGATGACACAGATCTTTTGGGAGATCTGTACCCTCCTGTGGCAGCAACTGGAATTAGATTAAAACCCTCACAGTATCTAAAATGGTAGTATAAACCTATTTTTAGGTATGAATCTCACCATAAACCTTCTTTCAGTACAGTGGTAGCCCAGACGCCACACCCTGTGGACACCATGGGCATGGCTCAACTGCTCTCTCATAGGCATCCAGTCCCTTTTGGGGTGTCCTAGGTATGTTGAACATCAGAAATGACACAGGACCTATGGGAAACCCAGATCCTTCTGACACAGCTGCTAGAGTCCAAATTCTCAGGTAACGCTCAAGTAAATGCTGGGATATCTCGGGTAAATGCATACCTGTGTATGGGTGGCTGAGCCTGGTCCTAAATATCTACAGAGTGTTAAGCATTTATGTCTTTTTTTGTCTTTTTTTTTTTTTTAAATGCCTGAAAGAATAAAGGTAAGGTAAGAGTAGAGGAACTGAATCTTAGAGCCAAGAATCACCCTGAATGCTGATTATATGGTAGGAAGGCTATGTAATGGGAGTTCAAGAAAATCTCTGCCTCTCAGATGTGGAGGTGAAGAGGTATTAACTGCAGTGCTTTCAGTGAAGTTGAAAATTGCTGTAAGTGCATCTACCCATTTTAAAACTTCAACCTTAAGTGTGTGCTTTATTTTTTGTGTGCATCCTAGGCAGCAACTGGTATTCACATGGGATATACAGTCAAGTTCAGCTGTGGCAACTGCACAAAACACTGAAAATCTAATTTGGATGACAGCCTAACCCAAATTTTGCTGCAGTTCAGACAAAGCATCATCACACATCAGTGAAAACCCGCACCATGCATGCAAGTCCTTAAAGGTATGATCCAAAGCGCATGCATTTGCGTACGGTGGTACGATCAGCTCTGCCCCTAAAACTGGCATTCTTTCCATACTGACCCTCAATTTGCTGGTCACAGTATGGTTACCCAATATATAATGTATCTGTATGTAATTACGTTACTGCTGTTCATCTTATCAGAATGGACAAACAGGCAGATTCAAGTACTGCCAACTGATCTCCTTTGCATCCCTTTCTGTTTTGTACAAGTATGTTGTATCAAACACTGTGTAACTGCTAAATCATTACTGGGAGGAAGGCAGGCACTTAGTCTCATGTCTGTTTACTGTCCTTATCAATGTGCACTTTCAGGCAAGGGATAGAGTTTCTTGATGTCAGCTAAATATCAATACCACGTCACAAAGCAGTGTTTCTAATTGCGGTGCTGCATTAGACTAGTATAAAAAGTTCCACGCGTTTCTTTGAACAATATATCATGAAAGCTTCCAAAATTACAGTGGCATTTTATGAGATCACCGGTCAGCTACAATTTCTTCATTCTAAAACCAGTAATATGTGGGCTTCAGGGAATGAGAGCCACTGCTGCTGTGTGACTCTGAAGGTTACATCTAATGATCGTGGTTGCTAAGTATCTCTGTTCTTTCCACACTGACAGTCTACATCAAGACAAGAGCTGACTCACTGGTCAAAGTCAGCCACATTTGCCCTTTGACCTGTCTACAGTTCATCAGCCTTTTTTGTTATGGAAGCTGTGAGATGTGATTAGAGTGGTTGTTTCTAGTAACATAAATAAAAAATGTACAGTCTTCAAAACCCTTCATCTACATTCAAAGGTCTGAAAAATATTATAGTTAGTGTCAGGTTTTAATAACGTAGATTTCCGGACCTTTTCTTTGCAAACATCTACTTTTGAAAATATAAAGAAATGTAAACCAACCTTTCAGAGTTGAAGTTTATCTCAGTTTTTACAGACATGACAATAGACTTATGAATTGTAGGTGCATTTAAAGATCAGAATTTTCAAGACCTTCAGAAATAAAAGAAAAGGAAGTATTTGGAGTAAAACTGTAACAAGCAGCTGTCAGAGCTAGAGATATAAAATTAAATCTCTGATCTTGTAGTAAGATCAAAAGGGACCAACGTGGTCGGCAAATATAACTACAAAAATTCAGTAATACTTACCTATCTGTTCATACTCAAATATAACTAAAAAATTAGTGTGGAGAGATTCATTTACATAGGTAAGTCAATCAACAACTACTTCTTGTATCCCTGAGTGCTGCCTGACAATACCATCCATGTAAAGACCACTCAGGGTGTGAATTTGTGACCAGATTACATGGCTGGAATCGATGTAGTCTTACAACCCGAGGGATTATTCCCTATCTGGTTTTAGCCCAATCCGGGACAAACCTGATACTTTTTATGGTTTGGTTGTCAGAAATTATATTCACAATATAACTTCAAATGCTCCTTCAAAATATTCCTTGATATTGGTTTAGGGGAACAATTTCTATGCAAGTGTTTACTCACTGATTTTAATTACAAAGAAATTATTCATGTATTAGTAAAAATATGAGGTGAAGATAATTTCTGTAAATTCAGTTTACAGAATTAACTAGCTATCCAGACTGTAGTGATTATAGCACCTTTATGAACTTCTTTAGGAGCCCAGTAGTACAGTGTGGTGTCTTCGATCAATGGGTGCAGTTGTAGCCAAGTCTCAGCCACATGTTTCTGAGCAGAAATGTGTGGGCACCGCTGGAGCTCAGTTTTCACACCTGGCTCAACACCTCTGCCCTTGCCGTAGGATAAAACCAGGCTGGAGAAGAACTGAAGTATCCTACAGGAGGGACTGGGTGACCTTCAGTGCTGGAATATAAGGGGTAGGCTGATATGGATTATGTAAAAAATGGAAGGTCACACAACTGAGAGCTAGTAACAAGAATTTGGATTATGAACTGGGAGCTTATAAATTGGAAATGACAGAGGAGAAAGAAGGGGCTGTGTCAGTCAATCACAGAATACTTATGTGTACCTGTGTGTTTTAGCTGCAAAAAGGCAGTTCCTGCAGCATATCAGGGAAGATATATCCACCAGAAATGGGAAAATATTAATAATCACACACAATTCACATTTCACTTGGAATACTGTGTGCAGCTCTTTTTATTCAGGAAAGATGGATTCAGATGGAAAAGAGTCTAGAGAAAGGCTAATAAAATAGTCAGGGGAATGAGGAGGAGAGAGCAGAAAGGAGACTAAAGCTGTGGTCACAGGTTCCCACGTCACTTCTGCCAGCAGCAGCCCAGCCATGTGCTGTTCCTGACTGCATATCATTGCCCACCCCTGTCAGGAGACTTGGACCCCCAGACCTGCCAGCTTCACTCCTTGGGAATTGACCCAGGGGAAAGAATAAGGTTAGGAAGATTAACGTGGATGTAAACTGTGTATGATTTAATTCAGAGGGGGCAAGTTGAAAGATTTCTCCTATCCTTCTGAGTAATGAGCTTTTGGAGTTGCCTTCTTATAGAAGGAGTGAGGGCAAAACTTTTTACTGGTTTCCAAGGGGAGCATGATAGGTTAACAACTAATGTTACATGGCACAGTGCCCTTAAAAGCAAGGGCATGGACAGAGGGCTGCCAGTATGCCTCCCAGTCCCATGTTCTTTTACCAGTCCCATACTTCTTTCTATGTCTATGAATGACTTCAGGAATTTATGTCATTTTTTATCTTTACTGCATTAAAAAAAAAAAAAAAAAAAAAAGTAATAGCACAGATCTGGAAGAGAAATATTCCTCCAAAGGAAGAAGAATGGATTCATAAAGCTTGGCAAATTACAGTCATTGACAAATTAACTCTCTCTCCGAGAGATCAATATCAAGACTGTGCTGCAACTTGGGCTCCATTCCATGTGTCCCACAAAAGGGTAAAAACCCTGCTAAACCATTTCTTTTTATTGTCATTTTAAATAAATGAATGACAATTTTATCATTCAGAGGACCTAGGAGTGGCTAATTGATATTTAGGTCTCTCCTTTTGTATCCCACACTGAGCACATAAATGTGTGCACACGTGTGTGTGTTTGTGAATAAACATGTATACATTTGAATTAGTATTTGTCATTTTAATGAGAATAATCCCCATGGTGCACAATTGCTCGTCTACTGAAAAGGCAACTGCTCTGTACTGCTTCATTTGGAAATTTCAGTGACCATACTTATGAAGACAATGCAGAAAAAAAATCAACATTTCAAGGAAAAAGTAGAAAGAGATTGAATAATGGTGCATTGAACTTACCAGAGTTTGTACCAGTGTGTCTCTACTGGTTTTTCTGGCCAATCTCAGGTTGCCACAAGATGCCATATTCTTGTCCATATCAGAGTTTCAAGCTAGTTAACCTTTAGAAGTTACCTAGCATAAATACATGTGTACTTTTGCACCAATGTCATTCCCATGTTTCACTTTGCCAAAATATTCTACCACTATTGGAATAATGTCCATCATTAAACAAACAAAATTCCCCACAGATCCCACTCCCTCAAATTAAAAAAATGAGTAGTCATCGTTTAGAAAATGGGTGGAAAAAGAAGAGCCATACTTGATAGTAGGCTTCAGATGCTTTGGATGGCTGGTATTTTAATCCAGTCATAAACTCAGCCTCACTGGCCTGTTAAAGAGGGCTATGGCTGCTTTGCAACACCAAAGCAGTGCAAAATGGATAGAGCACATCAGTGAAAATGGTCCCAGATGTCTTAAATAATAAAATAATATACTAAATGCTTTGCAGTGCTAATGTGCCTTGTGCACACAGATCTCAAGGCACCTTACAGACATTAATGAATTAAGCCCTGCAAAGTGGGTAAGTATTATCCATATTATGCCCAAGGGGAAACTGAGAAACAAAGATGTAAGATGATGGTCCAGGAAGTCTGTGACAGACGCGGGAATAGAACCCAGGTCTCCCGGTCCCCACTCCAGAGCTGGAGCAACAAAACGCTCTCTAAATTCATCTGTCAGTTATTTTTTTAAGTAAATTTAGTCCTTATGAAAGTGACAGCTCCAAAGACTGAAGTGCTCTATTAAGCCATAGTACAGGTACATCACCAGCACTGGCTGAGCACATTTTTCCCACACTGTCTCAATAATAAGCGTCAACTGCACTCGTTTGGAGACTGTGGGCTGCTCTTTCTGCATCCTGCCCATTCAGCTCTCGAATTTCTCAGTAGAGATTATTGAACTACCTATCAGGTGGAGCTTGTTTTACCGTGAGCAGGTAATATTAACTGGTGACAAATAATATTTGATATTCAAACTAAGGATTGAGAGTGATCCATTGCCACTTTAGTACACTGTCCAGCCCATGTTTACCAGCATAGGTTGTTGCTCAGAACTACAAAAATCATATGTCAAATGCCTCAAAACTCAATAATATTCTTAAGAAATTGGACTGTGGGGTTTACTTCTATCTTCAAAGCTTTGAGCTCTATGTCGATTGACAACTAAATTAATGCTAGCCTTACTGGAACTATCACAGAATCATTGAGGCACGAAGGGACCTGAGATGTCTCTGGTCCAAGCTCCTGCTCGGAGCAGAGACAGGTCTGATGCTCAGGGCTTTATCCAGTGAAGTCACAAAAAGCTCCAAGGGTGGAGACAACATAGCTTCTCAGGCCAACCTGCCCAAGTGCTTTCTTCTCCTCAGAATGCAATTTCTTTCCTCACACCTAACTGGAATTTCTTCTGCTTCAATGTATGTCCCTTTCCCACCATACTCCTCTTTGAAGGGTTTAGCTCAATCTCCTCCAAAACCACTCCATAGGCACTGGTGAGCTCTTAGGTGTCCCTGCAGCTGCATCTTATCAAGGCTGAACAAGCCCCAGTCCATCAGGTTCTCTTTCACAAGGCCCCAACAATCTTGGTGGGTCTCCACTGAAATCACCTGAGCTTATCAATGTCTTTCCTGTACTGGGGGGGGCCAAACCTGGCTGCATCACTCCAGATGCAGATTAGCAATTGCTGAAAAATCAGAGAATAATTGTTTCCCTTGATCAGCTGTCTAGCTCCTGCTGCTACAGCCCAGGATGCTGTTAGCCTCCATCACTGCCAGGGCACAACGATGACTCTAGCCTAGCCCCCTTGTTCACCGGGACCCCCAGCAGCAGGACAGGTGGTGGTAGAAGCCCTACTTGTTCCTTTTGACACCCTTTCTGAGTTTCAAATCCACAATGTTTTTGCACATTGTTTCTGTGTTCTTATTCGCACCCTGTCCTCACTAATACTGCCTGTTATACTGCCTTTTCACACTGGAATTCAGTCATGAGTTCCAAGTTCAGCCAAGCCAGTCTCCTGATACATCTCCCAGCTTCCCTGAGTGCAAGAGTGGACTATTCTTGAGCTTCGAGGTGGTTGCCCTTAAAAACCTGCCAGCTTTCCTAAGCTGCTTTGTCGGTTAATGCTGCCTCCCAAAAGATCCCACCTATCACTTTCCTGAGTAAGCTGAAGTCTGGTCACCTTAAACCCATGGTCAGTATTCCGCCACTTGCCTTCCTCACTCCCTTTAGGATGCTGAAAAGTTGCTTAATAGTCACTACACCCAAGACTACCACTGATTGTCACATCCCCAACTGGTTCTTCGAGCAGGGCATCACCTTACCTGGCATCTGTGTTAGGTTGTCTCCAACACTCCCCAGAAATGGATTGCTTGTTTCCTACTTGAAAGTTTCTACAAGTTAAGTGATCAGGGTTCCCGATAACAGGGTTTTCCATTAGGCATTCTATAGACACACTGGATATGAGGCAACTAGTGTCCCAACCTAACAGCATAGACCAAAGACAGGAGGCGAGTTTGTGATCTGTGACTTGAACTCATAACCCTCCTTCTCACAACCAATTCTAATTAGAAATAAGGTATTTTTAAAAATGAGATTAATTAACAAATGGCACCATCTCTTCAGAGATGTTGCTGAAAAGCTTGAAAACTTTAAATTAGATAGTTTCTGAAAAAGATCATTAGCTATCCAAAAGGTATAGGTTTGACACAGAAGCCACTTAGAAAAATTTTAAAGCGTCTATTATGCAAGAAAAGCATGCTTCAGATTGGAAGTTTATAAATCTGTTCCAGTCTCGCTATCTGGAAAACCCACTCAATTTACACAAAAGCCACAAGGCATTCATAAGAAAAATTAGTCTTTGCTGAGTTGGGTTGGATTAAAATCAGTGACCTATAGGTAGAAAGCTTTGTACATCATTAGTGATTCCCTAGGGCAGCCCAGTAAGCACTAATGTTATGCCTTCTAGAACGAAGCTTGTTTTCTGGAAAGATAAGCTTATTAATTCAATTTTTGACCTTTATTGAGCACTCAGGCAAGGTTGTCCACCCCCTGGACACAAAGGTAATATCTCCTGCATACCTGGCTCTCAATCCCAGGTACGTTCTAAAATAAAATATTTCAACCTCTTCCTAAAGAATCCCCTCCCGTTAAGTAACAAACAAGCATTGCAAAAAATATTAGCCTAGATTGCTTCTGAAGTGTGTATCGCAAGTTAAAAGTTCAGCCAGTTTCGCAAGGACTTTGTGTTAACTTCTGTATTTTTTGGTACACAGGCACACGAAAACCTTTTTGTTGTCCTAGAAGATTTTACATTTTCAGTCTTGAGAGGCACTGTAACTGCGTGGAGAGCTGGGAAGGAGAGCAGGAGTCTGCTGTGCTTTCTCAGGAACTGTCGCTGCCTAGGAATATTCCCAGGCTCTGGATCTTGGTTCTTCACGTTGCTGAACCATCAGAACAGATTTTTGCTGTGGTTTTGGCCCAGGCCAAACAACTTTCTCCCAGACATTCCCAGGCATAATTTAGGAGCTAGCAAGCGCCAAGGACCATGATTAAGTGGTAGCAATTTACGTGTGGCTACCCTACTTTGGAGGGTAAGAATTTTAACAGCATAAATGCCAGCCATTCTATGTCAATTAGCCTTGGTGCCAGAGACCAGTCCTAAAAATGCTTTAAGTTTACCATTTTAGAACTGGCCTTGGAAAGACACAACACAAACTTCTCTTTTTAGGTTTCAAGAGAATTTAAAAGACAGCAGAATGAATATGGGACATTTTTGTTTATTTTGGAAGCAAATTGAGGACTAGGAATTTCAGACATCATGGCAAGCTTGACCTTCTGTAAGGATAAAACATGAAATTTTGGATTTAAAAACCATAAGCTCTCATGGTGCTTTTTTGCTAGGCACCATAATCCACTCTGTTAACAAAAAACTATACAAACACTATGAGCTACATATGCACATAGCTTGGTTTATTCTTTTTTATATTAATTGCAGTACAGTAGATGGCATTTGGGTCTGCTATACTACAAGACACATTCTGTTTATATATTTAATACAGTGACATTGTCAAGCTCTTCTTTTTCTTATTTGGCAAATGGGTGAGCAATAGTTACCTAGAGAGATATTTAATAATAAAGATTATGGAGGACATAGAATTGAGTAAAAAAATCTCTTGGCTTGGAGCTCAGTGCAAGTCTTAACCTTGGGTGCAAGTTAAGGGATGAGAAAGAGGCATTTTCATCCAGAATCAATTATCGCAAATGTTCCCATAGTCATGGCCAAAATCACATTACTCGCTATAAATTAACAATACTTGGCAATTCTTTTTAAGTGCCTACAGTTTTAGATTTAGAAAAAAGGAAAAGTTAAAGTTCAATACAAGGAAGCAAGATTCCATCTTACCATGTTCTCTGCCATGCCCTACTCTCTTTTGGTCAGAGCTTCAGTCTCCCGTGTCCATGCTCCATGTCCTATCACATCTTCCATGCCCATTTTGGTGCTTCTGCTCCTTACTTGTTTCTTTCCTTCACTCGTCAGCACTCTTGTGTTCCCTTGCCGTTTCTCTACATGCTATCTTTTCTGTTATCCCTCCTCACACTTAAGTCTGAGATTCAATAACAGATCTTCACCCCCTTCCTTCTTTTACCTTGAAACAACGTGTTGATTTGTACAAGCTAAGAAACTAGCTTCAGAACTTTAAAATTGTTCCTGTATTTTATTTTTTTTTTCTCTGAAATTATGTGTAACACACAGCATATGAAATTCCAGGGAGACTGCCAGGTACTGGTCAACATGAGGTGTAGGCAGTGAAACCAGTCTTGGACAGGAGGATAATTTCTGACATAGTTACTCATACTGACTGCAGTTTCATAATACATAGCTGGCTCCAGAAGCAAATGTCAGAAAAAGAATTGTGACTATTTGCAAAATTATATATAGCATGAAATTACTTCATATACACACATACTTCTTATATGTTCATGGAAAGTAAACATGGAAAGTAAACATGAGTTAGCAAGACTAATACAGGTTTGCCTGTGTTAATGCTTGAGGAAGAAGAGGTTTAAGCTAATATTAAGGATGCAAACATCTAAAGCACACAGATTATTCTCTACAGTTATTATGTGTCAGGAGTCATAGGCTGGTAAATGCAGAATTAGCAAATGGAATACATTGATTGCTTTTACATAACATAAAACAACTTAAAACAAATGATCAGTGTCCCCATAAATCTTTACTAGTGCTTTTCCACGATGACAATTAAATAATATAACAGCACCCTTCACTGCTGCGAGCATGCATTCACGAGCAATGGCTTTGTGATGAAAGAACATCACATTTTAATTCTTCACACAGACACTAATTTTTAGTGGTCTACTTTCTTGTAAGAATGACACTTTGAGCAAGATACTAGCAAGACCAAGAATGGAAAGTTTTCTGAAGTTTTTAATCTTGCATACTTGATGACAAGTTCAAAATCCTAGCTTTTTTTTTTTGAGCCATCCTTTTGTTTCTAGGACACAGCAGCCAACAGAGGGAAATAATGCCATGTGCACTGTTTGGCCAGTCTGTGTCATAAAATACAATTTGCTTTTAAGGTATAAATTCACAAAAAAAACCCCCACCTTTCCTAATTGATTCACTAAGACATTTCAAATCATCAAGAATATTAAGCAAGTTGAAAAAGTATCTTTGAAGAAACTGCAAAGTAAATATTCCACAAGAAGAAAATGAGGCAATGTCCACAAATAAAATGAGATGCTGAAGATAATATGCTGAATTCTAATTAAGACTGTTTCTGTTAGTTCATATAAAACTGGGTAAGTAAGGAATTATATTGATGCAGAGAGGATTCCTGCTTTCAGTAGGAAAGTATTCCTGTACCATCTTGTTTAGCTAAAAATAAAAGAGATCTTCTTTTATTCAGATCTTGTTATTTCTTGATCACAAGTACACTGGAATAAGGAAAGTTGCTTTTACCATAGCACTGAGGCAGAAAGAACGGGAAACTGTAAGGCAAATGTTCTCTGATCTTCATGTACATCAATTACATGCAATAAATTCCCTGCTGTTTGAGCACAGACAGAATCTCAAATGCACATATACTTTGGCTATTAGAAAGTATAAACCAAATATAGTGATAAACAGTGACTATTTGTTGTTTAGATTTATTTTCTGAGCAATATAACTGGGTGAAAAAAACCCCCAACCTAGTATTGAAGGATGTATCATTTTTAATCTCAGTGCTTTGGCTACTGTCAACATCAGATAGAGTGTCATATTGCAATAATTCAAAGATCTCTCTATTAGTTTCTCTAAGCCTTTAAAGTAAATGAAGCTGTTACAACAGGAAATTTTAGGCACATTCTCTAATTCCCCTCAGCTCTGGGGCCTAAATGTATTTTAAGGAGAAATTCAAGGTAAACTGTATTTTACTTAAATGCATTAATCTTTTTAACCATTATTGTTTGATACACTACCCAGGCATTTTTTTCCTTTTCAATGCCTGCAATAAAAATTGCTGTTGCTCCCTTTTGCAGTTCAGACGTATGAGCAGCAGCATATTAAGGCTGTGAGCTACTACCTAACCTTACCAACTTCGGGAAGTGATATTCTCTAATTGCTCACACCCAGCACTTAGATATATGCCATACTCAGGAAGGGTTAACCGTCTGAATCCGCTGGAACGGTGTTTCCTAAAGAACAATAGAAAAATCATTAGTGTGTTAACTGAAACAATACCATACTTTTCTCTCTATTGTTTAACCTTTTGTCCACATTACAAATATCTCAGTGTAGTTCTTATCTTTGACCTTGAGGGACTGTAGCTTTATCAGTGCTTCCTTTTAGATCACAGATGACCTTCAGCTGATATCATTGAGCCCTGACCTGCCTCAGTGATCTGCTCGCACAGAATACATATGCTGAACAGTGCTGGTGTGTGCAGTAGGGGTAAGTGAATTATTTACAAAAATTTGAGTTGACACCTTTTATCAAATGTGGAAAGATGAAGACAAAACAGCTGCTATTGCTGTCGTAAGCAATCTGCTGGTGATTGAATAAAAGTGTCAAGAAAATGGCTGCTTGATGGCCTTTTGTTCTCTCTCATCCAGCTTGATGTTAGTTTGAGCTGTCAGTTAGGAATCACGGCACAGTGATTTATCAATAGGCTGAGTGACCTTCTCGTTCAGCCGGCGCTAGCGTGAGAAGACAGCACCCTCTGCCGAGGCCAGGATGCCTCTCCACTGGCACAGACACAGCTCACAGCAGCCAGATACCACTTTCCAGCAGGAACAGGACTCTAAAATAATATTAGCCTCTTTTTTTGCCTTTTTTTTTTTTTTTTTCTGCCTTTGTTTTATTTTTATCAAGTCTCGAGCGCATAGCTGGGAACGCTCGGGGGAAAAAAAAAGCTACAAACTGCAATACGGATACACAGGCTTTCTAACAAAAGAGAAAATAATAAGTGAATCAATCACTGGTACCCAGTCAAAACAAACTTGCTGTAATTAGACAATGGGCCATAGAAACACAGCGGCTGCGAGACAAGGCCAATTTGTGACGCGGGTTTGAAACGTGGTGGTTATCTCGCACCAGATAATTCTCACATTAGTTGTATTTATTCTATAGCTCCCATTTCTACAGCTGTATTTTCTCTCCAACATTCTCACACAATAAAGTACTGACTCCCACGAAGTCATACTACTTTGTTGAAGTTCTGGGACTAAACACGTGCCTGGGTTGTTTCATGCAATGCACTTGTCCTCTGCAAGAAGCTGGTCCTCGTTCTACCCAGCGCACCAGCTAGGAGCATCACTCTCTCCATACTCACCAACATCCCAATAGCAGCTGATCCTAGCAGAGTTTTTGAGCTTTTAGCAGGACAGCCTATTCTGGGGCACCCCCTGCATGTCACTTTTCTGTCCCCCCCCCCTCCACACGGCTGCCCTGCACCCAGCAAAGCAGAGGGCAGCCTCTGAGCAGCCAGATCCAATTCCGTCTTCCCTGTCCTTTCTGCAGTGCTCTCCACTTCTGCCAAAACACCCTAAGATACCTACAGCTGGAGTTTACACCTCATTATTAGCAGTTTTCAGAGACATTTTCATGCAAAATTGCTTTCTGGACCAATTCTCTCTCCTCTACCTTCTTTTCACGGTTTACGTTACATTTAAGTTTTACTCAGTGTTTCTTTCCTCGCTAATAGTCTTCTTTTCTCACAGTTTGTGGAACCAATATTCCCACACTGTGTAGGACAGTGCAAGTCTCTTCTTTCACTTCTGCAGAAGAGATTTTTGCTGCAATTATCAGCTGGAACAGTAATTGTTGGTACTTTTGAACTTCTTTGCTTTACTAAGGCTAAAGTAATGAGTGACATTTTTTTTCTTGAGGACTTCACATTTCACACACACATGCACGCACACACACCACCCAAATTGCCTTTTTTTTTTTTTCCTAGTAGCAGAGAAAAAAAAAGGAACCAGTGACTCAGAGGGGCTACTATTATTTCCTCTGTACACGCAGAGTTTAAAAGTAATTCTGTGAAAGACGTTTTTCTTTAAAACTGCTGTGATAAAACAGTGATTAAAAATCCCAGCAGCTGCCACTGCTGAGAAACAACTGTTCAATTTTTCTCTTTTTTTTAATTTTGCACAGCAGGGCCCTTTTTGTGTATTTATTTCATCGTTTCCTTTTAGGACCCACAAGTTAAACCTGTTCATAGCCAAGGAGTCTGGTTCAGCACTTAGTTGAAGTTCAGTGAAGTTTAGTGAGTTTCGTTTGCATTCATCCAGGCCAGATCCTGTGGTTAGATCCATGCAGCAAGAGACTTTCACTGGCACAGAGACCTAGATTCCAGGGCCAGCTCTAAAGAAAAGTAATTCGATCAAGGAGAGAGCTCCTCTTGATGGCATGCAGATGAGCAACAGATTGATGAGATCCAGGTCAAAGGCTATCCCTGGAAATCCATGTGGTATCCCAAGCTGATGGGGTACTAGAATGACAAAAAGTATTTCACTTATAAAAGGACATGAATTTCTAGGTCTCTTTCCTAGGCAGGTGTAGTCAGCAGCTGAATAAGCGGTTCACATTGATGTCATTTCACCAATACTTTTCTCAAAAATATTTTTTTTTTCTATTTATTTTTTCATAGCATTTTCCTCCATTTTCCCTGCCTTGGTTTCACAGGTTTGATTTTCCTTTACATTTCTATCCAGTCAGAGCCAATGCCCTGAAATAGTACAGTTACACTGGTGCTAATCTGGCCGCAGTGAAATCAGAATAACGGCCAACATTTTCTAGGGAGACAAAGCATCTTGGCTGAAGCAATCTTTGTGCTCACAACATGGCTACCAGCTCAGTGCCGAGAAACTCCTTGGTGGCTCAGATGAAGGTTACCGAATTGCAGGATGTGCGAAGGTCTTAAAAGCAAAGTTCTTTAGATCATGAGAGTCTGTAATGGGACATAAACGGACATTTCATCTATAAAATGCCTGCTCATACACAGTCCTCACGCCACAGCTAATGCATCAAAACCTGAAATGGGTTCTGTGTGACAATTTATTCCCCTGGTTACAGAAAATAATGTCTTGTATTATCAGTAGATTTTCTACAGTACTTACATGTTCTACTAAGATATCTTGCAAACTTGTACTGTGAGCTTTACAATCTGTTTATATTATTTCAATAAAAAATGTTATAATATTTTGTATTTTCTTGTGTTTAAATTATCATTTATTTAATTTCCTTGTTGTTTAGGTACTCACTTTATTTCTCTCAAACTTAAAAAAACCTAAAATAGCTGAAAAAAAAAGTGCACTGAATGCTTGAGTTGCAAAGATCAGCAAACATATAGAGGGCACCTATCTTTGTTGTTTGGGATCATTTTACTTGGGTCAGTGTTCACATTTTTAAACAAAGATATCGATCATTTGCATAAAACATACTTAGCATCTTTCATTGAAGGATACGAAATAATTATAGTAGTATTGATTACAAGCACAACTTCCTGAGGAGTTTCCTGAGGTGGCATGGTGGTACTATCTGTTAAGAAGGCTACCCAGAACTTCTCCATTCAAGACACCATTTCGCTTGCAAGAACAAAATTAATATTTTAGGGTGAAATTTTTTTGTGAGCAGCATCTGCTTCTGGCCCTCACTGTGCTTTATCCCTCCACTTTCAGCTCACGTCCTCCATATGCAGAAGCACAACTCTGAGGGGCTGTGAGGAAACTCATTGTCTTTGGCATGAGACACATGTTCTCAAAGAACATCAGAAATCCAGGCCTGCACTAGACAAGAGGGCTGTGTGGGGCCTGGATGGCACCAGGGCCCTTCTTATTGTCTGTCATGAGCTGGGGAAGTTGTTTGGGACTGTAAGACACAGCCTGTAGGGACATGGCATGGCAATTTTGCAGTGGACTGAAGGGAGGACTGTTTCCAGCCCAATCTCAAGCAGATAGTTCTGAGGACATTTACAGATGCAGGGGCATTTAATTACAATTAAACTCCAGCTTACTGTTGGAGCAGAGATTTTCACCCCCAGTAAGCCTACCTCAAATTTGAGTAAATTGCAAATATCTGTAATTATGCCATAAATGCTTATAAGAGAGTATGATTAAGCAAGAAGCTGGAAGATGGGGAAATGGGATTCACTCAGTTTGCTGCAAAGCTTGAGAGGAAGAGACCGAGCATGATTTGGTGAGAAAATAGGGAGCTGGATGTGGAGTAGGTGTTAAACTTATGTGGAAAAGTGCAGCTTGGAGGAAGAGGGTGATATAAGTCCAGACTAGAGGAGAAGACATGCACAGTTTGTGCCCAGAAGAATGTTCCTCAGAGAGAGTGGAAGGAAACCCAATACTCCTAGGTCTGCTGAGAGCCAATATCTATGAAATCCACCACATTGCCCCCACAAAACATCTGTGTTGTGCAGCTATCTTTATTGGTATGCCCCACATAACTCTGGATGTATTCAGTGAAGAGGATGAACCTGCTGAGCTAACAAGGCAAATACAGTAATGTAGGATTCCTACCCATTAACTAAAGTGGCTAATGTTTTTGTGATTGATGTCCACCATCCAGAAAGTACTACCGATGGCTGTTCATATGACATAAAATGACATTTCTGGGTGGGATTTTTTTCAAGTTTATTGTCTTAGAAATAAACAGAAACATGGTGAAAGAACTTTACAAAGGTCACTCACTTAAAGACTGTGAAACATCAAAATTAAGGTTACCTCTGAGAACTCTAATTTGCCCTTGTGCCTGTATTTTAAGAAGTCTTTAAATTGGCATCATCCCATTCTATTTTTTTGCCTTGCTTCATTCAATTCATGTTAAAGCTGATTCTCGGTTAACAAACAGATATTCAATAGTGTTGTGTCTTCTCTATTCAGTATATGGCCCAAGGTCTTACTGCATACAATTCAAGTCCTGCTCTGAATACAGAATTATTAATTTCCCCAAGGGCTTCTTTGTAAAACTTTCCTAAATATTTCCTAGACAGTAGTGAGTTCAGTTTTATAACACCTCTGGGAGATGGGTGTTCTTATTCCCATTTTACAGTTGGGGATAACAGCACAAAGAACATGGGGCCCAAAGTATTGACTGGTTTGGGATATTCAGTTTAAGAACAACGGGACCAAGTATTTATGAGCATGTAGCATTCTACAATAAAATTACAATTTACTTCAATTTCTGTTGTGAGTGCTTATTGCTTCTGTAAATCAGACTCCAGACACCCATAACACAAGAAACACACAATTATTGACCACCTGTTCAGTGACTTGCCAAGCATCCCCCAGGAATTCCCTGACAGATGCACAGATAGAGTAAAATTCCCTGCGGTTGCATTCAGCTCCCTTAACCATGACACCTTCTTTTCTTTTTTTGCAGTCTCTTATCTTGGCCACTATGCATGGGATTATTTCATCAAACTTGAACCACCTAGAAGTTAGCCCTGAGCTGGTTGTCATGCCTCTCTGTTGACAACAGGGAGATTGGCTGAATCACTAAACCTCTGTGAGGATAAACAGGATGGGAGAGTAGGTGCCTGTCTTTTACCACTGACTACGGAGAGATCCCACACTAGTTTAGAATAAACGCCCAGCATTTAGAAGGTTAATTAGCAGTAAAATAAATCCTCCCGGTATAACTTTATTTTCTGTAAGGAAGTAAATAGAAAGCAGCACCCTTCACAAAAATCTGACAAACGTACAGTGCCCAGGTTCGCTCTCTTAACTAAATACAGCAAGAGTTACATATGTGGAGCATATATATAAAAATAGTCTCATAACGTATATGTCCAGCGGGGTAAATTAAGACATAATCCCAGGTTTATATCAGTCTATGTGGCTTTTGAAAGTAGCTTAGTCACATTCTTTCAACATTGGTTTCGCAAGTAAAACCCTGTTTAACTCAGGCAGAGCATGTCCTTGTCTCAGCCGTCCTTGTCATCTCTTATGCACATTACTGCCTGTATTGTCACATTTTGTGATAACAATAAAGGAACCCACATTACATATCGTAGCAGAGGGTGGAATTTTCAATCCGCAGAGAATCAGTTCAAATTCAAAGCCCAGGTCCAACTCTGCTAAAGGCTATAAGATCAGTAACCCTTAGATAAGACAGTCCACAACATGGCCAGATCACCGAGCTTGAATCCAAATTTTGGGGGTGTCTAGTAAATCAGTTCTATTATAAGTGCCTATGTTCTCGGTCTGACTAATGGAGAGAGCTAGATAGGTTTAAAGAGCTCCAGAAAGCAACCCTGCCTCCCTAAATCGAGGCATCTGGATCTTACTCCACACCAGGAGTCTGACCTTTACAATAACAAAAAGCAAAGAGCTTGACCGAGCTTTCTTCAAGTGAAAATCATGTTGAGCGTGTGATATTGACACAACACTGGAATCTGTCAATAAATTCTGGTGCTTTGGAAAAGGCTGTCTCAAGATGCCACAAATGCCAACAAAGTCACAAAAATCAGAAGCCAGCACAGCCTTGAGAAGAGATTACACCTGAATGTTTGGAATGAAAGTGCTATCCAACTTCAAACAAAAGTAAATGTGTACTGCTTATTTGTCATTACCACTCCTCTACGTGGATTTTGCAGCTTGGACAATTTACAGTTGCTGTATCAAGTGTCTTAGCCAACTCCATATGTTGCCTTTGTACTTTTACAGGTATAAAATGATAGGGTGCTCTCCAACAGCAAGATCTTCGAGCACTGGCACAGACGTAGCGTAAAAGCAAGCTCAGTTACGCTGGTCTGAACACCTGGTGCATCTCCAGATATCCGCAACTGACTGCACATCAGCCAGGTGCACAATATCAGCAGCTACACACCTGAGATGGATCAGCTATAGAAAGTGGTAGACTGCAGCTGCTGCTATCTCCTGTGGCAAAGAACGCGTGTTCATACCACCAAAATCAGAATAATAGAGCAGAGCACAAAAAAAAAAAAAGGCAGGAAAGCTGCTGGTAGAGTGTTCAGAGTGGGTTCCAGCTGAGTATGTGCAAACACAATGCACAGAAATACTCATCAATTTCTCACTGATGGAATCCCCCAGGCTGACTCTTCATATATCAGATCAGGGGGAATCTTCATCAAACTCGGGAACAGAGACAGGTAGGTCTTGCCAGGATTTACAAAAGACACTGGAATATAGCTCCTATCCAATACAGCAGTGCCTCTGTGTGCTCCATTTATTTTTCCTAAGACTTTGTACAAAAAGGTGCATGGGTGCCTTTCATGGGTTAAAAAAGTGAATCTTTTCCAACCTACAATATTTTTTATTTCAGACAGAGATTGTCTTCAATCTCTGTCTTCAATGTGCAGGGATAGTTGTCTGCCTTAAATCTCATGTACGTATGCATCATGACTTCTTCATAAAAGGACTGTAGAATGCTGAATAATATGTAAATTTTATGTTGTAATGAATTGGGTCCTAAGATCTTTAAAGGTCAGACACCTGATATAATACATCATGTTCTTTAATATCAACTACAAAATAACCGTAATAAATTTTGCCACTACCATATCCTCACACGCTGTTACCCACAAAGAAGCACCAAAGGAAATGTGTCATTTGTCAAAACATGTAGGGAAACTGACGTGTGTACAAGTAATTTTGAAAGTATTGCTAAGGTTAGGCGTAGTTGTACAAGTTACAAGGTTGACTTCTGAGGGGAGTAACACACTGCCAACAAGCCTGTTACTTAAATTCTCTAGAAGATTCATAAAGCCACAAGGCTATTTCTTTTAAAGTCAACTCACATCTAATCAAATGCCTGTGAATTAAAACTAGCCAGCAGAAGCTAGACACATGGCAAATTGAAATTATTGCTATTGATGTGGAGTAAACAAAACAAGAAGCTGTAACTGGCAAAACAGTTCATTTAGGCACAAATTCAGTAAAGCCCAAAAGTTAAACATGTGTTTAAATACCTCACTGAACAGGAAAGTCATAGACATATGTTTCAATTTAAGCACATGCTTAAATGTTTAATGTAAGAGGTACTGAGTGGTTAGGTTCAATAGGTATTTCCTTAGCAGAAATAACTCCTAGCAATATTAAGGCAAACAAGAGGAGAGGTGGACAAAAATGTGGAAATGTACACCAGAAGTTGCATGCTGTTATGACTGGACCCAAGACTCCTTGGGCACATCGCAGCATCAAAAAGGATAGGACAAGCACAAAAAAGTATGTGGCTCCCTGGCAAAGTTTGACAAAGCTAATATGTGAGCTAATTTACTACTTCTTCACAGTCTGCACAGATAGACAGCAAAGCCAAGGACAAGCAGTACATACACTCACTGCTTTCTTCTCTCGGCCAATTTGTGCCTACCGTTCCCATCTTCGAAATGTGAAGGCAGTGAACCAGTTACGAGCTATGTGAGCGACAAAATCACCAAACTGTACTTTACAGAAATAATAAAAAATAGGAAGAGTCCCTGACCTTCTCAAAGATAGCAAAAGGAAACTCGGGAATGGGGCAGGTCACGTCAGCACAAGAAAAGATGTGTCCAACCATAGGTGACACCACTGGTAAGGTTTTGACGCTTAACTAAAGCAAACTTATTAAGTCAATGAGTGGTTTGTTGTTGCATTATGATGATCATCATGCAATGCTAACAGTATGACGCATGTTCCTGGTCTTCTGGTAAGCTCCTCCTTGTATGGCTGATCTCCCTCCCACTGATGCAGGGTAGGATTGAGTAGGATTTTGCTTCACATTCTCTCATTTAATTTTAGCCACATCCAATGTAGGTATCTACTTGAGAGCTGGGTGTCCAACTTCCAATTATAGTCAACAGAAGTATCCAGGGCTCAATTCAATTGCATATGTGGCAGTTTCTAGTGTCAACTGAGTCACTCTGGAGTATCCCAGCAAACCTCACGCTGCTGCTTCAGAAGGTCTCACCTGAAACGGAGCTGGGCGTGTATTCATGAGGCAGAATGGGGCAACCGAATATACTGTGATCTTAAACACTTAGTTCCCATACAGATGTCTACAATGTAGGCATATACATTTAGGTAACAGAGTCTCAAGGTAACTTTGGTAAGACCTAGTTTGCCAAGACCAAACCATTCATCACTTCTAAATAACAGCCTCCAAATAGACTGTCTCCTGCTGAGAATATCCAGCAATCCACACCCCAGGCAGGAACGGTGAATGAACGGGATCAGTTTCAGCCCTAATGAACAACTGTTTCCTCATTAACCACAAACGAAGCCCTGATGACCAGTTCCTGAACAGCTAAAGGTAGGAGGAATGCATGTGATGCTTAATTTTGTGCACTTCTTTGTTGTCACTCATAATATATTGTTATAGTTTATATTACTGGTCTCGTTCTATGGAGTTATAGTTGCGGTCAATGGCAGAAAAATAGTCCCAGAAGACAAAGCCCTTCTGAACATAAAGCACAGAAGAGAGGTCCCCCTCTTGCAGCAGGAACAGATAGGTCTGAAGAGAAACAGCTGAGAAACAGTGAAAATCAATGAGATTTCACAGTCTGTATATTGGGCAGATTATACTTACCTACCTTGCAAAAGTCTTTGGAAAATTACTGTTTAAGTCTG
This sequence comes from Numenius arquata, assembly GCF_964106895.1. NCBI lineage: Eukaryota > Metazoa > Chordata > Aves > Charadriiformes > Scolopacidae > Numenius > Numenius arquata. Next base: position 96,820,219 of record NC_133576.1, on the reverse strand, counting down.
TGCAGCATTTTACAGGGGATGAAATGTGCAAATTGTTATTTTTATACATATTTCCTACAATACCTTCTTCCTTTGATACCAGCATATAACCATCATGTATTAAAGAAAAAAGAGATCCCCCATTAGTGTAAAACAGATGTATAATATAGGGTTAGCACCTGAAGAATATAATTTTAATTTTGCCATTTCATAAAGAAGCCTTAATTCATAAATGTTAATGACACTGGGGAGTAACAGTCTTTTCCCTGGAGAAAGATTAGACCTTATATCATGTTGTATATTCTTGGACATAGTTTCCACCTGGTTATTATTATCATGTACATTTGATGATTTTTTTAAAGAGTTGATTCCATTCCACTTATGGAAAACATTTTCATTTACATGAAAATTTGTGATTTTAATATACATGACATAAAAATAAATTTTTAACCACTAACATTTCTGTTATTTTAAGTCATTGCCATTCAGTGTCAGAGTGTGTGTAAGCAACAAATTTTTTTACTCACAAGTGTTGTTTACCACAACATGTGATGCACAATCTTTTAAAACAGTTTCCAACATTTTAAATTAATTCTAATATAGGTTTATCAGTTCCTTGTTATGGTGCAGAACTTATATTAAATTCTGTGATCCATAAAACCTTTTTTTGAATGACACATAGTTTAGTTTTTCATTTAGAGGCTATAAAAGTGTTCACAAAAGTTATGTTGGAAAAAAAATGATTGAAAGTGCTAAAACACTGTACAGAATATAAAATCCTTTCATAGACTTTTTATGACACATGAAACATGAGTCTTAAAGGTTTAATGTTACTGACTTTTATACAAGGCTTTTTAATTCTTGATTCCAGTTATGGTTCTGCAAATGAACTGTGACATTAAAAAGAATCAGGCTGGAACTGCCTTAGCTCTCTCTCTAGATGAGTTTCTCCTGGCCATGAAGGGTTCACATCATCTGCCCCACCCTGCCCACGTCTGGTTAGCGCTAACTTGCTTTAGCAGCAGCCAAGTGTAAATCCTGCACTGCATTAAATCTGCCTAACACATCGCATCCTACTCAAATTCGTCATTAAGGTTAGGTGGGCTTATAAATTATTAAGAAGGGCGAAGTGTTACTTAATTTCCCTTTCTCTTAATATTTAATAGTGTGCTAAAACAATTGGGCGCGTGATTTAATTGACTGAGTATAGAACCGGCACTGATACATACTCGGAATAAAGAGAGACAAAACTGGTTACTCTGTTGTTTACATAGGGGTGAAGAAGCACATGCTGTTGGGACCAGTGGAGGAACAGGTGCTTACACCTTATAACAGCTAAAGGAAGCCAAGTGTTCACACATGGACCGCTCTCCCAGCTCAGGAGGTTTTCTGGACTCTCCAAAGGAGCAGTGTAACGCGTTTTCTGGGCCCTTCTGCGAGTGGATGTGTCACTAGATGACAATTGTACGATATGCGATATGCTCCCAGCCAAAGGCAGATATGACCAGGCTGGAGCGGAGCTCCCGGCACACCAAGTGACCTGTGGTACCTATACCACACTAGGGACTACTAACGCGGGAAGGAGCTGCAGTCTTAGCCTCCTTGAATCCGTTTCTGCTCAGGTACCTTGGATAATCACATTTTGCCTGAAAAGCAGTTCAGCTCCATTGGCCCAAGGGCTTAGGAAGGCATGAGAGTGACTGAACCTAGGTTTTGGTTGGCCTGGACATTTGTAGCTGCCTGCTTTAACAGCGGTATCCGAGCACGTTGTCTATACAACCAACTGCAAGAAAAAGGGTATGACTAATCCCATCCTGAAATAAGTATCTTACACCATTAGAAATTTCTCTCTACTGAGTACAAAAGCAGCTAGGATGACTAGGTCAGGTGTAGATGTATATATTGGGGTGGGTGGGTGTATATCTATAGATAGATAGATAGATAGATAGATAGATAAAGGGATCTTGCCCTTTGAGTCACTTCAGCCCGACAGCAGCCAGTTGAAAGATCAGTGCATTGGCAGACTGAGCCCATGCAAGAGCTGTGTCTTGCAATTGTTCTCCTCCTGCTACCAGCAGTCAAGAGAAACACTCGTGATAGCATCCATAAAAGTAAATAGCATAGGATAGGACCAATTATTTGGCCCCGCGGGCAAGAGGCATGCCACTGTTTGCATCCGTACAGCTAAAATCCTTTTGCCTCTCAACAAAATAACCCTGTCTCTACTTCTTACTGAGAACAGCCGTTGGCTTGTGCAGAACTGTGGCCAGCTATCATCTGCAAGAGCTAGTTGGGTACGGTTCCTTGTTCACACAAGTGGACAAGATGGGTGATTCAGGTCTACGCTTAAGCCCCAAACCCGTTTATCACTTCTGCAGACACAGTCAAAGGTTGCAGATGAAGAGAGAGAATATTCCAAGTTCTGATTTCAGTAATATTTATTTAATTCTCAATACAATTCCACACAACACAGAAGATTGATTAAGATTGAATTTTTAAGGACAGAGACACCTTTTCACTGGTGCACTTTATTAAATAATGCTGCATATCTGGGAAACAGGCCATCACTAAATTGTTATGGTTTCTCTTACTACAATACATAGGAATTCCATTCATGGTCCAGGTTCATATAGGCTATGTATTGGGCTATTTTCATAAAAGAATAAAAAAGAGAGTCTTTGATTCAGATAAAGCACTGTTACACAATACCTTTTATAAGATTACATTCAGAATCCTGTTGTTTGGTTTCTAAGACTGAGAAAACACAAAAATAATACCAAAAAAATTTTTCATTTTTTCATATGTTTTTCAGAGAAGTCAACCTCAATTGCTGTTACTTAGTAGGAAACCTGGGTTAAAATACAGGTACTTCTAACATTTTAACCTAATACTGCAGCCAGTACTCTGTATTGCCTTTCCTACATATTAGAAACCTAGTAAAAAAGCAGGAGTAGGAAAATGTCACAAATATTTCACAGAAATGTTTCTTTCTTTATCTAAGATGCCTTTCTCTGTGTGTGCCTACTTCTGCTATCCATGATTGTACAGCAAAATCTCTTTCAATGTCTTCTGCAAAAATCAACTAGCAAACAGATTTTTACAATAACTTTATTGGTTCCTATCAAATATATATATATATCATGCTAACTATCTCACAATAGAACAAAACATATACACATCCAATTGAAGAAATTCCCAACATCCTGCTGTTCTTTTGCCATGTAGTGTGCCTTTGGCTCGCAGTTGATGCAGTTGTGATATTATCAGTAGATGGCATGATTGGCTGGGACTCAGTACCCGTTTACTTTGGGGCATGATGGAATCAAAATATCCATTGTAGATTCTTATGCTTGCCTTATACCTCATTACAAAGTTATTATAGCTGTAGCTACGCACACTTAAACAATTTCAGTGTATGCCATACTACAAGTTAGTGGAAGGGAATCTCGCTATTCTCTACAGGGTTCAAAAACCTCGATAAAGGTTTGCCGGCTTTTTTTTTTTAAATCCAATTACCAAGTGGCAAAAACACATTTACAGCAAAAGTTAATAGTGCATGATTGTGAAACAGCAATCTGGTTCATGAGCACTGTGTCCAGCAAACGCTATGGGCAATGTGATTCAGCTGCTGATGAAGAAAAATCCACTGCTGTTACCACAGTACATTGATCTATTCCAAACTAATTTCGTAATTCCACGGATTGCATTGGTTGTTCTTGAAGATTTGGCAAGCTCATTAAGGGCGGACAGAAACAATTTGTACATTGTATATCAACATTAGCAACTAAACTTTATTTTCATTTTAGTTTTTAAGGTTTTTAATTTAGCTTTCGTCTAGAGAACGTGCTTGAGTTGTGTTTGTAGGAAGAAATACTATTTTTACAGTGTGGAGGAGAAGAAAAGAAAAATAAAGCTGTAAAATGTCACGAAAAGCTGTCTGCTACAGGAGCAATATTTCTCTCCTGACAGAAAAGCTCCATGTTCTTTTTCCAAAACCCCTCACTAAACTCAGAAACATTGATCCAGACGTTTCTATTGCTTCCTTGCTCCACAGGTTGATTACATACTTCATGAAAACTCAGAGGTGTTGTAAATTTTCAAACAGGAGAAAGCATACTGCTTATCCACACCGCAGCAGAACGGCATTTCAACTTGCCTCATAGCTTTCCCACCCACCATTTCCATTCACAGCCTTGGGACGGATCAAAATATCAAGTAGTGTCAAGCTGCAATGTAATGTAAATACAAAAAGTAAAAGAAATGCTTTGCTCTCAAATGTCTGGAAAAGCAACCTGTTATTTTAGTAATTAGAAGAATCCTTTTTCAAAAAGTGCCACGAAAAGTGACAAAACTGTGCTAGAAGAACCAAGGTCAAAATCTGGATTTTTGTTGTTGTTGCTTGAATATAAATTCCCTTTAAAAAGCATCAGACTGGGCTTAGTCCCTGGTATAACTCTGGCACATCATCACTTTCAGCTACTCAGCCTGTGCCCAGCTTCAAGTGCAGGTATTCCGGGAAGGGAGGTACCTTCTTACAGCAGGTCACCTCACTATTGCAGGCCTCCCCTTTCTCCTTGTTCTTTCTTCAGGACTTCACCACTTCAACACAGTCTTTTGAAGCTTCTTTCTATAAACCATTCATGCAGCCAGAAAAAAACCCTACTGAAACCTGCCTTTTTCTTTTTTCTTTTTTTTTTTTTTTTTAATGCTTTTTTGAGAAATGACTGCTCAGGTGAGAAAATTGTATTTTCTCAAGTGTTTTGAGGAAGGGAAGGTTAGAAATTAAAGTAGCATTTAGAGAGCATCACGTTCTGGGCAAATGCATTTTACAAAAGAGGCAAGGGATTTTTTTATCCAAAAATTCAAAACACCAGAATCAAAATAGTTGTTCACTACAGTAATAATATAGAAAGTGATTGTAACCAACAGGGCTACAAGAGAGAGACCAAAGTGGGACAAAAGACGAGGACATTTTCTTCTTTGAATTCCAGTAGTGACAAAGGATAGGAGGAAGAATGAAAAGACACAGAACTACAAGAGAGCAAAGGAATTATTTTGGATTGAAAGAAGAAAGTTAACTCTTTGCCAAAATTCAGTAAAGGTGCCTAACCTGGATGAGTGTTGAAAATAAACACCACAGAGAGAGTGCCCCAGAGATGTAAAGCAGTACGGGAGAGAACCAGCATCAGAGTAAAGCAGGAATGACAGCAGCAGTAAGGAAAACAGAACTAGAAGGAGTGACAGGAGTTGTTAGGTCCGGCTTTCTGCTATCCCACATGAAGGTATTTGCTACTGGGAATATGGCTCCCATGCTTTCAGAATTCACTTCTGTTCTGTGCTTCTTTCTTTGAAAATTTACCTATCACTTGCAGTTTTTGCTTGTCCCTAAAATTCTTTCCAAGATATCTAATCTTTCCTGTCAGATTGGCATATTTTCCTACACGTCTCCCCATGTTCTTTTGTGCTCAAACTCCAGTCAATTTCTGTATTTTTAACTAAAGGAAATTCCAAGTCTCCTTTAGAATTGACTGCCTGAATCAGCACATAGTTGACGTCATTATCTTACTTGAGATTATCCAAGATTGCCTTTTTTAAAAAAAAAAAAAGATACCCAGCTATAGATATAATTCAGCTTTTCCTTCCATTGAATTCAATTTGAATCAAATTATGATTGCTTGATTCAAGACCAGCTCTTCTATGATGATTTAATTTTTCACTGAAACAAAGTCTAAACTAGCACTATCTCAGTTCAGGAACAGCTGGTGAAAAAAATATCTGTTAGTATAGCAGTAAGTATCTAAATCCAATATTACAGATATGAAAGTGTGATCTCATGCTCAGATAAATATATGTTAGACATTACTAATAGCACTGTTGTGTTCAGGATCTGGTTTTGTAATAGTCTAACTAGCACAGCTGGAAAAAGGATGGATGGGATGGATAAAGAAATGGATAAGCTTCTGGACTCATGAGCAGTAGCATGGAAAGAACAAAATTGAACCATTGCTAAGACACTGATAGATGTATATCCCAAATAGTACACGTAGTTCTGCACCCCAGTGTCAAAAAGGATATAGTAGCACCAAAGAAAGAGAAGAATAACAAAGATAAGAAGGCATAGAACAGTTCCCATGCAAAGAACAGCTGAATAAACTAGGATCCTCCAGCAGTGAAAAGATATGCAACAGGATCTGTAAATCCTGAGTGGCATGGAGAAATAAAGCAGCCCTACATCGTATTTCTTAATTAAAGACAGAAAGAGTCTTACATGATATTATCAGATCACATTGTCAAAGGACAATTTTTTTTCTCATAATTTGTAGTTAAACTGCAGAACACAACCACAAGAATTTTGTGGATGCTTAATAGTTACATGGGTCTGAAAGGCAAATGGACAAACCAATGAAGAAAAAAATCAAAGTCTAGCAAGTGTGAAAACATGACCATTATATCCAAAAGTCCCTGAGCTGTAAATCAGTGAAAGGTGTGCTGGGCATGTATCACCGCATGTACTTCTCTAGGCACCTGCTGTTGGCTGTGTTGGAACTGGGCTGATGGGATTTCTGCTTCAGCACGATACAGTCATTCTTATATTGCTATTAGCACCACTCAATTTTAGTACAACTTGGCTTCGGTGTATATTGGGAAATAAAAGTAACCCATAATGACTGAACTTCTAATAGTTTCCTTCTCTCTTACTGCCGTAGAGGATTGCACACAATTCAAACCAGATTAAACTCTTCGCCCTACACCAGAACTTCCCTTACCTTTCTTTTTTATTATTCTGGATCAGATTCCCTCTTTTCCCTGGAATCCTTCTCTCCAGGGACCTGTGAAGACACAAGCTTCATCTGGGAGGCTGAACCAAAAGGGTCACAGCTGTGGGAGCCAGCTAGCAGAGGCAAAGAATTTCCTTGCCTTGACACTGCACCACTTACTATTCCTCCTCAATATTAATCTTTTCCTAGATGGTATTTTAACCTACACGTATCGTTTTAAATACTGAAAAAAAGCCTATAAAAATATTATTAAATATGAGGCCTGTGAAAAGCTGCCGTTGACTAGCAGGATTTGAATCTTGTCCATGGTGTTGATCTATTCTGCCTGCAGAGGGAATTAAATTAATGTCAAAGTCTCCTGGCCAATACATATCTACATCCAGAAAATGGAAAGCATCTTGATTCTTGCAATAGTGGCACTGAGCTGACTAAAATAATATCCTTTTCACTGCCATTATACTAACACAATATAATTGGGGAATTGCTAGAGTCCCTATATTTAATTTTAGTGCCTCGGCAAATGATCCTAATAGCCTAATGGCTAGCTGCTGCTGCTGCTAATGCTGTTCAATTGACTAGGTTTCAAAGTGTATCAATGAGTCTTTTAAGTATCCACTAGAGCTGTAAGGTTTCAGATTACAGCTCTTAAACTATATGTGATCTCTAATGAAAAAAGGGGGGAAAAAAGGAACTGATAAAGCCAGCTAAGGCAGCAAAGTCAGCAAAAATCGCGTAGGCGATCTAACTTCACTCTATAACCGGGTGAGCACATGAATTACATTTGATCAGTAAACAATACACCTGGGAAAGTAAGCAACAATGCAAATAATAATCCATTTTTTAATAATTAAATCTTAGCTAGGTCCTCATTTGGTCACAATGATAATTTTTTTAGAGAACTATAACTATAATCATGGGATTTGTAAAAAAAAATAAATTGCCTTGTAGCTTTTTATGAAAATTAACACATATCCAGTATTGATCCTGATTTGTGCATGTTAAAACAAGTCTCCTTGGGTAAAATATTCTTAAAGTCAATAATATGCTGTAATCTCATGTGACACTAATAAAATAACACAAATGACAATTCATTTTTTGTTTACTTGTCTCCTCTTTAATGGATTGATAAATTTTGTTAAAGAAAAAGAAAACTAGATCTTGGTGCATAGTAGGCATATTTCTAAAACAGTTCTGATTGATTTTTGGAGTCATTTTTGAAGAAACAATCAATCTCTAGAATTCTGTCCTGAAACATATTTTAATGGCTGTTGATGTATGTTGTGCATACCACAAACACCCAAAACGCAGCGTTGAAGGTCTTAATCCAGCAAACACTTAACACTTGCTTCCCCAAGCATTTGCTTCCTCCAAACGTACAAGTAGCTCCACTGAACTCAGCGAGGCGCAGCAGATTTCACAGATTTTAAGTGAAGCATATGTGTTTGCAGATTCTAGCCTGCAAGAAGCTGAGATATTGCAGAAAACAATTCTGTCATAATCAGAGTTTATCTGTGTGGGACGCCAGCTGTATTTATTTTAAATTGCTCCAAATTAAGATCGCAGTTTAATTAATCCCCTTTCTCAAGTAGCTGTATTTTGCAACCTCTTGGAAAGGGAATAGGAAATGGTGAAAGTGCTGTCATGATAGTGCTAAGAACTACATGCATTTACTGAGACGAACAGAACAACCTTGAAACTATGCTTCTGCCAAAGACAATATTGCATCTCCTCAGTTGTGGGAGAGGGAGAGAGAAAAATAAGTTAATTTACTCAACCTGTACAAACTGCTAAGGGGAAGTGGGATTTTGAGGTGTTGAGACGCTTTTGAATTTTGTTGGTTAGGTCAAGTATTTTCACGAGATCAACCTCAGTAGTCTCGGTTGATATTTTGGTGGGAGCTAAGAGGTCAGTAAACGGCAGAAAAAATAAAGTCTGAATGGGGAAATGGTACCGACCTATCTTTTCAGAGCAGAGGTTGATCTGGAACAGCATGCACTGCATGCACAGGAAAGAATAGGTCTGCAAGCAGCAGAACCAAAATTCTGTATTTAGGCTACAAGGTAGAGCTCCTATGGCAGCAGTCTCGTTTCTAATAGGGAGAAGTCCACACTGAAACTGAAAAGTTCAGCTTCCTGCAGTGGAAACATATTCTTCCTCATCTGGATTTAAATGTTTCTTGGGCAGTGGACCAACAGTCTACATAAATAACCATGACAACATCATTCTGATTTTTTTTAGAGGAAAAAGGACTAAAAAAGCAGTTACTGGATCTGATTGTAAAGCACCACAAGTTCAGTAGAAATGTTGACAGGCCCAGTCTATGGATAAACTTGCTACCCTTTTGCACTGACTACTGTCCAGACACCCAGTTTCCTACGTTCCTGTATTTGGGTTGTCCTTATCCCACAGTTCCCGAGATTTAGAAGTGACCAAGCAGTACTAAACAGAAAACAGGCAAAGCGAAGCAAAGCTCCTTCCTCTTCTAAACAGGTAAAAAATCCCTGCCTTCATAGATTTTCTAGGGCAGGAAGAATATTTTCAATGCCTGGCAGTTTTTTAATAAAACATTTATTTATTGTACCAATTGCTACAATAAACAAATTAATAACAAATTCGTAAAAAATTTGTAACAAATTCATAGTTCTGCCATTTTTTAGCTTACTGCTTGTGAAAAAACCCAAGAAAATATTTTTCGTTAGTAAAAGCAAAGGGAAATGTTTTATATGTAAACCATATCAATTCAACAAATTACATACCCTCAAAATTCCAGTTTAAACCAGTTAAATTCTCTGGCTAAACAAGTTTTTGGTGTTGCTCCTCCGTTGTGAAAAGATCTGTCCCAGAGACAGATTAACCTACATGCTTTCTGATATCTGTAGGTATGCATTAGCTGAAATACCTTCCTACCCTCTTCCTGATTCAATTTAAGGAAACAGATTGCTTGAATTAACATTACCTATTAAGTCCTTCGCTTTGCTTTTTGCCTTAAACAGCCCCCGCTTCTAGTCTTAAGCTCCTAGAAATTCCATCCGGCCCTCCACCGTTCATTAAAACAAACACTGCCTATTTTATTATTTGCCGTCCTGCCATCTCTCCGCTGAAACAAAAGGGTAGATTGTCTGCTGCAGGAGACACCTGGAAGGTGCACAAAGTACAAAGGCCAGAATTCAAAGGAGTTCCCAGTGTATTCAACAAGCAATTACTTCTGCTTGTGATGGGAGACTGTCAGCTTCAAACACGAGGCATTCTTCGTAAAGATTAGTCCAAATTACATTTTATTACATTGGCCTGCTTGGCCGGCCTAAACTTCATCTCGTTCTTATTCTAATGGAATTCAATCAAGGGTATTAATATATTGTTTATGACATGTTTGGAGTTCTTGTGTTATCAGCATACATTCATGAGAGGAGCTTCAAACAGTATCAGATAACAGCGAGCTGGATGTTGGATGTTGTACAGCACAGGGGATTTTATCATCTTGTTGAACCAGTGGCAGTGATTAAATTAAACTGTCTGAACAAAGCTTTTGCATGTCAGGCTGTTGAATGGCAAAATGAAAGAGTGACACACTTCAAAGATCAAGGAGAGAGAGAGCTGGAAAACCATACTTACGTAACTTCTTATTTAATATATTGAATAACTGAACCATTGGCTGCCCGGGCTTTTGCTAGCAAGTAATCAGAACAAAAAATTTTATGCATTCTAGCATTAATTCACTACATGTGAATGCCAAGGTGCATACAAAGTTCTTATATCATTGTTACTTCTTTCATCTTAGTGAGCACCACACTGAATCTTACTAATTTTTCCCTGCTATACTTTTGAAAAACTTCCAGAAAATCTGATTTATCCCAATTTCCCTCACAGCTTAGTTTTCGTATTTACCAGGTCCAAAGGCCCAATTCTTACATCTTTTATAAAATAAGCAATAGCAACATTCATAATTTCGTAGACACCAGTAGGTCTGTTTGTGGGAATTAAAAGTGTTCATAAAAGTAAGGGCTAAAATATCAAGATCCCAATCCCTTGAATGCAAGGTGGTTAATAACTTATATTACCTTTTAATATAATTTAAAAAAAAAAAAAAAGTGTTAACATGGAAAGACTGGTTGAAAGAAAAGAAGATTAAAAAAAAAAAACAAAACAAATTAATGACCTAAGTGCTATCTTCCCAGAGTGACTAGTTTCTGAAAGTAACTACTTAAGGCAAATTTCATTTGGCTACATGAGAGCTTTAAATGTCTATGGCATGATTTACAGTACAGCATACAACTTGCTATTATTTTTGGTATGAACACAGATATCTTCCTTTCTACCAAATCTTGTGTAAACAAATACTGCTACCATTTCATTCATTACACTGCAATCTCCATAAAAAATGGCTTTCTTCTAAAATCCTAAATAAGAGAGTCTTAGATTTAAAATAAATAGGCTGAACCAAAAAGCAATTTCTGTTACAAGGTTTAGCTGAATCTTCACTGAGGATGGATTATTGGCTAGGTATTCATTTTTTTTATTCATTACTAGCATAAGTCAAATTTTAAGAAACACCAGAATGATTTTCTTTCACTCTATGCAGAACCCAGAATAGGTCTTGACCTTGTTCAGGGTGTTAACATAATATCAATTATCATTTCTTATCAATAATAATTTCTTCCCATTACTTTACTGTGCACATTTAAACAAACTTAGTATGCTTTCTGCATAAATAAATAAATTTCCTTTATTTATAGAGCAAGATTAATTTGTTTTCATGTGCAAAAATGAAAGAATCTTTATTTTTATCAGGGCTGTGACTTAAAAACTGTCTTCTTCAAAACTTGTAGTGTTTTCATTTGATAGTAATAGTCTTCCTTCTTGTAGAGCCATAGTGCAATGACATCCATTAACATTCAAAACCAGAGGACGCTTTCAAATTCAAACCTACTTGAGATGGTACAGTAGCAGAAATGGAGCCTGAGGGAAAGAATTCTGAGAATAAACAGAGGACCAACCCATCAGAATATTCCACTGTGTATATCAGTTTTTATAATTGATGGTACATATGTGTGCATACATGTTTGTATTTCATTGCAGATCTATGAATAAATCAAGATTTAATATTTATGGCAAACAGGTTAATTATTAGATGTTTCAGTGCACTACAGTCTTTATGCAATAGTACAGAGACAACTAATTATCTGGTGCATATTTAAACATATATATGTGTATGTGCTTACTCAAGAAAAAACACACAATAATTTACCAGAGATACCTGTTTATGTTAAGCATTTCAGGAATCTCAATCTGTGGTTTACTAAATGTCTAATTCTTATTTTTTTTGATCTTTCTCTGTTTTCATAATTAAATAGCACCGTATATGAGAAAACTTAATAGCTGAGTAACATGAAATGTTGTACTTGCTTAGAAAACGTAATTGTTTAATTTTCTTTGCAAAAAGTACATATTAAATATTAACTACTTATGAAGCATGGGCAATCTAACCAAAATAATGTAACCATTTTACTAAGTAAGAGGTCAGTTTTACTATTTTCCAAGCTATACTTCAGTTTAATTTTTCAAATAATTATATGTAAAATAAGTATAAAAATACTGGCTTTAGTATCATGCACGTTTCTAAAGTCTGCTGAGATGAACAGCATTATAATGGAAGGAATTCAAGAAGCTCTTCTCTTTAATTTTAGTTTTGCTACTAGAGAAGGCCAAAAAATGGGTCTCATTATTCATGCGCATATTCATGTAAGACAAGGAGAATGTGACCCATGTTGTATACCAAGTTACTACATCCCTCTGTGTTGCAGTTTTTTTCTATCTATAGACTAGAATAAAGAACTGCATGGTACTATGTACACAGGTAACAAGTATTTTTATCGTGTATAAGCATATGTGCACGTGCACTGTGCTTTGGGGCTTTATTCTTTTGCTCGCCTAATACAGGTGTAATTCACTAGTAAGTAGGGTGAAAGCATTGAATAGCCATCAGATTGTTATAATAATTGAGAATTTCCTTTGGTGTCTTTCAGTTGCTGTGTGATTTACTGACACTTTCCAAATCAGACAGCTTTCAGACATTTGTAGTATAAGGTCCTCAGCCTGTGAACATTTATACGTACGACCAGCCCCACTGCACTCAGCAAAAATACTACCTGAATAATGGTAGTTATGCCTCTGAGAATGGAATTCATCTGATCAGTAATAAAAGACTGTGTCTAATTTAATCTACATAATTAGCATATTAATATAATTTGATTTATCCATAACAGTAGTCTAAAACAAGTCAGACTGTGCCCCAAAAATGCATCTCTCCACCAACAAATAAACATGCCTAAGGCAGCTAGCTCAGTAGTAGACCTCATTATGGCAAATGTGAAGTTGGTCAGGGTGAATCTCCAAGCTAAATATCTGCAAAGTCAGGTTCTAGCATGAGGGGAACGGGGCTCCATCACAAACTATTCAAATGCACGGGAATTCTTCTGTAGCTCATAAGGGAAAAAATAAATATATTCAAGACAGGATTGTAATCCAAAGCAGGAACAAGATGAACACTTTAATGAGCTATATAGGTATGAAAGAATCCACTAACACTCTTTGAACCATTCATCCCTTATCATCCATCTTTCTTAAACAGTTTCACATCAAATAATAGTAGTTTGTTAATTATATTCTCAACAGCATATTTAATATTTTCTGTAGGTATAAAATAGAAACCATGTTGTGTTGCAATGGTACTACTCACTGTGGAAATATTTCTGTTTCAGAGAAAATGACATTTGGGCTTCACTCCCTCTAATGCTACGGACTTCCAAACCCTGGATAGAGTCTGGGGAAAGCCGCTTCTGAATCCCATTCCTTACTGTGCTATGCCATACAAAGTCATGCAGACACGGGCTTAAATAGTCCCATATTTTCTATGTGCTAATTCATGAAAGTACTTCAAACTACTATCAAAACAGCAGAGTCCTGTCTGACTAGTAAAAGCCTCATTTAGAAGAGCACTTCACAGCATGACTTTCTGCAGCTGGAGGCCACATCACTTCAACTAGAATGCCTGAGGAGTCTGTTCCCATTCCTTATATCTAGGAATGTATTAATTATTCTTAAACACGGCTATTAGAAGTGTTAGCACATCAAAATAAAGAGAAGAAAAAGGCCATTTAAAAGTGTGCAAAAGGAGCAAGGCACTATGTTACTGTCTAAACTATATGCTTGTGTTAATACTTGTGGTCGGACTCCATCATCATGCATCAACGCATGCCCGGTCGTATCGGAAGGAAGCACTACTCTAACTGGCAGCCATAGCATGGATCAAAAGACCAGAGTGATATGCTAATCTGGTTTAAGATGAATAAGCATGTCAGCCACAGCATTTTATGTAAAACAGAACTTGTGAAGTTTTACAATCAGGTAGACACCAGAAAGGAATTACAATAATCCACCTTGGAGGTGACAGAAGTACTATATGGATTAGCATTTCAGCTGTGGCCTGAGAAAATATTATCCTCAACCCAGCAACAGCAAGCACATAAATGAGTAAAAAGTGTAGAGCGGATGGCATGTAAATGAACACTAAAGAACACAAAGAGTAAGACAACCATGGTTAACTCCGGCAAGGGATACGGGGAAAAATGCAGCTACAGGCAAAGAACACAAGGAATCTGTTGAAGTACTTGTATGTGGCTTTTATCTCCATAGTACCTGGAACACCTTTGTACCTTTAGCTGAAGGCCCTTCTTCATCAATACATTTAAAATGGCAATTTGAGATACATCCAGGAGAGCTAGCCGGTGCCTAGTAAGAGAGTGAGTGACTCCTACTAGAGATGTTAGCTCCTGAAATGCTTCTGAATGCCTAGGTAGCTGTTGTGGCCCCCAAAAGGAGTTATTCCCTCTACCTTTGCTCCTGACTTGAATAATAAGGGATTTTTTTCTTTTTCATATATGGTTCGACACTGTGTCCTTGCCTCTTTGCATAAAGATTACCCTCTACAAAAGGAGATGCAGCAAAAGTCACTGGCGTATAACGTGGCTGGCTACTCAAACATGGGAAGCCACACTGAGAGCGCAGCAGGCCAGTGAACTTGGATTTGAAGTGGCTATGAATAAGCTTACAGAAACAATTAAAATATTTGCTTAACATTCCATCTTAAACATTTGCACTCTAGGGAACACTTGTACAAGTCTGGCAGCATTGGTTAGGCCTCCATCCTCTAGTGGGAGAAACGGTACCCTACGCTGCTTACAAGGCAACCATTCTGGACATGACTTTGAAACCCGAGGCTTATGTTAAATGTATATACTAACATTCCTGTGCTTTATTTTGTATGAACAAGGATTTGCCGAGTGCCAACGTACCTAATATTTCCTCAGGGAATTGTGCTGGACATGGTGTGAGTCTAATTTAAACCATTACAGGAATATAACATATAAAATGCAAAGCTTATGCATTTTGATAAATATGGATATAATTTCTTTTTGCTTCGCTGGGATAGGTTACACCTGGACAGGTGTTTTATGGGGACATTCCCCATGAAACTGATTATCCTTATTCTATTGAATGCCAACAGGCATTTTAATTGAGAAAATATTATCGCACATTTGGTGTCAAGTAGTTTAATGGTGTTTAACCAGGTGCTAAATAAATGTCAAATACTAAGCTCCACACTTCTAATATGTATGTTGCAAAATAAAGATTAAGCAGGTATATTTCACATGTACGTAACCAGGCACAATTCTTGCACTGAGTAGCAAATAGATAAATAAATAAGGCTTAAGTGTACAGGATCTAAACAACTGGAGCTAGATTCACAGCTTTACTAACCCATGAAAATAACTTTATAGGAAATATGCAACGCGAACATCATCAAAGTAGCATGTATAGTTGCAACGGAATTCCATATATTCCTGCAAATTTTATGCTTTATATTAATTTACAACAATGAGTAGTTTGATAAGTAAATTGGTGGGAGCTGTATGAGCTTCATTACACAGCCACATACTTTTACTGTCACTGTCTCTGTTATCCTGCTACTCTCCTCTGTGCCAGATTAGAAATTGGCTTGTGAACTTTTTCAGAACTTCATCAGAAGCTGCATTACATTAAAATAACTTTATCATTTCCCCTTTTTCTTTTCAGTTTAGATAATGAAACACTATAAATGTCCCTACCTTTCTGTCTGACTCAGAACAGTAAATAACAGAATGTTTTCCCTCGTATTTTTGTAGTTCAGGATGCTTTAAATGTTGCTAGGCTGCGTGGGAGCTGCTTAAACTTCTCACCCTCCAAAGAATGACTCTTACTTTCCAAAAACATTTTGGACAATTGAAGAACGTCATAGTCCTGGCCACCACTAAGGCCGCCTGGTTCTTGTGAGGTTTGTAGTCTGAGCGTATGTTTAGCTTGTTCATAGCCAAAACCTTTGGACTACAATGCCGGTGAGAAAACATTTAGCTTGCGATAGATTTGGGCTACGCTACTGTAAGGGAAAAATAAACAAATAACAACTAAGTACATCTTTCAAGGCCTATTTTTATAGAGTCTCCCCCAGACAAAAGAATCAACAAGACACTTGCAACAGTGCCATCTGGTGACCCCCATACAGTCAGCACTAACAACAGGATTCATTTTCAATAGTTGTAAGCTCGTAGCACAGAAGATACCCACAACAATTAGCAATGTCTTAATTTTCATTTTCACCAGTAAAAAACAAATGAATTTTCATCTTGGCTACTGATTGTTGGTCTGCAGTCAGGGAAGTGCTCTGATTACTTCCTATATTTATATACAGCGGACAAAAAGTAAGACATACAAAATTATAGAAAATAAAAATATTAAGATATTACATCATATGTTAATATACACATACTTGGAAATACAAAAGATCTAATTACATACAGTTAAGGAAAATAGTGGGATGAAGGAAAACTTAAGCAAAAGATCTTTAGTCTATTGCTATATATTTAAAAATCTGGAGAAATAAAATAAATCTTGAATTAGCACTAATATTGTACCATTCTTTTGAAAGGGCAACTGTGGCGACCCAGGTAACTTAAGCCAGTAAGCATCACAAAAAACCCAGGGAAAATTAATGGAAAAGCTAATAAGCTGATGTGGGATTCAATTAATACAAAATTAAAGGAATGAATGTAATTAACAATGGTCAACATGGTTTTGTAGAAAATAGGTCTTGTTAAATAAAACTTACTTCATTCTTTGATGGGATTATTAATTTGGTTTATAATCAAGTCACCACTCTATCTGTATCTAATTACATACTTTTGGACTTTTGTAGGGAGTTTTGACTTTAGAAAGCCTGAGAGTATTTTGGGCTTTGTTGGTGGTGTTTTTTTTTTTTTTTAGTGGCCTAAACAATCTCAGTAAAAACTCCTTTCACAGGGTACAGAAATGGCTAATTTTTTCAAAATTCCGTTTCTAAAAGCAAAGATATCATTGAGATGATTTAAATAAGGGCAGGACATAGATATATAATGCAATACATATATATATTTTACATATATACACGATATTTATAATGCAAGAGCACACAGAAGCAAGGGCACCCATCCTGATTTTAGCAGGGTGCTGCAAGGTTCAATAGCTAAGCTGCCACTTTGTCCTTGATAACCTGGAACCCAATGAAAAACCTGTTGCTGATGTGGTTGCTATATCACAGAACAGCTGGCAGAGTGGTCAATGGAAAGACAAGACAGAGGGATTTCGAACTGTTCAGTAACCAACTGTTCAGTGGACCAATTCAAATGTAATCCATTTGAATGCAGCCACATGAAAAGCTAAACGACTGGGAACAAGCTGGGTCACACTTAGAAAGCAGAGGACCAGCAAAACAGTGACTCCAGAAAGGACTTTAGGGTCCGCCGAGAAAGCATCGTTCAAAGGGAACTGTGAGTGTGACACTGGAGCGAAAGAGCGGATAGGGCAGAAGGATGTTATCTCCACACACAGCACAGGTGAGATTGCTATCAGACAGAAGGGAAGGCAAAACACCCGCAGAATGCAGAGAAGACCAGAATGAGCACAGGAGAGGAGAAGAAAAATGCTTTACAGAAAGGAAAATCCTTTCAGCTTATCAAAAAGAAGACAGAGTAGTGACTTGATTATAATAGCTCCCTCAGGAGAAAATCCCACAGACTAAAGGGTTCTTTCGTTAAGAAGGAAAAAGCGTAACAAGCAGCTGTGTACTGAGCTCAAGCCAGATAAATTAAAACAAGAAATAAGACACACAAAGTTTAATAGTGGAGATGATTAACTATGGAACAAACCAACAAAGGAAGCAGTGGATACACTATCTCTATCAATGTCTTCAACTCAAGAATAAATGTCTTTTTGGGTATGTTTTATCTAAACACAAGTTACTGAACTCAATAGAGAGGCTGTTGGGTGAAATTCAAAGGCTTGTGAAATACAGGAAGTCAGAGTAGATGATCTAATAGGAATATTTGCAAAGACTAATCTTAGCCTCAGGGTACTAGTCTCCTTGGGTTACCTCTTCAGTCAATAGAGGGTTTCCTTTAGAGAGCAATTCAGAGACAGAATAACTTTAGTGCTCTGCTTTGCCCCTCTCCACCGAGAGCTTGCTTCACTCCACCTACTGCAGAGAAAAACAGAGGTTTAAGGATAGTTGAAATCATCTGGGGTTTTCACTAAAATACCACCACCCTAAAGTATAAAATTACAATATCATTAAATATTTGGGGAAGGGCTTAGTGATTGAACTGTGGAGAGGACAAGGATGGGGATGGGGACAGATCTCTCTTCACTAATTAACCCCTGATAACCTAATCTGATTATGCTGGGAGTTACAGTTTGTCCCTGAGAGATTATCATCTGCCGTGAGAGGCTGAAGATTAACATGGCACTTCTTTCCCACCCCCTTAATTATCCTGCTTCTGGAAATCTCCATCCTTCCTCCATTCCCCTCTCATTTTGGAGACCACAGACAAGCAACAGGTCCAGAAACAGATTGGGGGACAGAAATGAGCTCCTTGTCAGAGGGGAAGTGAAAGAATTCATTCTGCCTCTACTTTCTCTTTTCGCTACTGGAAATGGCAGGAGTTGTCTTTATTCTTACCTAATCTACCACACCTAATGAATGTGGCTACTTATTTGGTATCTATTTTATTTTATTTATGTGATGTTACTATGGCATTGATACATCCAGTGGTATATCCTCACCAGGGAGGCAAATCTTCCTACACTAGAGTTAGTCTACGTGCTGCCCGTATCTCGATTGTGCCTTCTTGTCTTAAACATTGTAGATTGCTGAGTAACTGCCAAAAAGTACATAAACACCAAAAGGGAAAAGCTAAACTGGCTGTGAACTACAGAGATTTGCAGAACCTCTTTTGGTGCAGTTTCTAAGATAGTTTGTGTACCTTTTATTACTCTGAATAAAAGGAAAAAGATACCACTACAGATTTGCTACGCTGAAAACTCTCCCTGTTGTGGCTATTTTACTACTGGTATATCCCATTTGAGTAAAAGTTAAATGTATAAAAAGCAAAATGTTAAGTGCTTAAACCTCAGCTCTCTCTTTTGTGAGCCAAAGTCATGCAATCAATAGCATGCTTTTTATTCTTCCATCTAGTTTTAAAATGTTTTAAAAAATAAATCAAAAGGTTAAATTGCACCAATCCTTCATTAAACTGGAAATTGATCCTAAAATACTGTTTATTAGAATCCATGCAAAACCAACAGAGGGTTATTTTACAAAGCTGCAGCAGTGGTTGCAAGTGTTTGTCTGCCATCTAGTGGAATATGCAACAGTTTTCAGTAAAATTTATATTTATCCTCTTGCTTTATGTTTTACAAATATTGGAAGTTCTTAAAAAGAAATAATTACAGAAGTAAGCATGAAAAGCATGAAGGATAAGGGTACCCTCCTCATAAAATTCTTAAACAACAAACTTTAATTGCTGCAAAGACAAAACAGTCACCTTTGTGGATTCAAAGGTCTGTAACACAACTCAGGTTGTGTCAGCCGATTATCACAGAAGCTGGGAAAGAAAAAGATGAATATGTTGAAAACAGAGCAAAACTCTGTTTTTCCTTCTGCCTGAGATTATTTCCTAGGGATTTTTTTGCCAAACCTAAACCTATAAACAGAAGCCAAATGTGACTCGGATACCTAGTATTTGACACAGCACAGGATAGTAATAGTAAAAAAGCAAATAAAAATTGTATTTTAGAAGAATGAAGGATAGCCCTGATATTTATGTGATATCTCTACGCACAGATTGGCATATATATGCCAATGCATTGGATACCTACACTGCACACTATCACACTCTAAGGATATTTTAGGGATACATAAATATAGAAATTTGTGCATCAGGACATGGACCAGATTTGGCCATGCAGAATATTGTGTGACTCCAGTCTCTCTGATAGTTGTGCACATATTAGGACCAATTGAAATAATTCTATCAAACCTGTTTCCAGTAGAAAAATGAGTCACCAAGAAAATGCTTTATTGAATAGTCCCTGATTATCTTGGGGAAATGCTGTAGAAATGACTGCTGAAAAATTGGGAATCACAGAATCACATGGGGTTGGAAGAGAACTCTGGAGATCATCTAGTCCAACCCCCCTGTCAAAGCAGGCCCACCTACAGCAGGTTGCACAGGAACATGTCCAGATAGGTTTTGAATGTCTCCAAAGACGGAGACTCCACCACCTCCCTGAGCAAACATTGAAACATTGAAAGCCTGGGAAACATTGAAGCCTGACCCCCTTTAATGAGAATTAAAACTGAAGGGAGAGAAGAGAGGAAAATGGTGAATTGTGGCAGATGTTGGCAGAAAACCCAGCTCACAGAAGAGAAATGGGAGCACAAGAGATAGAATGACAAATGACAAACGACAAACACTATGCTGAATGAAAACGTTTGGAGCTTTAGTAAAATTATTTTCATTTTTTTATTTGGATTTTTGCTAGGTTTTACTATTTTGATGAAGGAAAACACCTAGAGTGCCCTCCCATGGGAAAGTTAAACGATCTGCCCTAACAAAATCATGTCTTTATGTTGTCCATTCGGTCACAGTTAAGATGAACAACGCCCACATCCACTGCTGGTTCATGTCCCGTATTGTTACTTCACTAACTTCAATAAAACTTCACAGGGTGCAAGTCAATGCTGAATTTGCAGCAGCCGTTCCATTTTTAGACCTGTTGGGCCAAAGCCATGTCACCAGAGCAGCCAGCCAGCCACTGACTGACAAAGACTGGCAGCTTTATTACTGAGTCGTTCTTAACAGTGACACGTATAGCCCGAGATACCATGCTAAAAATATAGGCTAGATTATCAGACTGTGTACGTGCCACAGACATTTTTCTCTCACAGCATGTAGGAAGAAATAGCTGTGCACGTACATTGCCGAGTTGTCCCTATGCCTGGAATTGGTTTCACCTGAACAGGGAAGCTAAACAAAACATTCATTTTTGAATTAGAGAAGCGCTTGGTCTGAAAAGAACTCGAGTTTTACTTCAGCCTGTATCCCTGTATATATAATATCCTGCACAATTCAGACTGTATCCTGAGCTCTCCCTAAGAGAATAGTGAGGCTTCTTTTTATATGCCCATGGAAACGTTTGTCCAGATATTTTTGTTTGCAGTTTACTTCAAAACGTGTAAGACCAGTGTATGTATGATTCTCCTTTAAATACCTCATTAAATCTTATGTATGCCAGAGTACTGTATTTGCAAGCGATTACTATTTTTCCTTAAATTGTTCTTGCAACATTTATATCATTTATATCATTTATATGATATATATGATATATCATATAAATATATGATTAACATAAATATTAACCATATATTTATATGATATATCATATATATCAATTGTTCTTGCAACACATATATTAAATATAAATATATTATATTTATTAAATATAATATTTATATAATATAACATATATATTATAACATATATATCTTTTATAAACATTTATATATAAAAGTCTTGACCTTTACGTGTAAGGTACATCCTGGGTTTTTCACAGCTGTAAATCACAAATAGCAGATAATCACCTGCTGCTCACCATACTCTTTGAGTTCAACACACGTTCCACGGTCACAGGAATGAGACTATTTCCCTGTCCTTGATTAGATGCCCCCTCCCAAAATTGTAATTCATCCTCCTCACAATCATCTGCCCCTATAAACTGGCTTGGGAACAAAATCAGAAGGTGAGGGCAAGAAGAAATGTCACGAGGAGCTTTCCTGGGAGCTTGGGGAAGCGGTATGGAGCGATAGAGCTGACACGATGGGATGGAGCGAGAGGTGACGACTTGGCTCCTTTGAGAAGCATCCTCACAAGCTGCACCATTGGGCAGTGAGGCAAAGGGGGTCGGTGGCCTCATTGTCCTACCACTGCCAGCTTCAAGGCAAAAAAAACACTGGAATGATCCAAAATTTTAGCATGGCTAGGCCAGGCCTGCATCTGACCCCAGCTACCTTCACTGTGCCTGGCTATGGCTCCCTGGCTGGGGTGGTGGGACGGGGTGGTGGGACAGGGTGGGCTGCCAGGTCCTGCCCTGATGGACCTTGAGGGGCCCCTGCTGCCCTCAGGGAGCCCCTGGCCTGTGCAGTGCCCTAGCACAGCTTCAGCATTGCTGAGAGTGGTTAATAAACGGTCCCACTTGATTAAAAAAAAGTCTGTTGTTAAAGGGACTGAACCTGTGGGTGGAGAGTAGGGCAAGATGACCACCTATTGACCCTTGTCTCTTTTCCTTGCAGCTCCTGTCCATTAAATAGGAAGAGTTGCCACTATCTTCAAAACATACCAATTTTGGATCTGGTGTACAGATAAAATAATCAAGTAAGACCAAGCTGGGATGTCCCCCAGCCTCGTCACCCTCCCGTGGCCTCCTGCCCCGCTTCCCCAGGTCTTCCTGGCTGCTCCCTTGGGGAACCACAGCAGGACCAAGTGCCATCTCCTCCGCTCCCGTATTTTCCATCTCCTTCACTGAAAGTTACATTTGAGCGTTCAACTCCCCCTTCGCCCACGTAATGACACCTTTGAGCTCTTCCAGAGATCCATTTTCATGAGCTGGTCTCTCCTTACATGTAAGAATCTGAGGTGAGAAAATAGGAATATTTATAAAGTGATAATAAAAGTGCTCAGACTCAATATATTCCAGATTGCCAGTTCAGATAATTAATAGTTGTGTTGTTTAGTTTTTTTTTATCAGGTAACATTTAAATGTCTCAGAAACCAGGCTCCCATTTATCTTACTGACAGAAACATCACTGATATTCATCCTAAATATTCCTAATTTTCTTCACGTTACTTTTACTTAAGAGCTGTTTTACGCTGCCCTTCATGGGCTCTGCAGTCAGATGGAATTGCTACAGCCAGCATTCCTGACACCCTGCAGAGAGGTACCGTAGACTCGTCCCCAGAAACTGGATCAAACCACGTCTTTTAGAAGTATCCTTAATTCCATTTTAAGAACATCAAGCAGTAGCCCATTTGCCATTTCCCTAGAATGCTGTGTCAAAGTTTACTTACCTTCACTCCTGGGAAGTTGCGCCTTTTTCTTAAGGTATGATTTGTCTAATACCAGATACTAGATCTCATATGCTTTCTCTCAGCTTAAAAAGATGTAGCCACGAGACTTCCCGCTCTGTTCAAGAGCATACCCATGGTCATCGTGTCTCTTCCCAACTTCTCTTGGAGAACCTGCATGTTCCTGAGTTCTTTCCAACCTCATCAGGCTTGTTCTCTAGTCCTGGAACAGTTTTATGGCTTTCATTTGAATTATCCTTGTCTCTCTACAACTTTCTAAAAGTATAAACATCGGGCCTGGAAGCAGTAATCAGACAGCACTATGGTTTTACTTTGCTATCTCTAAGTCATTAACCTGTTTTCTGTATCTAACAGGAACTCTTCCTACAACTTCATAAAACCCTCACTGTGAAGTAGCTGTTTATGATGCTTCAAAAATCCTTCTCAATTTACCATTTTTCAAGAACTGAGATTTTGTTTTTTAACATTTTTACAGTTTTTTTTTCTGTTTTCCAAATCTCACTCCTAAGGTAACAAGACAGCAAAACAGGTAACAACACGGTTAATTTCTGTTTTTACTGAACGATACCAATGGTGTGTTTCAAGTGAAAATTGTCCTGCATCAATTGAAGTATACTACATCAACATCTCACATGTAAACCCATAAATATTAAAAAAAAATTAGCCCACTAACACTTCCACCAAAAAATGTTCAAATGGAATTCACTACATTTTTTTTGTCTTTCATTCTTTGCTGATAAAATCTCAAGTTCACCTGGTTCACTGTTTGCTAGGGCTGATGCTAGGTGACCGATCTTCAATTCTGTTATCACCCTTGCTCTTTTAAAGTTCGAAATTACTTTGGCACACCCTTCATCCTTTGGAATTCTGTTTTCCAAACTTTTAATTAAAAGTACTATTTGTGGTTCAAAGATTTGAATCTCCACTACTAAAGGCATGCCTAACTCCCTCGCTCAGGTCACGCACAGTAATGTAAAGGCCACTGTTCGGCGTTGGCTCTCTTTAAAGTAGGTTGTCTACAGCCACGCTACAGAGCACTTTGTCATGGGTCACTGCTGATTCTTAGGTTATTGTCAATTTATGTACTTTTTCTTTTAATTTAAAGTATATTCAAATAATGAAGGCTTTCAGGTTTCTATAGCATGAAAAAGCAGACAGGCGTATTTGAAGGTGAAAAGTGTTAGTGAAGAATGGAAGGACCCAACTTGATGCAGCTGGCTGGAGTAAAGTGTGCCCACAACAGCGTTCAAGTCCGTCTCAGAAGGAACTAGTTGATTGACTCAAAAAATAAGCCTAGGATTGAACCAGTATTTTCTCAGCTGGAGACCAGCAGGTGAGAGAGACCATTAGCCGACAAATACTGGAACAGGTTGGCCAAAGAAGTTGTGGACGTCCCATCCCTTGAGGCGTTCAAGGCCAGGCTGGATGGGGCTTTGAGCAACTTGGTCTGGTGGGAGGTGTCCCTGCCCCATGGCAGGGGGGATGGAACTCGATGGTCTTTAGGGTCCCTTCCAACCCAAACCATTCTATGATTCTATTAAATAGATATGTACTTCTCATAGATATAGAGCTATTCGGTCAAGTGTCTTGGCGCGATCATAAACCAGGTATTTTTTTTTAATTTTTTGTTAACAGCTTTGCTTGTTCAACGCAATTGCCTAAGAAACAAAAACTCCCCAATATTAAGATAGAGTCTTCAGGACCATATGATTTGTCTTTTTGTTCTAGTACTCTACAATCTCCTGTAGAGTCATTTTCTTACTTAAGTTTGTATTTCTAAAATGTAATTATATAATTAGAACTGTCCGGGAACCTGAAAGTTACTTAGAACGCCATGCTCTCTGCAGGACTGGATTCATGACTGTGCTTGAGCTCTCACAGCTATGCTATGTGTGACGCTAAAGACACTCAGTGTAAGAACGAGAAATTTTAAGTGGTTGGCAGGACTGCATTTTATTCACAATCACTCAAAAGGAATGGGAATAAACAGTCAGCTCCTGCCATAGGTCACCACTGACACTGCAGTCTTTGGTAGGCCATGTGCTGCTTGATGTATTCATAATTAACCTCAAAAAAAGGGACAGAGCAACAAAATTCGCCAATGATAAAGTTAGTGCAGTAAGTTAGGGTAGTAAGACTACTGGCAAACTGTAGAACTGCAGAAAGACATGTAAGACTGATTAGGAAATAAAGCGGCAGACGCAATTCAGCATAGATATATAAAAAAATTATACACGTGGAGATAAACAACCATAGTTTCACACATGAAACAATAGCCTCTGAGCTTACCGTTACCACTCAAGAGTGAGAACCTGTAGTTAGGATAGATAATGCCATGAAAACAGCTAAGTGCTCAGTTCAAATTAAAAAAAGCAAGTCAAGTATTAGGAATTACTAGGAAAGGAATAAAGAACGAGAAAGTAAACAAACAAGCCACCGCTTAACTACACAGCTAATGCTGCGTGCAGTTTTGGTTCCAGAAAATAACAAGACCCAGAAAAGTTTCAAAGGACAATACAGAAGCTATTCTATGCCTTTAGGCAGCCAAGGAATATGTTAGCTAACACATTTCAGTTTAGAAAAGAGGAAATTTAAAGGAGAATATGTTATACATCTGCAGAATCATGACTGACACAAGCATGATCGGTAAAGGCTTACCACACAGGGAACATTAAATTAAGCCAGTAAAAATCAGGTTTAACACAAACAAGAAGTGGCAATTCTTTATGCAACAAGCATCGATTGATAAAAGCTGTTGTTATTCAGGAAGCGTATATAGTCCAAGGGAAACTGGACAAGTACTGGAAAAAGTAGCATTGGGGATTACTAAATAGACAAACCATATGATGTCCAGGAAAGCCTGGAATAGAAGACACTTAGAAGCTGGGAGAACACAGAAGGAAAAGAACAAAATGTGCTTGCATTGTTCTTATCCTTCCTCAGGCATCTGCCTTTGAGTACAAAAGAGGCTATTGTGTTAGAAAAACCTGTGGTCAGGACCTGTAAAGCTATTCCTATGTTTATCTTTTCAAGAGCATGTAAGTAAGGAGCTGAGGGGAAAAGCACATGCTGTTTTCTTGGCTTCTTACAGTTAAAGGTAGCAGAAGATGGCACATTAGAAGTGCTGCCAAGGCCTCTCAGCCATCAAAGCCAAGTCTGAGCACTCATGTTCACATTGCAGGGACGCTACTAAAGTGATAGATTTTTATTTTACAGCCATAAACATTTCCAGTATGAAACTTCCTACTAGAGGGATTTTCTTTTTTCTTACCAGGAGGAAGAAAAAACAACTTATTTCTTGGATTTCTTCTGGATCATACCCCAAATCAAAAGAAATCAGGAGTTCTGTTACACCAATTCCTAAGCACATTTGTTCCATCCAGTATTTTGAAAGAAACTTTGCCAAGTACGCTGAGGAAAAGCATATAGATTTTCTAGGCAACCATGGATCTGCCAGTTTTAAGAAATGTCTCTTCCCTGCTTTCAGCTCAAACATGCTAAATATTCAACCTTATGAGGTTTGCATTTCATTTTGTAAGTATGAACTATTAAGTATAATGAATGTTACCATTTAGTTCCATGTAATAATGAAAATGATGCATTTGTAGTTCAACATCCGTCAAATCAGGTTTTTGAATGTCAAAAACATGACCTGCTTCTATAATTCTGTATGACAAATGTGTAAGTGCATAAAACCAGCAAGTTTATTGATGGTAAAATGTTAGGTGCAACTTATCGGACAGATCGAGAATTATATACAAATTGTTCTCATATTGCATTTGCAAGCATTTCAAGGACATAAAACACAGATTTAAATGTGTCTCCTGAAAACAGCAAGAATGCTCCCCAGTCTTTTCTCATTTTTGACATGTAGCACTGAGTCTAGATAAAATTAAGTAAAAGAGCTAATTGCTAATTTGGGTTGATCTGACCTGGTCTTTTCATGATGTTTTACTGATTTTTCAGATTTCCTAGGATAAATTTCATTGTTGATGTCTTTTCATACTGGGGATCTCAATATTTTCAAAAAACATTACATCCAGTATTCAAAAGTTATAAATCTGAAGTTACAACACAAATTCACAAATAATTTTAAGGGTTCAGGAGCGAGCAAAATGATATCACTTCGAAGTCCCCCAACTTACTGGTTGTTTATTCTGGTTATCCAGAAGGTTTCACAGCATCCTCCTGGAATGTTTTTTTGGCCAGGCTAACTGGAAAAACTGGTAAGTGATTCAGTGTAATATAAATATTTTTCTATTCTCTCTACCAGCAATATGAAGTATTTAGCCTCCTTGATCATTTTTGCAGAGCTATGACCTACTGTACATGCAATGTAAACCCTTAAAGTAGAAAGAACCTTTTTCCTCTGCCCAAATATAACATTTGGCTTAACTAGGATTCCAGGTTCATTTCCAAATGTGCTTCATCCTATTAACTCTGGAGGTTATTTTAGGTCCCATTAGCACTACACCTTGAAACCATGCTAACAAAAAAAATCAGAAAAAGCTTAAACAGCAGCAGATGAAGAATACACAAGAAACCATTTTCTTATGAAGCAGAATTCCTGGATGCAAGGATATTTACTGGAAAGTAACATGATAAACGGTTTACTGTATATACGGTAAACTCTTGTTTTGGCATCAGTGAAGATTCCTAGTGCTGAATGAGAAGACAGTCCTATACCAAATGACTGTTTCACACTCATTGATTCCCATCAACCAAATCTGATGCTTCTCATATATGCTTTGACTAGGCAGTAAGAATATAGCCTTAATATTTTTAGGTCTAGTAGTCAGAACAAATGTAAAAAAATGTAGCATCTGAATTAAGTAAAATATTCCATGTAATCTAGAATTTAAATTTACATACATTTCTGCATGGATAACCGAACTTCCTTTGTTATCCAAGTTAAAAAACACCTTTTCCAGCAATTTGAATCAAAAAGACAATTAATTACCTACATCATCAAAAGTGCTTTATTTCTTACTTTCAGATTGAGACTGAAGTCACTACCCTTACTCTAATTAAAATAAAGTCAGGCTGGGCTTCATTCATATCTGGTCCACAACGCAAAACTAAAATTGTACATGTACTTTTTCATCAACACAAAAGATAAAAAACAGGATATATTAGCACTTCTAAAGGATGCATTAACAAGCTATACTCATGGTAACAGTATTTGTTGCTACACACTATTAAGTTCAGCAAGTGTGCAGCATCTGACACGGTTTAAAAAATACTGGATGCCAAAGAAGAACAATATTCACACATAGTTCACAAAAACAACGAGCTTATTGGTGAACTTATTTAAAAACTTTTCAAAGCTATTCTAGACATGATCTAGAAATATTCTGAAACCTTTGCACACACTTTTTCTGAATAGTGGCAATCTTAAAAGCCTCTGTTAACTTTAACTTGGCATTCTTCTCACACAGAAGTCTTCTCCCACGTCAGCCTGTCATATTTTCAGCAGCCTAGAAACAAAAAACATAATATATTGCAAGTTGCTAGAAGTAGATGCCATATAGGTTAAATTGAATCTTTCTTGTAACTATTTTAATTTACCTAATTACCTGTTTTAATTTACTTAAAAGTCTAAAAATAAGCTATTTATGAAAATTATATGACGCGTAGTGTTGTTCTCTAATACTTCCATTTTCAAAAAAATAGTAGTCAGCTGCCATGAGCCATTAGTAACATAGCCATTTCTATGTGCTTGTGTTAAATTGTATATCCTGTATCCGAGTAGCTTGTATGCTGTATATTTTACCCTAACGCTTTCAAGAACTGCTCAAATGAATCATTTTTTTCATTTGAGGTTTACTACTTTGTACAGTTTATAGTAATTATTACCCCCACTCATACAGATAGGTTATTGACCAAAACTTAGAAGAGTGACACTAATCATAACTGCATAAATCATACTGAAAATTATTTGATCACAGTCATCACCAAGCATTTTTATTACTGAATAACTGAACCCAGACTACAAGGTACAGATGATGGAGACTGACACTGGTAAATTTTAAGCCACTTATGGGACAAATTAGCAAGAGATAGCAATGGGAATGATAAACCAGTAAAAGCAAAGGAAGAAGTAAACCAGCCTTCAATTACTTATATACACATAGTTAAATATATGTGTATGCACACATTTAAGCATGTACACAAACATAAAATATGCATGAGTATAAAAAAAGTTAAGTTAAAATTGAACTTAAAAGTTTGAAAAAAGGTGAAAAATAGCCCTGACTAGCATCCTTCTAGTCAAAAATCTGCAAGTCAAATTTTCTAAGAAGCAGCATGCAGTCTTCCAGACAGATATAGGCAGGCTAGATATAGGCTTCCCCTCCACCTCCCCAGAAATAAACAGATATAAGATACAGTGGAAAAGAAATCATAATATTTAGGCAGACAGTAAAGAATAAAAATCCTTCAAAAGTCAAGTGAGTATTTGTTTTAAACCATAGTTGCCTTCTCTACTAGCTAATCAGGTAAATGCTAAATTATGAAAAGCCCTCTATATATACACACCATGAAATCTTGTTTGTCTTTGGGGAGAGTGGTAAAAGCAGTATGTGAAGATTACATTAACAAGCTGCATTTACCTGTTTACAAGTACTGCTGCATGCTATCAGGTCTGAGCTTGTAGAAACAAGGTGATGCTGGTTAAAGGAGAAAGTAGCAATCTATTTGTGATATGATGCAGATAAGGGAGCAAATGGCGGCTACAAATGCCCAGAATAAAAATATGTGGATTTTAGTTTTTTCCTTCAAAAGAGTTAATCTAATTATTTCTGAAAACATTTTATTCCTACCATTTCTTGCTCCGTGTTACATTCAGTTGCATTCATTGTCTTTTTTATGGAACAGTCAATGTCCCTGATTTAAAAGTGAGTCATATCTTAAAGTACAATTTAGAAATTGAAGTATAACAAGTTGGACATAGATCTGACTCTTAAAAACAAATGTATATGCTTTTTAAAGAAAAAACTTTACCTTCAGAGCTTCTGTAGCCTTACGTAGTTCTTTAATAACAGATGATAACGCTTCTGGATTTATCCCCTGTTCACAAAGCCGCACACAAATAGACAACGTCTCCATATCCAAGCCAGTGTTTAATATTCTTGAAATCTCAAACAGAACTGCAATAGAAAAAATGAAAGCACTTTAGACCCTATAGACTATGAAATTTCAATGATCAAAAATGTTATTCATCAACATTTAATTTCTACAGTAGAGCCTGTGAACACTGCAGTTGTGGAAAGCTCCTGCAGTCTGAACTTCAACAACAGCATTCATGTTCAGCTTCCCAGCATAAGCTAGAAGCCACAGCTTCAAACATAAATACCATGCTTTTCTGGTTCAGCAAACTTTGTACTGGATAATGGGTTTTGAAAAAAAAAAAAGTGAAGAATTCAATAACTAACATGCTTGCCAATTATGTAAAAGGTATGCTGTAAGAATAACGTGCTTCTGAACTCCAGATACTGACAAAGTCTTACTAAAATGGACCAGAAGCACATTCTTAAAGCTTTTACAGAGAATGTCAGGAGTTTTATAGTCACCTCCTTCCACAGCTAAATCTGGCTTTAGAACCAACATTAACACTGGTTTAAGGATAAGCAATACTATTTGAGTTTTATATGACCTGAAGGAAGAGCAGCACAACATGTTAGTATGAAACCTTCTGGAGAAGAAGATTCCAGTCAACTTTGTGCAGAAACAAAGATCACCCTCTCACCTTCCAAACCTTCCCTGGAAGGCCTCTCCTGTTTTTTAGGTGTTGTGTTTTTTTTTTTTTTTTTTCTTCATCTCATAAACAGTCTGTTATATATGTAACAGAACAACTTACTGAGATTTTATTTCTCATTGCTACAGTAAACTCCATCCTGAGGCTAAGCCCCTAGCAACACAGGTTGATTTTGTACAGATGTTATTCACACTGTTTCTGTAATCAAACCTCCATCAAGCTACAAGAAAGTGAACGTGTTTCTCACCATGTAAAAGCAGCGTGGCAAGTGACTGCTGTCCACTTGACAGCTATGAAAATATTCTACTTTGGTATACCAAAGACATACTGCAGCACACCCTAGAGACAGCGCTTACCCAGGCCAAGACATTAAAGGCCTAATGTATTCAGGGCTAGGAAAAGAACCTCTAGGTGTGATAATACTCTTGAAAGTATGCACGTTGTTTGGATTAAGAATAAGCACAAGTTTAAGACCTGAAAGCAGTTTGTCAGACCAAAGCCCTAGCTACAAGCCAAAAGGAGTTTTTCCTTCTCCACAACAAGGCTTTCTGCTCCCACTGGCTTGAAAGCAAACTCTTCCAAACGCATTACACATGCACACCCTACCCACATGAAAGCATCTCCAACAGCCAGATAAAGCAACAACAAATTGACATATTTGCAATAAAATGCCATTGAATATGAAGAGCTACAGAACTAAGACTGACAACCTCCCAGAAATAAGTAATTCTTACTTTCTTTAACCATTTACAGTTTATCATAGAATTTACTAACCATGTTATGTACTTGAAGGCAGAGCAGTAAATCTAATTAAAGAGAAGTTCCAATCTCCTATGTCAGCAAGAGTTGTGCTCACTAGTTTCTAATAGAAAATGCCTTTAGGTGTTGAAGCAGCATCTTTGGCGGAGAAATGTAGCAGCTTCTCCAGAAAAAAAATCGGAGCTCTTAACAACAATTCTGCAGAGAAAAGCTGCTAAATATTTATATCTCACATTCTAGATGAAAATTTTACTTGTCTAAGCTACTAAAGATATTAAAGAACAACTTTTTTAATACCAAGCCATTTACTTCCATTAGGTGCTTATTTTTTTTGCAGTAAGTTAAGATGCAACACAGATTTCAAGTTCTATTTCAACAGGTCTCAAAAAATTATCCTACAAATATTTTTTCTACTCATTATGATGGGCCCTCATCAAAAAAACCCTAATTACATGGACATAGCTATCATAGTGCTTGACTTTTTCAGTTACGTCACCAAAGCTTTTTAAATAAATATTCTTATAATGGAGATTTCAAAAGATTAATGCTATTTTGAACACTGAAAGAGCCCAAAACAATTTATTGAGTACAGTAAAAGTTCAAACACAAGGGTATTTTTAAGACTCTTTAAGTAAATTTTTAAAGATCAACTGTATTTTTAAGTTAATGGAAAATTGCTTTCTTATAAAAACACCTGACCCCAGGAAGAGATTAAATTATGGATGTCCACCATAAAGAAAATATACACATTGTTACACAGGAAGCCTCGGCTCCTGAATCTGAAGGCTAGTACACTTTCCATAGCCTAGTTCTCAAAAGCCTTACTTTGTCTTTAATTCTGTACATACATCATCCCTCCCATCTAGAACACTCCAGCAGAAGTGGAGAGAGGGTAGGTACCAAGCACAATTACAAGAACTTAGTATCACTGTCCTTCCCACACAAATCTCTCTGCGGCTACACAGAATGTTCTTATCCTCTTGAAGCATCAGAGCAGCCACACTAATCCTGCTAGTCCTGCCTTGCCTCCAGCAACAGGTCAGAGTGGGTAGATCAGTGGCTGAAACACTAATTTTTACACCAGTTCAACTCATGAAGGTCTTCGCTAAGGAATCCTTATGTAAGAGTAGCCATAACTATAATACAAGAGAAAACTGTGAGAAAAGAATAAACCCAAAGCAATATCCCCCTGAACACTCTCCATAGCACCTAGTCCCTCATTAGGGCATTTCCAGAGAAAGTCTTCATGTTTAACAACCCTCAGGGGATTTCCTGGCAGCGTTCCACTCTGCCTGAAATCCCTATCAGTTTTTGGCATAACCGTACTGTGGAATTCCAGAGTATCACACTACACATTGCTCAGAAACACCTCCTGAACCTGCCAGCTTTGATTTCTCATATATTCATATCCTCAGATTCAGGCTGGGAGATCTCTACTCACCCTGCTTACATTTCTCATGGCTTATAAATGTCTGAAATATTTTCCACTACTCCCAGTGCCACTTCTCTCACATTGCCTACCCCAAAAAAGAGCACAATTTTTTTTGTATCAGAAACTATTCTAATTCTGTAACACTGACAGTCCTTCTCAAAACTTTTTCGCTGTGGGTTTTTTTTTTTATTAGTAATTTACTTTGGTTTTCTGACATGAGCTGTCCACAGGAACAACATATTGGGGTTAAGATCAGTTGAGGTGCTGCCAGTTACAGTACCACAGGGTTGTCCTCCCTGTCCCTTCCACACACCTCCTTCCCCCCAGTTTAAATCCAAGATGCACAGGGCCAGGTAACATTAACTTGTATTAACTATTTCGAATAATAAGAATAGCAAGTGTATATATTTATAGACATTAAAAAACAATGTTATTCGAAATTAAATCATAGAAACATCTAGGCTGCAAGAGACCTTTCAGATCATTAAGTCCAACCATCAGCCTAACACTGACAAAACCAGAACTAAACCATGTCCCTAAGCACTATGTCTCTCCATCTTTTAAATAATGCCAGGGATGGTGATTCTACCACTCCCCTGGACAGCCTGTTCCAATGCTTGATAACCCTTTCGGTGTAGAAATTTTTCCTAATATCCAATCTAAGCCTTCCCTGGTGCAATTTGAAACCATTTCCTTTTGTCCTGTTGCTTGTTACTTGGGAGAAGAGACTGACCCCCACCTCGCTACAACCTTCTTTCAGGTAGTTGTAGAGAGTGAGAAGGTCTCCCCTCAGCCTCCTTTTCTCCAGTTCCCTCAACCACTCCTCATAAGACTTGTTCTCCAGACCCCTCACCAGCTTCGTTGCCACTCTCTGGACATGCTCCAGCACCTCAGTGTCTCTCTTGTAGTGAAGGGCCCAAAACCAAACACAATATCCGAGGTGGAGCCTCACCAGTGCCGAGGACAAGGGGATGATCACTTCTCTAGTCCTGCTAGCCACACTATTCCTGATACAGGCCAGGATGCTGTTGGTTTTCTTGGCCACCTGGGCACACTGCTTGCTCATATTCAGCCAACATATTTAAAAGCTAATTAGAAAGCCAGGAAGAATCACACGAGGTCCAAAGAAACTAGCACTACACGGATATTTGAAGTGTTTCAGACATTACACGTAATGTGAAGCAAAAAGAAACCGCTTCGGCACTAAATCCTTAAGCAACTGCAAACCGTAATCATCTTCACAGGACGTGTTAATTAAGAGCCAGCTCACGGCCCCCCAAACCGCGGAGAGGGGCGAGGGCAAGACCCGCTCGGAGAGGCCAGAAGCCGGCCCGGAGGCCGCCGGCGCGGCGGCAGCAGGGCCCATTTACCGCCCCCCACACGCAGCGACCCCCCTACATCTCCGCCACCCACCGTCCATGGTCTCCCGCACCGCGTTGAGGCTGGCGGCGTTGCTCGCCATGGCTACCCCGCGCCGCCCTCACCTCCCACCCGGAAGCGGAACAAGTCCCCCTCCCCTCCGCTCCCCTCGCACTAACGTCGTTCAAATACTCCCGCCCCGCGTGACGCCCCAAACGGAAGCCGCTCGCCTAACGGCCGGAAGGAAAGGGGCGGGCCTTCTTTCGAATTTGTGCCGCGGCTCCCCTAGCGATTGGCCCGTTCGAGAGCGGGGAGGGGGGAAGGAGGAGGCCCGCCATTGGCCTGGCAGAGGAGACTGCGCGTTGTGATTGGGCAGAGCCCGGGCGAAGGCGGGGCTAGTTAAAGAGCCGCCCGGCGCGGCGGAGGCGGGAGCTGTGATCTGAGGGGAGCATGAGCGGGCGCCCCGACAGCGGCGGCCCGGTAACGGTGGCAGGTAGCTGCTGCGCTGGCCTCGGCCTCCTCGCGTCGGGAGAGCGGCTCGGTGATACCGTTTAGGGGGGAAGAGGGAGAAGGGGCTGCCCCTGTAGGGGAGTGGGGGCCGAGCCCCTGGCCGAGCGGGGATATTTCCCTGGGGCTCCCGTCCCCTTCGCTATCTCAGGCGAGAGAGCCGCTGGGATGCGGTCTGAGGGGGGTACAGTAGGTCCGCCGGCCTTTTGTCCCTGGTTTCTGTTGTGGGAGGGAGCGGCGGCACCCCTCGGGGGCTGGGGCTGGCCTCGGCCCGTTGGTAGAGGGGGAGCAGCACCGTGGGTCTCCTCAGCGGCCGGCACGGCTGCTTCCCGCCGCCTGGGGAAGGCAGGGGGCTGCCTGCAACCAGAAGCTTCTGGGGTCTGGTGTGGACAACGGCAGGCTTACCGGCAGCCCCCTCTCGCCGTTATGGCCTTCCGTTTCTCCCTCTGTCCACGGCACCCGGGGAGGTGGTCCCTGTGCCACGCTCTAGTAATGTCTCTTTATTTCTGAAGCCCTTGAGTGTCAAGCGTTTGATATACGAGCAGCCCTTCAGAAATATATTTGGCTTCATCACCGTTTGGTTTTTGCTGGTGAGGTTTTTGTTGGATTTTATTGGTGAGCTTTTTTATTGAGTTTTTTGTTTGTTTGGTGTTTTGTTGTTTTTAGGTCTCCTTTTCAGTGTTCTTTCTTGTCTCATGTTTGTAGGTTCTATTTCTTTTTAGCTTTCGTTCATATCAAGCTTATTTATCAGCTCTTTGCATGTCAGTAGGCCCACTCCTTGAAAGGGATTGATCATCTTTTCCCAAAACCTTCAGGATGACCCTAAAAAGTCAAAATTATAACAGCCTTTTTTTTTTCCCTTTGTTTTTTCTCTCCCTCTCTCTTTTCCAGGTATAGCTTAGTGTTATGGGTGACACAAAAGAAGCTAAAATGCAGATAACACCAGAAACTCCAGGACGAGTCACAATCCTGAATCCTTTCGAAAGTCCCAGTGATTATTATACTCTTCAGGAGCAGATTGTCTCTAGTCCTTCAGTCTTTAAATCAACAAACTCCTCATCTGTAAGTCTAGTCTTCAGTTGTGTAACTATACAGATGTAGTGGTAATATTTTGAAATGCATTAGCAAGTGTATTCTATTTAATGTACCTAGTGTATATACTAAGGCAAAGAGTTTGGGTGGCATTTGGTGGTTCTTCTCATTACAGGAATATGCTACCTTTAATACTAACGTCAGTTCTTACTTTCCTGATTATTTTTTTTTCATTAGCTATTAGATGTATCAGTAGATTAGCATATACCTCTTACGTGATCAAACCAGCTGAAAGTAGATAAAGGACAGTTATTGGATGTGGTGCTCTTCTCCCACTTAAAGTGGGAAAAACCCAGTTCCTCCTTACATGCTAAGCAGGCTGGATGCAAGTAAAACTTAATTACGCTTCTATTATGAACTGTTTGCATATTCACAGAATCAAGGTAATGATTTTGTGTATATATAACATTTTTTAGTTGCAAATTGCCTTTGGTTTGCAGTTGGAATTATCTGATAAGCAGAGATGATGCTTTGCTAATGAAAGTAAAAAGATTCATTTGGTAGATAATTTTTTAACAGTTATTAGAACAATATTTTGTAATTGTTAAATAAAGGGGTGAAGTTGCTTTACATCTGAACTGGGTTTTGTTGTGAACTGTGTGTGGCGTTATGAGGGAGACTTTGAGGGATGTGTGTGCGGTCGCAACTCCTAAGTCTTCTTGGAACTGTGAGGTGGAAGGAAGGCTGCTCTATTACTTGGATAACTTGGGCTAGATACGGACACTGGGCTTTCATGGAACCGCGATTTTGATTATCGCAATCTAGAAACAATTAAATTTTATCCCAAGTTCTATATCTTTAGTAGATCTGTCCTCAGAAATTGAGAAGAAATTGACAGTTTGGTTTGCAAATATTAGCTATAACCTTCCACTTTATCTTGTGAATTGATGTAATACCACTACCAGCATAAAGAAGCGTGATTGACTTACTCTTTTTTAAGCAGATCACGTAAATAGAAACTCTTTTGACTGTCTTTGACAGAAAATATTTGGAAGTTATGATTGCATTGTTCCACTGCAATTTGTTCTGTGGTTTTATTTGTATCTTTTTAGACTAGCAAGCATTAAGATATCCGTTTCTTTTTTTAGACACCAGGAAAATTTAGATGGTCTATTGATCAGCTGGCTCTAATAAATCCTGTGGAAATTGACTCGGAAGATGTTCGACGGCAGGCAATGTATTTGAGTCATGCTAGGTAACTTATCATCTGGTTTTATGCAGTTAACTTAGCTTGAATACTAGAACACTGTTCTTTTGCTTTATTGACCTTTCAACATGGCATTAAAGACTTTCTATTCAAACCTTTTAACATAGTTTTACGTGTCCCTGGTGTAGATATAATATTTAGATGAAGTTGCCTCTATGTCGCGCTCTTTTAATGTTAAGAACTGCTCATCCGCTCTGACTGCAGTTTGGAAAACAGCCAGGTAAAAGCAGTCAACGGAAGCAAGAAAATGTCTTGCCAGTGATTGTTGCCAAGCTGCCTCCTGCTCCTTGTCAAGACACAATTTATCTTCTCAGAGTGTTTCATACTGAGACCTATGAAATGTAGGCTGCTTTGGTCTTTGGGACTACTGCAGAACGGTAGAGCTAGGAAAGCCAGCTAGGTAAGCCTGTACCCTTTTTGAAAGGTATAGATTTGACTGAATGTGAAGGAGGGAAGACCAATAACCTTGCCATCTTTGAGGAGAGACAGATGGCTAGTTACTTGAAATAATGTGGGGATTGTGATCTCAACTTTTTCTTTTCGCTGAAAATAACTTTCATGGGCAAAACAAATAAGTAAGTAAAACAGGCTTGATATTCACAGGTCATCTTGAGGGATAGTCTTACACGCTGATAGTACAGAACAACGTGCCAAGTGAAGGTAGTCAAGGAAAGGCCACAATGGTGAATCTTGTAGACACTCCTATATGTTTCTCAGACACGAACTTGCACCTCATGGCATGAAGCAGCAGAGTAACAGAATAATAAAACAATCCTCCATCCTGGTTATGCCTATAGGATTTTCAAGTCCTGTTACTGAAATGAAACAGATAGAGGGCTGTTTAGGGCAAGAGTCATCTAACTATTCATAGAATGGTTTGGGTTGGAAGGGACCTTTAAAGGTCATCTAGTCCAAAACCCCCTTGCAATTAGCAGGGGCATCTTCAAGTAGATCAGGTCGCTCAGAGCCCCATCCAACCTGACCGTGAATGTTTCCAGGGATGCCACATCTACAGCCTCTTTGGGCAACCTGTTCCAGTGTTTCACCACTCTCATTGTAAAAAGTACTGTGAATTAGACCTATTGTTCTTAGTGTCTGACTGAACCTTTTTTTTTTTTTTTGAACAGGAAGAGGTATATGATCCACTATGCATAAATATTCAATGATTGTATGCTTATTTTTTTGGTACAAGTGTCTGCATAGAACTGTCACTTTAGCATCATCTAGACAAACATAGTTGAAGATGGCATGTCCAAATACTGTAGATCTATTCAAAGTCTGATTAGCATTAAAGAAAGAAGGCTGAGAGGGAAAGTTTATGTATGTATTGGGTACATGTACATGTGTTTGTGTAGCTCATTATGTCTGTTATCTGACTGATTTTTAAAATTATTCAAGGGTAATTCAGGTACACTAAGTGTGTATGAAAGTATTATGTGATTCAGCGAAGAATATGAATATTCATTTTAAAATTTTTTGAAGCTTATAAGTGACATAGTAACTGAAAGTGAGACTTGAAGTATAAATGTAGAATCTCACACATCATTTGAAGATGGCTGAAGTAACTACAATTATTTTTTATTAAACTAGGTTAAAAGCTGCATAAGGGAATGCGTTAATTGATTCAAACTGAAATACGATATTGCATCCTGTACTGAAGAAAATAATGGCAGACCAGCTATTTGATAGGGGGAACTCTGTCCTGGGAAAGTGGGCCGTGTCAGGGATTTGAGTATACAAACATTTTTATGAGTATCTTCTGTTGCCCTTTTGTTTCTTACAGCTCAGTTTTTTATTTTGCTTGATTTTGTAGTGAGATTCTTTGTAAGCCTAATCTCATGGCAACTTTAATAGTAAAATCTATTCATATGACAAGTTCAACGTAACTAAATGGATTATTTTGGAAGATCAGTTATGATTGAGTTTTCATCCAGATAAAAATACTTGCTGATACAAGGAGTAAGTAGAAGAATGTGTACTTAGTACAGATCTTTTTCAAATTAACTGAAATAACTGAGAAGTGCATTTATATTTCTAAATCTATAGTATGAGATTATTGCACATAACGGTAAAAAAACATTGTAAGATTTAGGGCCTAGTGTAATTTCATTTATAATGTTTCTCTTAAGCATCTGTAAAAGATTACATGGTTGGACATTTTTTTTTTCCAATTATGTGATGGTTCTGATAATTGAGTTGTTTTTCATTTGTTACTTAGAATTGATAAGGAGACAGAAGACAGAAGGCAAAAAGCCATTGAGGAGGTAATAAAACTTTCTGTGCTATCAAGTATTGATTTGTTTTAGCTACATACCTACAAAAAAGATGCGCATCTATTATAGGATTTCAAAACCCAGAATCCTATTATATTTTACTGGTCAGTAAGAAAGTAATTTTGTGTCCTTATCCCTTGCAGTTGTAGTTGGAATCCACATGGCCTTTTTCATCCCATCTTTTTTCACATACTGTAGGTGAAAACAGCAGATTTTGTTTCTTTCATGTTGGTTGGTTAGTGGGAATGTAGCTGTAAGATAACTCTTATAAATACTTAATTTAAGGTTAAAAATAATGATGGATTGTTTTGGATTTTACAGTAACTTTGTGTTATGTAGCTTAGTTTCTTTCATTGCATTTTTAAAAAGATAGCAGAACCTCAGTGATTTTTTTGTTTCTTCCAAAGTTTGCTTAGTTGAAGGCAAGACTGTCTTCTGGTAGCTTGTAATTCTTCCATTTTTAGTTTTATTTTTTACTGTGCATTTGTCTAGCAGAGAAGGAAAAGTCAAGTGTTTCAGATCTTCACTATAGAAATCTGCAATGTTACTTCAATTTCAATTAAAAACATAAAATAAGGCTCTGATAGACAAGTCCTCCTTAGTGTTACTGGCCTTCTTATATAGTATCATGCTGCTATCGGTTTCTGTCTCTATAAACAAAAAATGTTTTATGATTCTGTAAAGGTGCTATGTAGTTGATCCGCAGCAAGAATACTCTGTTGTTCTAAATCTGCATTAAAAAGGATATTTCTTCTTTGTGAGGCATAAGCTAATGGATTACGCAGCTGAACAGCTTGAAACCACGTCTCTGATAAAAATTATGCCTTTAATAGCTGGGTGTCTCAAGCTGAGTTGTTTTCATTTGCTTTGAGTCTTGCTTTTATTGTGAGAACAGGGTTTGCTACGTATTTCTTGAAGCTGTGTAATAGTGTTAATCTAAGCATCAGTGTGTTTTAGAGCACAGCTGTGACAGTAGATAAAGTTTCTGGTTCAAAGAAAAAGACTGAAGTAGCAGTACTCATAAATGTTTCACTACTAACCAGTTTAGCCAAAGACACTAATAATATTGCCAAAAAGCCTTGGTGGTTCGCTTCTTTTGCTGTTCCTGCAGTCTCTTTAGCACTTGTGCAAAATAGCTCAGTTGTCAAAATACAACAATTTAACAAGCTGAAAATTTGGAAAGAATAATGTTAAACTAGTGTGCAGTAAGTATGGTAGAGACAATTCAAATTTTTAAATGAGTAATTACTGTTAAATGAAAGTTTCCTGCAATCTTCACTCTGTAGACTTGGAAGATCTGAGGTGGCATGTGTCATAAAGAACAGGAAGTCTTCTTCAAACCAAATTGGTTTTTCTTTAACCTCTCATTAACCTGAAATAATGAAATATGTTGTAGGTATAAGGGATAACTGTATATGTTTTGGGGAACGAAGAGTTAAAATTCTTAAAATACAGATCTGTGAGTAGAAAAAGGTATGACAAAATTTTTTTCTTGTTCAGGGTAGTAATCTAAATCTAAGTTGAGAGTC
The DNA here is from genome assembly GCF_964106895.1 of Numenius arquata. Lineage (NCBI taxonomy): Eukaryota > Metazoa > Chordata > Aves > Charadriiformes > Scolopacidae > Numenius > Numenius arquata. Next base: position 96,778,997 of record NC_133576.1, on the reverse strand, counting down.
TCCAATTTTTAAAAGTGCTAAGATGGTTTGTTTCTATTCTACTCTAGTTTTTCACAAAAAGACTCATAGTTCCTTCTCCTTGGACTGAACATGAAGGCAAACAAGTTTCTCAGTTTAATTCAACTAAATGTAAGTTACTTTTGTGTCTCTGTCCAAAATTATCTAGTTTTTGGAGTAATTATCAAGCATAATTTTTTTTTAACCTCAATTTAAATTTTAAGAGCCGATGATACAACATGGCACAACTGATAGATTTTTAGCTGTTGTCTCCGAGTGCTTTGTTTAAAAATAATTTATTAATCCAGTATCTTCCATTATATTTTCCTTTTTGTTATTTTTGGTTCTTGTTCTTAATTTTTTTTCCTTTCATAACCTGTTTTCAACCAGTTTAATCTACACGCGCAGCTTTGCTGTGTTAATACTGGTAATAGCCAAGTCTTCAACCTGCTCTAGTGGAGGTGTCCCTGCCCATGGCAGGGGGATTGGAACTAGATGATCTTTAAGGTCCCTTCCAACTCTAGCCGTTCTATGATTCTACTTCACTCTTTTCTTCTGATACCTGCATGTCTGACTTACTCTGACTGCTTTTCTGCCAATATAAGTAAATAGGAAACTGAGTTCCATATTTTTCTACCCTTACTTGCTATGTAAATTCCTGTTGTCCTCTTAGTGTCCTGCCAGCTCACTGTCCCTGAGTGTACGGTTGTGGTTTTTCTAAGTTTATTTAATGTGTGCTATTACTAGGTTTTATTATCGATGCTGTTGTCATTATAGTTTACATATAACCAACAGGATACATAGTAAATGGTTTACAAGCTGGACAAATGTCAGCTATAAAGTAATGTTTGCATTCAGTATTGTTTGGTAGGAAATTCTTAAATAAGTGTTTGGGAATTTTTGCAATATTTGGAAGAGGCTAAACTCAAATTTTTTTGTCAAGGAGATGCAGTTTGTAGACAGTGTATTTTTAATCGTCAATTGTAAGGTTTCCACTTCTTAAGTAGATAATATAAACCACAATCCTAGACCAGGGAAAGAAAGTGGTGAAAGAAAATGATCTAATGTGTTCCTTGGCTGTATAAAAAGGGTGAGGTGGTAGATTCTCCATCTTTGTCTTCAAGTCCAGTCTGCATGATTTTCTGGAGATGTGTTTTACTTGAACACAGCCTGTTTGGCTAAGCATAAACTGAGTTTGTTTTAAATCTCTGTAATGTAGAGGAGGCTGCAGGAGACAAAGATTTGGGCAAAGTTGATACTACTTCACTTAGCTTTTTTTGAACAGAAAGGTGTTGAAATTCTCTTAACCAGCTGTAATGGTAACCTTTCTTCAGCACTCCTTTCTAATCTCTTCCCAACTGATGCAGAAACTTTGTTAAGTTGTAATAAATAGTCTAACTTACTGCTGCTGGGTTTCAAAACTGTATATGCAATGCATGCTTAAATTCAAGTTCTTGTCTGTTTTACAGCCATAGATCTAAATAACATTTCTCCAATTGGAAGACAGCTAACTTTGCAGCCTGGGAAAAGCAATGGTGGGTAAAAGGCAATGTCTGAAATTACAGGCTTTCTCTGAGGCAAAAGAACCTATTTTTAAATGGCTATTTAATTGCAAAGGGGAATGATTGTTTTGTCAATATTCCTGTAGAAAATATTTTTCTTGAACTGTATGGTACTATTAATTTTAATATTCATTTCTCATAGTAATTTAATTCTATTATACTCTTTCATATATTTTTCTGAAGTAAAAACTGAAGTTCTCTGTAGACTGTAGAGTGCACTTTTTCCAACTCAACGTATGCACTTCTTCTGACTTAAACAGTGAATATAAGCCTCAGGTTTACGGGTAAATTATGGTTTCAAGAAACTTTTAATGTGTTGGATTGTTTTGGGTTAGAAGATCTTGATTATTTCCTCTGCCAAATAAATAGCAGAAATCTTAAGATGTCTTTTAAACTGCTTCTTTTTAGATAAATAGGCAGTAGTTTCCCCCAGGACGTTTTGATATTCTCCCACTTCCTTTTGAATCCTTCCTTTCTTCAGAGACCTGTCTTCTCAGTTAAGAATACCTCTCTAGAGGCTTTTGTGTTACAAGCCTTGGTTTTTTTTATCTCTGGGCCCGAGTGTGCTGCATATAATGTTGTCAAATCACAATCCTAGCTTTAATTAACACTTATTGCAACTGTAACTTAAATAGCTCAACTGCAGTGCAATTTGAAAGTGAATTTTTGTTTCTGTAGTTTTAGTAAAAGATCACTGTAAGCTAATTTTGTTGGTTTTATTCATTGCAGCTGCTTGTCAGACAGTACTGTCTTTGCCGGTGGATTTTAATTTAGAGAAAATACTAGGTATGTCATGTAATATCTAAATTTCATTATGAATGTTTAAATAGAAAACTTGGGTTTGTGTTGTTTGCTGTTTTTTGTTCTATGAAATATTGGAAGCCTAATAGATGAATGAAACTTCTAAGTATGTGTTCTAAATTAGACAGTTATTGTGTGTTCTGTGGGCCATCTGACTTAAATACATGATTTGAATGTAGAGATAAAGATAAAAGAGGAGGGATTTGGAGGACAGTTGGAATCAAATCAACAGTTCTGAATGCCTAAGAGGTAGTAAGCAGAAGACTGCCCCATGCCTCCCGCAAACAGAGCAGTTACTTTAACTTAGCAGAGCTGTTTGTCTCTACAGGTTGCTGGCCACATGGCTCATAGCCCAACCTTGCCTTGAGCAAAGCTAAGCTATAATTCTGTGCCTTTAATTTAACTGAAGCCGTGGTGGTGACTGGAACTTGTGTGGTGGCAAAAAAACCGTGACAGCTGAGTGATGACAGCAAGAGGCAAATTAACTGATTGTAACTGCTCTATCAAGCAATTGCTGCCAGCTTGACAGGCAGGGAGGCTGGAAAGGCCTGTTGTTACATCTCATACGTGGGAGTAGTGGGTACATCTGGCGCAGAGGTTTTTAGTTGTGTGCTCCTATCCCAGTATGGAAGTTCACAACCCTGATTGTGGGCCATCAAAATTAAAACAGAAAAACAAAGCCATATCTGTTGCTTTTGTGTTTCATCTTAACAAATGCTTCCATCAATGCATAGTTTGTAAATTCATGAAAAATTTCTTCTACAAGGAATATCCAATTAGAATAGAGCAAGAGCAAAAAACTAAAATAAACTCAGTGTATTTTAATGGGTCTTTGTTAATATCTGTATGCTTTGACTTAGAATTTAATCTGGTTCACCTTTGGATTTATCACAATGACCATCCAAAGCATATGGGAGACCTCAAAAAGGGTCTAGTTTCGCTTGGGTAGTACAATAACCCCTTTTTTCACAACTCAGATGTGAAGAACAATGCAATTTGGGGAAAAGGCCAGTAAATAGATGCTAGCCAATGTTTACATTTTTTTTTTTAAAATGCAGACTTTAGTATTAAAGGATGATGGGCACAAGTGGAACCTTAGTAGACAGAGTGGACTTCTTGTAATTATATAAGTGATCCTTTGGGATAGGTGCCTGAAATATATTAGTTACTTGCTGGTTTGGTAAATTGGATTAAATGTTTTAATTTAGTTCTATGTGTCTTTGTAATGGAAGATATTTCATTTTCCTGCATTCTTATTGGACATTGCTTCTCCCCTGCATTTCTAGGTGAATATTTTAGAACGGATGAATTTGCAGATCAGTCTCAGGAAAATCTGAGCTCTTCATCACTCAGAAGAAAGTTGTTTTTAGAAGAAAATGGGAGTGTATCTGAGTGTTTGTCCCCTTCCCTGCATAGCCCATGCAGTAGCGGGAGCGCACTTGGAGTGCTTTGTTCAATAGACATATCTCCAGTCCGGTGCAGAAGCCCCCTAGAGACATCCAGTTCAGTGAGTAGCCTGTTTTGGGGGCTGGATGGGATGTGACTTAACCTGACACAAGAGTAGTTCTTAGATCAGGCTGTACCAATTCTGTGTTCTAACTGACTTCACAAGATGAACAACCATGTTTTTAATAAGCTACAACTGCTTTATGAGAGAATAGGTGTTACACCAAAGGGTTGGTTTGGTTTTTGTGTTTTTTTTTCAAATTCCAAATTCAGAAAAAAAAAAAGAACAAAAAACATCTTGAAGGAACATATTACTGACTTTTTATTACATCAAATTATTAGGTTTTACTGCTCTTCTTTTGTACAGAAGGAATTATGCTTTAATTTTATGTTATGAAAAGAAGTAGGAATTGATACCTATACAAGACTTGCTGAAAGCATGTTGAAAACTTTTTTTTTTTTCATAAAATGTGTATACAAGAAAGCAGCCTGTTTAAATGCATGAACTGCTGTCTAAAATATTAGTTGATATGAAGAGGTGATACAATTATTTCCCTTTTAGCTGATAAATTCATTTATGGTGGAAGAAATTATTTGTGGATCTCTGCAGTGCTAAATACGCTGCTTTCCTTTCAATAGAGATTTCAGATGAATAGACATTTATTACAACACAGAACATAATGTCTGTTTTTTTAAATTAAGCAAGTTGAATCTTATTTCCAGGTGGACATAGCACAGCTTAACTGGGTTAGGTGGTACGGTTATGTCTGTTTGGCGGCTGAAGTGTGTGGGGAAAAAAACTACCCCAACAAGAGGGTGGCTTCAAAAAAAATAAATATAGTCTTCACTATGGTAACCTAGTAAAGAATTCCTACAACATAATTATACGGCTAGAAGTGACTTTTCTTTTTGCACCATACTCTTAAGCAAGATCCCAACTACTATTCTCTTTTCTGAAGGAAAAGTATTGCGTCTCCTGCTGAGTTAAATAATTCGGATAATATGGATTGTATTAAAATATAAATAGTGGCTGGCTTTCATCTGCATTGGTATAAGTAAGAAATTGAAATTAAATACTTGACTATATACACAGATATCATTAATTCTCTGTTTGGGCTTCTCATAGTTCTTAAATATAACGCATATTATAGGCTTAGTTGGTATTATGCCACAGTTTGAGTCCGTTGCTCTTTTCCTACGTGGAGGTATAAAGTCCAAGTGAAGAGCTGCAAGTGGAATATTTAAGCCAAACTAATGATAGAAATTGTCATTGTACAGGATTAGTTTTCCTCAGTGCTGCCATATTAAGCTTTTTAGTTTCAGCACTTTTTATATATATGTATTAGTCAAAGTGTACATTATGAAAATATGCTGGTTTTTTTTTTTTTAACTGAAGGGTCAGTTTTCTTCAAGTCCTATTCAGGGAGGAGCAAGGGCTTATAGTCTGGGAAGCATAACCAGTCCCACCTTTGCAGAGGGGTCTCCTGCACATAATGGTTCTCCTACTTTTTCACCGATTGCTTTTCACATAAGGAAGACACCACTGTCAGGTATGGTTTAATTGTATATGTATCATTCTTTTGTGATTTATATATTTTTATCATAAGATCTGCTGAATTTTTACTGGAACTTGTTTCTGTTTGGAGATGAGTTAATGTGCTTGGCAGACCAGCAGTCTCCTCCTATACGACACGTTTACTGTTAAGCAGTGGAATATCTTAGTGAAGTGTATTTGCTTGCAAAAAATCAACTATGGAAAATATTTTAGAAGAAGGAATTGAGACCTCATAGGAATGAAAAAAAAAAAAAAAGACAATCTAGTGTGAGGAGGGGTTTTAAAGCCATATGTCTGAACTAAGTCAGGTCACAATTCTCATTGGGCCTGACCTGAAGCATTTTAATTGGACAAAGAACGTTCAGCTTGAGTTTTCAAATTATGTGATTGTGAAGATTATTTGATATGCAGCTGGCTAGTGAAGATCTCAGGAACATTTTGTGTCCTCGTTGTTCTGGAAAATGTCAGTATTTCATGTTTCGTCCGTTACCTGGTGAGACTTAATGCCATGTTTATACAAGATTTTGCTCTCATGAGCTTTGTGGTATTTCAACACCAATATATGTGGAGATTGTATAAATGTTTTTTCACTTACTGATTTTCCTGAGAAATTTATTTCTGCCCCAAATTTTTTAAACGCCTATAGAATATGTGTATTGATACTACTTCAGAAAAAAGCCACAGAACCAGCCTTTGCACGTTTTCCTTTAAACACTGTGTATTATTGACACTTGAAAACGCAAGGCCTCCAATACAGCAAACCTCGTCATAGGAAACAAGTTAGGTGGTAAAAATGGGATAAAATTTTGCCTTTACTATGATAGTTTCCATGTGCTGGTGCTTTGTTTTTTGGTTTTGGGGTTTTGTTTGGTTGGTTTGTTTTTTTTAAGAAGGCCATTGGAGCTGGGGACAGTGGTCAGTGAAATACTATATGGTTGGCTATAGTTACTCAAACGACTGCAGGGCTTTGAGGATGATGACTTTAACCCCACCTGATATCTGATAGAATAACTTTTGTTTTTCACAGACCAAAGGAAATTTACGTTTCGCTCTCCAGATATTCCTTCTTCCTCAAACAGAATGACACCCCCAAGTACAAGAAGTCCTTATATAGATGGCTGTTCTCCGATTAAAAATTGTTCTCCTATGAGGCTTGGAGCATGTAGAGGAACTGCCCAGTATCAGACTTCTGTCATTAGAATACCAATTGCTGTTGAGAATCACGGTGAGGATGAGGAAGACAAGGAGAATGTTTCTCCAGCAGAAGCTCGGTTCCCAGAAATGGATAACAGAATAAACTTATGCCAGCAAGACGGTGACACTTTCGCACGTGGCACCCGTCTTGTGGTAGCAACTGTGTCTATTGCACCAGATCACTCAGAAGCTTGTCATCAAAGGTTGTCATCATTTCGGGATATAGAAGGCTCAAAGGAAAATAATACTGTAGATATGGCTGATGCAGCTGAAGTGTCAGAGGAAAACACTTGGATAAAAGAAGCAATTGGCAATAGCAACGCACCGATGACCAGCTTTATGACGGGGATTACTTTCAGTATTGAGAGCTCTCGCATGTGCATGTCACCTCTTGCAGAAAGTAGCGCAATTCCTTGTGACAACAGCAGTATTCAGGTAAAATCCTTTTTTTTTTTTTTTTTCTCTGTAAAACAGAGCTTGCCATATTAACTTTTAATATGTATACCATTCTGGAAGTAATTGCCTATTTTCTCTTATTGGATGTGGCATGCGGGTGGTAGTGTGACTTCTATTCCTTCCCACCCTATCCTCTTTTTCCTCTCTCAGTGGAGTTAGCGTAGCAATTATAAATTATTTATATGTTACTAAGTACCGTAATACATTTAACCCAAACTAATTCTGACAGACCTCTTTACTGTTTGCTTTTGTTATTAACTGATGGTAGTTGGTTTGTTGGATTAAGTTCTGCAAAATGCAAATCATATCAAATGATTTATGAAAGAAATTAATCTGAATTTATTGGCAATAAATTGCAGTACATTTTTAAAGCCCTTCTTCTTGATTTCAGGTGGACAGTGGTTATAATACACAGACTTGTGGAAGCAGCATTATGGATACAGCGGGGGCTGAGACCAATTGCAGAGAAAATGATGTGAATACTAACGTGTTTCACAGTAAATCTCAGCTTCTTAGAACAAAGGTAGGAGTTTAATTGTGATACCAAAGCGATAGGCTTCCCATCTAAAGCATCCATTGCCTATTTTATTCAGTTTCAGGGAGCCTGAGCGGGGACCCTGTCAGGTGATAATAGCATGTTAATGTAGCATCATTTCAAGTATTATGTTGAAAGCAAGGACTAAATGCAGGACAATTATTTTAAGCTGGGAATAAAAAAAATTAATGTCTTCTATGACAAAGCCAAAGATAGTTTCAGAGGAAACAAATATGTGCGTAAGGAGGTAATTGTGAGGATGCTCATGGCTTCTGATGTATCGTAGTCTGTCTCCTGTTTTTGTTTCTGTTGTTCTTGCTGTTTTTTTTATTGCTAAGTTTTTAAATGTGTGCCTGTGAAGAAGAACATTTTTTGGGAAAAATTATCCGCCGCTGCTTTTCATAAACTAGGCTCAAGTTTTCTGGACTGTTTCTGGCATGCTCACTCGGTGGGAAACTTTCTGCTTGGGTACAGTCTTCTGATTACAAGCCCTTTGATGACCTATCTTAAAATCTAAACAAACTATGACAGGCGATACCTATCTAGCAAAACTCCCGAGCTCTTAATCGTGTGACTAAGGAGTTCTTGTAGAGAATGGGAAGCAAGGGTATTTCTTTGGAGGAGAGAGCAAAGATCATCTCCGCTCACTTAGTAATTATGGTCGTACGGTCTTATAAATTTAATGGTTTATGATCTACTATTTAGTGTCATTTACAATCTGAAGGGGCGACAGTACTGGCCAGTAGTACCAGATAAAAAGACTCAAGTAAGCCCATTCAGCTCTGACTTCATCTCTGTATCTGACATGCTAATAGCCACTTCTCTGCCAAGGTAAAGAGTAGATTGATGGTGTCTTACAGACTGTTGACATCAAATTTGGAACTCTACTCATCTAAGATTAGGGTAGCTGTGCCCTTACAGGAAGAATAGATGGTTATTTGATCTTTAACTTCTAAAAATACCCATCTGCTCTGAGGTCTTGCCTCAGTCACTCTGTTGGACATGGATTATACATGTGAATGTATTCATCAGAATTAATTGTCTAATACCAGACTTGCTCTAGAGACTCAGCAGTCTCATGCAGTTGTCTTCTCCCACGGCTAGTCTTTCGGTTGCTAGATCCCAGCTAAGCCCAATTTTGCATTTTGGATTAGTATTTAAGTGTGGAGATGTTAAGTACTTCATTCAACCCTCACAACAGAGAACCCACAGAGAATGAAAAGAAAAAAGGATGGATGTTGCTGGCTGAAAGAATCTGGTCCGGCTCATTCAGAGCTTGAGTGCTCTGAAAAGAGATTCTTACTGACAACACATTTGAAAGATTTGTGCAGAGAAAGCATTATGTTTAATTTTATTTCCATTTCAGAAGTGGGCAGATGGGAGGCTAAGGTACAAATTGCAACTTGAAATTTTCAGACAGTGAGTTTGGATCTTGTTTCTATTGGGGAATTTTTGTGAAAATGGTTTTAAAATTAACTTTTCTTTATTAAATCTAGGAGTGTTCTGTTTTAAAGCATAAGGACAATCAGTTGCTGAGAGCAAAATCTCCAGAGAAGCAATCCTGTTTCCAAAAAGCAGAAACACATAGTACAGTATTTGGTCAAAATGCAACTTGCAACATTTCTGCCTGGAAACATAAAAAAGAAAATCAAGTTCAGGGATTTCACAAAAATGGTATGTAGCTTTCTGATGGAGAACTTGAATTGTCTTGTCTAATAAATCTTTATATAGATCACCTCAATTACCTGGACTATACATACTATTTTGCTTTTTTAATGCAAGTGTAATAAATTGTTTGGTATATATTAAGGGAGTTTTTAAATAATGTGGGGTTTTTCAGGTCTTATTAACTGATTTATTGGTGGTATTAAATGTTCCTTTGAAAATTAAGGCGGCTAGACTTGGTGCAGAAAAAATACGGTGCTTTTTCAGAATTGCCTTCCTTCTGTGATCAGGGTGGATTCCATGAGGAGGCTTGTTTTGAAAGTTTGGCTGTAACTTCAGCTTCAAGAGGAATATTTCAGGCAGACGGAGCAAACCTAGGTAACTTGCATAGGAGCTAACGTAACTGCAAAAACACCTACTTTTTAAGACAGAACTAAAAGCATGAGGGAGAGAGAAAGGAAAGGAATGTTAGTTTTGATTGGGTTTGCTTTTTGCCCCATGAGATTTATCGTGTGGCTTCAGGAATACTAGCGCTGGTCCAAGAAGACTAGACAGAGATGAGCTGCTGGGTGGGTATGTGACGAGAGTAGGGCTGGGGAAACCAGAGAGGAGTGAGCATCTCCCCAGTATCAGTCTAAAGTAACAGTGATAAAACTCAGCTGTGACTTTCACGAGGAAAGAGTAAAACTAGTGTTCCGGAAATGGGTCCCTGGAACGTGTCTATGATTAATAGTAGACTGCGAATTGTTAAAAATGGGTGCTTTGATTTTAATACCGGCCTAGTCCTTTTAATTAAGTTTTCCCTGTGAACAGTTGCATGAAAACTCCATTCCAGTTATGGAAATGATGTACTTTTCAATAGTTTAAAAAAAAAAAAAGTTCAATTCTCTTAGAAAGAAAATAAGCTGTAAGTCAGAAGAATCCCTTTAGTAATTTTTTGATCACTTTTTTTCCTTGGTTTGACAGAAATCAAGGGAAAGGACAAGTGATTGAAATCTCTTAATAGGAAAATTGAATCTCTTTCCCCTAAACAGCCCTTAAAACTGTATATACTGAAGTAAGATGTACTATTGGTTACTTTAAAATTAAATGATAGTGATGTTGTTACTTTAGGAATTGTATTAGCACTAATGTTGATCACCTGACTCCACCAGTGTTTCCTAAGGGCACTTGTGTCCAACTTGACGCTCCGATACCCTTTTGAAGGAACATAAGAAGGTGCAATAAGGTTAATTGGTCTCAGTACCTCATTAAGAGAATGGTGCAGCCTTTCTTCTATAAAACCATTATGCTTTTACTTCCCTCTTATGTTTAATTCCCAATACTATTATGTCTGCTTACAGAAATTACCAAAATACTTATATAAAAATTTGGAAATATAATTAATTTTTGCATGCCAGTTACTGCAAAAAGTATTAATATAAACAAACTCTTGATACTTTCAAGAAAACCATTAATGAACAAAAGTAATGGAATGAGGGCCCGGAAGCCCAGAACTCCCTTTGCCTGATCAAATCAGATTTGCTTAAATTTGATGGGATTTGTTTAAAAGAACCCATACGGTAATAATGTAGCCCTGGTCATTAAGGAGGAAAGAAGAAATAAGGGAAATACTTGAGATTTCAGGGCTCTGTGTTCGTAGAGCTCTGAAGTAAACTTTGTTGGATTCATGGAAAAGGAAAGTCCATTCCAGTACGCGCTCCAGGTGAAGCAGGGATTTCTCTGCAAGTTCAGCTCCCTGTTGCGTCCGTCCCCCCCTGTACCCCCCCCCCCCCGCACACTTTGGCTTGTACCGACGCCACAGCCCGTGGCTGACGAGTAGCTGTTGGCACACTGAGCCTCAAGGAGTTGGTCAGACCTAAAGTTGAGGGCAACTGACAGTATTTTTTTTTTTATTATTATTATTTTTTTAAAAAACTCTCAAAAGGGGAGGTATAAAAGGAATTGCTTAGCATTAAAAAGTGATGCGTTAGACCTGAGACTTACGTGCAAGTGATGTGTGATTAGACCAGTTCTGGAAATACTTGTATTAATTCCCCAGTGAAGGCTTTCTGAAAAATATACTTAGAAGGGAACTTCTGTGCCGTCAATAAAGCATCGTTTGGTTTTAGTTCTCACATTGCAAAAATAGTAATAGAAAAAAATTCCTTTAGATTTCTAACCAGCAAACGTGTCATGCATTATTTTTACTTCCGTAGTAATTTAATCAGTATTTTTGTAAAGCATATCGGATAGACAGTAATTGAACCTAACATCCCGAATTATCTATTCCATGGTCTTGAAACGGTGCCCTAGTAAAAGCTGGAAATACACTGAATTTTAGAATGAACTTAGACTTGTGGAAAAAGAATTTATTGAATAGAGCCTTCAAAATGTTCTTGGCTTCACCTTGTAAGGTCTGTAGCTCAAAAGCAAGATGCAACTTGTCTGAGATTTAAAAGTTAGTTATGACCTGTTGCGTCTTTTCTGTTTCTCATGATAATTCTCTTTAACAATAATCAACTGAAAGGGTGAATTTCAGATTTCCAGCCTGTACAAAGGATTTATTTTTGCAGGTGTGATTACTAAAACTGGTAGTAATGTTAGTGTGAAGAGGAAGATGAGAAGGAGGGTGGTCCAACTTATGATCCGTTTCTGAACTGTTTGGAATGATATGTATAATTAAGATTATTTTTTTTAATAAAAATTTTTGATTCTTTACAGTGGTATGTTCAGTGATCAGAGGCTTTCCAAGTATTCACAAATATAAAAAGCAATCACTAAAATATTTACTTGCACCCTGTATAAATATTTTCTTAAAGGTTAAGAAAAAGTAACGGCAGAAATGGGTGAATGTGAGAAGTAATTCAGGATCCCCCTCAAATAAATCGCCTGTATTTTCTATCCTGTTTTATAGTCTTCGATTAGATGGGAATTATTTATTTTATGAAAACGTGTGTATTTTTTATTATGTTTTTATAATTGTTTTGTAGAAGCAGCCTACTGTGCAAATTATTGTGGAAATCATTTCACCATTCTGTTTCTCCAGTTGTACTTAACACGTTGGTTGGCACGCGTTGCACAAAACGGTCGTTGTTTACATTAAATTAATTTCAGTAGTCGTAACGAGAGTCCTTTAAAGTGTATAATTGTAAATGGAGTAATGAAACAGAATAAAGACATCTCTTTCATACCTAGGTTGTTTGTATTCTATCTTTCGGCTACGATTTGCAGCATCTTTCGTTTCAGCGCTGCCTGTAAGACGCGATACCTGTGTAGCGTTTGGGTGAAGAGAGGAAGGAGATCAGGCAAGGAGCTTGGCAAGCTTTTCTTCTCATACGTACAGTTAAAGAATAGGCTCAGTTACTATAATATAATCATTATAATTATGAATTAAAAGTGTAGTACCACTTACAGATCCAGTGCTCTGCACATCTTTCTTGAAATGTAAGTTTTAAAGTTTCCAAACGAGCCTTTTAGAATAGTGGTGACAGGATTGAAATGTCTCGTTCG